>NC_138305.1:57242500-57977500 GCF_965601325.2 Salmo salar
GTTTCTTTCACCCTTTTCCTCTCTCTCCCTCTCTCTCTCTCTGACCCTTTTTCTCTCTCTCACCCTTTTCCTCGCTCTCTCTCTGTTTCTTTCACCCTTTTCCTCACTTTCTCTCTCTGTTTCTTTCACCCTTTTCCTCGCTCTCTCTCTGTTTCTTTCACCCTTTTCCTCACTTTCTCTCTCTGTTTCTTTCACCCTTTTCCTCTCTCTGTTTCTTTCACCCTTTTCCTCTCTCTCTCTCTCTCTGTTTCTTTCAACCTTTTCCTCTCTCTCTGTTTCTTTCACCCTTTTCCCCTCTCTCGCTCTCTCTCTCTGTCTCTATTTCTTTCACCCTTTTCCTCTCTCTCTGTTTCTTTCACCATTTTCCTCTCTCTCTCTCTCTCTCACCCTTTTTCTCTCTCTCACCCTTTTCCTCTCTCTTTCTCTGTTTCTTTCACCCTTTTCATCTCTTTCTCTCTCTGTTTCTTTCACCCTTTTCCTCTCTCTCTCTGTCTCTGTTTCTTTCACCCTTTTCCTCTCTCTCTGTTTCTTTCACCCTTTTCCTCTCTCTCTCTCTCTCACACTTTTTCTCTCTCTCACCCTTTTCCTCTCTCTCTCTCTCTCTCTCTCTCTCTCTCTCTCTCTCACCCTTTTCCTCTCTCTCACCCTTTTCCTCTCTCTCTCTCTCACCCTTTTCCTCTCTCTCTCTCTCTCTCTCTGTTTCTTTCACCCTTTTCCTCTCTCTCTCTCTCTCTCTCACCCTTTTTCTCTCTCTCTCACCCTTTTCCTCTCTCTCTCTCTCTCTCTCTCTCACCCTTTTCCTCTCTCTCTCTCTCTCTCTCTTTCACCCTTTTCCTCTCTCTCTCTGTTTTTCACCCCTTTCCTCTCTCTCTCTCTGTTCTTTCACCCTTTTCCTCTCTCTCTCTGTTTCTTTCACCCTTTTCCTCTCTCTCTCTCTCACCCTTTTTCTCTCTCTCACCCTTTTCCTCTCTCTCTCTCACCCTTTTCCTCTCTCTCTCTCACCATTTTCCTCTCTCTCTCTCTCTCTCTCTCTCTCTCTCTCTGTTTCTTTCACCCTTTTCCTCTCTCTCTGTTTCTTTCACCCTTTTCCTCTCTCTCTCTCTGTTTCTTTCTCTCTCTCTCTCTCTCTCTGTTTCTTTCACCCTTTTCCTCTCTCTCTCTGTTTCTTTCACCCTTTTCCTCTCTCTCTCTCTCTGTTTCTTTCACCCTTTTCCTCTCTCTCTGTTTCTTTCACCCTTTTCCTCTCTCTCTCTCTCTCTCTGTTTCTTTCACCCTTTTCCTCTCTCTCTGTTTCTTTCACCCTTTTCCTCTCTCTCTCTCTCTCTCTCACCCTTTTTCTCTCTCTCACCCTTTTCCTCTCACTCTCTCTCTCTCTCACCCTTTTCCTCTCTCTCTCTCTCTCTTTCACCCTTTTCCTCTCTCTCTCTCTCTCTCTCTCTCTGACCCTTTTTCTCTCTCTCACCCTTTTCCTCGCTCTCTCTCTGTTTCTTTCACCCTATTTTCCTCACTTTCTCTCTCTGTTTCTTTCACCCTTTTCCTCGCTCTCTCTCTGTTTCTTTCACCCTTTTCCTCACTTTCTCTCTCTGTTTCTTTCACCCTTTTCCTCTCTCTCTCTCTCTCTCTCTCTGTTTCTTTCACCCTTTTCCTCTCTCTGTTTCTTTCACCCTTTTCCTCTCTCTCTCTCTCTCTGTTTCTTTCAACCTTTTCCTCTCTCTCTGTTTCTTTCACCATTTTCCCCTCTCTCGCTCTCTCTCTCTGTCTCTATTTCTTTCACCCTTTTCCTCTCTCTCTGTTTCTTTCACCCTTTTCCTCTCTCTCTCTCTCTGTTTCTTTCACCCTTTTCCTCTCTCTCTGTTTCTTTCACCCTTTTCCTCTCTCTCTCTCTCTCTCTGTTTCTTTCACCCTTTTCCTCTCTCTCTGTTTCTTTCACCCTTTTCCTCTCTCTCTCTCTCTCTCTCACCCTTTTTCTCTCTCTCACCCTTTTCCTCTCTCTCTCTCTCTCTCTCACCCTTTTCCTCTCTCTCTCTCTCTCTTTCACCCTTTTCCTCTCTCTCTCTCTCTCTCTCTCTCTCTCACCCTTTTTCTCTCTCTCTCACCCTTTTCCTCTCTCTCTCTCTCTCTCTCTCTCTCTCTCACCCTTTTCCTCTCTCTCTCTCTCTCTCTTTCACCCTTTTCCTCTCTCTCTCTGTTTTTCACCCCTTTCCTCTCTCTCTCTCTGTTCTTTCACCCTTTTCCTCTCTCTCTCTTTCTTTCACCCTTTTCCTCTCTCTCTCTGTTTCTTTCACCCTTTTCCTCTCTCTCTCTCTCACCCTTTTTCTCTCTCTCACCCTTTTCCTCTCTCTCTCTCACCCTTTTCCTCTCTCTCTCTCACCCTTTTCCTCTCTCTCTCTCTCTCTCTCTCTCTCTCTCTCTCTGTTTCTTTCACCCTTTTCCTCTCTCTCTGTTTCTTTCACCCTTTTCCTCTCTCTCTGTTTCTTTCTCTCTCTCTCTCTCTCTCTCTCTCTGTTTCTTTCACCCTTTTCCTCTCTCTCTCTGTTTCTTTCACCCTTTTCCTCTCTCTCTCTCTCTGTTTCTTTCACCCTTTTCCTCTCTCTCTGTTTCTTTCACCCTTTTCCTCTCTCTCTCTCTCTCTCTCTCTCTCTCACCCTTTTTCTCTCTCTCTCACCCTTTTCCTCTCTCTCTCTCTCTCTCTCTCTCTCTCTCACCCTTTTCCTCTCTCTCTCTCTCTCTCTTTCACCCTTTTCCTCTCTCTCTCTGTTTTTCACCCCTTTCCTCTCTCTCTCTCTGTTCTTTCACCCTTTTCCTCTCTCTCTCTTTCTTTCACCCTTTTCCTCTCTCTCTCTGTTTCTTTCACCCTTTTCCTCTCTCTCTCTCTCACCCTTTTTCTCTCTCTCACCCTTTTCCTCTCTCTCTCTCACCCTTTTCCTCTCTCTCTCTCACCCTTTTCCTCTCTCTCTCTCTCTCTCTCTCTCTCTCTCTCTCTGTTTCTTTCACCCTTTTCCTCTCTCTCTGTTTCTTTCACCCTTTTCCTCTCTCTCTGTTTCTTTCTCTCTCTCTCTCTCTCTCTGTTTCTTTCACCCTTTTCCTCTCTCTCTCTGTTTCTTTCACCCTTTTCCTCTCTCTCTCTCTCTGTTTCTTTCACCCTTTTCCTCTCTCTCTGTTTCTTTCACCCTTTTCCTCTCTCTCTCTCTGTTTCTTTCACCCTTTTCCTCTCTCTCTCTTTCTTTCACCCTTTTCCCCTCTCTCTCTCTGTTTCTTTCACCCTTTTCCTCTCTCTCTCTTTCTGTTTCTTTTCACCCTTTTCCTCTCTCTCTCTCTCTCTCTCTCTCTCTCTCTCTCTCACCCTTTTCCTCTCTCTCTCTCTCTCTTTCACCCTTTTCCTCTCTCTCTCTCTGTTTCTTTCACCCTTTTCCTCTCTCTCTCTTTCTTTCACCCTTTTCCCCTCTCTCTCTCTGTTTCTTTCACCCTTTTCCTCTCTCTCTCTCTCTGTTTCTTTCACCCTTTTCCTCTCTCTCTCTTTCTGTTTCTTTTCACCCTTTTCCTCTCTCTCTCTCTCTCTCTCTCTCTCTCTCTCTCTCTCTGTTTCTTTCACCCTTTTCCTCTCTATCTGTTTCTTTCACCCTTTTCCTCTCTCTCTGTTTCTTTCACCCTTTTCCTCTCTCTCTGTTTCTTTCACCCTTTTCCTCTCTTTCTCTCTCTGTTTCTTTCACCCTTTTCCTCTCTTTCTCTCTCTGTTTCTTTCACCCTTTTCCTCTCTCTCTCTCTCTGTTTCTTTCACCCTTTTCCTCTCTCTCTGTTTCTTTCACCCTTTTCCTCTCTCTCTCTGTTTCTTTCACCCTTTTCCTCTCTCTCTCTCTCTCTCTGACCCTTTTTCTCTCTCTCACCCTTTTCCTCGCTCTCTCTCTGTTTCTTTCACCCTATTTTCCTCACTTTCTCTCTCTGTTTCTTTCACCCTTTTCCTCGCTCTCTCTCTGTTTCTTTCACCCTTTTCCTCACTTTCTCTCTCTGTTTCTTTCACCCTTTTCCTCTCTCTCTCTCTCTCTCTGTTTCTTTCACCCTTTTCCTCTCTCTGTTTCTTTCACCCTTTTCCTCTCTCTCTCTCTCTCTGTTTCTTTCAACCTTTTCCTCTCTCTCTGTTTCTTTCACCATTTTCCCCTCTCTCGCTCTCTCTCTCTGTCTCTATTTCTTTCACCCTTTTCCTCTCTCTCTGTTTCTTTCACCATTTTCCTCTCTCTCTCTCTCTCTCTCTCACCCTTTTTCTCTCTCTCACCCTTTTCCTCTCTCTTTCTCTGTTTCTTTCACCCTTTTCCTCTCTTTCTCTCTCTGTTTCTTTCACCCTTTTCCTCTCTCTCTCTGTCTCTGTTTCTTTCACCCTTTTCCTCTCTCTCTGTTTCTTTCACCCTTTTCCTCTCTCTCTCTCTCACACACTTTTTCTCTCTCTCACCCTTTTCCTCTCTCTCTCTCTCTCTCTCTCTCTCTCTCTCTCTCTCTCTCTCTCTCACCCTTTTCCTCTCTCTCACCCTTTTCCTCTCTCTCTCTCTCTCACCCTTTTCCTCTCTCTCTCTCTCTCTCTCTCTGTTTCTTTCACCCTTTTCCTCTCTCTCTCTCTCTCTCTCTCTCTCACCCTTTTTCTCTCTCTCTCACCCTTTTCCTCTCTCTCTCTCTCTCTCTCTCTCTCTCTCACCCTTTTCCTCTCTCTCTCTCTCTCTCTTTCACCCTTTTCCTCTCTCTCTCTGTTTTCACCCCTTTCCTCTCTCTCTCTCTGTTTCTTTCACCCTTTTCCTCTCTCTCTCTCTCTCTCTTTCACCCTTTTCCTCTCTCTCTCTGTTTTTCACCCCTTTCCTCTCTCTCTCTCTGTTTCTTTCACCCTTTTCCTCTCTCTCTCTCTTTCTTTCACCCTTTTCCTCTCTCTCTCTCTGTTTCTTTCACCCTTTTCCTCTCTCTCTCTCTCACCCTTTTTCTCTCTCTCACCCTTTTCCTCTCTCTCTCTCACCCTTTTCCTCTCTCTCTCTCACCCTTTTCCTCTCTCTCTCTCTCTCTCTCTCTGTTTCTTTCACCCTTTTCCTCTCTCTCTCTCTCTCTCTCTCTCTCACCCTTTTTCTCTCTCTCTCACCCTTTTCCTCTCTCTCTCTCTCTCTCTCTCTCTCTCTCTCTCACCCTTTTCCTCTCTCTCTCTCTCTCTTTCACCCTTTTCCTCTCTCTCTCTGTTTTTCACCCCTTTCCTCTCTCTCTCTGTTTCTTTCACCCTTTTCCTCTCTCTCTCTCTCTCTCTTTCACCCCTTTCCTCTCTCTCTCTCTGTTTCTTTCACCCTTTTCCTCTCTCTCTCTCTTTCTTTCACCCTTTTCCTCTCTCTCTCTCTGTTTCTTTCACCCTTTTCCTCTCTCTCTCTCTCACCCTTTTTCTCTCTCTCACCCTTTTCCTCTCTCTCTCTCACCCTTTTCCTCTCTCTCTCTCACCCTTTTCCTCTCTCTCTCTCTCTCTCTCTGTTTCTTTCACCCTTTTCCTCTCTCTCTGTTTCTTTCACCCTTTTCCTCTCTCTCTGTTTCTTTCACCCTTTTCCTCTCTCTCTGTTTCTTTCACCCTTTTCCTCTCTCTCTGTTTCTTTCACCCTTTTCCTCTCTCTCTCTCTGTTTCTTTCTCTCTCTCTCTCTCTCTGTTTCTTTCACCCATTTCCTCTCTCTCTCTGTTTCTTTCACCCTTTTCCTCTCTCTCTCTCTCTGTTTCTTTCACCCTTTTCCTCTCTCTCCCTCTCTCTCTCTCTGACCCTTTTTCTCTCTCTCACCCTTTTCCTCGCTCTCTCTCTGTTTCTTTCACCCTTTTCCTCTCTCTCTCTGTTTCTTTCACCCTTTTCCTCTCTCTCTCTCTCACCCTTTTTCTCTCTCTCACCCTTTTCCTCTCTCTCTCTCACCCTTTTCCTCTCTCTCTCTCACCCTTTTCCTCTCTCTCTCTCTCTCTCTGTTTCTTTCACCCTTTTCCTCTCTCTCTCTCTCTCTCTCACCCTTTTTCTCTCTCTCACCCTTTTCCTCTCTCTCTCTCTCTCTCACCCTTTTCCTCTCTCTCTCTCTCTCTCTCTTTCACCCTTTTCATCTCTCTCTCTCTGTTTCTTTCACCCTTTTCCTCTCTCTCTCTCTGTTTCTTTCACCCTTTTCCTCTCTCTCTCTGTTTCTTTCACCCTTTTCCTCTCTCTCTCTCTGTCTGTCTGTTTCACCCTTTTTCTCTCTCTCTGTTTCTTTCTAATGTACATTAGCTCTTCAACAGGAATGGCCTTCTAAGGTATGAATGACATTGGTACACACTGCCAGCTAAAAAGGATGTTAGATTAATGTGCCAGACAGCATGTTGGCTTCTATTGTAAACAGGGCTCTGGTCAAAATTACTGCACTATGTATAGGGAATAGCTTGCCATTTGGGACACAATCATGCACTTTACTGGCTATCACACATACAGAGGCATTCATTCTTACAGCCACTGTGCGATGTAATTCCCATTATAAAGCCATTTTTCTCTCTCCCCTGTCATATCCCCTGAAAAGGGCTCTGGCCTGCCTCCACTCTGTACACACACACTGTGTTTGGGGATACAGCCAGACTATATGCCAGCTAAACTGCTGAGCAAACACGCAAGCATGCAGGCACACACACATACGCACCCACACACACACACACACACACACAAACAAACACCACCAAACATTCACCCCCATTTCTGCTTCAATTGTCGGCTGGGTCAAGTTCAGACAGGTGGGTGAGAGGGTCAGGGGGTATAAATTAGCTGGATAGAGTCATGAGTGTCTAGCAGGCTATAGCATCAGAGCTCGGGGGCCAAAGGCGATGGAAGAATATAGCTACTGTAGAGATACTGTAGTTTTGGCCCTGGTGGGGAGGGGGGCTAAATCTGCCCCTGTATAATTCTGGGATACTGTAGAGTAGTGTATACTCATGGAATGATATAGCTACTGTGGAGAGTGTAGTTTATCCAGGGGTTAGTTGTGGCCTGGAGTGCAGTGTGATCCTAGCCACCCCCGTTCTCCCTGGGCTATGGTACAGATAGGTTTATTTGAGTCCTATGAATCCCAGTGTGAGTCATCAATAACCACAGGCTTTACAGAGAATTCTTCATTTAGGGAGACCTAAAATTGCAACATTTTACTATGCAACTGTAATGTGTAATATTAGGACTACTGCAGTACTGTGGAACTTTCTGTATAGTCTTTGGTATTTGTGATTCAGACATTTCACCCTTCATGAAATGTCATCATTTGGATGGTTGGATAGTTGGATCTTTGTCTCTCATTGTTTATGATACCTGTTGATTTTTCATCTGTACATTTTGTGATTCAGAACTTTGAGTTTATTTTTAATAATGCAGATAGATTGTAGTTTCCATCAATGCAATTGTCTGCATCATTTCCAATCCCCCATATATATTTTAAAAATAGAATTAGATAAAATAGATTTCCCCCTAGATCTTTGAGTCTTAGTTGAAATTAACAGTATTCCCCACAGATGTAGGATCTTCATTTGAGCCAGTTTGCAACTCCAGAAAAATAATCCTGCAGCAAAAGAAAATGTGAATTATTCTGTGGATTCTAATTTATGGAAATTTTTGTAGGGGTTAATAAAAAAAATTAAGTGGAAATTACAAACTTCAGAGGCCTTTTAAAACCTCAAATACACTACAAGTTTAACATTTCCTGCAACACAGGAAAGTTCTCCTGCAAAAGGGTGATCAAATTAAGATCCTACATCTGTTTGTGCAAAAGAATATTGGGTGCCATGGAGTCACACTATTTATCCCGTCAGTCTGTGATATGTACCCGTAGCTGATTTTCTCTGGTCATTCTATTTTCATACTTGGCCACACTTGGCTGCACAGAGACCTTACCTGACCTCCTCCCTCGTACCCCCTACAGAACTCAAAGATGGCAAGCAAGCTGTGTTGACCATCGCTGCTGGGAGTTACTGTTGGATTCAGATCCAAGCAGAATAGCAACTTTACATAAAAGCTAATCTTTGTATCAGAATGCCAAAGACAAGACTGACTGACTTACAGGGAGAAAAGCATTATCATTGTAATGACTTTCTCTCAATTCTTCTTCCCTGCTTGTAAATGAAAAAAAGGTCATGTTTTCTAATGCTCTTTATGGTGGATGTGTAAAGATTGAACTCCTGACCTCACCGTCTAAGTCAATTATACATTGTTAATTGTATAATTGTACATTATTTGAGATAACTACATGGTATAAGCAAAAATGTAAACTCATCTAATTATAGTAGCGAGTATGGCCCAACCCATCCACTCCTCTCTGATCTCCAATGTCTGTCTTAGGGCAAGAAAAGAGGGTCAAACCGTACTTCCAGGCATACTCTAATTCTTACAGAATCCCCCAGTGGACATACACAGCTTTCGGAAAGTATTCAGACCCCTTGACCTTTTCCCAATTTTGATACGTAACAACCTTCTTCTAAAATTGATTATATCGTTTTTTCCCCCTCATCAATCTACACACAGTTTGCCGTAATGACAATATCACATTTACATTAGTATTCAGACCCTTTATTCATTACTTTGTTGAAGCACCTTTGACAGCGATAACAGTATTGAGTCTTCTTGGGTATGACGCTACGTACAGGCTTGGCACACCGGTATTTGGGGAGATTCTCCCATTCTTCTCTGCAGATCCTTTCAAGGTCTGTCAGGTTGGATGGGGAGCGTTGCGGCACAGCTATTTTCAGGTCTCTCCAGAGATGTTCATTCGGGTTCAAGTCCGGGCTCTGGCTGGGCCCCTCAAGGACATTAAGAGTTTTGGAAAACTCCAAGGGGGCTGTCATGTCCCTTTTACTGAGGAATGGCTTTGATCTGGCTATTCTACCATAAAGGCCTGATTGGTGGAGTACTGCAGAGATTGTTGTCCTTCTGGAAGGTTCTCCACTCTCCACAGAGGAACTCTAGAGCTCTGTCAGAGTGACCATCGGGTCCTTGTTCACCTCCCTGACCAAGGCCCTTCTCCCCCGATTGCTCAGTTTGGCCGGGCGGCTAGGAAGTGTCTTGGTGTTTCCAAACTTCTTCCATTTAAGAATGATGGAGGCAATCTCTAGCACCCAGACAAAGAAAGTAAGGCAAAGATATGAGAACAAAATGGCCGTGGGGCTCCAGAAAAAATTCGAAAGCCTCCCAGTCAGTCAGATAATGTGGTCTACCACCATGTGAAACAAACAGTAGCACTTTCCCTTTGAAAACCACAGAGGCTATTTGAATATCCACTTCTTAGTGTCACTCGAACAATACACTTATTGATATTGGCGCTGTGCTGGAGCTCAAAAGCTCTTTACACAAATGGCAAAGGAGAGGAAATGAACGGGAGGATATAAGCTAGTAGAATATTGAATTCAGCTGAGGTCTTCATAAGCTATCTCTCTGTCTCCCTTTCTCCCTCTCTCGCTCTCTGTCTTTGTGTTTGCATGATGGGAGATCTGGAGAAGAAGTGGAGGAGAGGAAAGAAGACTTTGGCTCTATCTAATTTATGCTCATAACTTATTTAACTTCTGAGGAGGAGAGGTTGTTTTTATTAACTCATGCTTTCCCTAACTAGCATAATAGGGAACAGATGTACTCAGTGTTTAGTGATGTAGGCTTGCTGGGCTTCACCATCGATCGCTTGCTGAGTTGAGAGGTTTTTTGGTTCAGTGCTTCTGTATCTACTTGTCACATTTTTTTCTTTTTCCAAAAAGCACTTTAGCTTTGACGTTAATATAACCTCTTTAAGTCAGTATGAAAGTCTTGTACACAGAAGAGGTCGCCCCTGTGTGTGTGTGTGTGTGTGTGTGCGTGTGTGTGTGTGTGTGCACGCGCGCTTCAGGTCAGATCTGTGAGTTATAGTTCAGTTTTAATGCAATGTAGAGACTCTGGCTAGTTTGTGTGTGTAACGGGTTTCGTCGGAAGGAGTGGACCAAAGCACAGCATGGTAAGTGTTCATGATTTGTATTATCAAAAAAAACACTCAAACAAAATAACATAAGGGAAAAACGAAAGCGCACAGTTCTGTCAGGTACAGAATACAAAACAGAAAACAACTACCCACAAACACAGGTGGGAAAAGCTGCCTAAGTATGATTCCCAATCAGAGACAACGATAAACAGCTACCTCTGATTGGGAACCCTACTCGGCCAACACAAAGAAATAGATGACATAGAATGCCCACCCCACATCACACCCTGACCTAACCAAATAGAGAAATAAAACGGCTCTCTAAGGTCAGGACGTGACAGTGTGATATACAGAGACTGGGGCTAGTTGGTTGGTTCCTCGCCGGCTATGAACAACTGGACTCTTGTCAGGCTAATAATAAACTCCATGGCTCCATCTGAAGACTCTTCTCTCTGTCTCTGCTTCTGGCCCCTGGCTTGGACAAGAGCCTCCGGAGTAAGATGGAATCGTA
Source organism: Salmo salar (assembly GCF_965601325.2). Taxonomy (NCBI): domain Eukaryota; kingdom Metazoa; phylum Chordata; class Actinopteri; order Salmoniformes; family Salmonidae; genus Salmo; species Salmo salar. Next base: position 57,252,942 of record NC_138305.1, read on the forward strand.
GGGTTTGAACCCCCTCTGATGCAACACACACGTACCGAAAGAAACACACATGCACACACACACACACACACACACACACACACACACACACACACACACACACACACACACACACACACACACACTCAAAAAAGGGGGGCGAGAATGATACAATATGCTGCCTTGCCTTCTCTCTCTCTCTCTCGCGCTAGCTCTGTCACTCTCTTTCCCTCTCTCTCTCTTTCTGTCTTTGCATAATGGGAGATCTGGAGAAGAAGTGGAGGAGAGGAATGAAGAAAGGATGGAAGAAAGAGAATTCAGAGAGAAACTTTGGCTCTATCTAATTTATGCTCGTAACTTATTTAACTTCTGAGGAGGAGAGTTTTTTTTTAAACTCATGCTGTCCTTAGCTGGTATAATGGGGAAGAAATGTACTCAGTGTTTAGTGACAGGCATGCTGGGCTTCACCATCGATAGCTTGCTGAGTTGAGAATTGTTTTTGGTTCAATGCTTCTGTATCTACCTGTCTAATGTATGGGGGTTTGAACCCCCTCTGATGCAGCACACACATACTCTAAGAAGAAACAGGGGGGTGATAAGGGGGTAATGAGGAGGGCGATAAAGATACAATATGCTGCATTGACTTTTATATATATATATATATATATATATATATATATATATATATATATATATATATATATATATATTGTGGCAAACCTCTTCAAAGTTAGGAGCGTTTGTCACAAATTAAGTGGGAAACTGTCACCAAAGTCAGCCCAGAATGAAAGTTATTTTGAACATGACAGTACCTGTGTGTTTGTTTCGCTGTCCTGGTCCACCCAGGCCGCAGGTAAGGTCAAGGATAGCAGGGTTCGGTACACAAATCTGGTTCTCGGTAGGTCCAGGTCTAAACGCCAACAGGTAAGTCCAAAACAGTCCAGCTCGTACACGGTAAATCCAGCCAATGTAGATTGTCTCTTTCTCTATGGTTCATAGATCCTTCCCGCCCTCTCTCTCTCTTCCTGGTTTTTCTTGACCTTTTATCTGTGGGTCGGCTCCACCTTCTGAGGGTTCCCCTTGCTTCTGGGAATTGTAGTTTTGGCAGTCGGCCATTTTGTGATCTGTAGTTCTGATCGGGGTGGCCATTTTAGTGATCGGGCAGAGCCCGTTTATTAGTTCTGCCCTCACATATCTGCCATTTATCACTCGACCCCCTTCTTTGCCACTATATATATATATATATATATATATATATATATATATATATATATATATATATATATATAAAGTATTTGATCCTCTGCTGATTTTGTGCGTTTTCCCACTGACAAAGAAATGATCAGTCTATAATTTTAATGGCAGGTTTATTTGAACAGTGAGAGACAGAATAACAATAAAATCCAGAAAAACGCATGTCAAAAATGTTATAAATTGATTTGCATTTTAATGAGAGAAATAAGTTTTTGTCCCCTCTCAATCAGAAAGATTTCTGGCTCCCAGGTGTCTTTTATACAGGTAACGAGCTGAGATTAGGAGCACACTCTTAAAGGAAGTGCTCCTAATCTCCGCTTGTTACCTGTATAAAAGACACCTGTCCACAGAAGCAATCAATCAATCAGATTCCAAACTCTCCACCATGGCCAAGACCAAAGAGCTCTCTAAGGATGTCAGGGACAAGATTGTAGACCAACACAAGGCTGGAATGGATTACAAGACCATCGCCAAGCAGCTTGGTGAGAAGGTGACAACAGTTGGTGCGATTATTCGCAAATGGAAGAAACACAAAAGAACTGTCAATCTCCCTCGGCCTGGGGTTCCATGCAAGATCTCTCCTCGTGGAGTTGCAATGATCCTGAGAACGGTGAGGAATCAGCCCAGAACTACACGGTAGGATCTTGTCATTGATCTCAAGGCAGCTGGGACCATAGTCACCAAGAAAACAATTGGTAACACACTACGCCGTGAAGGACTGAAATCCTGCAGCACCCGCAAGGTCCCCCTGCTCAAGAAAGCACATATACATGCCCGTCTGAAGTTTGCCAATGAACATCTGAATGATTCAGAGGACAACTGGGTGAAAGTGTTGTGGTCAGATGAGACCAAAATGGAGCTCTTTGGCATCAACTCAACTCGCCGTGTTTGGAGGAGGAGGAATGCTGCCTATGACCCCAAGAACAACATCCCCACCGTCAAACATGGAGGTGGAAACATTATGCTTTGGGGGTGTTTTTCTGCTAAGGGGACAGGACAACTTCACCGCATCAAAGGGATGATGGACGGGGCCTTGTACCATCAAATCCTGGGTGAGAACCTCCTTCCCTCAAACCAGGGCATTGAAAATGGGTCGTGGGTGGGTATTCCAGCATGACAATGACCCAAAACACACGGCCAAGGCAACAAAGGAGTGGCTCAAGAAGAAGCACATTAAGGTCCTGGAGTGGTCTAGCCAGTCTCCAGACCTTAGTCCCATAGAAAATCTGTGGAGGGAGCTGAAGGTTCGAGTTGCCAAACATCAGCCTCGAAACCTTAATGACTTGGAGAAGGTCTGCAAAGAGGTGTGGGACAAAATCTCTCCTGAGATGTGTGCAAACCTGGTGGCCAACTACAAGAAACATCTGACCTCTGTGATTGCCAACAAGGGTTTTGCCACCAGGTACTAAGTCATGTTTTGCAGAGGGGGTCAAATACTTATTTCCCTCATTAAAATCCAAATCAATTTATAACATTTTTGACATGCGTTTTTCTGGATTTCTTTGTTGTTATTCTGTCTCTCACTGTTCAAATAAACCTACCATTAAAATTATAGACTGATCATTTCTTTGTCAGTGGGCAAACGTACAAAATCAGCAGGGGATCAAATACTTTTTTCCCTCACTGTATACATATATATATATATATATATATATATATATATAAAAGTCAATGCAGCATATTGTATCATTATCACCCTCCTCATTACCCTCTTATCACCCCCCTGTTTCTTCTTAGAGTATGTGTGTGCTGCATCAGAGGGGGTTCAAACCCCCATACATTAGACAAGTAGATACAGAAGCATTGAACCAAAAACAATTCTCAACTCAGCAAGCTATCGATGGTGAAGCCCAGCATGCCTGTCACTAAACACTGAGTACATTTCTTCTACCATTATACCAGCTAAGGACAGCATGAGTTTTAAAAAAAACTCTCCTCCTCAGCAGTTAAATAAGTTACGAGCATAAATTAGATAGAGCCAAAGTTTCTCTCTGAATTCTCTTTCTTCCATCCTTTCTTCATTCCTCTCCTCCACTTCTTCTCCAGATCTCCCATTATGCAAAGACAGAAAGAGAGAGGTGTGGGAAAGAGAGAGCGAGAGAGAGAGGGAAAGAGAGTGACAGCATATTGTATCATTATCACCCTCCTCAGTATATATATATATATATACTGTACCAGTCAAGAGTTTGGACACTTGTTCTCATTCAACGGTTTTTCTTAATTTTTTATATTTTCTACATTGTAGAATAATAGTAAAGACATCAAAACTAGCCACCCTGGCTACTTTGAGGAATTTCAAATATGAAATATATCTTGGTTTGTTGAACACTTTTTTGGTTACTACATGATTACAATGTAGAAAACAGTAAAATTAAAGATAATCTGAGTAGGTGTGTCCAAACTCTTGACTGGTACTGTATACAGTGGCAATAAAAAGTATGTTAACACTTTGGAAATACCTGTATTTCTGCATAAATTGGTCATAAAATTTGATCTGATCTTCATCTAGGTCACAACAATAGACAAACACAGTCTGCTTAAACTAATAACACACAAACAATTATATACGTGTTCATGTCTTTATTGAACACACCTTGTAAACATTCACAGTGCAGTATGTGAACCCTTGGATTTAATAACTGGTTGACCCTCCTTTGGCAGCAAGAACCTCAACCAAACGTTTTCTGTAGTTGCGGATCAGACTTGCACAACGGTCCGGAGGAATTTTGGACCATTCCTCTTTACAAAACTGTTTCAGTTCAGCAATATTCTTGGGATGTCTGGTGTGAACTGCTCTCTTGAGGTCATGCCACAGCATCTCAATATGGTTGAGGTCAGGACTCTGACTGGGCCACTCCAGGTGTATTTTCTTCTGTTGAAGCCATTTTGTTGTTGATTTACTTCTGTGTTTTGGGTCGTTGTCCTGTTGCATCACCCAACTTCTGTTGAGCTTCAATTGGCGGACATACTGTATATATCCCAGTCTGGAAGTTGAACATATGATAAGACCCACATCCAATACAACAGAACAGCTATCTCTCCGACACCACCCAATCCCAAGCCTTGTGTGATAATATCCGATGCTATCGCCATCAAATGAGATTCTATCAGTCTCCAATACGATGCTATCGCTAGCCAATGCAGTGATATCGAATTCCTATGCGCTGCTGCTCCTCTTCTGCTCACTCAGGCAGCAGAGATATGTGTTGGCTTTGGAGGCAAAGCAAGGCCAGTATGTGTGAGTGAGTGAATGTGTGTGCGTGCATGAATGTGCACGCAGCAACTACAGATGTCGGATGTTAATTTTAGCCAGTTTGCTAGAGCAGGAAAATAATCCTGCATCTACAGGAAATGTGAACTATTATGTGGATTACAGTATATATAATTAATGGACATTTTTGTGGGGGTTGATATATTTTTTTGTGAGGGAAAATCAAGTCTGAAATTAAAATTTCACGTATACTCCCTCTGGCGCTCGAGGTCCCCAGACTGCTCATTACTACGCACGCCTGTCACCATCGTTATGCGTACCTGCGCCACATCAGACTCACCTGGACTCCATCACCTTCCTGATTACCTTCCCTACATATGTCACTCCCTATGGTTCCTTCCTCAGACGTTATTGTTTCTGTTCCATTTTTTTTTGTTTGTTTCATGTCTGTACACTACTCGTGTTTGTTGTTTTGTCCGTGTTCGTTTCTATATTAAATTATTCACTCCCTGAACTTGCTTCCTGACTCCCAGCGTACACATTACAGGGAGCCTTTTTAAACCTCAAATAAATTAAACGTTTTACATTTATTGGAAAGTTTTCCTGCAACAGGGGGATCAGATCCTACATCTGTACATCACCTATTAGGATACACAAGCACAAAGCAAAATGCAGTGCTGTCTAGCCATAAATTGACAGTATACTATGACAAATTATTTAACCGTTGTTACTGATCAAAATCTTAGAAAAACCTTGACAAAGTACAAACTTAATTAGCATAGGCTTGTCATTGAGAAAGGTAGACACAGGGAATCCTGGCTCCCTGTAGAGGAAAGGCTGTGCAGTCACTGCACCACGGCAGAAATTGACACAGAGCTACATTTCCTGACAAAATTGCAAAAATATCAAGCAATTAGAGTTTTATTTCCACAAATGTGAAATGGTTATTGAAGGTTTCCAAGACCTCTCTGATGAGAAGAGATGACCCATCCTGTTGGGTGAGGATGCAGAGAGCTGTGGGTTGGCAGCGCACTACATTGCTGCCTGCCATAAAATGAGGGATTGTGTCTGACAGATCAACCAACCTGCACATGTCTTTGTGTTATTTGCTTATTTATTTACTGAATTTCTTACTGATTTCCAATACACCCCCCCCCCACCCCCACCCTTGACTATTGCTGTTACTGATTGTCCTGTTCGTGACAATGTTGATTATTTTTCGTGATGTTATTGATATTGTTAATGAATCATTCCATTTCCAAAGTACGCTTCGGCAATATGTACGTCATTACGTCATGCCAATAAAGCAAGTGAAATTGAAAATTGAGAGAGAGAAAGAGAGACAGAAAAAGAGAGAGAGATACATGACGGAGGGTCAATTACACCTCCATGTTGTAGACCAGAGGAAGAGACTGAACGCGAGTTCACCTTTCACCACCACCCACTGCAACATGGTTAAGGTTGTTGTACCAGTTAGTGAAAGATGGTGAAGCTGTGAATGAGGGTTTATCAGATAGAGATATCAGATCTCCTTTGAGGATGGTAAGAGTCCGACACAATGTATTGGGTGATAAAGTGTGGTTGTAATAAAAAAAGGAAATTGGTAGAGGGTAGGGACTCACCTTTCCAGGGCTGATGGAGGTTAACAATGCCCAGTAACCTGATAAAGACCAGGATGGGTTCCAAACGTTGTAACTCTAGCTAGCTAGAAGATTTTTTTAAATTCAGCAAACAGTGAGCAGACATTCGCTTTCCTTTCGTTGCTATTTCTTTGTATTTTCTTTATATCCAGTCCTTGTGCCACAACTACCCCTTTAATAACCATGGAAGACATTCATCAGTGGCCTATCCGCCTTAATTAAAGAAGCCAAGGGCTTTATGTCAAGTAAGTCATCTAACCAACCGCATGTCCTACACAGATCCGATGGACCAAGACAGCAGGCAGCGTGTCGGATCGCTTCCAGGACTCCAGCGTGTTTAACGAGACGCTGCACATCTCCAAGATCCAGAGACACCAGGGAGGACGCTACTACTGCAAGGCTGAGAACGGCCTGGGCTCCCCGGCCATCAAGTCCATACGGGTCGACGTCTACTGTAAGTACTGTACATTACCTTCGGACACAGTGGTTGGGTCAAGGTTGTTTTCTTTTTATTTAAATGTACTTTCTCAACGTAATAACATTGCATAAAATTCAACGTGGCTAGTTAGTATACCGTTCCCTTTCGATTTTAGAGCTGCAAAATGTTACTTTTTGGGCGACTCGACCAAATACACATAGAAATTTGTGTTATAGATCTGTCATTCTCATTGAAAGCACATCTAAGAAGTGGTAGATCGGTTCTATGTGCGCTATTTCAATGCTTCCCTTAAGTTTTGTTTTTGCATCTTTTACTTTCGGTTTTCTGCACCACTTTCAAACAGCTGAAAACACAACATTTTTGCTTATGGAAAGATATTTCACTGCGGTTTAGATGGTACAATGATTCTCTACACTATACTTGCTTGTTTTGTCACATACACTGATATTAGGAAAACTATTCAAATTTTAGCAACCAGGGAATGGCGGAGTGATTTCTGCATAGTTGTTCTTTAAACTAGATTTCAACCATAAGTTAACGATAAGTTTTTAAGGTTTGGTTCATTCCAATTGTTGCACAATTCAATCAAATGTCAGTCAATACTAAATGTTGAATTGGGGCCCTATCTAAACATCCTGTGTCTGTGTGTGTGTGTGTGTGGGGGGGGGGGGGGGGGGGGGGTGCTGTACAGTAGACAACAGTATAAACAACCCAGCCCAGTAGCTTCCACCCTAGTCAACCTAGCCATTAACCTCTATGGGCTAGGTGGGACGCTAGCGTGCCACCCGTGGTGCACTCCATCAACAGCAGGTGCATTTCAAGAGCGGCAAATTTGAATCCAAATAAATGTCAAAATTCAAATTTTTCAAAAATACAACTATTTTACACCATTTCAAAGATAAACATCTCCTTAATCTAACCACGTTTTACGATTTCAAAAAGGTTTTACGGCGAAAGCATAAATTTAGAGTATGTTAGGACAGTACATTTACAAGAGTTGTGTGTAATGTTTTGTCAAGTCAAAGACAGGGTCACCAAAACCATAAAACCAGCTAAAATGATGCACTAACCTTTTACAATCTCCATCAGATGACACTCCTAGGACATTATGTTAGACAATGCATGCATTTTTAGTTCTATCAAGTTCATATTTATATCCAAAAACAGCGTTTTACTATGGCATTGATGTTGAGGAAATCGTTTCCCTCCAATAACCGGCAGTCAAGTCAGCGTCACAAATTAAATAATTAAAATTAGAAAACATTGGTAAAATATTATATTGTCATTTAAAGAATTATAGATTTACATCTCTTGAACGCAATCAACTTGCCAGATTTAAAAATAACCTTACTGGGAAATCACACTTTGCAATAATCTGAGCACTGCGCCCAGAAAAATACGCGTTGCGATACAGACTAGACGTCATGTTGGGGAGATCTAAAATCGAAAATACTATGTAAATAATCCATTACCTTTGATTCTCTTCATCAGATGTCACTTCCAGGTATCACAGGTCCATAACGAATGTAGTTTTGTTCAAAAAAGCTCATCATTTATGTCCAAAAATCTCCGTCTTGTTAGCACATGATCTAAGCCAGCCGGACTTCTCGTCATGAACGAGGGGAAAAAATATATTTCCGTTCGTTCAAACATGTCAAACGTTGTATAGCATAAATCATTAGGGCCTTTTTTAACCAGAACATGAATAATATTCAAGGTGGACGAATGCATACTCTTTTATAACGTATTGGAACGAGGGTACCCAACATGAACTCGCGCGCCAGGTGTCTAATGGGACATCATCGTTCCATGGCTCTTGTTCGGTCAGATCTCCCTCCAGAAGACTCAAAACACTTTGTAAAGGCTGGTGACATCTAGTGGAAGCAATAGGAAGTGCCAAAATATTCCTCAGCCCCTGTGTTTTTCAATGGGATAGGTTTAAAGTCAATACAACACATCAGGTATCCACTTCCTGTCAGAAAATGTCTCAGGGTTTTGCCTGCCAAATGAGTTCTGTTATACTCACAGACACCATTCAAACAGTTTTAGAAACTTTAGAGTGTTTTCTATCCATATATAATAAGTATATGCATATTCTAGTTACTGGGTAGGATTAGTAACCAGATTAAATCGGGTACATTTTTTTTATCCAGACGTGCAAATGCTGCCCCCTAGCCCTAACAGGTTAAACAATAGTGAGGTCTGATTGGAGTTGTCTGGGGCACCTACTGTACTTCAGCTGCAATCAACAACTCCTCAGATGTGCGCTTAAATGGAGGACGGTTTGTCTCATCTGAACCCTAGACAAGCAAACATTATATAGCTCCCAGCCAGAACCTCCCCAGATCCACCACTCTGTGACACAAGCACATTAAACCAGCACTTTCCCTTCCGTAACATCATCGCAAGCGATAAACCTTTTGGCCTGTGTTCTCTTCTCCCACTCTCTCTGTGGCAGAACACAGAGCAGTCTGCAGTCCTGTCTCAGTCTTTCCTCTCTGCCTCTCGTCTGTCTCCACCTCTCGTCGGCCTCTGCCTCTTTCTCTTTCTCTTCCTCTGCCTTTGCCTCTCCTCTCTTCTCTTCTCCTTGGTCAGGCAGGGGTTACCAAAGTAAGTGGAATCGCTTTCATCTGACATCTAAAGCCTCTGCTCTATCTGCCAGTGACTCCTGTCAGTCTGTCACGACATTTCGGGTCTGTCTGTGTGGCTGGTGGTTAGCCTCACCGCCGCCAAGGCTTTTTCTCTGTCTGCTCTCGCTTTCTCTCTCTCTGATCTCTCTCTCTCTCTCTCTCTCTGCCTTTACATCTGTCTCCGTTCTCTCTCTCGCTCTCTCTCTCTCTCTCTCTCTCTCTCTCTCTCTCTCTCTCTCTCTCTCTCTTTCTAGTCCCTGGGTGTCTGTGTGGCTCTCAGCCCTTGTACCTGTTTATCCGTACTGACTTGAGCAGGGGCTGTGGAATAGAGGATGGTTAGAAAGCTTGGAACTTGGAGGAAGGAGGGGGAAGAGGAGTATTTTACTCTCTCCTTGTCTCCTTTCCTTCATCTGCACTGGACTGCCATATTGGCTTTGTGGTGGATGTATACTAGACATTTGCTTTCTCCTTTTCAGTTCTTCTACACTGTTAACTGTAAACTATTGACACATACAACAGACCCTGGACGGACAGTGACTAACATCCCAGTGTCACTGTTTTAGCTTGATAGCACTATGATTTATAGAGTTGACCAGTGGCTCTCTGGGTTGCCATGGCTAGGGCTGTTATTTTGTCAGCAGGTTATTGTCATGCAAAAGGATGCTGGGTCTCACGGTAATTGACCGTTAATTAACGTGAACATGTTTAGCATCTCCAGGCTCCACTCATACAAGCAGCATACAAGCCTCTGATGTGCGCCTTTGGAACATCTACATTTAAAACATGTTGAATAAATCAATTCAATATACACCATCACAATAAATACATTATTTATGTTAGGCAGGCCTGAAGAAACATTATGATATGTAGAAAATGTATTCCAGAAGAATAGAATATGATTTGGCTTACTGTACGTTATCTGTTTATGCGCCACGCCATAGACTGTAGGCTTGTTCATATATCAGACAAGATATGCTTATAAGTCCTGTGCCATTATTTGATATTGTATGATTTTATAGTAAGAAGAATATATAGTTTAACTTAGCTGAATAAAATATAATGGATGTTTGTCCCATTCAGAAGCAAGAGTGCACACATATGAAGTAGAAGTGGCTATGTTGAGCTTAAAAGTGATAATTTGAAACAGGTCCTATATGCTAGATTTAGAGTTATTTGGCAACTTTAGTTGTGATTATTACAAACCTTAGAACGTCTTAGAAGTCAATAGATTTATGGGCTGCATGATGCGACTATAGGCTATTGCTTGCGCTCTGTTCCTTGCCTCATGCTGTACACGCTGTTCTCTCATCAAGTGATCATATTATAAATGTTCGTTTTGTTCGATAAAGTTCATCTTTATGTCCAAATACCTCCTTTTTGTTTGCGCGTTTAGTCCAGTAATCCAAATGCACAAAGAGCGCTCACAAAGTCCAGATGAAAAGTCAAAAAAGTTCCATTATGGTTTGTAGAAACATGTCAAACGATGTATATAATCAATCTTTAGGATGTTTTTATCATAAATCTTCAATAATATTCCAACCAGACAATTCCTTTGAAATAGAAAGGAAAGGGAACGGAGCTTGCGCTCATGGCCACACGCGATAAACAACTCAAGGCTTTCAACCTGACCACTGGTTGAAACAGCTCTTATTCGCTCCCCTTTCACAGTAGAAGCCTGAAACAACGTTCTAAAGACTGTTGACATCTAGTGGAAGCCTTAGGAAGTGCAATCTGAGCCCATTTAAACTGTATATTGGATAGGCAATCACTCAAAAAAAACTACAAACCTCAGATTTCCCACTTCCTGGTTGGATTTTTCTCAGGTTTTTGCCTGCCATATGAGTTCTGTTATACTCACAGACATTAATGTAACAGCTTTGGAAACTTTAGAGTGTTTTCTATCCAAATCTACTAATTATATGCATATTCTAGTTTCTGGGCCTGAGTAGCAGGCAGTTTACTCTGGGCACCATATTCATCCAAGCTACTCAATACTGCCCCCCGTTCCCAAAGAAGCTAACAGATTTTTTTAAATCCTCAATAGTGGTAGAGACTCCTCCATCCCCCACTCATTCAAACGTAGGACCTGGATCCTCCAGTTTGATCCCTCTGCTGTCTCTAGCTCCACACCCATCCCCGCCCGGCCGGCCATCTAGAAGTGTGAAGGTTAGTACCTTTTAGGGACGCTAAATATTATGTAGATATCTTATTCTTATTCTTGACTAGTTAGATAAAGGTTAAATTAAAAAAATATATATATTTAAAATGTTTTAAAAACATTTTGAATGTATCGGTCTAAAACTTTGGACACACACTGCTGCCCTCTTGTGGACAACATCTAACTTACATCCAGCATCCTATGTAAATGTATGGCCTTTCTTTTGCATTTCAAAGATGATGTAACAAAAATAAAATAGGAAATGCATGTGTTTTTGTTTGTTTTATCTTTTACCAGATCTAATGTGTTATATTCTCCTACATTCATTTCACATCTCCACAAACTTCAAGGTCTTTCCTTTCAAATCGTATGAAGAATATGCATATACTTGCTTCAGATCCTGAACTACAGGCTGTTAGATTTGGATATGTCATTTTAGGCGGAAATTGAGATGAAGGGTCCGATCCTTAAGAGGTTTCATCACCTTAGAAAGCACTGTCCATTCCGTTGTGTTAGGCTTTGAAACAACATCCACAATAAATGTTTTCCAGTCAGTTTCAACCTATTGTTAAACTTCTTTCTTCAAATTGATCAATCACGGTAAGGTGAGTTTTTAAAGCACCTACTGCTTTGATGATAAGTGTTTGATGTGATTTTCGATGTCAGCATGGTAAGAGGGACAATAGAGCCCTGAGTACCAGGCCATTAGCAACCTGATGATCGTTAGCGAGTTGGGTAGGCTACTACTAATGAATGTCCAGAGTGCATAAGAGGAGATTAACGTGACTAAATGGTCATGTAGAATTTTACTGCGGTCATGACTCATGAATGCTGGTGTGGCGGTAATACAGTCACCACAGAGCGTTGGGCCAGTAACCGGAAGTTTGCTGGATCGAATCCCCGAGCTGACAAGGTAAAAATATGTCATTCTGCCCCTGAGCAAGGCAGTTAACCCACTGTTCCCCGGGCGCCGCAGTTAACCCACTCTTCCCCGCACCTCTCTGATTCAATGCGGGTTAAATGTGGAAGACACTTTTCAGTTGAATATATTCAGATGGACAACTGACTAGGTATCCCCCTTCCCCCCTTTCATAACAGCCATGGCATTGTTTACAGTTTAATCCTGAATAGGCACCATGGTAGGTTTGGTGAGCCTATCAGACACATCTGCTGTGACATTCATTCAACCAATGATGTCATCCAATGCTCTCTCCAGTTGGCTCCCTGTCCAATGAGGCCCTCTCCAGAAAAACTCTGTGTCCATTGGAAGGGGATTTAAAGGGACAATCAATTGTTAAAGACATTGTACAGTACTTTCAAGTACTTTATCCTTTCAAGCTTGAATTGATCATTATCTCATCTTGTAAACGCTTCATATTTATCATTGAGTGTACACTAAATATGTAATGCTATGTCCTTCATATTGTAGAGCCTTAAAACAGGACTTTATATGACATTATTAAAACAGCAGCAGCGTTTAAAGTGGATGCCCTTGTCTCTGGCCTTGTAGTGCATGTGTACTTCATTAGCAGAATGTTGTATTGCACATCCAGCAGAAACACACTGGATTTCTCCATAGAAATGTTATAGCTGTCCCCCAGGGGTGAATTTAATTGATGGGCCTCTTTTGCAGCTTTCACTATTTTTAGTGCTTTGCAGCCTTGGTTTTTAATTTGCATTAGAATTGCTGTTTGGGCACCAGGACTCAACAGAAACACCTTGACAAATTGTGTTGACTGTCTGTTTTTCAGATGTTGCACCGGTGTGTCTTTATTCATACCAATGTGTTTATACTACCCAGAAATGTAACCGCTAGTTAGGATGGACACTTCTATTATGCTTGAGGGACGATACAAATATGAGGGAGAAAATGTAAATGTGAAATGAGAGAGACAGGAATTTAGGAGGGCGTGTATTTCAATGTGAATATCTTGTTTCTAAAGTGAAGTATTTTCTTCTGTTCTTTAAAAAAACAATTTCTTGCTTTTCCTTCCCAGTCCTTCTGAAACCAGAGGGGTATACTAAGAAGCAACCTAGATCTACTCAGGGTTTTCTAAAGCTAGCCAGCTGCAGTTAGCTTCACATTCCAGCTCAGGCTGGAATCAATCCATGGGTGAGTCAGTGACACATTCTCATTTGTGCCAAAATCAAAATGAAATGAAAGTTTTCTTGCAAATTCAGCAGGCTATGGCGTGGACTAGGCTTTTTATTTGTTATTAATGCCGTCTTTGGTGTGCTTTGCTGTGCTTATCAATGCACAAGCACTTTTTTCCCGCTATCAATACAATTATACAAAGGTTTTACTGTGTGTGAAGTTTCAAATGCATTATATCATTACTAAATGTCTAATGTGATAAGTATTTTAACATGACTATTTTTTTGCACACAAAATTAAAGGGAAGATGATGCAATCTTTGCAAAAGGGAGGGAATCTGATTTCAATGGTCCTCAACTCGTGGCTCAGACCATCTCATTAAGGATATTGGAGTTTGCCCCGAGTTAGCCTGCCCCGAAGCAGGTTAGATCTGAAGGATTTGTTGCCATAGAAATTTAGCTGGCTAAAAGGTGAGCCACTTTCGTGGTACCGGTTATCCCGAGTTGAACTCAGAGTTGACCAAAGTTACCTCGCTAACTCCTCAAACTACATTTGTATTATAGGGCTCAGATGGCTTCTTTTAAATTTTGAGTGTAAATACAGGTACTTCCAGATGTATTTATTCATACAAGCATACTTATAAAATCAAGGTGCGCTCCTCTCCTCTCCTAACCGTTCCCCTTCTAAAGAGACTGCTGGAGCGGCCATGACTCACAACGTTCAATAGATACAGAATGAAATGAAATGAAGGAAGGAAAGAGAGAAAGGGAGAATTCTCTAAATGTATTGCCCAGGTTAGAAAATGAATGAAATGAAAGAAGGAAGGTGCCCAGGTGGCTTGTCTAGCTTTAGCATTGCTATACTAACTCAGAGAGACAGACAACTGCAGGATGGGGTAATGGTAAACTTATCTCTGCAGTGCAGAGGAGCTGATATTAGCCCTAGCAGGCCTAGCAGACCCAAAGATAACTCATTTAAAATACCCACTGAGCTCGGCGAAGCCCCCATCTAAGCACATTTCTACATGCTGACGCCTCAGAAGATGTGTTTGTCCATTGTGAGGTCTGCAGGAATAGATGCCCACACAGAAGTTAATAAAGAACTTCCTCCATTGATCGATTGGTAGTTTTGCTTTTCTTGAGAAGCCTTGAGCCTCTTCTTCTTCAGTTCCTAGAAGGGTCTATTTATTACAAAGTTTTTCATTTCATCTGGGCTGTATTGCTGTGTGTGAAGCTGCATTGCTATATCTAGTAGACAAAGGCCTAAAGTATTTCAGCAGGGGCTTATAGCTGACATTAAACTATTTCATCAGCAGGTGGAATTCACATCCCCAATGTTATACATTTCTGACGTGAAAAGAATTAGGAGAGTACAATGGACTCCAATGAAGTACAAAAGACTAATGTTCTTCACGTGTGCCCATGCATTCATCAGGAGCTTTTAAAGAGCATGTACTTGAATCGAGACTGGAAAACTTTAGTGCACTTGAAATGAGTTTGTACTTATCCGAAGCGCACTTGTCAGGAGTCGACGTTACAGGGCCTTCGGAAAGTATTCAGACCCCTTGACTTTTTCCAAATTTTGTCACGTTACAGCCTTATTCTAACATGTATTAAATCGTTTTTTCCCTCATCAATCTAAACACAATACCCCATAATGAGAAAGCAAAAGCAGTTTTATTTTTTAAATCTTTGCTAATTTATATTAGATGTTTTACTCAGTACTTTGTTGAAGCACCTTTGGTAGCGATTAAAACATAGAATCTTCTTGGGTATGACACTACAAGCTTGGCCCATGTGAATTTGGGGAGTTTGTCCTATTCTTCTCTACAAATCCTCTCAAGCTCTGTCAGGTTGGATGGGGAGCATTGCTGCAAAGCAATTTTCAGGTCTCTCCAGAGATGTTAGATCTGGTTCAAGTCCGTGCTCTTGCTGGGCCACTCAAGGAAATTCAGAGACTTGTCCCGAAGCCACTCCTGCATTATCTTGGCTGTGTGCTTAGGGTTGTCGTCCTGTTGGAAGGTGAACCTTCGCCCCCAGTCTGTCATGAGCGCTCCCAGTCCCTGCCGCTGAAAAACATCCCCACAGCATGATGCTGCCACAACCATGCTTCACCGTAGGGATGGTGCCAGGTTTTCTCCAGACGTGACGCTTGGCATTCAGGTCAAAGAGTTTAATCTTGGTTTCATCAGACCAGAGAATCTTGTTTCTCATGGTCTGAGAGTCCTTTGGTGCCTTTTGGAAAACTCCAAACAGACTGTCATGTTCCTTGAACTGAGGAGTGGTTTCGTCTGGCCACTCTAACATAAAGGCCTGATTTGTGGAGTGCTGCAGACTTGGTTGTCCTTCTGGAAGGTTCTGCCATCTCCACAGAGGAACTCTAGAGCTTTGTCAAAGTGACCTTCAGGTTGTTGGTCACCTCCCTGACCAAAGCCCTTCTCCCCCGATTGCTCAGTTTGGCCAGGCGGCCAGCTATAGGAAGAGTCTTGGGGGTTCCAAACTTCTTCCATTTTAAGAATGATGGAGGCCACTGTGTTCTTGGGAACCTTCAATGCTGCAGACATTTTCCCCCAAATCTGTACCTCGACACAATGCTGTCTCGGAGCTCTACGGACAATTCCTTCAACCTCATGGCTTGGTTTTTGCTCTGACATGCACTGTCAACTGTGGGACCTTATATAGACAGGTGAAACAGAACAGGGTGTGACACTGAGCTCAATTTCATAGCAGAGAGTCTGAATACTCATGTAAATAAGGTATCTCTGTTTTTGCCTTGTCATTATGGGGTATTGTGTGTAGATTGCTGAGGATTTGTATTTATTTAATCCATTTTAGAATAAGGCTGTAAAGTAACAAAATGTGGAAAAAGTCAAGGGGTCTGAATACTTTCCAAAGGCACTGTACTGTATATACCACGAATTTGACCATGGAAGTGGTTTTAGGACACTTTAAAGTGGACAAATGATCAGATAGATTATTTTTACACTGGAAGGTTCTGTCACCCACCAATTAGTGGCACTTTTGTAAATTACCTTCTGACAGTTCCATAAACAACCCATTGCTCATCTTTAACAGCCTTCTTAATGGCTCAGCTTCAAAATGTTACTCCAACCAGAAATTACCATTACTTAACCCTTGTGTGGTGTTCGGGTCTGTGGGACCCATTTTCATTGTTTACTAAAAGAAAAATGATACAACGAATTATTTTGTCAACCTGAGACTCATCGGCCTTGGCTCATTTTCTGTGAAGAACATGTAAAATAACCGATTTTCATTGAGTGCACACTGTGCACCCCCCTACATATTTATATTACATATGTGGTGGTCAGGTCCACTGGACCCGAGGCTAATTAAAGTGTGGAAAATTGTGTGTGTAGGTGAAAACAAGTAAAAATTCAACAAAAAGGTTTGCTGTGTACCTTCACTCTGTCTTTCTCCTCCCTGGGCCTGCTGCTTCAACATAGCACCAATAACCTGTCTGTCTCCATGCATGTCTGCCTGTCTCCCGATTTTCTCGCACTCTTTACCCTTTGTAGTGTGTGAAACTACACAATGTCTTGCGGGAACCTGCACAATGTTATTACAATACATTATTTCTATACATTATTTCAGTACATTGACGTTTTTACAATATTTTCCCACACTACCCCAGCCAGGTGCAAATTGGGGGAGAAACACAAAAAAGAAATAGCTTTGCATGTGTGGCTCCTTACCACAATCAATCAGTACGGCAAAAAGACTCTCTGCTCAGAGGGCTTTAGACATTTTTTTTGCAGAGGAATGGGCCACCTCGCATGGCTGCCAATGTGATAAGGATGCAACCAGGGCCGACGCGGATGGCGGTTACTCATGTGCAGGACAAAAAGTCTTCTTTTGAACTGTTCATCCCAGACGCCATCCAGAAAATCATTCTGGACTGCACAAATTTGGAGTGAAGGCATGTTTTTGGAGAGAGATGGAAGGAGATGAACCTACTCATTTACATGCACACTTTGGGGTTCTTATCCTTGCTGGTGTTTTGAGATCCAATGGGGAATCCACAAAATCCCCGTGGGATGCAGAAACTGGCAGAGAACTTTTCTGTGCAACAATGTCTCTGGAAAACTCCCACATTATTTCCAGGATTATCCGCTTCGATAACCAAGACACCAGACCAGCTTAGCGGCAGAGAGACAAGCTAGCTGCAAACAGGTCAGTGTGGGACAAGTGGGTGGACCGCCTTCCCCTGTTTTACAACCCTGGGCCCAATGTTACTGTTGATGAGCAGCTTATGCCATTAGGGGCCGCTGCCCCTTCAGGCAGTACATACCGTCTAAACCCGCAAAATATGGAATCAAGACCTGGGCTGCCAGTGATACTGCTTCATCTTTTGCATGGAACTTGCAAGTGTTTACGGAGAAGCCAGATGGAGGAGCCCCTGAGAAGAAGCAAGGGATGCGGGTTGTTTTGGATGTGACACAGGGACAAGTGGCCATAACATCACATGCAATAACTTCTTTACTTTGCACAAGCTGGGACAGGAGCTCCTCAAGAGGAAGCTGACGATGGTAGGAACAGTACAAAATAAACAAGTCAGAGCTCCCACGTCAACTGTTAAATACACGGAACAGGCCTATCAATTCCTCTAAGTTTGTGTTCACGGCCGACACGTCCCTAGTGTCCTACCTGCCAAAGAATTGCAAAAATGTGGTACTCATGAGTACGCTACATAGGGATGGGAGAATCTTTGGCCAGGAACTTAAAAAAACAGAAATCAGAATAGATTACAATGCCACACAAGGGAGGGTGGACAATTTAGACAAGCTGGTGACTGGTACAGCTGCAAAAGAAGAACCCTACTCTGGCCACTTGTGATATTCTTCAACATCTTGGATATCTCAAGGTACAACGCGTTTGTCATCTGGAAGGCATTGAACCCAGATTGGAACAGAGGGAAGATCCAGAGGAGCTTTCTCGAGCAGCTGGGCAAGGCATTGGTAAGACCTCAAATCTGGAGGAGGCAACTTATCCCAAGGACCCCAGCTTCTGCAGCAATCGTGAGGAGGATTCAGGAGGAGGATGCTGGTGCCCCATCCGCCTGACCCACAGAACCAACAACTCAATACCGGAAGTAAGTGTGAGTGATGTTGTTGTGTGAGTGTGTCTCTGACTCTCTTACCTTGGCCTGCTGTAACTATACAGTGTAAGTCGGAGGTTTACATACACCTTAGCCAAATATGTTTAAACTCAGTTTTTTCACAATTCCTGACATTTAATCCAAGTAAAAATTCCATGTCTTAGGTCAGTTAGGATCACCACTTCATTTTAAGAATGTGAAATGTCAGAATAATAGTAGAGAGAATGATTTATTTCAGCTTTTATTTCTTTCACACATTCCCAGTGGGTTAGAAGTTTACATACACCATTATTTGGTAGCATTGCCTTTAAATTGTAACATTTTGTGTAACCTTCCACATGCTTCCCACAATAAGTTGGGTGAATTTCGGGCCATTCCTCCTGACAGAGCTGGTGTAAATGAGTCAGGTTTGTAGGCCTCCTTGCTCGCACACGCTTTTTCAGTTCTGCCCACACATTTTCTATGGGATTGAGGTCAGGGCTTTGTGATGGCCACTCCAATATCTTGACTTTGTTGTCCTTAACCTCTATGGGCTAGGTGGGACGCTAGCGTGCCACCCGTGGTGCACTCCATCAACAGCAGGTGCATTTCAAGAGCGGCAAATTTGAATCCAAATAAATGTCAAAATTCAAATTTTTCAAACATACAACTATTTTACACCCTTTGAAAGATAAACATCTCCTTAATCTAACCACGTTTTACGATTTCAAAAAGGTTTTACGGCGAAAGCATAAATTTAGAGTATGTTAGGACAGTACATTTACAAGAGTTGTGTGTAATGTTTTGTCAAGTCAAAGACAGGGTCACCAAAACCATAAAACCAGCTAAAATGATGCACTAACCTTTTACAATCTCCATCAGATGACACTCCTAGGACATTATGTTAGACAATGCATGCATTTTTAGTTCTATCAAGTTCATATTTATATCCAAAAACAGCGTTTTACTATGGCATTGATGTTGAGGAAATCGTTTCCCTCCAATAACCGGCAGTCAAGTCAGCGTCACAAATTAAATAATTAAAATTAGAAAACATTGGTAAAATATTATATTGTCATTTAAAGAATTATAGATTTACATCTCTTGAACGCAATCAACTTGCCAGATTTAAAAATAACCTTACTGGGAAATCACACTTTGCAATAATCTGAGCACTGCGCCCAGAAAAATACGCGTTGCGATACAGACTAGACGTCATGTTGGGGAGATCTAAAATCGAAAATACTATGTAAATAATCCATTACCTTTGATTCTCTTCATCAGATGTCACTTCCAGGTATCACAGGTCCATAACGAATGTAGTTTTGTTCAAAAAAGCTCATCATTTATGTCCAAAAATCTCCGTCTTGTTAGCACATGATCTAAACCAGCCGGACTTCTCGTCATGAACGAGGGGAAAAAATATATTTACGTTCGTTCAAACATGTCAAACGTTGTATAGCATAAATCATTAGGGCCTTTTTTAACCAGAACATGAATAATATTCAAGGTGGACGAATGCATACTCTTTTATAACGTATTGGAACGAGGGTACCCAACATGAACTCGCGCGCCAGGTGTCTAATGGGACATCATCGTTCCATGGCTCTTGTTCGGTCAGATCTCCCTCCAGAAGACTCAAAACACTTTGTAAAGGCTGGTGACATCTAGTGGAAGCAATAGGAAGTGCCAAAATATTCCTCAGCCCCTGTGTTTTTCAATGGGATAGGTTTAAAGGTAATACAACACATCAGGTATCCACTTCCTGTCAGAAAATGTCTCAGGGTTTTGCCTGCCAAATGAGTTCTGTTATACTCACAGACACCATTCAAACAGTTTTAGAAACTTTAGAGTGTTTTCTATCCATATATAATAAGTATATGCATATTCTAGTTACTGGGTAGGATTAGTAACCAGATTAAATCGGGTACATTTTTTTTATCCAGACGTGCAAATGCTGCCCCCTAGCCCTAACAGGTTAAAACCTCTTACATCTAGATGTTCCGCTAGCGGAACACCGCTCCAATATCCAATGATAGGGCGTGGCGTGAATTACAAATTCCTTGAAAATCCAAAAACTTCCATTTTTCAAACATATGACTATTTTACACCATTTTAAAGACAAGACTCTCCTTTATCTAACCACACTGTCCAATTTCAAAAAGGCTTTACAACAAAAGCAAAACATTAGATTATGTCAGCAGAGTACCAAGCCAGAAATAATCAGACACCCATTTTTCAAGCTAGCATATAATGTCACAAAAACCCAGAAGACAGCTAAATGCAGCACTAACCTTTGATGATCTTCATCAGATGACACACCTAGGACATTATGTTATACAATACATGCATGTTTTGTTCAATCAAGTTCATATTTATATCAAAAAACAGCTTTTTACATTAGCATGTGACGTTCAGAACTAGCATACCCCCCGCAAACTTCCGGAGGAATTTGCTAACAATTTACTAAATTACTCACGATAAACGTTCACAAAAAGCATAACAATTATTTTAAGAATTATAGATACAGAACTCCTCTATGCACTCGATATGTCCGATTTTAAAATAGCTTTTTAGTGAAAGCACATTTTTCAATATTCTAAGTACATAGCCCAGCCATCACGGGCTAGCTATTTAGACACCCGGCAAGTTTAGCACTCACCAATATCAGATTTACTATTATAAAAGTTTGATTACCTTTTGTTGTCTTCGTCAGAATGCACTCCCAGGACTGCCACTTCAATAACAAATGTTGGGTTGGTCCAAAATAATCCATCGTTATATCCGAATAGCGGCGTTTTGTTCGTGCGTCCCAGACACTATCCGAATGGTAAAGAAGGGTCGCGGGCATGGCGCAATTCGTGACAAAAAAATTCTAAATATTCCATTACCGTACTTCGAAGCATGTCAACCACTGTTTAAAATCAATTTTTATGCCATTTTTCTCGTAGAAAAGCGATAATATTCCGACCGGGAATCTCCTTTTCGGCAAAAAAAAAACACAAAGACGGGGGCAGCCAGGTCACGCGCCTAAGCCCACAGTCCCTTGATCGGCCACTTGAGAAAGGCGATAATGTGTTTCAGCCTGGGGCTGGGATGACGACATTCAGGTTTTTCCCGGGCTCTGAGCGCCTATGGACGACGTAGGAAGTGTCACGTTAGAGCAGAGATCCTTTGTAAAAGATAGAGATGGCAAAGAAGTTCCAGAAATGGTCAGACAGGCCACTTCCTGTAAAGGAATCTCTCAGGTTTTGACCTGCCATTTGAGTTCTGTTATACTCACAGACACCATTCAAACAGTTTTAGAAACTTTAGGGTGTTTTCTATCCATATATAATAAGTATATGCATATTCTAGTTACTGGGTAGGATTAGTAACCAGATTAAATCGGGTACGTTTTTTATCCAGCCGTGAAAATACTGCCCCCTAGCCATAAGAGGTTAAGCCATTTTGCCACGACTTTGGAAGTATGCTTGGGGTCATTGTTCATTTGCGACCAAGCTTTAGATGAGATGTTGAGATGTTGCTTCAATATATCTACATAATTTCCCTTCCTCATGATGCCATCTATTTTGTGAAGTGCACCAGTCCCTCCTGCAGCAAAGCACCACCACAACATGACGCTGCCACTCCTGTGTTCTTCGGCTTGCAAGCCTCCCCCTTTTTCCTCAAAACATAACAATTGTCATTATGGCCAAACATTTCTTATTTTGTTTCATCAGACCAGAGGACATTTCTCCAAAAAGTACGATCTTTGTCCCCATGTGCAGTTGCAAACCGTAATCGAGCTTTTTTATAGCGGTTTTGGAGCAATGGCTTCTTCCTTGCTGAGCGGCCTTTCAGGTTATGTCGATATAGGACTCATTTTACTGTGGATATAGATCATTTTATACTTGTTGCCTCCAGCATATTCACAAGGTCCTTCGCTGTTGTTCTGGGATTGATTTGCACTTTTCGCACCAAAGTATGTTCATCTCTAGGAGACAGAACTTTTCTCCTTCCTGAGCAGTATGATGGCTGCATGGTCCCATGGTGTTTATACTTGCATACTATTGTTTGTACCATTGAACGTGGTACCTTCAGGCGTTTGGAAATTGCTCCCAAGGATGAACCAGACTTGTGGAGGTCTACAAGGTCTTTGCTGATTCCTTTTGATTTTCCCATGATGTCAAGTGAAGAGGCACTGAGTTTGAAGGTAGGCCTTGAAATACATCCACAGGTACACCTCCAATTGACTCAAATTATGTCTCAAATCATTTTCTGGAATTTTCCAAGCTGTTTAAAGGCACAGTCAACTTAATGTATGTAAACTTCTGACCCACTGGAATTGTGATACAGTGAATTATAAGTGAAATAATCTGTCTGTAAACAATTGTTGGAAAAATGACTTGTGTCATCCACAAATTAGATGACCTAACCAACTTGCCATAACTATAGTTTGTTAACAAGAAATTTGTGGAGTGTTTGAAAAACTAGTTTTAATGTCTCCAACCTAACTATATGTAAACTTCCAACTTCAACTGTATGACGCATCTGAAGTTTGACTGACATCTTTCAAGCTTTTCTTCAAGCCTTAACTTCTTTCAAGTCTTTCGTTTTCTGATGTGGCTCACCTGTGTCGTCTTGATGGTTTTCTTTTCTCTTTCACTAAACTCCTCTCCTCCAAAGAATACATCTGAATAGCATCATGCTTGATTTAGTTTCACATGCAAGGTCTTGCTCACTCCATATTCCGTATCTCTTATGCAGTGAGTCAGAGACTTTGGCAGAAACACAGTGTTGAGAGAATAACATTAGAGCTGCTCGCAATGGAGCTGAAGCCAAGCCAATGCTTATGCATGATCACACTCAGAGGTCCTGACTCAGACACACGTGTCAAAGGCTTAAGACGCCATGACACACACGCCTCCTCAGCTATGTAGGCTAACACACAGCACACAGCCAGAACCGTGTGTGTGTGTGTGTCCAACCCTGTAGAAGAGCTTTCTCTGTTTTATGTTTACCTAGCGTCCAGCATCGGAGTAGAGTGGAGTTGAGTTCATCTGTCAGTTCCAAGGCTATGTGGTCAGGGACAGTGTTTGTTTAGTGGCTTTACCTGCAGCGGGTTTAGATCTCAGCCAGTCAGGAGGTGTGCTGCTTCCTATCTCATCAGGAGTCCATTTACTGTCCGTCCTACTGCAGGGATAATTGGGTTACTGTGTACATAACAGGCCTGTTCGCCCCGTTCGCCCCGAAGACAGTACAGGTGCATCAAAGCTGGGGCTGAGGGACTGAAAAACAGCTTCTATCTCTCTATGACTGCATGGCCTCGCACGCCCCCAAC
This sequence comes from Salmo salar, assembly GCF_965601325.2. Classification (NCBI taxonomy): domain Eukaryota; kingdom Metazoa; phylum Chordata; class Actinopteri; order Salmoniformes; family Salmonidae; genus Salmo; species Salmo salar. The sequence continues at coordinate 57,276,765 of NC_138305.1, forward strand.
TCAATCATCAAGTTTGCAGACGACACAACAGTAGTAGGCTTGATTACCAACAAGGACGAGACAGTCTACAGAAAGGAGGTGAGGCCCCTGGGAGTGTGGTGCCAGGAAAATATCCTCTCACTCAATGTCGAGAAAACAAAGGAGCTGATCGTGGACTTCAGGAAACAACAGAGGGAGCACGATCCTAATCACATTGACGGGACCGCAGTAGAGCAGGTGGAAAGCTTCAAGTTCCTCGGCGTACACATCACTGACGATCTGAAATCGTCCACCCGCACAGAGAGTGATGTGAAGAAGGCACTACAGTGCCTCACCAATCTCAGGAGGCTGAAGAAATGTAGCTTGGCACCTAAAACCCTCACAAACAGATTCACAATTGAGAGCATCCTGTCGGGCTGTGTCACCGCCTGGTACGGCAACTGTACTGCCCGCAACCACAGGGCTCTCCAGAGGGTGGTGCGGTCTGCCCAACCCATCACCGGGGGCAAACTACCTGCCCTCCAGGACGCGTAAAGCACCCGATGTCACAGGAAGGCCAAAAGACAATCAAGGACAACAACCACCCGAGCCACTGCCTGTTCACCCCGCTAACATCCAGAAGGCGAGGTCAGTACCGGTGCATCAAAGCTGGGACTGAGAGACTGAAAAACAGCTTCTATCTCAAGGCCATCAGACTGTTAAATAGCCATCACTAGCCAGCTTCCACCTGGTTATGTAACCCTGCACCTTAGAGGCTGCTGCCTCATATACATAGATTTGAAATCACTGGCCACTTCAGTAATTTAACACTAGTCACATTTAATAATGTTTACTTTTAGGTTGTGTGTATTGTGTGTATTGTTGTGAATTGTTAGATTTTACTGCTCTGTTGGATCTAGAAACACAAGCATTTCGCTACACCCTCAATAACATCTGCTAAACATGTGTATGTGACTAATAAACATTGATTTATTTTGATTTATATGCAGATTGTAGTGTGTGTGTGTAGTGTGTGTGGTAGGGGGCTATCCAGGGGATGCATTGATCCTGGAGTTCATGTGGAGGCAGGAGATCTGAGAGCCTGTGTGTGTGTGCGTGTGTGTGTGTGTGTGTGTGTGTGTGTGTGTGTGTGTGTGTGTGTGTGTGTGTGTGTGTGTGTGTGTGTGTGTGTGTGTGTGTGTGTGTGTGTGTGTGTGTGTGTGTGTAGGAGATCTAAGAAGTAGGTTCAATAGAGGGAGATAGCATAGAGAATGAAAGACAACATCATCATCAGCTGTCCAACTCACTGCCTTGCCCACTTTTGAAAGACTAAGTATCAGGCATACAGTGCCTTCGGGAAAGTATTCAGACCCCTTGACTTTGTCCATATTTTGTTCCTTTCCAAAACAGTTTTATAGACATTTTTGCAAATGTATTAAAAAAACAACAGAAAAAAACGTATTTACATAAGTATTCAGACCCTTTGCTATGAGCCTCGAAATTGAGCTCAGGTGCATCCTGTTTCCATTGATCATCCTTGAGATGTTTCAATAACTTGATTGGAGTCCACCTGTGGTCAATTCAATTGATTGAACATTATTTGGAAAGGCACACACCTGTCTATATAAGGCCCCACAGTTGACAGTGTATGTCAGAACAAATACCAAGCCACGAGGTCGAAGGAATTGTCCGTAGAGCTCCGAGACAGGATTGTGTCGAGACACATATCTGGGGAAGGGTAACAAAATATTTCTGCAGCATTGAAGGTCCCAAGAACACAGTGGCCTCCATCATTCTTAAATGGAAGAAGTTTGGAACCAGCAAGCCCGGGGGAGAAGGGCCTTGGTCAGGGAGGTGACCAAGAACCTGATTGTCACTCTAACAGAGCTCTAGAGTTCCTCTGTGGAGATGGGAGAAACTTCCAGAAGGACAACCATCTCTGCAGCACTCCACCACTCATGCCTTTATGGTAGATTGGCCAAACGTAAGCCACTCCTCAGTAAAAGGCACATGACAGACCGCTTGGAGTTTGCCAAAAGGCACCTTAAGACTCTCAGACCATGAGAAACAAGATTCTCTGGTCTGATAAAACTGTTTGGCCTGAATGTCAAGCATCACATCTAGAGGAAACCTGGCACCATCCCTACGGTGAAGCATGGTTGTGGCATAATCATGCTGTGAGATTTTTTTCAGCGGCAGGGACTTGGAGACTAATCAGGATTGAGGCAAAGATGAACAAAGCAAAGTACAGAGAGATCCTTGATGAAAACCTGCTCCAGAGCTTTCAGGACCTCAGATTGGGGCGAAGGTTCTCCTTCCAACAGGACAATGACCCTAAGCACACAGCCAAGACAATACAGGAGTGGCTTCGGGACAAGTCTCTGAATGTCCTTGAGCCGCCCAGTCAGAGCCAGGACTTGAACCCGATCGAACATCTCTGGAGAGCCCTGAAAATAGCTATGCAGCAACGCTTCCCATCCAACCTGACAGAGCTTGAGAGGATCTACAGAGAAGAATGGGAGAAACTCCCCAAATACAGGTGTGCCAAGCTTGTAGCGTCTTACCCAAGAAGACTCTATGCTGTAATCACTGCCAAAAGTGCTTCAACAAAGTACTGAGTAAAGGGTCTGAATACTTAGGTAAATGTGATATCACATTTTTTTTTATTTGTAATGAATTTGCAAAAATTGATAAAAACCTGTTTTTGCTTTGTCATTATGGGCTATTGTGTGTAAATTGATGAAGGGGAAAATAATGTTTTAGAATAAGGCTGTAACGTAACAAAATATGGAAAAAGTCAAGGGTTCTGAATACTTTCCGAAGGCACTGTATATTGTGTTTATTCCTACAAAGCTAATTGACCCTTTGGGAGATAACACAACTATGACTCTGAAGGATTTCCTTTGCAGCATAAAGAAACCCCACCAAATAATATCACTCAAAGTTATGATGTCATGTTACTTACCATCTCACTCTTCTTGATTCACAAAAACACCTATTCTATTCTGCTCTACGATATCATTTGAACTATATTGAATGGGGGAGATATTTTGATCCGTTCAGATGATGTATGTATGTCGAGACGAAGATGTATTTGGCCTCGAAGGTGTTTTTATATGTAAAATGCTTTGGCATGTTGAATGCTGAGACCCAGGCCCTGGTGACTTATCGGAGGCCTGTTAGAATCAGCACAGGATGAATCAGCATGTTATCAACATTATGTGTACATTATGTAAATGTTTGCTGCCGTGGTTAATGGAGGTAAGGCCGGTTCACGATTGGCCATTAATCTCTCAATGTCTTCCTGCTCTGAGGATCTAGGGAGGACCTTTAATCAGTGGACAACAGGATCCCTCTGCGGCTGTCCATGCAGACAATGTCTGTGTCCCAAATGGCACCCTATCTCTTTATAGTGCACAACTTTTGTCCTTCCTCTACTACTTATAATGATCCTTATAATCGTACTACAAGCAGTAAACAAACCACATTGCTGTCTATAAGTCATTTGGTTTAGGAAAGTATTGTAGTTTGATTTCAGTGAACCTAATCTGTTGTCTGTAGATACATTGTCCATCCCATTCTCCATATGAAACTTACAATAGACTTATACATACACGATAACAGCGTGTTTTGGCAACAAATACACGTTGAATTACATGAAGGATAAAAAATGTATAGGAAAATACATACAGTATGATTTATGATTGAATGTCCATAGCTAGATTCTGCACAACATAAAGATAAGACCAAATCATCACAATCCCATCATTTATTTTTTATTTATTTTTATTTTTATTTCAACTTTATTTAACCCGGTAGGCCAGTTGAGAACAAGTTCTAATTTACAACTGCGACCTGGCCAAGATAAAGCAAAGCAGTGCGACAAAAACAACAACTCAGAGTTACACATAAACAAACGTACAGTCAATAACACAATGGAAAAATCTATTTATGATCAATAATGGTTTATTTCCACAGTGCTTGGTGTGTTATTGCTAAAGGGACATGTAGTATTGTTGACTGAAGAGGTCTCTGGAGAATCATAAAGGCCATTAATGGGGACTCATGACTGGTTGAAATGTAGAAGTCAATACCTAAGGAGACCAGGATTGAGAGGACAAATATGGAAAAGAATGGTACAAATATGCTTCCTCCTAGAATTCCGATTGGAGCATTTTTAACAGAAGGAGGGTTTACGAAGGTCATCTACTATACATGTACCCTTGAGATTAGCTGTAGGATTGTTGCTTGGATCGTCTCGGTGTGTGTGAGTGGGTGTTGTTGTTTAGCGTAGAGAACAGAACAGGGCTGGGTTTGTGGCGAGATGAATGGGAGAAGAGATGGGCAGAGGAAAAGGAGATTAATTACCCAGTGTTGGGGTCTGTGTGTGTGTGTCTCCATTACCCCCTCCCACACACATCTCTGTTGGGGCTCACTATTCCCCCACTGGGAGGAAAATAGGGGGCCGCTGACATCTCATTAACTCTCTCTTCCACACACACACGTTAACACACACACTTTCACAAACTCACGCACATCACCCTCCCCCCCCCCCCCCCCCAAAAAAAGACAGCCTAATCGAAAGAGAGCAGCACTGTGGAAGATAGAGATGAGTAGCTCGAAGTAGAATGAGCCACCCTGAACCGGTGATCCAGCTCCCAGAAACACAGCAATGAGTAGAACAACAGAGCAGAGATTGGTGAGCTACTACACTGTAGGATACTAGCTCAAAGCTGAGACACTATCGTTTGGGTAGATGAAACATTGGCTAGAACTGGAGTTTGAACCTTTAACTGGAGTTCAAACTTTTTAATTAAGTTCTTAAGAGCTAATTCACGAAGACCTTGTGGATGCACTGTCTGTGCACCTATTCAATAGTAGCAACTAAGTTACAGTATTATCTAATCAGGTATGCACATGCATTAGACACATTTGGTCTGGTCTAGTGACTAGTCCACGCTTCATAATGTTATATGGACCAGCACACATTTGATTAATTCAAATATACATGGACTAGTGCACACTTTATATGTCAAGTCTTTAGGGACTAGCAACCACTTGATGATGTCTATTGCAGGGATTAATATGCATGTCATTATTTGTGCCTTTATCTTTGCGGTGTAACAGAATATACCTTCCAATGTTAGCGGTATGCCTGCCCTCTATATCCCTTTCAGCGCTGCCACTAAAACACCAATAGCAGTACATTACCTAACGCTCCATTGTGTTCATCTGAATCAGCACAATAATCGGTTCTAATTACATCTAACCAGGGCTGATGACTATGATGTGTGATGTGCTCCCATGGACGTTAATGCACAGGTCATCTCCTGTTAACGAAGAGGCTGCAGGTAGAAGTTAACTCTATGTACAGATCTAGGATCAGCTTACTCTCCTTCAATTCTAACGTTTAGGTCAGTGGTAAGGGATAGCGTCATCTTACTCCTATGACACGAGGGAGGCAGATGAGGTGAGAGAGAGGAGAGGCAGAGAGAGAGAGTTTTCCTACTCTTTCCCTCCCTCCCTCCCCTCCCTCCCTTCCTGCACCATCAAAGCTGAAGTCTTTCAGGTGAAAAGAGGGAGATTGAGACGCTGATTGAATAATTCAGAGGTTGTTACGAGGCAGAAAGACAGCATGCCAAACAGTGTGTGGGTGTGTATGTTTGTGTGTTTGTTACAAGCAGCAGGACAGCATTCCAAATGGCAAACATGGCAGGAGTGCCAGGGTGCCCTTCTGAACTTCAACCCAACTGGCCCCTGTATTCCAACCTATGTACACGTAAGGAGAAAATGCACGCAGGCATTCACAAATACACACACGTACATACACACAAACACTTTACTCTGACTGGGAAAGTTCCTCGTACACACACACACACACACACGCACTCCAAAATCTTGGACACGATCTTACAAAAGGGTAGTGTTTTATTTGAAAGGGTAAACTGCGTAGAAGGTTTGTGCTTCATTGCAATTATAGCGGAGCTGCATAACATCAGACAGAAACATTGCTGTTCATTTGTTGGTATTTATAAGTCCTGAATACAAATCACATTGGCCATTCACAAAGTTAATAAGGTTCATTCGGTTCATACATGTAAATGCCATTGCAAATTCAAATCGTTTTTTGGACAGCGTTTTTGTGAATGTTAATAAATGTTTGCCAGGTGTCACACAACACATCAGTAGGTATTTTTCAATTTAATATCCCCTTGGACATGAAGTTCATAATGATAAGACTGGATGCGTTCCAAATGGCAACCTATTCCCTATATAGTGCACTACTTTGACCAGGGACAACCCGATATAGCGCACTATTTTTGACCAGAGCACTGGTCAAAAGTAATGCACTATATAGGGAATAGGGTGCTATTTGGAATGTGCTCACTGTCTACTTCCTGAATATTCAATATAATGCCATTGACATTTCCATCTGGGAGCAGATTGCCAGTCCTTTATCAGCCTAGGGGATTTCAGAAGGCTTCCTTTATGGTTATAGCCCACACTGGAGCTGGGTTAGACTACACAGTCTGGCATGATAATCATAACATTTAAATCTATAATGGAACAGAGGCCATGTGTGCATTACCATAATTACTATCCAGAGAGATCCACACACATTTCACATGGCTCAGCACTCGCTGCAACCAATGAGAGGGTCTGTCTGTCTGTCTGTCTGTCTGTCTGTCTGTCTGTCTGTCTGTCTGTCTGTCTGTCTGTCTGTCTGTCTGTCTGTCTGTCTGTCTGTCTGTCTGTTTTGCTCAGGATGGAGAAGTATTTGTCACTTTGATCCTCTGCCTCTTAACACCAGAAGCGCTATAGGCCAACGGCCACTAACGTTTGATTGTGTAGTCAAAAAGCTATGTTCTGCTCCTGACCCTGATACCTTGTCCCGAACTGGGTAAGAAGTAATGCATATATTTACATGTTGAAGGTCTTCGTTGGGTATCTCTGTTGGGCCCAGGCCTTCGTGGAAAGGGTTCCGCTGTGTGAGAAGGGTCGATTGGCCCTTCTTCTTCGTTCTCTGGTGTAAGTCTCTGATTGTCCACAAGAAGTCACAATGTCCTTCTTCTTATTTGTCTGTTTACTTGCACTCGTTCTGGAAGAGTGGTCTTCTGAGGACGGCTTATCAGCGGTGTCGATGATCCCCAGTGTGGTGATGAGAGCAGTGTAGGCGACGATGATTTGAAGACAATAACCGGATGGTCCTACTTAAATTCACTTTCTTAGATACAGTACTTAGAACTGCTACTCAACCGTAGTATTGATTGTTAAAGTTTCCTTTGTCTTCTTCAACCTCGTGCTGATTCTCAGGGTCGTGACTAATGTAGACCTAGCTGCAGCTTGTGGTCCTTCTAGTCCCATATATTAATTCTTAACTCAATGTTTTATACCTTCGGGTAAAAAGGGGATGTTTTCGTCATGCTGACACGCTCTTTGGGCTCCCTGGGGCGTGGCTAGTTACGAGGCAAGGTATCATAATTACTATGATCTCGTTAGAGAACTAAAATCCCAATCCTATCGTCTCAAAAACATTATCTTTATCCTTGATATTTTCTACACAACGTAAAGGATGTAAACCTGATGTACAGTGAGGGAAAAAAGTATTTGATCCCCTGCTGATTTTGTACGTTTGCCCACTGACAAAGAAATGATCAGTCTATAATTTTAATGGTAGGTTTATTTGAACAATGAAAGACAGAATAACAACAAAGAAATCCAGAAAAATTCATGTCAAAAATGTTATAAATTGATTAGCATTTTAATGAGGGAAATAAGTATTTGACCCCCTCTCAATCAGAAAGATTTCTGGCTCTCAAGTGTCTTTTATACAGGTAACGAGCTGAGATTTGGAGTGCACTCTTAACCTGTTGGGGGTAGGGGGCAGTATTTAATAAACATACCCGATTTAATCTGGTTATTACTACTGCCCAGAAACTAGAATATGCATATAATTATTGGCTTTGGATAGAAAACACCCTAAAGTTTCTAAAACTGTTTGAATGGTGTCTGTGAGTATAACAGAACTCATATGGCAGGCAAAAACCTGAGAAGATTCCTTACAGGAAGTGGCCTGTCTGACCATTCCTTGAGCTTCTTGCCTCTGTTTATTGAAGACTGAGGATCTTTGCTGTAACGTGACACTTCCTACGGCTCCCATAGGCTCTCAGAAGGCGGGAAAAAGCTGAATGATGTAATTCCAGCCCCAGGCTGAAACACATTAGCGCTTTTGGCAAGTGGCCGATCAGAGGAAAATGGGCTTAGGCGCGTGCACAAGTCGACCCCATGCTTTATTTTCTTTCGTCTTTTTACCTAAACGCAGATTCCCGGTCGGAATATTATCGCTTTTTTACGAGAAAAATGGCATAAAAATAGATTTTAAACAGCGGTTGACATGCTTCGAAGTACGGTAATGGAATATTTAGAATTTTTTTGTCACGAAATGCATCGTGACACCCTTCTTTACGCTTTCGGATAGTGTCTTGAATGCACGAACAAAACGCAGCTGTTTGGATATAACTATGGATTATTTGGGACCAAACCAACATTTGTTATTGAAGTAGAAGTCCTGGGAGTGCATTCTGACGAAGAACACCAAAGGTAATAACATTTTTCTTACAGTAAATCTGACTTTGGTGAGTGCTAAACTTGCTGGGTGTCTAAATAGCTAGCCCTGTGATGCCGGGCTATCTACTTAGAATATTGCAAAATGTGCTTTCACCGAAAAGCTATTTTAAAATCGGACATATCGAGTGCATAGAGTTCTGTATCTATAATTCTTAAAATAATTGTTATGCTTTTTGTGAACGTTTATCGTGAGTAATTTAGTAAATTTTTAGTAAATTCACCGGAAGTTTGCGGGGGGCATGCTAGTTCTGAACGTCACATGCTAATGTAAAAAGCTGGTTTTTGATATAAATACGAACTTGATTGAACAAACCATGCATGTATTGTATAACATAATGTCCTAGGTGTGTCATCTGATGAAGAACATCAAAGGTTAGTGCTGCATTTAGCTGTCTTCTGGGTTTTTGTGACATTATATGCTAGCTTGAAAAATGGGTGTCTGATTATTTCTGGCTTGGTACTCTGCTGACATAATCTAATGTTTTGCTTTCATTGTAAAGCCTTTTTGAAATCGGACAGTGTGGTTAGATTAACAAGAGTCTTGTCTTTAAAATGGTGTAAAATAGTCATATGTTTGAGAAATTTAAGTACTAGCATTTCTAAGGTATTTGAATAACGCGCCACAGGATTCCACTGGCTGTTACGTAGGTGGGACAATTTCGTCCCGCCGACCCTAGAGAGGTTAAAGGGAGTGCTCCTAATCTCAGTTTGTTACCTGTATAAAAGTCTCCTGTCCACAGAAGCAATCAATCAATCAGATTCCAAACTCTCCACCATGGCCAAGACCAAAAAGCTCTCCAAGGATGTCAGGGACAAGATTGTAGACCTACACAAGGCTGGAATGGGCTACAAGACCATCGCCAAGCAACTTGGTGAGAAGGTGACAACAGTTGGTGCGATTATTCGCAAATGGAAGAAACACAAAATAACTGTCAATCTCCCTCGGCCTGGGGCTCCATGCAAAATCTCACCTTGTGGAGTTGCAATGATCATGAGAACGGTGAGGAATCAGCCCAGAACTACACGGGAGGATCTTGTCAATGATCTCAAGGCAGCTGGGACCATAGTCACCAAGAAAACAATTGGTAACACACTACGCCGTGAAGGACTGAAATCCTGCAGCGCCCGCAAGGTCCCCCTGCTCAAGAAAGCACATATACATGCCCATCTGAAGTTTGCCAATGAACATCTGAATCATTCAGAGGACAACTGGGTGAAAGTGTTGCGGTCAGATGAGACCAAAATGGAGCTATTTTGGCATCAACTCAACTCGTGTTTGGAGGAGGAGGAATGCTGCCTATGACCCCAAGAATACCATACCCACCGTCAAACATGGAGGTGGAAACATTATGCTTTGGGGGTGTTTTTCTGCTAAGGGGACAGGACAACTTCACCGCATCAAAGGGACGATGGACGGGGCCATGTACCGTCAAATCTTGGGTGAGAACCTCCTTCCCTCAGCCAGGGCAATGAAAATGGGTCGTGGATGGGTATTCCAGCATGACAATGACCCAAAACACACGGCCAAGGCAACAAAGGAGTGGCTCAAGAAGAAGCACAGTAAGGTCCTGGAGTGGCCTAGCCAGTCTCCAGACCTTAATCCCATAGAAAATCTGTGGAGGGAGCTGAAGGTTCGAGTTGCCAAACGTCAGCCTCAAAACCTTAATGACTTGGAGAAGATCTGCAAAGAGGAGTGGAACAAAATCCCTCCTGAGATGTGTGCAAACCTGGTGGCCAACTACAAGAAACGTCTAACCTCTGTGATTGCCAACAAGGGTTTTGCCACCAAGTACTAAGTCATGTTTTGCAGAGGGGTCAAATACTTATTTCCCTCATTAAAATGCAAATCAATTTATAACATTTTTGACATGCGTTTTTCAGGATTTTTTGTTGTTATTCTGTCTCTCACTGTTCAAGTAAACCTACCATTAAAATTATAGAGTGATCATTTCTTTGTCAGTGGGCAAACGTACAAAATCAGCAGGGGATCAACTACTTTTTTCCCTCACTGTACACAGTGTAAAGCTCTTCAAATTACAATGTTTTCGTTATAACCTTTATAACAATTTTAATGACATCACAAAATAGACATTCATTTTCCATCTCTCATCATTCCCAACATTCGGATGTTGAAATATATTGTCCCAGTGTTCATTGCTTGATGTTGAGCTTTTGTGCAGTAAACTCTTCTGTAACAAACAGACATTCCATTCACCCATACTAGAGACCAGAAAGGAGTCGTCTGCTACATTACAATTTACAATCGAAGTGAGGTCTCAAACAAAAGAAACACATCAATTCCCCCCCTTCCCCCCTGCGGGTGAGAGGGCTCTGTAGACTCCTCACAGGAGAGTCATGACACTATGCTGCAGCAAATGTAGGTCCTACCTGTCACAAGAAAAACAGTTACCATGACAAGATGATAGATCTACAGTACATGCATTGTGAACTGCGCTCCATACTGAGATGGGCTGTATGTCCCCGCCCTGAGCGTTGATGGTTGATCATGCAGAGAGGCCGTAGAGAAGCCAGATTTAGACATCGCATATAATTTAACAGTTCTAATACACGTCATGCTGTTCATATAAATCATTTATTATAATTTTTCGGTTTCTCGCAGTTATTTATCCTGGGAAAAGAGAGTGGTTTTGGGGGGTAAATCTCTGTAACCAGGTTCCCACCATTCAACCCTAGATGCTACCCAGCCAGGCACTAATGCGTCTCTCTCTCCTCACTGAATGAATTACAATTGAATGAATGGGCGATAATTGTGCACCTTATTCCACAATTTCATTTAAATTAGGCATAACAGAATGATAAGAAGGGTGAAGAGGTTGATTTAATGGAGAAAGACAATAGTGTCATGATGAGTTTTTGTTATGCCTATTTATCAGCTGCAAATTATTTGATCGCTCACCTTGCAGGTTGATACCATTCTCTTTTACATTTTACTTTGGAAACAGAAGCAGTTATGAGACTGTTTTATTTACTGTAAATCTATTACTAGTCAAATCTATTGTAAGGGAAACAAGTAGGCCTTTAGAATAATGAAACACATATCTTTGACACTATCTAAGTTGATGAGCGGGAAACAAACAATGCCATTTAACCTGCACAGCTGGCCCAACGAAACTACACCTAAACTACAGTACCAGTCAAAAGTTTGGACACACCTACTCATTCCAGGGTTTTTATTCTACAATTCTACAATTATTCTACAGTGTAGAAAATAGTAAAAATAAAGAAAAATCATTGAATGTGTAAGGATCGACGCTAAAGACGAGAAGCAAGTACAGGGAGTAAAGATTTCATTTATAAGCGGATATATAACAAAACAGGAACAGCGTCTGGATGGGGGAACAAAACGACATAATGACAATAATGCTGACCTGGGGAACACAACTGAGGAACAGACCGATATAGAGGGTCAATCAACAAATCGAAGGAGTCCTGGTGAATCCAATGAGCGCTGAAGCGCGTAATGATTGTGAGAGGTGTGCGTAATGAAAGGCAGCCTGGCTCCCTCAAGCACCAGAGAGGGAGAGCAGGAGCCGGCGTGACAGTACCCCAATCTTTAGGGGCGCCACCCGCTGTCCCACCTGGGCGAGCCTGCCGGGCTAGCTGAGGCATGGGTGCATGACAAGCTTGCTGGGGTGTAGAAGCCCGACGAGCCGGCAGAGGCTTGGGAGCCCGATGAGCCGGCTAAGGCGTGGGAGCCTGGTGGGCCGGCTGAGGCATGACGTGGGATGGGAGCCCAATGAGCCGGCTGAGGCATAGGAGCCCGGCAAGCCGGGCAAGGCATGACGTGGGATGGGAGCCTGCCGACCCAACCAGGGCAAGGAAACATCTTGAGCCAGCTAAGGCATGGAAGCCAGATGAGCCAGCTGAGGCACCCCCGGTTCCATTGGACCCGACGTCACCAACAAAACGAAAACAAAAACCTCCCTGATGCTTCGTATTGTGGTGTCAGCATTCTGTAAGGATCGACGCTGGAGACAAGAAGCAGGTACAGGAAGTGAATGTTTAATAACCACAGACATATAGGGAAGGCATTAAAAACGTGAACGAGTCCCGGTGAGTCCAATGAGCGTTGATGCGCCTAATGATGGTGATAGGTGTGCTTAATGATGGGCATCCTGGCGCCCTCGAGCGCCAGAGATGTGAAGCGGAAGCAGGTGTGACAGAATGTGTAGGTGTGTCCAAACTTTTGACTGGTACTGTATATCGAAATTAATTTCACACATAATAAGAGTTAGTCTATAGACAAGATTAAATTAACAATAATCTGATGAGTGACAATATTAGCCCTATCAGTTGTCAAATTGTTCATGAAGAGATGAGCACATCTTGTAATAGACAGATGCAGGAAAAAGGAGCATCACTTTATCAAATCCTTCTTCAGAGTCACATGCAGGTAAAACATTTTGATTGCTATATAGTATCAGAAAGAGCAGTTTCTATAACACTTACCTTTGTCAAACAACTAACAAAATTCAAGGGATGCAGCTCTATTTGCAAATGTCACATTTTCCAAGAATATCCATGCTGTCCATGCATTCAGCACATGACCACTTGCACGACAGTATTGCTCTGGATACTAAGAAAAAACTAGTAACATCAGCTTAAAATGCAAATATGCTGTTCTCTCTCAATGGATGAATGGGCGATAGAAACGGATAATGGTGCATGTGACTTCAATGAAATTAATGATGAGGAGGGTGAAGGGGTGATTCAATTTGATTGATCTGAATGATGAGGCTGAAGAGGATGATTCAATTTAGAACAATAGTGTTTTTTATTTTATTTCACCTTTATTTAACCAGGTAGGCTAGTTGAGAACAAGTTCTCATTTACAACTGCGACCTGGCCAAGATAAAGCAAAGCAGTTCGACACATACAACAACACAGAATAAACAGAATAACAGTAGAAAAAAAGTCTATATACATTGTGTACAAATGAGGTAAGATAAGGGAGGTAAGGCAATAAATAGGCCATGGTGGCGAAGTAATTATAATATAGCAATTAAACACTGGAGTGATAGATGTGCAGAAGATTAAAGTGCAAGTAGAGATACTGGGGTGAAAAGGAGCAAGATAAATAAATAAATACAGTATGGGGATGAGGGAAGTTGGATGGGCTATTTACAGATGGGCTATGTACAGGTGCAGTGATCTGTGAGCTGCTCTGACAGCTGGTGCTTAAAGTTAGTGAGGGAGATATGAGTCTCCAGCATCAGCTTCAGCAGAGAACTGGAAGGAAAGGCGGCAAAAGGAGGAATTGGCTTTAAGGGGTGACCAGTGAAAAATATACCTGCTGGAGTGCATGATACCGGTGGGGGCTGCTATGATGACCAGTGAGCTGAGATAAGGCAGGGCTTTACCTAGCAAAGACTTGTAGATGACCTGGAGCCAGTGGGTTTGGCGACGAGTATGAAGCGAGTGCCAGCCAACGGGAGCGTACAGGTCGCAGTGGTGGGTAGTATATGGGGCTTTGGTGACAAAATGGATGGCACTGTGAAAGACTGCATCCAATTTGTTGAGTAGAGTGTTGGAGGCTATTTTGTAAATTACATCGCCAAAGTCGAGGATCGGTAGGATGGTCCTAGCCAGACACCTAGGTATTTGTAGTTGTCTACATATTCTAAGTCAGAACCGTTCAGAGTAGTCATTCTGGACGGGCGGGCCGGTGCGGGCAACGATCGGTTGAAGAGCATGCATTTCGTTTTACTTGCATTTAAGAGCAGTTAGAGGCCACTGAAGGAGAGTTGTATGGCACTGAAGCTCATCTGGAGGTTAGTTAATACAGTGTCCAAAGAAGGGCCAGAAGTATACAGAATGGTGTCGTCTGCGTAGAGGTGGATCAGAGAATCACCAGCAGCAAGAGTTACATCATTGATGTATACAGAGAAGAGAGTCGGCCCGAGAATTGAACCCTGTGGCACCCCCATAGAGACTGCCAGAGATCCGGACAACAGACCCTCCGATTTGACACACTGAACTCTATCAGCGAAGTAGTTGGTGAACCAGGCGAGGCAGTCATTTGAGAAACCAAGGCTGTTGAGTCTGCCGATAAGAATGTGGTGATTGACAGAGTCGAAGCCTTGGCCAGGTCGATGAGTACAGCTGCACAGTATTGTCTCTTATCGATGGTATGATATCGTTTAGGACCTTGAGCGTGGCTGAGGTGCATCAATGACCAGCTCTGAAACCAGATTGCATAGCGGAGAAGGTACGGTGGGATTCGAAATGGTCGGTAATCTGTTTGTTAACTTGGTTTTCGAAGACCTTAGAATGGCAGGGTAGGATAGATATAGATCTGTAGCAGTTTGGGTCTAGAGTGTCAACCCCTTTGAAGAGGGGGATGACCGCGGCAGCTTTCCAATCTTTGGGAATCTCAGATACGAAAGAGATGTTGAACAGGCTAGTAATAGGGGTTGCAACAATTTCAGCAGATAACTTTAGAAAGAGAGGGTCCAGATTGTCTAGCTCAACTGATTTGTAGGGGTCCAGATTTTGCAGCTCTTTCAGAACATCAGCTATCTGGATTTGGGTGAAGGAGAAATGGGGGAGGCTTGGGCGAGTTGCTGTGGGGGGTGCAGGACTGTTGACCGGGGTAGGGGTAGCCAGGTAGAAAGCATGGCCAGCCGTAGAAAAATGCTTATTGACATTCTCAATTATAGAGGATTTATCGGTGGTGACAGTGTTTCCTAGCCTCAGTGCAGTGGGCAGCTGGGAGGACGTGCTCTTATTCTCCATGGACTTTACGGTGTCCCAGAACTTTTTTGAGTTTGTGCTACAGGATGCAAATTTATGTTTGAAAAAGCTAGCCTTAGCTTTCCTAACTGCCTGTGTATATTGGTTCCTAACTTCCCTGAAAAGTTGCATATCGCGGGGGCTATTCGATGCTAATGCAGTACGCCACCGGATGTTTTTGTGCTAGTCAAGGGCAGTCAGGTCTGGAGTGAACCAAGGGCTATATCAGTTCCTGGTTCTCCATTTTTTGAATGGGGCATGCTTATTTAACCTGTTGGGTCTAGGGGGCAGCATTTGCACGTCTGGATAAAAAAAATGTACCCGATTTAATCTGGTTACTAATCCTACCCAGTAACTAGAATATGCATATACTTATTATATATGGATAGAAAACACTCTAAAGTTTCCAAAACTGTTTGAATGGTGTCTGTGAGTATAACAGAACTCATTTGGCAGGCAAAACCCTGAGACATTTTCTGACAGGAAGTGGATACCTGATGTGTTGTATTGACTTTAAACCTATCCCATTGAAAAACACAGGGGTTTAGGAATATTTTGGCACTTCCTATTGCTTCCACTAGATGTCACCAGCCTTTACAAAGTGTTTTGAGTCTTCTGGAGGGAGATCTGACCGAACAAGAGCCATGGAACGGTGATGTCCCATTAGACACCTGGCGCGCTACTTCATGTTGGGTACCCTCGTTCCAATACGTTATAAAAGAGTATGCATTCGTCCACCTTGAATATTATTCATGTTCTGGTTAAAAAAGGCCCTAATGATTTATGCTATACAACGTTTGACATGTTTGAACGAACGGAAATATATTTTTTCCCCTCGTTCATGACGAGAAGTCCGGCTGGCTTACATCATGTGCTAACGAGACGGAGATTTTTGGACATAAATGATGAGCTTTTTTGAACAAAACTACATTCGTTATGGACCTGTGATACCTGGAAGTGACATCTGATGAAGAGAATCAAAGGTAATGGATTATTTACATAGTATTTTCGATTTTAGATCTCCCCAACATGACGTCTAGTCTGTATCGCAACGCGTATTTTTCTGGGCGCAGTGCTCAGATTATTGCAAAGTGTGATTTCCCAGTAAGGTTATTTTTAAATCTGGCAAGTTGATTGCGTTCAAGAGATGTAAATCTATAATTCTTTAAATGACAATATAATATTTTAACAATGTTTTCTAATTTTAATTATTTAATTTCTGACGCTGACTTGACTGCCGGTTATTGGAGGGAAACGATTTCCTCAACATCAATGCCATAGTAAAACGCTGTTTTTGGATATAAAAATGAACTTGATAGAACTAAAAATGCATGCATTGTCTAACATAATGTCCTAGGAGTGTCATCTGATGGAGATTGTAAAAGGTTAGTGCATCATTTTAGCTGGTTTTATGGTTTTGGTGACCCTGTCTTTGACTTGACAAAACATTACACACAACTCTTGTAAATGTACTGTCCTAACATACTCTAAATTTATGCTTTCGCCGTAAAACCTTTTTGAAATCGTAAAACGTGGTTAGATTAAGGAGATGTTTATCTTTCAAATGGTGTAACATAGTTGTATTTTTGAAAAATTTGAATTTTGACATTTATTTGGATTCAAATTTGCCGCTCTTGAAATGCACCTGCTGTTGATGGAGTGCACCACGGGTGGCACGCTAGCGTCCCACCTAGCCCCAAGAGGTTTAAGATGGTGAGGAAGGCACTTTTAAAGAATAAGTGTTTTAGGGAGCGTTTGACAGTGATGAGGGGTGGTTGTTTGACCACAGACCAATTACAGATGCAGGCAATGAGGCAGTGATCGCTGAAATCTTGGTTGAAGACAGCAGAGATGTATTTGGAGGGCAAGTTGGTTAGGATGATATCTATGAAGGTGCCAGTGTTTACGGATTTGGGGTTGTACCTGGTAGGTTCATTGATAATTTGTGTGAGATTGAGGGCATCAAGCTTAGATTGTAAGATGGCCGGGGTGTTAACCTCTATGGGCTAGGTGGGACGCTAGCGTGCCACCCGTGGTGCACTCCATCAACAGCAGGTGCATTTCAAGAGCGGCAAATTTGAATCCAAATAAATGTCAAAATTCAAATTTTTCAAAAATACAACTATTTTACACCATTTCAAAGATAAACATCTCCTTAATCTAACCACGTTTTACGATTTCAAAAAGGTTTTACGGCGAAAGCATAAATTTAGAGTATGTTAGGACAGTACATTTACAAGAGTTGTGTGTAATGTTTTGTCAAGTCAAAGACAGGGTCACCAAAACCATAAAACCAGCTAAAATGATGCACTAACCTTTTACAATCTCCATCAGATGACACTCCTAGGACATTATGTTAGACAATGCATGCATTTTTAGTTCTATCAAGTTCATATTTATATCCAAAAACAGCGTTTTACTATGGCATTGATGTTGAGGAAATCGTTTCCCTCCAATAACCGGCAGTCAAGTCAGCGTCACAAATTAAATAATTAAAATTAGAAAACATTGGTAAAATATTATATTGTCATTTAAAGAATTATAGATTTACATCTCTTGAACGCAATCAACTTGCCAGATTTAAAAATAACCTTACTGGGAAATCACACTTTGCAATAATCTGAGCACTGCGCCCAGAAAAATACGCGTTGCGATACAGACTAGACGTCATGTTGGGGAGATCTAAAATCGAAAATACTATGTAAATAATCCATTACCTTTGATTCTCTTCATCAGATGTCACTTCCAGGTATCACAGGTCCATAACGAATGTAGTTTTGTTAAAAAAAGCTCATCATTTATGTCCAAAAATCTCCGTCTTGTTAGCACATGATCTAAGCCAGCCGGACTTCTCGTCATGAACGAGGGGAAAAAATATATTTCCGTTCGTTCAAACATGTCAAACGTTGTATAGCATAAATCATTAGGGCCTTTTTTAACCAGAACATGAATAATATTCAAAGTGGACGAATGCATACTCTTTTATAACGTATTGGAACGAGGGTACCCAACATGAACTCGCGCGCCAGGTGTCTAATGGGACATCATCGTTCCATGGCTCTTGTTCGGTCAGATCTCCCTCCAGAAGACTCAAAACACTTTGTAAAGGCTGGTGACATCTAGTGGAAGCAATAGGAAGTGCCAAAATATTCCTCAGCCCCTGTGTTTTTCAATGGGATAGGTTTAAAGTCAATACAACACATCAGGTATCCACTTCCTGTCAGAAAATGTCTCAGGGTTTTGCCTGCCAAATGAGTTCTGTTATACTCACAGACACCATTCAAACAGTTTTAGAAACTTTAGAGTGTTTTCTATCCATATATAATAAGTATATGCATATTCTAGTTACTGGGTAGGATTAGTAACCAGATTAAATCGGGTACATTTTTTTTATCCAGACGTGCAAATGCTGCCCCCTAGCCCTAACAGGTTAAAACCTCTTACATCTAGATGTTCCGCTAGCGGAACACCGCTCCAATATCCAATGATAGGGCGTGGCGCGAATTACAAATTCCTCGAAAATCCAAAAACTTCCATTTTTCAAACATATGACTATTTTACACCATTTTAAAGACAAGACTCTCCTTTATCTAACCACACTGTCCGATTTCAAAAAGGCTTTACAACAAAAGCAAAACATTAGATTATGTCAGGAGAGTATCCAGACAGAAATAATCAGACACCCATTTTTCAAGCTAGCATATAATGTCACAAAAACCAAAACCACAGCTAAATGCAGCACTAACCTTTGATGATCTTCATCAGATGACACTCCTAGGACATTATGTTATACAATACATGCATGTTTTGTTCAATCAAGTTCATATTTATATCAAAAAACAGCTTTTTACATTAGCATGTGACGTTCAGAACTAGCATTCCCACCGAACACTTCCGGTCACAAAAAACATAAAAATTATTTTAAGAACTATAGATACAGAACTCCTTTATGCAATCGCGGTGTCCGATTTTAAAATAGCTCTTCGGTGAAAGCACATTTTGCAATATTCTGAGTAGATAGCCCGGCCATCACAGGCTAGCTATTTTCACACCCACCAAGTTTGGTACTCACCAAACTCAGATTTACTATTAGAAAAATTGGATTACCTTTGCTGTTCTTCGTCAGAATGCACTCCCAGGACTTCTACTTCAACAACAAATTTTGGTTTGGTTCCAAATAATCCATAGTTATATCCAAATAGCGGCGTTTTGTTCGTGCGTTCAAGACACTATCCGAAGGGTAACGAAGGGTGACGCGCCGGCGCATATCGTGACAACAAAATTCAAAATATTCCATTACCGTACTTCGAAGCATGTCAAACGCTGTTTAAAATCAATTTTTATGCGATTTTTCTCGTAAAATAGCGATAATATTCCGACCGGGAGACTGAAAATGTAAAATGGACTCTTCTCGTGCATGCGTGCGCCCGTCTCATTTTTCTCAGATCGACCACTATCCAAATGCGCTACTGTTTTTCAGCCAGGGACTGCAGAGGCATCATTCAATGTTCTGGCGCCTTCTGAGAGCCTATGGGAGCCTTAGGAAGTGTCACGTTACAGCAGAGATCCTCTGTTTTCAATAAAGAGGCTAAAGAAGGCCAAGAAATGGTCAGAGAGGGCACTTCCTGTTTGGAATCTTCTCAGGTTTTGGCCTGCCATATGAGTTCTGTTATACTCACAGACACCATTCAAACAGTTTTAGAAACTTTAGGGTGTTTTCTATCCAAATCAAACAATTATCTGCATATTCTAGTTTCTGGGCAGGAGTAATAAACAGATTAAATCGGGTACGTTTTTTCTCCGGCCGTGAAAATACTGCCCCCTATCCATAACAGGTTAAGCATGTCCCAGTTTCGGTCACCTAGCAGCATGAGCTCTGAAGATAGATGGAGGGCAATCAATTCACATATGGTGTCCAGGACACAGCTGGGGGCAGAGGGTGGTCTATAGCAAGTGGCAACGGTGAGAGACTTGTTTCTCAAAAGGTGGGTTTTTAAAAGTAGAAACTCGAATTGTTTGGGTACAGACCTGGATAGTAAGACAGAACTCTGCAGGCTATCTCTGCAGTAGATTGCAACTCCGCCCCCTTTGGCAGTTCTATCTTGTCGGAAAATGTTATAGTTAGGGATAGAAATTTCAGGGGTTTTGGTGGTCTTCCTAAGCCAGGATTCAGACACGGCTAGAATGGCTAGAACAAAGTTAGGGAGGAGGCTTCTAATGTTAACAGGCATGAAACCAAGGCTTCTATGGTTACAGAAGTCAACAAATGAGAGCGCCTGGGGAATGGGAGTGGAGCTAGGCGCTGCAGAGCCTAGATTAACCTCTACATCACCAGAGGAACAGAGGAGGCGTAGAATAAGGGTACAGCTAAAGGATATAAGAACTGGGTGTTTACTACGTTCGAAACAGAGAGTAAAAGGAGCAGGTTTCTGGGCGCGATAGAATAGATTCAAGGCATAATGTACAGACAAAGTTATGGTAGGATGTGAATACAGTCGAGGTAAACCTAGGCATTGAGTGATGATGAGAGAGATATTGTCTCTAGAAACATCATTTAAACCAGGTAATGTCACCGCATGTGTGGGAGGTGGAACTAAAGGGTTAGCTAAGGCATATTGAGCAGGGCTAGAGGCTCTACAGTGAAATAAGACAATAATCACTAACCAGAACAGCAATGGACAAGGCATATTGACATTAGGGAGAGGCATGCATAGCCGAGTGATCATAGGAGTCCAGTGAGTAATGAGGATGAATGAGGATGAAGGATGAGGATGAAGAATTGTGGGAGTTGTGGGCGGTCTCATTGTTTATCATGAAAGGCTAGGAAATGGTAGTCTATATAATCTCTACTCAGAGATTCAAATCAGACACTGAGTACAACATGCAATGTGTGTAGTTCACAATGGCAATGGACATACTGACAACATTACAAATGTTGCAGAATTTAGATGAGTTGGAGTCAAATAGAGGATCGGATGTTGAGCTTGAAATCGACGCTGCTGATGAAGAGTCTTCATCTGATTCTGATGTTGACTTCGAGCCTCCGATGCCTGATCCTCACCACAGAAAAAACAGAACAGAGCCAACTGAGAAGGTGATCCCAACTGCCACAGTGAGACAGGAGTCTGGGAGGGATGGCACGGTTTGGGTAGAAAGGAGTGACGAGTTTATGTGACATGCAGATGTTGCAGCACAATCAGAGATTGCACTGTTGCTCATGCGCACAGAAAAGGAAACAGTACGTGGGACATGTCTATGGATGAACTCAAAGCATTTATTGCACTCTTGTATGTCCACGGGGCATACGGTCGAAAGTAGTCATTTTGGTCTGATAAGTATAGGACGTACTTTTTCTGAGAGACCATGGGAATGCAAGAACTTCTGGGAGATTTTGCAACACCTGTGGCAGGTACACACAAAACAAGGCCCATGAAAACTGTGTGCAGTGCAACCGATTTGTTTGTGGGGCTTGCTCACACAAAGCCCCGAAGCTGTGTACTGACTGTGGACCCAAAGCATAAAGAGAAGACGAGATTGATTCATGCATAAAGCCATGTGTATAAGGGCACAATTCATCCTTTACAATTGTTGATGCACTGGTGCTTTTGTTTAGGAATACTACACGTGGAGGTCTTGGGCTGGTGTTGAGAGGCCGGTTGGACATACTGCCAAATTCTCTAAAACGACATTGGAGGCGGCTTATGGTAGAGAAATTGACATTAAATTCTCTGGCAACAGCTCTGGTGGACATTCCTGCAGTCAGCATGCCAATTTCACGCTCCCTCAAAACATGACATCTATGGCATTGTGTTGTGTGACAAAACTGCACATTTTAGAATGGCCTTTACAAGGTGTACCTGTGTAATGATCATGCTGTTTAATCAGCTTCTTTAATCAGCAAAGGAGAAATGCTCACGAACAAGGATGTAAACAAATTTGTGTACAACATTTGAGAGAAATAAGCTTTTTGTGCATATGGAACATTTCTGGGATCCTAAGAGATTAGATTAGTGATAGAATAAGTCCAGTTACAGCTTCTTTTGACAAAGTAGAAACAAAAAAGATCATAATAATATAACCAGCCAGGTGCACAGGTGAATTATTGTACAAATAAAGGTAATCAAATAGATTACACTGTAATGTTTTTATTGTAAGGGAAACAAAAATAGGCTATAGGCCTACATTTTTTCTAGGACTTTTTAGAATTATACAAAACATATCCTTGACTCTATCTAAACAAATAACTATTTTTTTTTGTTATTCATATATTTCCAACAATATTTCTTCATACAATTAATCCTTTACAATAGTTTATGCAGAATTTATCCAGCGTTGGTGCTTGAGTTTGCACACCTTTTTGGTTGATATGCATTGGATGCATATGCTAAAGGTACGTCTGGCAATGCTCTCTATTGGGTACTTATAGGCTGAAATGCCAGGCAGTTCTAGTGTTAAGCCACTGTCCCCTGGCAATCTGTCTGTCTCTCTCTCTCCCTCTGTGGGAGAGTTTTGTGTTAGATTGTTAGACTTTCACAAAAATATCAACGTTATTGAGTGGGCTTACCTATTCTCAGCTCTCTCTCTCATTTATTTTACTTTGTGGTTGACTAAGGGGGGAGAACATCCATCCACACGCGTCGTTCCAATGATGGCGCCTGTGTGAAAGAGATATCTCTGTCTCGTTCGTGGGAACTGAATATCTCTAGGAGACAGCAGATATTGGTTCTAGTGAATTATGTCATCCACCATTGTCAATGCTGCCTGTCAGGGCGGAGGAGAATAAGAATATCCCTATCAAACATGGAAGAAATGGAAAGTGTGTGTGTGTGTTTGTGCAGTGTTGTATAGAGCCAGTCGTCTATTATAGATATACAGCTAGTTATTACTGAATCTAGCTATGGACCTGGTGATAGGGGTTACCACATGACACCGAGAGCAGCAGAGAGACGGTGGGAAAGGAATTATGGTATATAATATTGTGTACAGTAAATGGCTTGGTGGATACAGGTATTTCATAAGGAGACCTGGGTAGGATAGAGGGTAATGTATCTCACAAATAGAGCATACTAACCTACAGTATATGGCCCTTATGAATGAGTAATGGAACAAAACTACCTCATTCAGCAAATTGTAAAACGTGTGCACTTTATGTTTATGTATCATTGCTGATTTTTCTGTTCACTTTCTTGATGCCATGAAAGGACATGTGTGTTAGAACATCAGTCTAAATGTATAGGTTCCCATTTAGCTGGCACTTCTCTTTAATTGCTGTAATGTTCTGATGAATGTAACGTATCTTCTCCGATACATTTACCCTGTGATTTCATTCTATGTTTTTTTTGTGTTTGCGTCTCGCTGAGATAGTGGGTTTCATTTGCAAACAGCTATCAGCTAAATGTATTCCGACTTCGGTTAGACAAAGTCCCTTCCGTTCACTCCAACTTACCTCGAACAGACACTTAATCTTGTTCTTGCTCGGGTTACAATTTCACCAGCCAGTCTTAATGTCTGAAATCATCCATCTTCCCTTCATAGAGCGACACGTCACTTTTGTGGCCAGCAGAAACCTATTTTTCACCTCTTTTTGCTTCCAATTTATTAAAGGCCCAGTGCAGTCAAAAACTTGATTTACCTATGTTTTATATTTCCACACTATGAGATTGGAATAATACTGTGAAATTGCGAAAGTTATGATAATTCCCTTTTAGTAGGATGTCATTTTTTTTTTACTCTCAAATTTAATGGCAGAAATGTAGATTTCCGGCTAAATAGACATACGCAAAAGTAACTGCTTTTCAAGAGCAGTTATATGATAAGGACATGCATCAACGTGGTATCATTGAAAAGAAAACACCTGGGAGATTATAAGGAAATGGTCAGAACAGACAGTATATATGTCACATCCTGACCAATATTTAGGTATTAGTTGTATTATATTTGGTCAGGACGTGGCAGAGGTATATTTGTTTTGTATTATGGGGTTTTTGTGTGTGGTGTAGTGGGGTGTGTTAGTTGTTGGTATAGGTTCTAGGGTTGTTTTTCTATGTATAGTTAATTGGGGTTGGACTCCCAATTGAAGGCAGGTGTGTTGAGTTGCCATTGATTGGGAGTCCTATATAGTAGGTTGTGTTTGTCTTTGTGTTTCGTGGGTAGTTGTTTTTGCACTGCGTTATTTATGCCTGTAAAACTGTCACTAGTCTTATTTTGTTTTCTTGTTTTTCCTCCGTGTTCACATTCGTTTAATAAATTAAGATGATGAGCACTAACTCCACTGCGTATTGGTCCACTTTCTCCGACGATGATTTCGCTATATCGTCTGACGACGAAGAAATCTGTGACAACATAGGAATAGCACAGTTCAGATCACACAAGATCAAGCACACACAAAGTAACCATTTAAAAAAAATATATATATTTTGAAAGTCATATTTCATGGACAAGCCATGAGTCAATTACTGATGAACAGAGTGGTTAACACATCAGTTGGCTTCCACAACAAGTTCTAAACTTCTGGGAAACAAATTGTATTGATAGACACAACAGCTAGAATTCTACAGACGTTTTAGAAAGGGGTGTCAGGTGTGGTCAACGGACATCTTTAAGTGTTCCCCTCAGGCTTTCCAAAGTGTCCTAAGTATGTCAATTAGGTAATTCCACTGCTATTACACATTGAATTAGCCTAAAAGGTATTGGTCACTATAAAAACACACTTTCTACAATATCAACCTCTCTTAATCATTGTTGTGGTGTCAGAGGACATCCAGGGTATATTCCAAGTGTACTTACAACCTCTCCAAAGTGTCCAAATGTGGTAATTCCACTGCTATTACACATTGAATTAGCCAAAAAAGGTATTGGTCCCATATTAATTAAAACAGATATACATTATAAATGCAACCGGGCTTGATTCTTGTAACTGGGCTTGACTCTAGCGGGGACTTGCCCCACTAGTCAACTAGTCTTGATACCTTCACCAGTCCCATGTATATCACCAGGGAAATATCACCAAGAGCATGTGACGCCCATGGTGACATGTTTCCAGTGCATCCTCGCCAGCACGGAGGTGGTGAAGTAGAGCTGAAACAGCTGGAAGGGGGTGTATGTTTGAGTACTGTCCAACTGTGGGCCTACAGGTTGTTTGGGTCTGAACCTGGGTGGAACTGGCTCCACATAATCTTCAATGACTGTATGACATCTGTCCTCAGGTTCATCTCCCTCTGTTGTGCTGGTTCCAGTACTGGTTCTACTGCCCCTACCTCTGCTCCTCCCTCTTCTCTGTTGAGGCCTAGGTGTCCCCTTTGCCCCCCCCACCTCTAGATGAACTGGCTGGGGGTAGTGGAAGAGGACTGGAGGGGTGTAGTGGTGGAGCTTGAACCACCAGTAGAGACAGCATTAGAGACAGCAGTGGGGGTTGTGGATCTGGCAGTGGAGGGAGGGGGAGGGGGGGGGTGCTCCCAAATGCCATCATCCTCTCTGTGGGGGATACAATAAAGGAATATAAAGGGATCAATGCTGCTATAAGATACAGTTG
This sequence comes from Salmo salar, assembly GCF_965601325.2. Lineage (NCBI taxonomy): Eukaryota > Metazoa > Chordata > Actinopteri > Salmoniformes > Salmonidae > Salmo > Salmo salar. The sequence continues at coordinate 57,302,635 of NC_138305.1, forward strand.
ACTCATTTGACAAAACTACATAACTGTAATGTAAAAGCAATATACTAAAAGAAAACACCCAGCCTAAACTTGGTTACAAATTCCCTGCTGGTGACTTTTGGCACACCGTTTTACAGCCCTTTCTCAATGACTAACACCATAAATGTCTAACTCCTTCAGTAGGCTCCCCTTCCCCACTGGACATAGCAGGCCAGGGGGATTGTAAACTGACTCTTCACAACTGGCCAGGTGAGAGAGAGCACCAAGCTCACCTCTGCCCGCAAAGCATCTCAGAATAGGAGTACTGATTTAGGAGCAGTTTGGCTTTTTAGATCATAATGAACACGATTATTTGGACACTGTCTGCAGAGTGCCTCACACAGAGGTGTGAAACAAACACACAATGCAAACAGTGGGACATGTAAGAGACCACAAGAGTTTGACGGCCCCCTAGCAGGGGTGTAGGCAGAAATTAGTTGGGGGTGGGCCTGCATACATTTGGATGGGCCAAATTGGGTTGCTGGGGAGTATGTTTGTAGTAATAATGTGTTTTTTGTTGTTGCTCAATCTGATAGAGTGGGCCTGGCATGGCCACCCTATCATGACTAATAAGTCATTGTTGTTTCTTTTCTACCATTAACAAAAAAAAAACTCCATCCCACCAAAACAGGCTGACATTTCAGGCTGTCTTTTCAAACAGCTCTTATTACACTAAAAGGGAATTATCATCATTTTCACAATTTCACAGTATTATTCCAACCTCATACTGTGGGATTATACACTGAGTGTACAAAACATTGTCACCTGCTCTTTCCGTGACATAAACTGACCATGTGAATCCAGGTGAAAACTATGAACCCTTATTGATGTCAATTGTTAAATCCACTTCAATCAGTGTATATTTTTTAAATATTTTTATTTTTTATTTAACCTTTATTTAACTAGGTAAGTCAGTTAAGAACAAATTCTTATTTACAATGATAACCTAGGAACAGTGGGTTAACTGCCTTGTTCAGGGGCAAAATTACAGATTTTTTACCTTGTCAGCTTGGGGGTTCTATCAAGCTACCTTTCGGTTACTGGCCCAACGTTCTAACCACTAGGCTACCTGCTGCCCCACTAGATGAATGGGAGGATACAGGTTAAAGAAGGATTTTCAAGCCTTGAGACAATTGAGACATGGATTGTGTATGTGTGCCATTCTGAGTGTGAGTGGGCAAGACAAAATATACTACATGACCGAAAGTATGTGGATACCTGCTCGTCTCATTCCAAAATCATGGGCATTAATATGGAGTTGCTGCTATAACAGCCTCCACTCTTCTGAGAAGGCTTTCCACTAGAAGTTGGAACATTTCTACGGGGACTTGCTTCCATTCAGCCACAAGATCAAGTAAAATGAAATATAATGCAATTTTATTGGTCACATATTTAGCAGCTGTTATTACGGGTGTAGCGAAATGCTTGTGTTCCTAGCTCCAACAGTGCAGTAGTATCTAACAAACAGTGCAGTAGTATCAACAAACTTTACAGTTGGCACTATGCATTCGGCAGGTAGCGTTCTCCTGGCATCCGCCAAACCCAGATTCGTCCGTCGGACTACCAGATGATGAAGCGTGATTCATCACTCCAGAGAACGCGTTTCCACTGCTCCAGAGTCCAATGGCGGCGAGATTTACACCACTCCAGCCGATGCTTGGCATTGTGTATGGTGATCTTAGGCTTGTTGCGGCTACTTGGCCATGGAAAATTTGAAGAGGTGTCCACATACCTTTGGCCATGTAGTGTATTTAAGTGGCTTTGAACGGGGTATGGTATTAGGTGCTAGGCGCACTGGTTTGTGTCAAGAACTGCAACGCTGCTGGGTTTTTCCATACTCAACAGTTTCCCGTGTGTATCAAGAATTGTCCACCACCCAAAGGACATCCAGTCAAATTGACACAACTGTGAGAAGCATTGGAGTCAACATGGGCCAGCATCCCTGTGGAAAGCTTTACACGTTGTAGAGGCCATGCTGAGACAAATTTAGGCACTTCTGAGGGCAAAAGAGGGGAGGAGTGCAACTCAATCTCAGGAAGGTCTTCTTAATGTTTTATGCACTCAGTGCATATAGAATACAGGAAAATCACATTTTTGACTGCACTGAAAACTAGCTATTAATAGACCAATAAGAAAGAGAGTTCCAAACCTCTCTGCCAATAACAGCTAGTTTTTAGTTTTACCCTCCCAACTCAGACCAGACCCACACAGTCCTAGCAAAGTTCTTGCTTGAAAAATTGCTCTTTGCAAAGAACTATATTTGTTTCTTTTTTTGGTTGCCATTTTAATTGAAAACAATCACAGTAAGGTACATAATTGTTACCCAGAAATTATTTTATTTTGAGTTAAAAAGGACTGCATTGGACCTTTAAAGAAGGGTAGCTAGGCACTTTTAGGTGCTGCTTTTAGGCCTCAGTGTTAAAGGATGGGAAAGAGGGGGAAGGAAGAGGCCCTGCTTCAGAGCATTAGGGCTTTTTGCCAGGTAATAGCTGCTCTCACTGATAACACTCATCCACGACTCTCTCTCTCTACCATCCACCAAAATATCCCCTTGCAATGAGAGCAGAGGACGCTCCGCCCCATACTGAGGGGATGATTGCAATAGACAGCCACTGGATCTACCACCTCATTAACCCGGCATCTGGATGCCTGCAATTTGCACGTTTCCCCCTTCCTCCCCATCCCCCCTCCTTTCTCCTTCCCTTTCTCTTAGCAGAGATTGAAAGCAAATTGCTTATCTTAGACATAATGAAAATATTTCTACCCGTGGAAGGATAAACACAACAGTTTGAGGGAGGTCGATTGGCGCCGCATTGTAATCAACCTGGGATAAATGATTAGTGCCACGGCAACAGGGTGAAATTAATTCACAGCCCTCTGACACGATGGGCTGACGGACTCAAAGCCTCATGGGTGTTCTGATCTCTCTCTCTCTCTCTCTCTCTCTCTCTCTCTCTCTCTCTTTCTGTCTCTCTCTCCCTTCCAAATGACTGGTGTAGATTAGATAGAGAGAAGGAGGGAGGGAGATAGAGAGGGAAAAAGAGGTGGGGAGGGAGAAAGTGACAGGGGGATAGAGAGAGGGGTGGGAGAGAGAAGTGTGTGTATCTTCGGGAGAATGGACATGAAAGAAAAAATGTGTTTCAGGTTTTGAAGTGATAATTATCTGCTTTATTCTTTGTGCTTTCTCTTTTAATCCAAAGCTCTCGTCAGCCCATTTGACAAACACATTATTTCGGTATAGAGAATTGTTTTTTCGTATTCATCATGAATAGCTAGCACCCATTGTCTGTGTTCTAGTTTCTTAATGACTGTATTACCAAAGTAATCTACTGTACTGTAGTACTGATGAAATCAACCAGATAGTCGTGAAAGCATGAAATATGAAGAGTGTACACTAGCATCCTTGTAATTTAATGTGGACTTCCACTAGAGAACCGCCACAATTAACATTCTCCATGGTCCCTGCCTGCAGAAGAGTTTGTATGACTCATTTGTCATATCTAATGTACAGTGCTTGAGTAAACGATGTGACATGCCATCACCACCCACTCCATTCTGTCTGTCTGTCTGTCTGTCTGTCTGTCTGTCTGTCTGTCTGTCTGTCTGTCTGTCTGTCTGTCTGTCTGTCTGTCTGTCTGTCTGTCTGTCTGTCTGTCTGTCTGTCTGTCTGTCTGTCTGTCTGTCTGTCTGTCTGTCGCTCTTTCCCTCTTTCTCGCTCTGTCTCTCTCTTTCCCTCTCTCTCACTCTCTCTTTCACTTGCTCTCTCTTTCTTCCCCTGTCTCTCTCTCTCTCTCTGTCTCTCTCTTCCCCTGTCTCTCTCTCTCTGTCTCTCTCTTCCCCTGTCTCTCTCACTCTCTCTCTCTCTCTCTCTCTCTCTCTCTCTCTCTCTCTCTCTCTCTCACTTGCATCTGAAACAGGAAGAACTCAGCATTGTGTTGCGACTCTCTGGTCAAGACTGTGTGCTTAGTGGGAATGAGAGTGGCCGGTGACGTAATAAAAGGTTAACTTGGTGCCACGGAGCATTGAGCTGCACATGGACAGATTTACTTGCCTGGGAACCACCGTTAAACCTGCAATTACAAACCCTAACAACTCTGTAGCGGAGCCTATACCACAGCGTTCACACACACACACGCACGCACCACACACACACACCTCTTCTGGGCTCTGTACATTAAGCTTCACAATCATCAGAGCGTGACTCCTGAAGGAAATTGCACAAGAGCGACATGCAAAGTAACATCCTCACAGCAGAGAGAGAGAGAACGGATGGTGAAGGTGGAATTTTGTTTGAAATTCATCCAATTTTTATCCAGTGCGTACATTTCCATATATTCATATTTATCTCTCCACACTGTGCTCCTAGCATCAATCCACTTCCTCTGTGCATACATTTGATTGTAAATAGTTCCGCCTCCCCTCCCAAATTGTCCATAGCACACACACACACAAACAAACAGACAGACAGACAGACAGACAGACAGACAGACAGACAGACAGACAGACAGACAGACAGACAGACAGACAGACAGACAGACAGACAGACAGACAGACAGACAGACAGACAGACAGACAGACAGACAGACAGACAGACAGACAGACAGACAGACAGACAGACAGACAGACAGACAGACACACAGACAGACAGACAGACAGATCTACTAGCTACCCCCGCTCTCATTAACAGGATAGTTGACAAGCCCCAATCAGATGCATTCAGAGACACTTGTATCCATCCCAGGATAGATACGATACGGCTCCTTCTGAATCACTGCCTTTCCGTCACACTCCCTAATTTGAGTGTCTGAATCAGGCAGAGAGGAGGGGAACCAGGGAAGAGCTGGAGATAAGATGTGGGATTCATACACAAACACACATACATGCACACACAAGCTTGCATACCTACCCACGTGTGAATACTCACCCCACATACACACACGCACACTCACACAAATACCAACGCCATCCTCCCTTCTTCTCCATAATGAATCAGTGTATTTATTTAGAGTAATGTGCACAGCCAAAACGTTTCCAGTCAATCGCTCTGTCTTTCCCTCGGCATGGCCGTCAGTCTCTCTTCTCCCAGAGATAATTGCTGCCTATACCTGAGCTGAGCTGAGCCTCTGTAATGTAATGACCCACACACACATGCACACTGACACACACACACACACACACACACACACACACACACACACACACACACACACACACACACACACACACACACACACACACACACACACACACACACACACACACACACACACACACACACACACACAGCGAGTAATGTAATGGCTTTTGGATGAAGTATTGACCACTGCTGGGGTTTGATTAAGGTGCTGTAGGCCAGAGCATGTAACTGAGGAATCAGCATTCTGGTCCGTGCCTGTGTGCAGGGATTTTTCTGCCACTGTAATCCTTGGGTGGGCTGCCTAAATCCAAACAGTGTAAAAAAATAAATAACAATAATAATATTTTGGGGGTTAATTAATTTTTGGGATGGAAAAACACTTGAAATGTAAACTTAAATGACTAAAACCAGATATAAAGTATGTAGAAATGATAATGTATCTACATTCTATATATATGTATATAGATCACCAAAATAAAAGCTAGACAGTCAAGGACAATTAAAAACAATGAATTAGCCATGGCAAACAGCATTAGCCATGGCAAAATGCATAGAATCGCAGGAAATTAGCTTTAAAACTGCAACATTTTATCTTAGCTGCATGGCAAAATGTGTAGAATTGCAGGAAATTTGCTTTTAAACTGCATAAATGCCTTTCAGCTCTATGGTGAAATTCGTAGAATTGCATAATAAAAAAAAAAAAATGCAACATTTGTACTACACCGCCAAGATTGGAGCCTCAAATGTAGCCCGGGCCGACTGCTGACCTCGCCCCCTACCAAGCCCCCTGCCATGCCCATCACTGGAACCCGTTTTTGATCCATAAAAAAACCCTGGTGTGTGTGTGTGTTTGCGTGTGTTTGCGTGTGTGTGGTGCGGCCAGCATGCTCCCTAAATAGGTCCTGGGGTTTAACTCAGAGGGAGGACAGGACGATACTGACAGTCTGAATTCAAGGCATGCATCCATTGATTAACCTCTCCAATTCAATGCCTAATATCGTTTTCTCAGCAAACGTTTAGCAGTGGAATGAAAATAGTTGTACATGGAGATTGAGATTGAGAGATAAGCGCATAAGGTCATCCGTAATCGTTTAGGGTATTTTAGCATGAGGGGATAACTTGCATTGGTTTTTCCTTAATCAATTCCATTTAAATTGCCTGTTCGCTGCGTTGAGAACTGATTGCATCTCAGAGGGAGATGAAAAGGGGAAATGGACTAGCCCCCTTTAAGTTTCTTTGACATGATCTTAAAAAGGTGAGCATTAGCATGCTAAAAGACAGAGAGAGTTATGATGAACACCCATTTGCCAAAGGCTTTAATCGTCAGGCGAGCAAGATGATTAACTTTGAATCTGTTTAATCAACCGCGAGCGCTTTGCTCAAATAGCTAACTGTCAGACAGAGGGGGAAAACTTCCCTCTGATGCGTTGGGAAATGGGAGCGAGGAAACACATATATTCATTTACTGATCTCCTGTTAGGGACAAGAGGGCAACTAAATAGTATCTTAAAGAGTGATGCGCATCAGGGAAGTGTTTGCGCAGGATATTCAAGATTTTTTTGGCGGCCCTTTCCCATGTCTGTCTCTTACAGGACTTTCACTTTGAAGGCTGTGCATGCTAGCTCATCGATTAGGAAAGTCAAGGGGATGTATTGATCCTGGAGTTCATGTGGAGGCAGGAGAACTGAGAGTCTGTGTGTGTGCGGCATGGGTGCGTGCGTGCGTGTGTGTGTGCGTGCATGTTTGGACCTCTGTTTCACTGTCGAGCTTGTCTTACTCTTTCCCTCACTTTTCACCTCTATTAGGCTGCCTGCAGGTGACAGATATGCAATACAACTATATTTGTGTTGAATGTGTCTTTCTTGTTTATGGTAATGAAGCCATTTGATTGATTATTTATTTGATTGATTTCTTGCCTGAGTGACCAATTAATTGATTTTACTCTGCCCTTTTGTACAGAGTTGGCCTAAAAGAGAAATTGGGGTCATTGAAATACAATAAAGTATGATATCCGTGTTAATGATCAATAATACAAATGTCATATTGGTTAGGTAGCCATTCAATTGATTTCTCAATGGATTCATTACTTGCACGATGAATTTTGAGGGAAAGGGGGATGCCTAGTCAGTTGTACAACTGAATGCATGATGGATTGATTCATTCATTGGTTCATTGATTAATCAATGGATTTACCTCTCCTCTTCCTCTGTTCCTCTCTGTCTCCAGACCTGGATGACCCTTTAGTGACGGTGCACCAGAGTGTAGGAGAGGCTAAAGAACAGTTCTATTACGAGAGGACAGTGTTCCTGCGCTGCGTGGCTAACTCCAACCCCCCAGTCCGCTACAGCTGGCACCGCGGACGAGACGTCCTCTCACAGGGCTCCGACAAGGGAGTGGAGATCTACGAACCATTCTTCACACAGGTAAGGGGGAGGCAATATACTATACAATTACTGTATATCAGGGTGGGGTCAATGTAGAGATCTCAATATACTATAGACTCTGGGTGCGGTGACCCCTGGGTGGGCTGATATATATTTATATAAATAAGTGTGTCCCCAGAGACATGGGAAAGAGAGAGGGGAAAAAGAGGGAATGAGAATGAAAGAGAGACAGAAAGAGGTAGGAGAGAGCGCAACAGACAGAGTGCACTCTCAAAGATTATAAAAGCTAGCGAGCCTGAGGTACAGTAGTTGGCTGCCCTTCTGAGTCTTGTCAGGATTCACCTAGGGGTCATGATTTGGGGCTGTACAAATGTTTGATGTATTAGAATAATTGATTATGCTTATGTTATATTAATAGAAGGGGAGGGGACATTATTACCTAGCTTTTAGATAAACACTGAAACTCTATGTTTGTACAGCTATGGATGCAGGGTTTTGGTCTCAGGAGTAAAAAGGCAATGACGTAGTCAGTGACATCACTAAGGCGGGACTTCGGTTTGATAAAACAACTTGAGACCTTGTGTTTGATGCAGAACTTACTCAGAAACATACGTGCTATGTTCCTGTTTGTCAACTTCTGTCTGCAATTGCATTAATAAAGGTTTTTGAATGATTTAATTAAAGATATTGTCATAATGCAAATTTCACCAATGAGCCAATGATGATTGACAAGGAGGAAAGGAACAAACCTAACAGTCTCCAGTTCCCTCATTTTCCTCTCCCCTCCTAGTTCACTTCTTTTCCCTCCTTTTCTGTCCTCTTCTCTCCTCTTCCTTTCTCTCTCTTCCCTCCATCCTACTTCCTTCCCTCAGCCCACCAAGCGTTTGTACAGAGCAGAGATAAAACACAGGCGTGGCATTTCAAACCCAGCATGGGAATGTGGCCTGGTAATTAGCCAGGAAGTGACACGCTTTCATTGAGGGCTCCCTCCTGCTCTCTCTTCCCTCCTCATCTCCCTTCTCTCCTCTTCCCTGCCTTATTCCCTGTGGCGAGCATGAGAAGAACAGAAAGATCAGGGGACGCGTTTGAAGCCACCGTGTTTTTTCCCCCATTGCTAAATACCAGCTTACCGTTTCTCTCTGGCGAAGGTTAAGAGAGGAGAGAGGGATGGTGTTATGGGTGGAGAGCAGAGGGGGATGGTGTTAACTTGTGTTGGGAGGTCATTCTAGAACACCGTGACCAGGTCTTGTTGAGGTCGCTGTTGAAAGCTTTTCTGGCGTGGGTGTGTTGATCACACAGCTGTGTGTCTATACACCCAGACCAACAATCAAGCAGTCTCTTCATCCATTCAATCATCTCTGGGGGCGGCAGCTAGTCTAGCGTTTAAGAGCATTGGGCCAGTAACGGAAAGGTTGCTTGTTTGAAACCCCAAGCCGATTGTTGATGTGCCCTTGAGCAAGGCACTTAACCCTAATTGCTCCTGTGTGTCCCTTTTCTTAATTCCTCCATCCAACCCTCTCTCTTACAGCCCCTCCTCTCTCTATCCTTTACCCCTTCATCCATCTTTTCATGGTTCCCTCCAATCTGTTACGTTTCTCACACAACCCTTAATCTTTCATCCATCCTTCCATATGTCTTTTCTCCATCCTTTTCCTTAACCTCTTTCATATCCTTGTCCATCCCTCTCACCAATCCCTTACATCTCTCCCACCTACTTCATTCCTTCCTCCAACCCCCTTCATCCCCCTCTCTCTCTCTCCCTCCCTCCACCCCCTTGTCCTCCAAATAGATATGTGTTCCTATTTGTTTCCCACTGCGTTAAACTGGCCTCTGAATCATCAGTCCCACCAAATACATCTTCCCCTATCAGCCAAAGCCAGAGAGGAGGAGATAATACGACTGCAACCACAGACTGAGTCCATCCCCAATCAAATACAATTAACGTATAAATGTCATGCAATATGATGATGATCATTGGGGGGAATGAAAGAGATGAGTGATTATGGTTTGTGAGGACTGTGACTGGGATTTGTGTGGACTGTGATTGTGGCTAGTGAGGACTGATGTGCCAGGCTGACTGAAGACCTAATCTGAACCCTTGGTGGATAGGAAGGAGATGAAAGACTCTTATCACATCCCATCACAGAGCTTGGTATTCGTGGAGGGTCGAAGAAACATAACTTAGACACCCACCATCGCAGATTGTTCTGAAATTGTTTCTGTTGTTAGAAACAGATGAGTAGCATTCCTGCAACATTATTTTGTTGAAATATAATTAGATCTCTGAGAAATTAAGATAATTGATTGCCACTTTAATTTATAGGATTCATATAATATTCAATAAATGTGGTACCTAACATCCGATTTGGGCCAAACTTTTTTCTAACAATGAGTTAGACATGAGGAATCCAAAGATATTTTCAAAAGCCACCCTTGGACCCAATCCCACCCCAGCATGTCTATGTCTGTCACGACTTCCGCCGAAGTTGTCTCCTCTCCTTGTTCGGGTGGCGTTCGGTGATCGACGTCACCGGCTTTCTAGCCATCGCCGCTCCATTTCTCATATGTCCATTTGTTTTGTCTTGTTCCATACACACCTGGTTTTCATTCCATAATCACACTGTATGTATTTAGTCCTCTGTTCCCCTCCATGTCTTTGTGTGTAATTGTTTCGTGTTACGTGGTTATCATTACGCGCCTGACTGGGTTTTCATGTTTCCGTGTTTTTTGCACACGGTTTGTTTATTTTGTATTACAGTGTCTTGTATTGAACATTTATTTGTGCCTTACACTTTTGCCTTGTGGGCTGGAGGGCTGGAGGTTTTCAAGAAGCTGCGTTCTTCTGTTATTTTCTCTACTGCCATAATAAAGTGTGCTAAGTTGACTGTGACTTTAAACAGCTTGGAAAATTCAAAGAAATTATGTCATGGCTTTAGAAGCTTCTGATAGACTAATTGACATCATTTGAGTCAATTGGAGGTGTACCTGTGGATGAATTTCAAGGCCTACCTTCAGACTCAGTGCTTCTTTGCTTGAAATCATGTGAAAATCAAAAGAAATCAGCCAAGACATCAGAAAAGAATTGTAGACCTCCACAAGTCTGGTTCATCCTTGGGAGCAATTTCCAAATGCCTGAATGTACCACGTTCATCTGTACAAACAATAGTACGCAAGTATAAACACCATGGGACCACGCAGCCGTCATACCGCTCAGGAAGGAGACACGTTCTGTCTCCTAGAGATGAATGTATTTTGGTGCGAAAAGTGCAAATCAATCCCAGAACAACAGCAAAGGACTTTGTGAAGACGCTGGAGGAAACAGGTACAAAATTATCTATATCCAAAGTAAAACCAGTCCTATACCGATATAACCTGCAAGGCCGCTCAGCAAGGAGGAAGCCACTGCTCCGAAACCGCCATTAAAAAGTCAGTCACTTTTTCGAGGAATGTCCTCTGGTTTGATGAAACAAAAATAGAACTGTTTGGCCATAATGACCATCGTTATGTTTGGAGGAAAAAGGGGGACGCTTGCAAGCTGAAGAACACCATCCCAACCGTGAAACACGGGGGTGGCAATATCATGTTGTGGGGGTGCTTTGCTGCAGGAGAGACTGGTGTAACTTTTTGGGTTACTAAATAATTCCTTATGTGTTATTTCATAGTTTTGATATCTTCACTATTATTCTACAATGTAGAAAATACAACAAATCTAGAAAAACCTTGAATAAGTAGGTGTGTCCAAACGTTTGACTGGTACTGTACATTTTTTTCATTTCAAATAACAAAATAACATTTTCATTAGTTTAAGTTAGTGAAGGCAATATGTAAAAATAACATTTCAATTATTCATGGAGTGCCTTCGTTTTAACTATGAAACAGAAAGCATATTTGTTGGAACTTGGTAACAGCTTATTTTTATTTTTTTTACAAAATACCCGAATGACAATGATGAATGCCAGCAAAACGCGCATCAAATGATGGAAACAGTAGCCTAAACATTATTATAAGCTCCAAGTGTGCTTGATAAATGGTAAAAATCAGCACAAAAACAATAATGGTATTATAATGAATATAAGCGTCAATATGAGAGCAGTAAAAAAAACGTCAATTATTATCAGCTCTTGCTTTCACGCATTGGTATCAGTTGGATTTCATTTAGCGGCTATCCCTTGTCCCAACAGTCAACACAGATCTTCGCCACTTTCACTTGCTTGACATACTTCCCACAAACACGTCTCTTGCAGGTGACACATGTTTCATGGGTTCTGTTCTTTGCGCATCTGGCCACCAGGCACTGTCTCCTCCCCGGGAGCTGTGCACAAAGGCTCTCCTTTGGCTCGCGCAAAGGCTCACGTGGAATCTTTGCTGCTGCCTTGGCCCTCATACAGTATGTCTCTCACGTTGCCCCGTATGCCAGACTCATGATGAAGTCTCTCCTGGGCATGGTGTTGTTCATGCACTGCTTGAACAACAGGTGTGCTTTAATAGCAGCCAAGTCAAGCATGTTATAGAACACAGCAACAGGCCAACGGCGGATGCCTCCTTTCACAGAGTATAGCCGTGCCATCGGATCCAAAATATCCACACCAACCTATGAAACAGAAAAGAATAGAAAACATTAGGATAATTATGCATAAGTTTATATGTGGCGATGCTTATTAAATTGGGTACGTTTTTCATCCGGCCGTGAAAATACTGCCCCCTAGCCCTAAGAGGTTTTAAGTAATATTGACACACCTTTGTTTGGTTGTAGTGCGTAATAGTATAGATTGCAGCTGTCGGATGCATGGTGATCATTGCAGAAACGTTCTTTCTTGCCTTGCATTGATATAGTGTGAGTTTTGTCTTGTCATTCTTCAGCACCATTGTGGAGTACAATAGCTGTGCAGGTGCCTTATTTTGCGCAGAGGGAGGGAGCTCCCGTCTTGCTTTGTTCATGGTGCCGACTAGGCTTGTTTTATTTGCCAGCAACTTGTTCACCAATGACGGTGAAGAAATTGTCCATGGTGACTTTTCTCCCCTTGCCAACATAAGTTTCCACAAGCCTCATCACCACATTCTCCGACACTCGCTCACCTGCTGCCCAACGTGGATGTTTTCCCAGATATGGAAAGCCATTCAGCATGTACTTGGTGTCGATGTCAGTGACTAACCAAAACTTAATTCCAAACTTGTCGGGTTTACTCGCAATGTATTGCGTAAAGCCACAACGAGCTTTTGTTAGGAACAATTGTTCATCAACAGTGATGTTCTTTCCTGGTTTGTAACATCCAATGCTGTTCTGTACAAACTTCTTCCAACCGTTTCCATGCGTCGCATTCTCATTTCTTTGTCATCAAAACAGAGGTAATGCATGATCTTTCTCAAGGTATCCTCTGACATGGTTTCTCCAAAGAATGGTATCCTATACATGTATGACCAGAAGCTCACCATGCTACATATACATGCTCTTTCCACCGAATGCTCCACAGACATACAGGATTGAAATGAACGCTTCCAGCTCATCAACAGAGACAGATCCCAGGCAGTGTCTCCTTGATCCCTGTGCACCTCTGTTACAGTGCAGTCTCTGATGTATTGTAGCATGTCCACGTAACATAAAAAACGAAAGCTGGTGAGTGCGTTGCTGATGTTGTTTTTTGCTTGATGTGTAGGGCCTGCTCTCTCAGTGATGACATGTTGTGCTGTTGTCATCGGTTTGTTCTATCCAAATGGTGCCATCCCTCCCTCTTTTCTGTCTCACGGTTTCATTTGGTGGTGGAGCAGGCACCTGCTCAGTGCGCACTGTTCTGGCTTTTTTGCGCATAGGCCTCGGAGGTGTAGGTTATTCAAGTCGAGGCTCAGAATCAGAAAAATAGTCATCAGAGATGTCAGGATTAATTTGTTCCCCTCCATCTGAGATATTTTCATTCAGATCTTGTAGCGGTGCTAACGCAGCATATGCATCCATTCGTCTTGGTTATCTTGCCATTCTACATTATGCAGGCTCTCACTGTGTACTCCAAATAGGCCAGAGTAGACTGATGAAATTGCTTGGATTTGGTGGACTGATATAGGGTACATACCATTTTGAGATTATAATTAGAATATACCTATTCAATAGAACGGCCTGCCCTGTTATTCATTCACAGTTGGTGATTACATAATTATATTTTCACTTCCCTTCACTCATCAACTCACCTATTCTCCCCCTTTATCACCCATCGTACTTTACTTCATTTTATTTCATCTGTTATGTGTGAAATACATTTTGGTATAGTTTAAGTTCAGTTTCGAGGCAATTATTGGGGTGATTATCAACTGAGCACTGCACTTTCCAATGTCGGGAGAGTGAGTGGAGCAGGGCCTACTGTCGGAAAACCATTCAAATAATGACATGCCCTCCTAAAACTGATAATAACTCCAGTTCTGTTTGTGATGGCAGTGTGTTATATATTATTAACAATGGCAGTGTGTTATATAGACTTATTTAGGAAAAGTCAAGGATGGAGGGTGGCATGACTTTAAAAGTAAAATTCATTAATAAGCAGTTCTAGTGTTAAAGGGATAGTTAAAGGGATAGTTCACCTAAATTACATATTGGTTTCCTTACCCTATAAGCAGTCTGTGGACAAGGTACGACAGCACCATGCAATAGTTTTGTTGTCCGCTGTTTCAAATGCTACATTTTTAGCATTTGTGGCACAAATTCAAGGCAAGTCAATGGTGCCTATATTAGCATACAAGCATGTCCAAATCATCCTGAAGTATCAAAACATTTATTGTGTAACTCAATAATGTTCCTTATAGATGATTTGTATATGAAGCACAGAAACGCTAATATACTGTAGGTACCATTGACTTGCATTGGATTTGTGCCATAAATGCTAGAAAGTTAGCATTTGAAACAGTCTCCAGGTAAACAAAACCAAAGCATGGGTTGCTGTTATACCTTCTCCATAAACTGCTTACACGGTAAGGAAACCAATATGTAATTTTGTAATTTGGGTGAACTATCCCTTTAACAATGATTGGGGGGGGTTCTTAAAAAAACACCTAAAAGTAGGAACACCATCTAATGGTCAGAATCTGGTAATATCAGCATGCAGGAAGGGACATAAAACAAACAAATTGAATGACTCATTTCTCTTAACAGGGAAAGAAAGACATCACCAAATTCATTACATAGGATGAAGAAACAATACTCCGAGCCTCAGCTCCATACTACTTGTCAGACATAGAGAACTGATACTGTATACTCGTTGTTAGGGTTGGCGTGGGGTGTGGGGGTTCTGTGGGTTGACAATTTCTTTGGATTCCTCATGTCTTACTTACTAATCAAGTTTCCATCCACAGTTTTATGCGATTAAAGTCATACCATATAAAACAAAACCCAAGACAACTGTGATGAAAACAGGAAGTTTTGGTACAATTTTATAAACGCTGCCAGATCATTTGTTCGTTCGACATGCTGGGATCTTTTTATGTCTGTAAATCAATAATGAACTAAATGGCGGTGGAAATGTGTTTATGCACAAATATTGATGTAATAACATGATATCGACGTAAACTTGGAGTCACTCGACGATATGGTGTGTGGTCCTCCCAATATGTCTCAGGAAAGCATGCAGTTTATTAGGCTACCGATTTAAATAACTTATGATGAACTTCACAGGGAGGTGAAAGTGCACAGTGATCTTGATGCGCCTTTCCAACAAATATCGAGAGTCTGATTCTGGTGACAGGATGATCAATGCTTGACTGCCGTTTGACAAACACAAATATTCTCACTATTATCTATAATAATCTCATCATGTAGACTAGCCTACCCGCACAACCTACCCGCACTATATCTGTGAGCAGTTGACTAGAACGCATGTGCCTAGACCAGAGTTTGCTATTTAACGCAGCAGTTTTGGTGACAAAACTATTGGTAGAGTTCAAAATGCGATGGAAACACATTGAACTTTAAATTTTTATTCGGTACATGAAAAAGTACATTTTGTGTGCACTACGTCATCACATACACTGGTGTTTTATCCACAACAAGGCCGTTTGGTGGAAACACACTACTGGTGGGAAAATGCACATACACTGTATATACAAAAGTATGTGGACACCCCTTCAAATTAATGGATTCTGCTATTTCAGCCACACCCGCTGCTGACAGGAGTATAAAATGGATCACGCAGACATGCAATCTCCATATACACACATTTGCAGTAGAATGGCCTCAGTGAAGAGCTCAGTGACTTTCAATGTGGCGCAGTCATAGGATGCCACCTTTCCAACAAGTCAGTTCGGCAAATTTCCACCCTGCTAGAGCTGCCCCGGAGTAACAACAGCTTAGCCACGGAGTGGTAGGCCACACAAGCTCACAGAACGGGACCACCAAGTGCTGAAGCGTGCAGTGCGTACAAATCATCTGTCCTTGGTTGCAAGACTCACCGAGTTCCAAACTGCCTCTGGAACCAACGTCAGCACAATGCCAAGCGTCGGCTGGAGTGGTGTAAAGCTCGCCGCCATTGGACGCTGGAGCAGTGGAAATGCGTTCTCTGGAGTGATGAATCATGCTTCACCATCTGGCAGACCAACGGCCAAATCTGGGTTTGGCGGATGCCAGGAGAACGCTACCTGCCTGAATGCATAGTGCCAACTCTGAAGTTTGGTGGAGGAGGAATAATGGTCTGGGACTGTTTTTCATGGTTCGGGCTAGGCCCCTTAGTTCCAGTGAAGGGGAATCTTAACGCTACAGCATCAATGACATTCTAGACGACTCTGTACTTCCAACTTTGTGGCAACAGTTTGGGGAAGGCCCTTTCCTGTTTTAGCATGACAATGCCCCAGTGTACAAACCGAGGTCCATACAGAAATGTTTTGTCGAGATCAGTATGGAAGAACTTGACCGGCCATCACAGAGTCCTGACCTTTACCCCATCGAATACCTTTGGGATGAATTTGAATGCCGACTGCAAGCACGGCCTAATCGCCCGACATTGGTGACCTCACTAATGCTCTTATGGCTAAATGGAAGCAATGTTCCATCATCTAGTGGAAAACCTTCCCAGAAGAGTGGAGGCTATTATAGCAGCAAAAGGGGGACCAACTCCATATTAATGGCCATGATTTTGGAATGAGATGTTCAATGAGCAGGTGTCCACATACTTTTGATCATGTAGTTTATTTTCTTAATGTACATTTTTGAATATTCGCATGAAAATCTGTCGTCATTTGGGTAAAAACCTAGCTATAGTTAGGAAAAAGTGTTGTCCAAATCGGATGTGAGGTGCTATATTTATTGAATATTATATGAATCCTATATATTAAAGTGGCCAATTTGGGTGCAATCAATTAGCTTAATTTCTCAGATTTCAAATTACATAAAAAATGTAATAATGTTTCAGGAATGCTTACCTGTTTCTAAGTACAGAAATTGTTTCAGAACAATCTGCGGTGGTGGGTGCCATGGCTTGCTGAAATGACATGGAACAACCCTGGATTTCCTGTCTCTGTTTGTCAGGCTACTGTGTGGTGGTGGAGGAGTCAACCAAACAGACACACACAGTGAAACTGAAAGATCCCCGCTGTCCGATGTGGAGTGGTGTAGCATGTGGACCACGTTGTGTGATCCATGGTGTGATTTGCGCTGTGGTTTGGCACCGGGTGAAATAAGGAAAAGCTTTGATGTATTATGATGACTTGTTTTACAGTGAACTTCATGCAGATTTGTTCCTTGTTTCATGATTTACAGTAAATGTGTATGGCATTGAGTTTCAACATTTTAATATTTTCTGAAAACCCCTGTGAACTATGGGAAAGTTTCCAGAATTTTGCAAGCATTGAATGAAATGGAGATACTTTATGAAGTGTGTTTATTATTGTGTTAATTCTATTTGCACACATTTGCACACTAGTGTTGTTGTGGTTGTGTATCTGAGCTGCAGGGGGAGACGAAAATCTTGAAGCTGAAGAACCTTCGTCCGCAGGACTACGCCAACTACAGCTGCATCGCTTCTGTTAGGAACGTCTGTGGCATTTCCGACCGAAACATCGTCTTCAAACTCACCAACAAGACAGGTTGGTACCATAGCATAGTTTTCAAATGCACCAACAAGACAGGTTAATCTTCAAACACACAAACAAGACAGGTTCGTCTTCAAACTCACCAACAAGACATGCACCATAAGGTTTATCAGAAAACAGCAAACCTCCATCCTCTTTTTCTTCCTCTCCAGCGTCTCCCTCCATTAAGCTACTGGTGGAGGATCCCATCGTGGTGAACCCTGGCCAGACGGTGTCCCTGGTGTGTATCACTACGGGTGGGGAGCCCAACCCCACGCTGAGCTGGGTCAGCAGCTCCGACAGCCTGCCTGAGAAGAGCGTGGTGAAGGGTGGAACACTCACCCTGCCAGCCATCACTTCAGATGAGGCTGGGGTCTACAGCTGTGTGGCCAGTAACAACGTGGGCAACCCAGCCAAGAAGTCTACCACAATAGTGGTCAGAGGTGAGAGGGGAGCAGGAGTGGGGTGTTTGTTGTAGGTGGAGTGTACAATACATATATTGTAGAATCCTTAGAACAGCACTGTCAGCCTTGTCAAGAGGGTCCGACCTCTAGGTATAATGACTTACTGTATGTAATGGGCTGACAGAGGCAAGGTCAGAGATTTTAGTCCCGCTTAGGCTGCTCATGGGCTATTTCTTTATGAGCTAATCCGATGTTCAACATTCAAGTGAAAGGAATGGTTATTAATATGGTAACTACTTTCTTATGCTGCTACAGAGTTAATACAGTATGTGAGCATTGTTTTACTACAATTGACATATCTCACTTTTGATGTTGCATTAGGAAAGCTGTATTGCCTGTACGATCCTACAACACACGGTGCTATAGTTGGAGACACATTGAGAGTATATCAACGTATTCCATACAGTGTTACGACTTCTGTGCAATAAACGGTAGGGTGAAGCCAATAGCATGGGGATGCATGTGAAACCACTCATTAAAGATACTTATTAACGGTCAATTAGAGTCATTAAGCCATGGCAGTCAAGCTGAAGGCACTACAGGCTGTTTGCCAATCAACTGGGATGAGGACTTAGCGTCCAAGTCTCTTCTCCTCAAGGTAATTGACACACGAAGAAGCTAATAATTGCAGACTTGCCTTTGGGAGCTGCCAATGTGTTAAGGATTTAGTGTCCAATGCGCTTTCCCTCAAGGTAATTCATACATGGAACAGCCAATAATTATAGACTTGCCTTTGGAGGAGCCATTGGTTCTCCGGCCGTATAGTAGGATGAGACATTTAAATGTTTGATTTATATAATGTGAGTCTTAAGTGTTGTGGTGAGTTGAGTGAAGACTGTGTTGCCGGAGAAACTGGGATGAACTCAGTGAAGTAGGACAAGCACTTAGCACAGTTCATTTGGTCATGCTGAATATGACAGCTGGTTAAGATAGTGGTGGTGTGTGTGTGGGCATGCACGTGTGTGTATGAGCATGCATATTTTATGTGTGTGTGAGTGTGTGTGTGTGTGTGTGTGTGTGTACAGATATTACACAGTATATGTGTTACTATATGTTTAAAGTATGTATATTTGTGTACACATGTTTGTGTGTCTTTTTGTTGATCACACTCTAGTCCTTGAGAAGCCCTCTCGTGCTGGTGTTGCCAAAGGGACTGTCTGTGTTTTCCACAGATCTGTCGTCAGCAGATGGTGGCGTTTCTGACCATGCTGTCCCACCAGCCGTGCTGGCTCGCCATTTGGCTCACCCCCTCTTACAGTGCTGTGTGTGTGTGTGTGTGTGTGTGTGTGTGTGTGTGTGTGTGTGTGTGTGTGTGTGTGTGTGCGTGTGTGTTTGGCTTGCCCCTTAGGACAGCTCAGCATGCTGTTGGTTCACCGCAGCTCTACTACCATGATCTTTTCATGGATTAAAGGAAGGAGACACGTCTGTAAATGCAGGTCAATACCCTGTGTTTTTAGTCCAGATCACACAACAATGTTTGGCAACAAAAGGATACTTTAGTGACACAATGACCTGGACAATGAGATATATTCTCCACGTCTATCAACACTAAGTTCATTTTTTAGAGAATGTGTTTGCTGTAAGGTTTGTGTGTGTGTGTGTGTGTGTGTGTGTGTGTGTGTGTGTGTGTGTGTGTGTGTGTGTGTGTGTGTGTGTGTGTTTGCGTGTATGTGTGTGTAACTACTGCATGTCTGTGAATTGTTCACCACACTGGTTTATCAAACGTGAAGCGACAGCATGCAGTGAGAGGAACGTCTAAGAGACATTGCCTTACGTTCATTTCCTTTTCCCCCACCAATACCATTTACACACCTAGTACTGTAGCTACGTTTCCTAGTACTGTAGCTACGTTTCCTAGTACTGTAGCTACGTTTCCTAGTAGTGTAGCTACGTTTCCTAGTACTGTAGCTACGTTTCCTAGTACTGTAGCTACGTTTCCTATTACTGTAGCTACGTTTCCTAGTACTGTACCTACGTTTCCTAGTACTGTAGCTACGTTTCCTAGTACTGTAGCTACGTTTCCTAGTACTGCAGCTACGTTTCCTAGTACTGCAGCTACGTTTCCTAGTACTGTACCTACGTTTCCTAGTACTGTAGCTACGTTTCCTAGTACTGTAGCTACGTTTCCTAGTAGTGTAGCTACGTTTCCTAGTAGTGTAGCTACGTTTCCTAGTACGGTACCTACGTTTCCTAGTACTGTAGCTACGTTTCCTAGTACTGTAGCTACGTTTCCTAGTAGTGTAGCTACGTTTCCTAGTAGTGTAGCTACGTTTCCTAGTACTGTAGCTACGTTTCCTAGTACTGCAGCTACGTTTCCTAGTACTGTAGCTACGTTTCCTAGTACTGTAGCTACGTTTCCTAGTACTGTACCTACGTTTCCTAGTACTGCAGCTATGTTTCCTAGTACTGTACCTACGTTTCCTAGCACTGTACCGACGTTTCCTCCCTGTGCGTTCTTAAAACAGTGTGCTTTGCAGGTGTGTGATGTGGAGGAATTAGTGGTGCTGGAGGTAGCAAACATTCAGAAACAAACAATGTTCTGCTGTTGTCTCGTTGTCTCGCCTGACAATTCCTCCAGGACTTTCTTCCTTCCAAATGACTCCAAATGAGACATCAGCCATTTCAGACAGCGAACACACACCAACTCACACGCACAGGCAACCCCTCCACACACAGGCTCTACACTCTCTGTGAGGGGGGTTCTGTGTCATTAATAGCAGAGAAAAACTGCAATGGGTTTCATGGTGAGCCTGCCTGCTGATATTATTTAGGCTGTTGTTGGGAATTGTTAGGGAAAAACAAACCCCTCATGACGTGACTTGTAACAACCTGGATGTCAGCATGTAAATCAACATGTGAATGACTCAAATTTGCTCTGGAATACATTCTGGTCCGGAGCTGCATACATTTCCATTCATAAATGGCAAATGTAATGGTCTGGGTGAATGGGCCTGGCAGACAGACTAGAGTTGGGCAGCGGCCGTCAAGACTGGGGTTATTTGTCAGTGTGTGTAAGTGCGGTTGTTTGTGTGTGTGCATCCTGCTGGCCTGTGACTGAACTTGTCAAGTTCATTAGAGGTCAACCAAAAGGTAATATACAGCACAACGGCCTGTCACTCGCCACGTCCAAACATTGGCATGTGTCAGTGTGTGTGTGTGTGAGCGTTAACGTGTGGAGGCATGGTGTGAATGTGTGATAGTATGATGATAATCAGAGAGGGGTGTGTGTGTGTGGTCGGGGTCTGGGGTTGGACGGTGTGTATGTGTGTCTGGCGGGGGTCTGTATGGCTGGGGTCTGGTACTAATATCTCTGTCCCCTGTATGTCTTTACCCTTGACTAATGTCCCCGAGAGGAGGTAGGTAAAGTAGAGGAGAGAGAGAGCCATCTGGCCCTGAGAGGACCACTAAGCTAAACCTGCTGATTACTAGTGGGAGAGATGACTGGATGGATGGAGGCCATTGTGTGGTGCCAAAGGAGAGATGAACAGACAGAGAGGGAGAGAGACTGGGGGTTAGAAAGAGAGATATAGGTGTCAGTGCCATCTTGTCAGCCAGTCTTAAGAGGAGGGTTCAGGGATAGTGTGTGTATGTCTGTCTCTGTGTGTATGTGAATTTGTGTGTGTGTGTACGTGCCTGTAATTGTGTCATTGTACTCACGTCAGGGGCATGTATCCCCTCATAAGCTAAGCAGCTCCCATGAGGGGGTATTGTAATCAGCTGTGTGACTAGAGTTCTCTATGGACCAAACCCCAAAAGAGACTTCTTTCTTTGTGTCATTATCTACTTATTCATGTTACAGGCCACCCATTATTATTCACCACAGCTACTGTGCTACCATGGACACTATTACACACACACACACACACACACACACACACACACACACACACACACACACACGACTAATGTCTTAAAGCCAGGGAGAAGAGTACACTCTCTTTACAGGCACAAGCACTTTGGCTAAACAAAACACGCAGGAGGTTGCAGGAGGTTGCATCATGATTCATATTCATAGAGGTAAATAAAATCCAGGTAACTAGAAAGTATCCTATTCATCAGTGCCCTAGCTACAATGTAATCAGTGTAACCTCTTTAGATCATAGAAGAAAGAAAGAAAATGCGTGGCATAGTGAAGTGTAGTAAGTGTTTAAACAGTTCCTTCCATTGTCCTTCTGATAATGCAGAGTAGAAAAGGCTTCTGTAGAGCGCAGGTAGGAGGAAAGAGCTTTAAAAGAAAAGTCTTACTGGATACAGTATTTATTGATCATTTCTTTCTCTCACGCACAACCATGGCCCTGGTTCTGTGACAGAAATGTTAAGAGCGGTGAAGAGAACCAACTTCCAAAAGCCTTTTCATTAATAATGCATGGTGAATGTGTGTTTGTGCACGTTAACTTTCTTTTTGTGCCTCGGTGATCACGGTACTTAAATGCTTTTAACTACTGCAGTGAGCTAAATCAGGGTCACACAGAGTGTTTCTTGGTAGTCCTAAACACATCTACTTTGAAACCAAAGTATACACCTCACACACATGGTTATGGGCTTAAAAAAAAGAAGGCACATGTACCATGTCAGATATAGAGTTGAAATGCATTCAATTATGAGTTTGCATCCCAATATTACACGTTATATACATCACAGAAGACTGAAATGTAACAAAACTTTTTGAAATTAATAATATTCCAACCATGAGGTCACTAGAGGCCGATTTGGTCATTTGAATGCAGGAAAGGTCTACATTCAGTAAGTGTTTCCTGTTTCTGAGCCGTTTTTTTCTATTCAGGCTCTCTCCTCTCTTCTCCTCCAGCATGATCTCATAGACTAGACTTAACACAGTAAACAAAAATTTGGGACACAAAATTACTATATTAATGCAAGAACAGCTCAAATAAGCAAAGAGAAGGGACAGTCCATCATTACTTTAAGACATGAATGTCAGTCAATCCAGGTCAAGAGCCTCGATTTTTATTTCAAGTGCAGTCACAAAAACCACCAAGAGCTATGATGAAACTGGCTCTCATGAGGAAAGGAAGTTACCTCGGCTGCAGAGGATAAGTTCATTAGAATGAACTGCACCTCAGATTGCAGCCCAAATAAATGCTTCACAGAGTTAACGTAAAAGACACATCTCAACATCAACTGTTCAGAGGAAATTGCGTGAATCAAGTTTTCATGGTCGAATTGCTGCAAAGAAACCACTACTAAAGGACACCAATATGAAGAAGAGACTTGCTTGGACCAAGAAACACGAGCAATGGACAATAGCCCGGTGAAAATCTGTCCTTTGGTCTGATGAGTCCAAATTTGCGATTTTTGGTTCTAACCACCGTGTCTTTTTGAAACAAAGAGTAGGTGAACAGATGATCTCCGCATGTGTGGCTCCCACCATGAAGCATGGAGGAGGAGGTGTGATGGTGTGGGGGTGCTTTGCTAGTGACACAGTCTGTGATTTATTTAGAATTCAAGGCACACCCTTGAATGAGTTGGTGTGCCCAAACCTTTGACTGGTACTGTACATACATACATACATACATACATACATACATACATACATACATACATACACAAAAATAAATAACACAATATCACAACATACTATCCCTTCCCTCCCACGTCCTCTCATATCCCCTGTTGGCCAACATTCTTACTCCTGATAAATAGAAGGCAATTGTTCAAAAAGGAAATTAAAGGCTGCCATCTCAAGAAAAAGTAATCAATACAACCTCTCAAAATGTAATTTTTTCTAAGTGTAGAAAAGGCATTCGATCTTTCAACCAAGATGTTACAGTGGGAGGTTTAGAGGATTTCCAATTAAGCAAGATCTGCTGGCGGCTATCAAGGAAGCAAACGCTACAACGTCTGCTTTACTTTTAGTGAGACTAGGTAACAAAGATGGAACTCCAAATATAGCAATCAAAGGACAAGGCTGCAGGTCAAGATCTAGAATTTTAGAGAGAGTATTAAAAAAGGATGACCAAGACTCAGACAGCTTAGAACATGAATGAAACATATGGGTGTGGGTTGCCGGAGTGATTGAACATCTGTCACGTCATTTGTGTCTGGGAGGAGTTTACAACGTTTTTCTTTGGAGTAGTGAATTCTGTGCAAGACCTGTAACTGAATTAAACTTAATGAGTACATGAGGATGTGGAGTTAGCCCTATGGGCCTCCTCCCACCAGTAAGGTCAAGTTCAAGTTCACTACCCCAGTCTGTCATGATTTTGTTTATTGGAGAGGGTTCAGAGGAAAGCATAATGTCATATAATCTAGAAATCAGACCCTGCTGATTCCACAGCAAAAAAAAAAAAAAAAAGAGAAGGGGCAGAAAGTCTAAAATGTTGACGAAATTATCCACAGATCTTCAAAGTAGAGAGCACAATGGGGTTTCCAGTATACTTTGAAGGACACAAGGACAGTGGGGCACAAGTAAGAGCAGAAAGGGAGGATGATTGGCAGGAGTGTGCTTCTAATGAGCACCAGTTGGTACTTGAATTACACCAGACCATAATCTTTCGAACATTGGTTGCCCAATAGTAAAGCAGTAAATTTGGAAGTGCCAATCCCACCTCCATCTTGTCTCTTTCTTTGAAGTTTCTCTTTCTCTATGTATCCTAGGTGATTTGCCTGCCCAGATAAAATGACTGACGAGCCTATCCAACTTGGTAAAAAATGATTTCGGCAGAAAGATCAATTCTGCCAGCTAAGGAGAGAGGCAGACTATCCCAGCGTTTTAAGTCTGCTTTAACTCATGTGACTAGACTTGCAAAGTTAGTTTTATGGAGGGTAGCCAGAGAATGTGTCATATTCACACCTAAATAGGAAAAACCAGAGGGCTCCAGGGGGAATTTGCTTGGCAGTGGGGTTGATCGGAAAACATTCACTTTTCTGAATGTTTCATTTGTAACCTGAGAATGACCCGAATGTGTCTAAAATATGCAGTATGTTATTGACAGAGTTCACAGGGTTAGTGATATATAACTGTAGATAATCTCCACTTTGAACACTTTGTGTTCTTCACCAGCTCGGTGGATTCCAGTGTGATGATGATGATAATTTAAAGGCCAAGGAAAGCGGTTCTATCGGAACTGCAAAAAGGGAGCGGGGACATAGGACACCCTTGACCGGTCCCTCTGGAGAGGGGGAAGTATTCTGAATGTTGAGAGTTGGTGTGTACCCTAGCCATAGGAGAAGAATAGAGCAGACGTATCCATGAGATGAAATTGGACCCAAAACCAAATCTTCCCAAAATCTTAAAGAAATAATCCCACTCCACCCGGTTGAAAGCCTTCTCCGCATCAAGAGAAACAACAATTTTGGGGTCTAGAGAGACAGAAGGAGAGAATTTAATGTTCAAAAGACAGCATACATTGGAAAACAGTTGTTACCCTTTGATGAAACCTGTTTGAGCATCAGATATGACATCCTGAAGGCAGGGTTCCAACCGGCATGCTAGAACCTTAGATAATAGTTTAACATCAGCGTTCAAAAGTGAAATGGGTCGATATCAACAACATTTCGCCGGATCTTTATCTTTTTTGAGTATAAGTGAGATAAAGGCTTGAGTTAGCATCGGGGGAGAGAGCCCTGTGATATGGGGTCCATGAACATATCTAATAGTAATGGGGCGAGTTGATCTGAGAATGTTTTATACAAATCGACGGGGAAGCCATCAGGGCCTGGGGCCTTGCCAGTTTGCATTAACTTTAGACCCTTTGTTATCTCATCTAGATGCAGAAGGTTATCCAGAACTTTACTCATGTCCATATCAATGGATTGAATATCCAAGTTATCTAAAAACTTGTCCATAGCCGTATTATCTGATGGGGATTTGGATTTGTAGAAGTTAGAATAAAATGACACAAAAGTTAATATTAGGGGGATCACTTGTAAGATTATGGGAAGAGTCATATACCTGAGAGATGAGATGCCTACTGGCGTTTAAGTTGGTTTGCCAAAAGGTGGCTGGCCTTGTTACCATGTTCATAGTATGTCCCCTTTGTTTGTTGCAACAGAAACTCTGCTTTATCAGTGGAAGCAGATTAAATTGTGACCGGCTGCCTTGATTTGGTCTTATGTAGCAAAATTTGAAATTGTGTTTTTTACATTGATTAAAAGCAGAGACCCAGAGCTACAAAATGGTATATCATACACTGCATTTGAGGAACAATTGGAAAGTACTTCTGCAAAAGCGCTTTCTACATTCATGACCCAAATGGGTTGTGCTGATCCATGGCGCTTCCTCCACCCGGACACAAAGGACTTCTCCTACTTTTCTCATGTTCATCAAACCTACATAGACAACTTTTTTTTTTTAGATAGTAACATTCTCCCCTCAGTTAAAACGACATAAGAGCTAAGTCCACATTCTGGACTTAGCAAAAAAAATTGATTTAACAAGACCCTATGAATAAAAATGACGACACCTCCCCCTCTCTTCTTTGGGAGACGTTCAAAGCTGTATTACGGGAATATATCATTTCATACAATGCTCATTATGTCAAACAAAGAAAACAGAATCGTCAAGAACTTGTGGATTCATGACAATAGACCGGCAATATTCAACTTCACCATCCCCTGAATTATACGCGGAGAGGCTGAAACTTGAAACTCAATTATTGATAAGAGGAGAAGTCAAATGAAAAAGAAAGAGGAAAAGAGAGATTGAGAGAGGAGCAGAATGAAAAAAAAACATCTCAATAAAAAAACTCAAATCCTTTAGAGAAACAGAAACAGAGCACAAGAATCTTTGGATAATGCCAACATACACACAGTCCATAGACACATTTTTTTTTACAAAAGTGATAGTACAATACCATTTTAAAGAAAAAAATACTAATCCTAAACTCATCATTATGAACAAGACGAGCAGCAGGAATTCTCTTACTCAGCATTCGTTGATTACCCTAATGTGCTGTGAGGTCAAACTGACCTAGGAAAGAAGTTACATACACCCTTGAAACTAAAAAAGAAAATATGTCAGTAGGCATGTGCACTCATTGGGTTTCGGTCACACTTTAAACAAAGAGTATAACCTTCAGCTTTAGTTATTGAACAATGTTAACAGCGATCAGTGGCATTTCATATGATGTAGTCCACTAGGTGTCGCCAAAGGGCAGAGTAATGAGAAACATTCGAAATGAACCAGTAGGCTATGAAAACGGTCAGCCCCTGTTGGTAAATTATTACAAACATCCTTAGGGGTAAATAATGAAATAACAACTAGCATTTTGGATATGTACAATTAAGCAAACGAACCATGGGTCTAAACTCTTCAGCTAGTGCAACAAACCTCTACTGGATTGGTGGGTCCCCTCCGGGACGGTTGAGCTAATGTAGGCTTTTTTTCTCTTTGTATTATCTTTTACCAGATCTAATGTGTTACATTCCCCTACATTCATTTCACATTTCCACAAACTTCAATGCGTTTCCTTTCAAATGGTATCAAGAATATGCATATCCTTGCTTCATGTCCTGAGCTACAGGCAGTTAGATTTGGGTATGTCATTTTAGGCGAAAATGTAAAAAACAGGGGCGGGTCCTTAAGAGGATTTATTAAACAAGAGTAAAATTAGAAGAGAAGAGTAATAGTTTTAGACTCAATGTCATAGTGGAGCCCAAGATAAAGTGAATGTGACTGAGGTCTATCAGTGACCAACATCACCAATTAAGGTCAGCGTGAACCAGAGTAGTTCAGAATGTCCATAAAAAAAAATACAATAAAAAAAACATCCAGCAGACCCCCAATGAAAAGTATAAATTTAGGCTAAATTGAGGATTAGTTGCAAAAAGTTGTCGCAGGAGAGACCTTGTGCATCTTCTTTCTACATTGCTCAACTGGAAGCCACTTTGCAACTACTTACTACTTTTAGCCACTTTGCAAATACTTAGCATGTTAGCTAACCCTTCCCCTAACCCTAACCTTACCATTTAACCTATCTCTTAACCTCTATGGGCTAGGTGGGACGCTAGCGTGCCACCCGTGGTGCACTCCATCAACAGCAGGTGCATTTCAAGAGCGGCAAATTTGAATCCAAATAAATGTCAAAATTCAAATTTTTCAAAAATACAACTATTTTACACCATTTGAAAGATAAACATCTCCTTAATCTAAACACGTTTTACGATTTCAAAAAGGTTTTACGGCGAAAGCATAAATTTAGAGTATGTTAGGACAGTACATTTACAAGAGTTGTGTGTAATGTTTTGTCAAGTCAAAGACAGGGTCACCAAAACCATAAAACCAGCTAAAATGATGCACTAACCTTTTACAATCTCCATCAGATGACACTCCTAGGACATTATGTTAGACAATGCATGCATTTTTAGTTCTATCAAGTTCATATTTATATCCAAAAACAGCGTTTTACTATGGCATTGATGTTGAGGAAATCGTTTCCCTCCAATAACCGGCAGTCAAGTCAGCGTCACAAATTAAATAATTAAAATTAGAAAACATTGGTAAAATATTATATTGTCATTTAAAGAATTATAGATTTACATCTCTTGAACGCAATCAACTTGTCAGATTTAAAAATAACCTTACTGGGAAATCACACTTTGCAATAATCTGAGCACTGCGCCCAGAAAAATACGCGTTGCGATACAGACTAGACGTCATGTTGGGGAGATCTAAAATCTAAAATACTATGTAAATAATCCATTACCTTTGATTCTCTTCATCAGATGTCACTTCCAGGTATCACAGGTCCATAACGAATGTAGTTTTGTTCAAAAAAGCTCATCATTTATGTCCAAAAATCTCCGTCTTGTTAGCACATGATCTAAGCCAGCCGGACTTCTCGTCATGAACGAGGGGAAAAAATATATTTCCGTTCGTTCAAACATGTCAAACGTTGTATAGCATAAATCATTAGGGCCTTTTTTAACCAGAACATGAATAATATTCAAGGTGGACGAATGCATACTCTTTTATAACGTATTGGAACGAGGGTACCCAACATGAACTCGCGCGCCAGGTGTCTAATGGGACATCATCGTTCCATGGCTCTTGTTCGGTCAGATCTCCCTCCAGAAGACTCAAAACACTTTGTAAAGGCTGGTGACATCTAGTGGAAGCAATAGGAAGTGCCAAAATATTCCTCAGCCCCTGTGTTTTTCAATGGGATAGGTTTAAAGTCAATACAACACATCAGGTATCCACTTCCTGTCAGAAAATGTCTCAGGGTTTTGCCTGCCAAATGAGTTCTGTTATACTCACAGACACCATTCAAACAGTTTTAGAAACTTTAGAGTGTTTTCTATCCATATATAATAAGTATATGCATATTCTAGTTACTGGGTAGGATTAGTAACCAGATTAAATCGGGTACATTTTTTTTATCCAGACGTGCAAATGCTGCCCCCTAGCCCTAACAGGTTAACCCTAACCTTAACCCCTAACTTAACCCTTAGCCTAGCTAATGTTACCCACAACAAATTGCAAATTCGTACCATATCATACGAATTGTAATTCGCAACATATCAAACGAAATGGATGATGGACATACTATACATAATGTAACATATCATACTAATTTAAGTGGCCCAGATTTTTATTTACTATGCTACATCTAACCATGAGTCCAGGTTGTCTCCTCACCTCTTCTCCCCTCTCCCGCTCCAATTTGCTAGGATTCTTCTTAATAAGTGACTCAGCCGTTCTGTAGGACTCGATTTCTGTGCCTGGGCTCTGCCTTCTCTGTATACCAACATGCTCCACCAGCATACTCCACACCGCTTCTATAGTCGCATGTTCTTTTGAGGTATGGATGAAGTGCTGGAAGTGATGTAAGAACAGGCAGAGACAAGCAGAGTGTTGGGTTTACCCTCTCCAACAGTAAATGGGAAAGTTTTGTTTCCAAGCGGTGCCCGCGTTAAAGATTCACTGGGCATTTGTAATGATTGTTGTTGTTGTATAGAGGTGTTTGTGTGTACGTGCATGCGTGATTGCGTGCGTGCGTGCTTGCTTGCCTGTGTCTCCTGTATCCTGGCTTGAGGAATGTGTGTAGAGTTTTGGGGAAGGATTTGGGGTTTAGTGGACAATATGTTTTCAAGAGGCGAGGCAGTCCACACTGTGTTGACCTTGAACTTGACTTGACAGTGTCAGAGTATTCACACTAGACAGTTAACTAAGGTAGAGTGAATTGTTACAGTCTTAATCCAATGTTTGTACACTAACACCTTTGTGACACACATGCACGCATGCACCCACACGCACACACACACACAACATAAAAAAGTAACCTTTATTTAACTAGGCAAGTCAAATTCTTATTTACAATGACAGCCTACACCAGCCAAACCCGGACAACGCTGGGCCAATTGTGCGTTGCCCTATGGGACTCCCAATCACGGCCGGTTGTGATACAGCCTGGAATCAAACCAGGGTGTCTGTAGTGACACCTCAAGCACTGAGATGCAGTGCCTTAGATCTCTGCGCCACTCGGGAGCATAAATGGGATCTGATTCGATTATAGTAGTCCATCCCCTAGGATACAGTCTGTGTACTAGTATTAATGTAATGCTGTAATAGATCAACTCAACACAGAGGCAACAGAAAATAGCCTTTCACACTGTTAAGGTACACTGGTAGTATCCACTCTAAACCAGTTCATTCACTGATTCCACATACAGTACCTCTATGTGCTTGTATTTACTCTTTATATGGTTGGAACCAAGTGTATACTGCTTCCACCATTGTGTAAATACATCCAATAGTATTACTGTATTATATTATATCTCAGGAAAATTGCCTTTCCAACATGATGACATACTAGGCTGTTATATTGAAAGCGTACAGACAGAGCGGTGATGTGGCTTTTCGTTAATACCTGATGTTTGAATTGTGAAGGTCACTGTCAATCCATGGATATATTGAGATTCAGCACCAGTTTTTCAATATCAACAGACATAATTACGTACGCAACTCCTTTTGAACAATATTATATATGATATCAAAAGAGCTTTTGCCTACATTATAGTCGAACGCCTACACTGTAATCGATCCATGGCTATATTTTGAACAGCACCACTTTTTCAATATCAACAGACATGTAATTACATACGCATCAAATGTTGAACAATACTATATATAATATCGAATGGTCATAAATTCTTGGCAGAGACCCTCTCCCCCTGGTCATGCAGAAAGAGAGGGAGAGAGCACAGAGAGAGAACAAAGGCCTTCACTTGGCCAAACTTCTAAATCCCCAAAATGGGAGAATTAAATAATATTTATACTTTTGAGAATGTGGGAATGGTCCGTGGACACATAAGGGACAGTTATGATGAGTGTGTTTCATTTGGTGATCTCATGAAGGACAGGAAACACACATAACGGTATCTTTTAAAGTGTACATTTCCCAGCTGTCAGGTTTACATCTAAATATTGTGAAACGTATGTGATTAAATATGAAACTATTTGTGAAAAAATGTAATGTTATATTAACATTCTAAATGAGAGTATGGATTTTCAAATAAGGATTAACTAGTCAGTGGCCACACCCCCGTGAGCCCAGACATCACATGAGGCATCATAGATCCGCCTCTTCTTTGACAGAGGATTAAACCCACTCCTGAAGAAATTCACACCAGACCAAAACATTCCGGGTGATGCTGATGTGTTTTAAACTACAGCAAGCCAAAGCAACCCAAGGTAAGCCGGACGTCTCTAAAGGTTAAGACCACGCAAACCATAAGACTAGAAAACCATCCCATGTGGAGCATTAGCTACACGTCTGGAGATGGTTAGACTCTGAGACTTTCGATTCACTACAGAAGGAGCAAATTCTAGACTACACGAATTACAGTTAGTCTGCAGTTAGAAATTACGTTAACCTAGAATGAGAATACTGACAACCGCCGAAGCATCTATCTATGAGAACATTTCTGAATGGTACTCTGAAGTATCCGTTCTAACCGCCAGGGCTGCGAAAGACTTTGTGACTTCAATGAAAGTTAACCAGAGACTCTGATGAACCCTACAAGACGATCGAGGATTCCAACAGAGTAGCCAACAACGACATACGGGCGTAAATATATATACATTGCAATTATTCTCGAATGAGCGGCCATTCATGTGGAAAGGATTAGTATTTCAATGAATATAATTATAGACTGTGTAACGAATCCATTTGGTCTTTCCCGCTCTTTCTTAGTCCCACCCCTTTCCTTTTGTCTACCAAGCTGTCATATCTGTTTAGCCCACTAGGGACTTTTCTATCATTGTTAGTAACCAATATCTATTGTTTGTTTGTTACGTATTTCTGTGATTATTTAGTTAGTAAATAAATAATTAAGCCAATTTGTATATTGCTGATTCATTATGGAAACTAGGGTTCGTGCATATAACCAAGAATTGTACGACGTTCAGATGAGACTGAAAGAAGGTAAAGAATAATTAATGACTGATGACTGAAATGTAAGGGATCTTTAGATCTCTAAGAATTCATTCGGAAGACGGAACTCCTTACGCTTACCACGCTTACCACACCAGACATGCCACCATGGGTATTTTCACAGTTCCCAAATCCAGAACAAATTCAAGAAAGCATACAGTATTATATAGAACCTTTATTGCATGGAACTCCCATCTCATTTAATGAACAGAAAACTTGGTTTAACAAAACTGATAAAGCAACACCTCACGGCAAGCAACACCTCTCCTCTATTTGACCTAGATAGTCTGTGTGTATGTATTGATATGTAGGCTATCTGGGCCTTTTGTAAATTGATGTAGTTCTGTCCTTGAGCTGTTCTTGTCTATTAATGTTCTGTATTATGTCATGTTTCATGTTTTGTGTGGACCCCAGGAAGAGTAGCTGCTGCTTTTGCAACAGCTAATGGGGATCCTAATAAAAATCAAATACCAACATTTGTTGAGACGTGTCAGGAACAGTCTTCAGTCTTTCACCCACCTGCTGACATTGATTTAAGTCTGGTTTGAGTGTGGTTTCTTAGTGTGCAGGCTTGTGTCACTCTCTTTCCCTCTGTGCCCCCCCCCCCCCCCCCCCCCCCCCCCTTCCCTCTGCTCGGCTCCAGCATCGCAATGTTTTGCACATTCAATTTCCTGTGTTTAAATCTGACATGCAGGTTTTGTTTTCATTTTCCTTTTTCGCCAAACTGAATATGATAATGTCTCAAGGGAATTGCTAGATGAAAAGATTTCTGTAGCGCCATCATTTTTTTTTTGTGTGCAGACGAGATGAATTGTACAGCAGCAGCGTTGGGAACAATGCGACGTAGATTAGAATGAAATCAGCCCGCTTTTCTTTTCGCTCTGATTTGATGACGCTGTTTGAAAGCTAAACTGGATTAGCCATAAGTATCTTTCCATTGATATTTCTCAAATGTTCTGCTTTGTGTGTGTGTGTGTGTGTGCGTGTGCGTGTGCACATGTCCGTGTGTGTTTGTTTGTGTAATGACTTCCTCTCCAATCAATGAATGCAACACTTGTGTGATTGGATGAATCACATCTCAGACAGACTGTGACTGGATAAAGTGAATCTCAGACAAACATACAGTATTTCAGTCTGATCAGCCAGCAGTTTGCTACTTTACAATTTGACGCCCCATTCAAAATCAATTCACTGCACCCTTCTAAAAAGTGTTTCACTGTTGCTGACCCCATGCTGCCCCTAACCTCTCAACTGTTGTGTTTGTTGTCTCAAGAGGTTGGGGAAAAGCAAAAATACACATTTCCTTTCTAAAAAAGGGAAACCATTTTCTCCATTATTGTTCTACAAATAGCAGAAAAACACTTTTAAGTGTATCTTTTGTCTACAGTGTCAAATAAAGGGAAATATGGAATTACTCCTGTGGCTGCCACTTAAACACACACATGGATTGTACCTCTCTCACTTTTTGGTGTGTCTGTCTGTATGTTCTCTCCACAGCGCTGAAGAAGGGGCGTTTCTGGATCACCCCTGACCCCTACCACAATGACGACAACATCCAAATTGGCCGCGAGGTCAAGATCTCCTGCCAGGTAAGAACACACACACACACACACACACACACACACACACACACACACACCATCCCCTTTTCACATGCATACTCAACTATCCACTCCTTCCAGGTGGAGGCCACGCCCCCTGAGGAGCTGATATTTGGTTGGCTGAAGAACGGGCGCGCCATGCGTAGCTCTGAGCGAATGGTGATCACCCAGACGGACCCTGACATTTCCCCAGGCACCACCAACCTGGACATCATTGACCTGAAGTTCACTGACTTTGGCACCTACACCTGTGTGGCTGCGCTGAAGGGAGGGGGCATACCTGAGATCAGCATAGACGTCAACATCTCCTCCACTACTGGTGAGTCTCACACACCGCCATGTCAGAACAGGAGATTGACTTATACACTTCCCCACACTCAGCAATAACACACATACATCAGCATTTCGCCACTGTGGCGGATAGAGACTTCCGTAAGACTACACAGTGTTTGCATCCCAAATTGCATCCTATAGCCTATACTGTATAGTGCACTACTTTTGACCAGAGTCTTATGGGCCTTGGTCAAAAGTAGTGCACTATATAGGGAATAGGGTGCCATTTGGGATGTACACAGACACATGCATACATACAGTACATCATCAAGACACACACACACACACACACACAGCAATATAAATGTTCACTTCTGCTGAAACATACACACTCTGGAGAAATACACTTTCAGAATTCCTCTATTTCCCACAAACACATAAAATGGTAACCTATTGAATTTGCCCCTATCAATTAGCATGTGGTATTGTTTCCACAATGTGACCTATTTCCTACCCCAAACTAATCCGAACCAAACATCCAATCCTATTGCCTGGTATCCAAACTCAATTTATGGGCTTCATCACAAATATCACCATGTTCCCTATATAGTCTACCACTTTTGACCTGGGCTCTGATCAAAATTACTGCACTAAATAGGGAATAGGGTGTCATTTGGAATGTTGCCATTTGGAAAGCAGACATGCTCCAAAACTAAATCCATTCCCTCCTTTCATCTAATTGGCTGCTGCTACTACCATTTGTGTTACTAACATGACATACATTCATTACATGCATCATGTCTCTGGGAGACTTTAGATAAGGATATTCTGGTGATTAGAATGGTGGCTTCATTACAAGAGAATAACCTGAAGATATACAGCACAGACCCGACACAGTGAGTTTGTGGAGGGTACCATCGATACAGTAGGAAAAGAAAAGGGCAGACGTTTGTATTGGTAGTGGTTAGGAAAAGAATGGTAGGCGTTAAGGAGGAGAAGAGAGCTATGGGTTAACAAGGAGAAGTGATTACACTGGGTCGGGAGGGGGGTTGGGGGGGTATCATGTGTAATTACCACTTAGAGGTCAATCAATGATCTCCCATCCTGCTGTGTTGTGCCGCCTCCCATTACCCCACTGCTCATCTCCTTTGCTAATGGATGGGACCTGATCGATAACATGCCTCAGAAGAGAGGTACTCCGATTGGGAATTTCCACTTGGAATTCCTCTGCCAAACAGGCATGCAGTTTCTCATCTTGACCGTTGTCGCTCCGAGATTGGAATGACCAAAGGGAGGCGGTTGTGTTCCCGAAGAAACATTCTGAGTTTGCTGGCTGCTGATTTGGTGTGTTTGAAAGGCGCCAGGGCATGGTAGCTTCCTGATAAGTGTGTGTGCGCGCGCATGCGTTTGTGCGTGTGCGCTTGTGTGTGTGTGTGTGTCTGCCTGCGCATGCTTGCCTCTGTGTGTGTAGCTATGGCAAGCCTCCTCTCTCTCTTTACTACACACACACTCTGTGACAACACACCCTGCTGCCATTCACTGCAGCAACATGAAAGCCTGTTGTCGACCTTCGTGCATAATTACCCTAAAATAATCCTTTGATAATCCCCCGTGCTATAAAACAGTGGGATCAATCGTACTTGTCCAGTTTGTTTCCTCATTATCTTCTAAGTAGTGCAGCCTTTCCCTTTGGTGTGTGTGTGTGTGTGTGTGTGTGCCTGGCCGAGACACACCGATGCAGAAACACACTCTTTAATGTGAACCATCACTGCTGCTGTCTGAGAGAAGAAGAGAGAAACACAAAGGAAATACCTGTCTATGATTATCATATAATATGAAAGGGCTTTTTGTGCTTGGATGGGATTGTTTTTTAGCATACTTGTTTTTTTAAGGTGAAGGTTGTTTTAAGTTGCGGCGGTTTGAATACGATGAAAGAGTTCCGTGAAGACACAGTGATTCATGTACAGGTAGAAGAGAAAATGAACATACAATTCTACTGTGTGCTGCCTTTGTCATTGCCCTTCCGTAGCTTTATTTGAGGACTACATTGAGAAGTTCTGAAGTAGTAGGATCACTGTGTCGAGATAAATTGTTGTATCTCCTTGTTTTGTATCCTGGCTGTCGCTATGTTGTTGTTAGCCAATGACGCAGCGGTTTATTAGCCTATTAGCCAATGGTGTGCACTGAGTGGTTAGTCTCGGTCCTGGCTGGCGGTCTGTTTAGGCTAACTAAGCCGTCTCTGATGTTCTCCAGAAGGGAGAGCGAGACTAGGGGTAATTACAGTCTCTTAATATAAGCATTTAGAGCAGATTACACTGCAGCTCTGCCAGGGCTACTGGCCATGGAAGTGTTATGAAAAAGATGGGGCCTCACGCTGTTGATGTATTTGGAAAGAGATGGGGGGCTCACGCCCTAGAAGTGTTTGGTTAGAGATGGAGTCTAAAGTATCTCAATCCTGAACACTGTGAAACTCTCTCACAGCCAAGCGCGGACCCAGGCCAGTCCAACTAAACTAGCACAGCTCAGTCTATCCCAGCTCCAGCCGTAGTCATGCTTAACCACCCCCTGCCATGCCCAGCCCAGCCTCCAGCCCACCCCAGCCTCTTCTACCCTACTGCAGTCCTAGTCCCCCATCCCCAGCCAAGCCCAACACTCATTATCTACAACACAGACAAGGAATATTCCTACTCTACTGTACTTTTAACTACACTTTTATCCCCACAGCTTTCATTAGTCCCCCCCCCCCCCACACAAAATAGTGCTAATATTTACAATCATTGCACACTCATTAAGTATCCAAGCCTCTTTTTTTCTTTCGGGCACCCTGAGATTGCACAGTTAATGGTTTATTCATGGGCAGTATCCAAACGAGAGCCCAGATTTCCCCATCCAATAACAACAGAATTAAAAGACTGGCGAAAAGAAAAGAGGAAGAGAGGAACGGAGGAGGGCGCATTTTCATGCTATGAGATAAAATGCAATTAATCTTCATTTTAGTGTCCCCCTTTAAAGGCCTACTGCAGTCAAAATACAGATTTTCTTGTGTTTTGTATATATTTTCACACTATGAGATTGGAATAATACCGTGAAAATTGTTATGATAGTGCCCTTTTAGTGTACGAGTAAAAAACAACTAAAGTAAAAGTAAAAAGTAGCTCATTTAAAAAGTAAAAATAGGCCTCCAGAGTGGCACAGCGGTTTAATGCACTGCATCGCATTGTTAGTGGCATCACTACAGACCCGGGTTCAATCCCAACCGGCCGTGATCGGGAGTCCCATGGGGCGGCGCACAATTGGCCGAGCGTCATCCGGGTTAAGGGAGGGTTTGGCCGGGGGGGACTTTACTTGGCTCATCGCGCTCTTGTGGCGGGCCGGGCGCCTGCATGCTGACCTCGGTCGTCAGTTGAACGGTGTTTCCTCCGACACATTGGTGCAGCTGGCTTCCGGGATAAACGAACAGGTATTAAGAAGCGCAGTTTGACAGGTCATGGTTTCAGAGGACGCATGACTTGACCTTCGCCTCTTGAGCCCGTTGGGGAGTTGCAGCGATGATACAAGATCAAAATTGGGGAGAAAAAGGGGGTAAAATAAATGGCGTTACTTTTCAAATAAAATCATTGACCTTGATAATTAGCTTAATTGAATGAGCAAACCATTGAGACCCCCTGAAATAGAAAAGGGTCTATAGATGTTGCAATAGATTGATAAATTATAGGCTACATTTATGAAGTACATTAGGTTATGTAGTGTTCCTTCAGCAAAAACAAAGGAGTTCTG
The DNA here is from genome assembly GCF_965601325.2 of Salmo salar. NCBI lineage: Eukaryota > Metazoa > Chordata > Actinopteri > Salmoniformes > Salmonidae > Salmo > Salmo salar. The sequence continues at coordinate 57,340,726 of NC_138305.1, forward strand.
TTATAACGCCTTCACTTCTCTCTGAACTTGCTGTTCAGTTTCAGCAGAAGCTGATTTTCAAAGTGAATCGAGTCTTTGCAGTGAAGAGCAGTCCAACACAGCTAAAAATACACTTACAAGCTGCAGAGGCAGGCAGGACTGTGTTCAGTTTGAGAGACAGCTTCTTTATGTATGGAAAGGAATGAAGCAGATCCATCTTGTCTGACACACAGGCAAGGTACCCATCCAGCTCCCCTGTAACTTGTGACCTTTTGGGCATCATTCACTGCTCTGTCTCGTCCTATGTTATTGTGTCAAGATGATGCTTCAGGTAGACCAAACCTGCATAGTGGCAATTACACAACCTGCAATTACACAACATCAGAAAAATGTCATATTTCTGCATATTCTGCTTCATGTGGCCACTTAGTTCATCATATCACTGACATTACAATAGCCCGAACACAAACTTTCCATACTTGTTATTCTCAGATACTGAGGCTTGAAGTGAGTTTGTCAAATGTTCTCTGCTCTAAAAAGTTGTCTAATATTGTGGAGTCCATGTCTATCTGTGCCTTTTGTGTAGACTCACACAATTATATGCAAGATTAATTAATTTAAACCAGCCCATCTATTGTTCTCCCTCACTTCACAAACACACACAATAAAATTAGAATAATGAGTTGACCAAACATTACTTGTGAGAGACACTGATGTTGAATGAATACATCAATCATGAACGTTAATGTAATGAATGATAGGCCTACTTAAACTCTCATTAATATGTCATGAACTGCTTCATAAAGGTGTTATGAATGCTTATGTAAAGGTTAGGCCCCAGGCCCCAGTTATAGTAGTTTTACCCAGCGAACATACATTATATGTCATTTAATTATGTGACATTTGGATATTATATGGTTTCATACATCATCTGAGTGATCTAACCAAATATAGGTAGCTAAAAGAATAATACAAATGGACCTATTCTATCTGAGACTTACTGAGTCTGACTTTTAGGTGAACGTTATCCTAATTTAGACAAAGTACATAGCTAAAATTCCTAGCTAGGTCTCTCTAAATATGTGATGACCAAGCAAGCTATTGTTAGCTAGCTAGTTAGGTCACTTACTGATGTTAGCCTAGCTAATGTTGTAAGCTAGCCAAGATAGTTTACATGGCTAGTTAGGTAGCCACCACCACACATAGTGACACTGACATGCTAGCCACAGTAACGGCTATTATAATTGGGTGGTCGTTAGTCATGTAGCTAGCTAGCTAACTTAGCTGCAAGTATAGCTAGCTAACATTAGCCTGCTAGAATGCTAGACAACTAGGCTACAAGCTGCTAAAGCCATCCATAGCTAAATTGATGACCATTCACATCTAGTTAGCTTTCTTACCACTACATGTTTTGATTGGTCACTGACTAAACAGCGATGAGCAGTTTTTCTGGCTCCGATGGGCAATTGCCCGCAAACGTTCAGTGCCATCATGATCTATTATGATGGATAGCCTATAAAATTGTACTGAGTAACGAATGGTTTTGAAAAGGTAGTACAGTACTTCATTCAAAATATACTTAAGTTAAAGTTCTTTGCTTAGAAGCAATTTTGTAAAACTTTTTTTGCATTTTAATTTAAATGCAATGGCAGTAAGGTACTGAAAGATGCATTCTGGAACTTTGTGTAATTTCAGCCAGAAGATTTGAAAGTGGTGTCCACGAGCCAGACGTTTTTTGTGTACTACGTCATCAAATTGTGCACTGCTAAAATTATTATTTTAAAAACATTTAGAAATTTCTGTTATATGTTACCTTGACTAACCTGTACCCCTGCACATTGACTTGTTACCGGTACCCCCTGTATATAGCCTTGTTATTGTTATTTTATTGTGTTATTTTTTTACTTTAGCAAATATAATAAAAACTCTGCATTGTTGGTTAAGGGCTTGTAAGTAAGCATTTCACGGTAAGGGCTGTTGTATTCACGGTAAACCTGTTGTATTCGGCTCATGTGACAAATACAATTTGATTTGATGTTACAAATACAATTCATACTATATGTTACGAATTTCTTGTGCTTAAGATCCTGGAGTGCATCTTTAATTGTTTCCCAGATATTATTTGATATTGAGATGAAAATGGCTGCATTGGACCTTTAATGAAGCTGTAGAGAGAAAGGGAGAGGGAGTGGGAGAGAGAGAGAGAGAGAGAGAGACACCGAGAAAGAGAGAGAGAGACGTTTATTCTAAACACAGGAAGAGTAATCTTTGCATTAGCCGGTTAAGGTGTATTTAGTAGAGGAGGAGACAGAGACACTCAGTCTAACCTATGGTGGCGTCCTTGGCATGCCTTTAATAAAACCTGACTGTCCTTATTCCTATCCTCCTTCACTTTGACTCTGAAACAGATTCCTCATCAAAACTAGTATGTGCTGAACTTTATCAGTGGATTGCACAAGTTAAAGCATTTTTGGAATAGTAGGAGAATAAGACACACCTGTTTTCAGTTAGCCCTATACTTCTTCACTTTGTCTTTAAATCCCATTGAGCTCCGAATTAAAACCTGTGGTACATTGGTCATAAACAGAACATTGTAGCAGTATTACACCTGTGGCTGCACACACAAGAGACAGAAAACCTTGCCTGTTAGCGATGGGATACAAACGTTTGTAATTCCACATCTTACTCCCAGTGGTCTCCAACCCAGTCCCAGAGAGCTACAAGCTCCACTGGTTTTCATCCTAGCTCCTAGCTCGGCCTGAGCCATGTAGTAATTGATTAACAAGAATCCTTTTGGGGATAGAAAATCACCTCCATGTTTAAGTAATGTTTAAGTAATGAATCTGGTCCTGATAAGCAGTTTCTCAATCATCGGCCAGTTCCACACCTGGGGTACCCAACAGCACACGGCGGCTCTCCAACCAAATTAATAACTGCACTTCATAAAAATAAATTAAGGGCTGATTCAAAATAAGGCACCAAGCTGTATTAATAATAAACACTGGTGAGAGCCACTGGCCTTCCAGAAGCATGGTTAGACTTGGAGACAACCTCTAATTTGTTTTATTTAATTTGAGATATCTGAGTCAGGTAACATTACTCTATGTGACCCTCCTCTACTTAATTCAGCCCCAGTGCACTGACTTAAAGGGGAACTGCACCCACTGATTTGGCCTTGTTTTTTTGTCTTGCTGCTCAAGAAATGCTGGCGGCCATGACAGAATCCAAACGTAATTTGGTTTGCTGTGGGTGTTTCTTGGGTGTGTCCTTACCACCACCAATCTGTCAGAACCTTGCCCCCAGCTGTCACAAAAAAACAAACATCCTGCAGGTTGAGTTCAATAACTACAGGCAGGGCGAGGTGCCAGAGGAAGCTTTGAATAGGTCAGTAGCCTACAGAGTAATATGAGAAGAATGCAATTGCTGAATTTATGTAGATATTCTAAACTAAGTGTTTTGATAACTTTCACATTTAGTAACAGGTTCATGTAGAATAAACAACCCTTTATGTAATACCATAGAAGCAGTGTTCTGCTAATATAACATTTAATCTTTCATTGTTATTCCCAGTTGATACAGATACTGTGCCTATCAGCATTTTGTATGTTGGTAATGGGGCTACCTTGGCAAACATGTCAGAGTGATCACACCTTCCTGTGTGTTGTCCCGTATACAACAGAAGTTCCCTGGTCCTGGTGCAGAACACACAGGGTTTCTCCCTCCCCATATTGACTGATACCAGTCAATTCAAAAACATAAAAGAAATGCAATACACGTAAAAGTTGTGTCTAGTAAAAATGTTATACTGAGTGCCAGGTATCTTTCCATTCTGAGACATCAGCATCAAGCCTGTCTGTCAGTCTGGACTTCATCACATCATCTTGCAAGTCTCCATGTTCTGGCTGAACACATACTCACATAGTTATATTACCAATGTCATTTAGGATAGGTCATATCTGACACACAAACAGGTACTATGTTGAAGTTTGAAGAGGTCAGACTAAACCTACCTAATTCTGTTATAATTCTGAGCAAGGCAAGAGGTGAGGCTGGAGGTGAGGTCTTTGCCAGAACCCCATTGATGGTCATAGCAGTGTAGATCAGCTCCTGGCCCCTTATCAAAGTTGGTGGTCGGTGCCACACAAACACGCGCACACACAGAGCACTGATTACATTATCAATGGTGGTTATGATTAGCCTGGTGGAACCTACATGATCGCTGCATTCATCTTTATATTTCACTTCAGATACCATAAAATGTGAAGTGAAATAGAATGGTGAACACAGAGATCAGTGTGGTTCCACCAGGCTATGTTACGCCCTGGACATTATACAGTATGCATCTAAAAAGTGGAAATTAAGAAACAAATCATTTCAGTTTGCATATAAATTGTGTTTCACAATTGGGTTATCAAATGTATCAAAGTAAGGAAGTGGGTTACCTTCTGAATTTGTACAAATGATGAGCCTGTGAAAGCTACCGCTGACAGGTGAAGGTTGCTGGCCGGATACTTGCCAACATGCAGCTGACTGTTCCATTCATAAGAATGCTCACAGCGAGGATATGTCTGCATGATGCTGATGAGAGCCACTTTGCTGGTCAACTTTATGCTGCATGTTCGGCTGCAAACTGGACATCTCTTGAACAACTGCAGCAGACAATCTTATGAGGTAGTGTTGACTGGGAGGGCCTGTGACAGGGTGATATAATACACAGCCAAGTGGTCAATTGCATTTTGTTTCATAGGAGTCTAGGGAGACTGGCAACAACGGAGGAGGTGTCACAAGGGTACTTGTGTCGCATGACATATTTTTATTATGAGCTCTTGCCTGACAAGCTGTGAAAATAGCAAGTGAACAGTGCATGAAATTATTTTTGGATGTCGCTAATCCATCGCAATCACATTGCTGGACATGTTATGATACCCACCTTTGCTCCTTCTGGTAGGTCACCGGCATCCGTTAATGACCAGGGGATCTGTCTGGCGCCCAACTGTGCACTTTGTCTAACAGAAAAACAGGATCAACGATTGCCATCATCCCTTAATTATAAACATAGCTCAAGAAATCATTTGGAAGCTAATTCTATGCTTTACAGATGTAGGCTGACTGGCCACAGATTGGATTAGATTCAGGCCGGTGAAACCGTTACACTATGCGACAAACTGTGCTGTGTTTTGCTATGGCCCTGGGTTGGCTTGAGTTTGGGGCTGCTAGTTAGTACACTGTTGTAGTCCGATGTGAGTTCGCTACTACCACCCTTAGCTGCATCCAATATTTATTTGTGCCCTAGACATGGGTTGCACCTCGGCGGCTTGTGACTATTTTGTCTAATTACTCTAACTTAGAGTGGCATGGAAATATGATGACATTGCTAAAATAGGCAAACAGTCCCATGTAACTCAGTTGGTAGAGTATGGCACTGGCAACGCCAGGGTTGTGGGTTTGAATCCCACGGGGAACCAATATAAAAGCGTATGCACTCACTTCTGTAAGTCACTCTGAATAAGAGCGTCTGCTAAAATGTAAATAATTCATAGGAAACAACTTCGCCATATTATGAGGAGAGAGATGTCAATGTTGCCATTACTGTTATTAGCAAAGTGTGTCAAAAATAACCAGCAATCCTAATGTTAGCTAGCTAAAATACGGTGGTCCCCTCAATCTTAGTTAGCTTGCTAAAGTTATACCACAGATAGAACAATGAGCCAGATATTTCACTGGATGTGTAAATGTGAAGCATCCAGTTGGTGTTTCCACTCACTACCAAATATGGTGATGAGAGGAATCCCAGTGGCCGGCAGTGGAAGAAGATGGAGCCATATGGATTTTGGCCGACATTCTGCATATTGTCCCATTGATGAAGCATTTGATCTCCATACAGTTTTCTGTTTCCAAAACTAGAATCTTTTAACAAACAGAGTGGACTGCGTTTTAGACTTTACACAAAGTTTCAAAACATTGCATTGTTTAGAAGGAGTGCAAGGGCAAATTGAGTTGTTGCACACGTTACCTAACGTAAATATGCTAAAACGCGCCAATAGGATCTCACTAGCTCGTTATTGGCTCTGCCCACCTCTTTGCTTTTTCTGCCCACTATGATTAATTTGCTCCCATTGCAAATGACAGGCTCTGGTCAATCTTGGGTTAGTTAAAAAAAAAAATGGTTATACTGCATCTAAAGTCAATCTGGTGTCTTCACAATCATGATAAAAGGTTTTCCTACTAATTATTTGCCTCCTTTTCAAAAGTTATTGTGTTTCTAAGCCAAATCAGAGTTGTATTAGTCTTCCCTGTGGCTCAGTTGGTAGAGCATGGTGCTTGCAATGCCAGCATGGTGTGTGCAACGCCAGGGTTGTGGGTTTGATTCCCACGGGGGGCCAGTACAAAAAAATTAATAAATGCATTCACTACTGTAAGTTGCTCTGGATAAGAGCGTCTGCTAAATGACTAAAATGTAATGTAAATGTATTGAGGTAGGCTAACGTTAGCCAGATAGTAGCTAGATGGTAGCTAGCTATCTAACATCAGCTATGCTAGCGATGACAGTGATAAAGATTATCAAAATATACATAACCAGCAGTCTATGGTCTAGCTACCGGTATACTCACCACCACTGGGGACCAATGAACTACAACCACCTATTCCCGCTTGATAGGGTCCTTCAGCAGGGCATGCAAACCATAGTTGTTGGCTGAGCATCCTGCTGGAAGCATGCGTTTTATGTCAATTCGTAAAGGACTTTTCAGTTTAAAAGGTCTGTGATCCTTTGAACGCGTTGGTTGGGGGCGATTAATCAACGGAGCCCCATTCAATGAAGGGAAGCGAACTGGGCGGAAGGGCGATTTGCATGTTGAGCTTGGCAAAAGGGGGCATGATTTGTAACACACTTAGGTTCCAAACTCCGTTTTAGACGGGACTGACTTCATGACCAGAATTATCCTATTTACAATTTTAGTCAATTTTGATACTAGAACAAATGTTTGAGTCATCGATGCCACATTGTCCTTAGTTCAATCGTCCATCCCTCTCTCATCAGGACTAACAGGAAGTGAGAGGTTCTGATCATCCCAGTGACCATGTTATCTGGTGACTGTAGTGAACTGTCATGGCTGCCACTGCAGACGTTGCTGATGTGATGTGAACTGTTTGTTGATCTGCTCTAGGCCTTCAGTCCGGCTCACTGAGCCTGATAAAGGAATCCTGGATGGCACATTCACGTTGACTCATGATACCTTCAGTTACCTGTTCAGGGCCCATCCTGGCCATTCTGCCGCCCTAGGGGAGACAAAAAATTGCCACCCCTACAAGAATATTCCTAGTAACCAAATGTCGCTGAAAAGACTTGTAAAATATGTATTTTTCCAGACGTTGAAATTAGGTTCAATTTAGGTTCTGAATGAAAGGTGTAAAGACGAATTTCCAGACATGGAAATCAGGTTCTGAATGAAAGTTGAAAATAGGTATTTTCCCGAACGTTGAAAATGTGTATTTTCCGTGTATTGAAAATACATATTTTCCGGATGTTGAAATCAGCCTCATTTTTGGTTCTGAATGAAACTTTGAAAATATGTCATTTATAGTAGTCTATATTTGGGCCATACCAAGGCTGGTCCAACCAAACATAGACGTATATGACTGGTTCAGATTTGGTCCGGAGTGGACCAATTATTTTCTCCATGGACATGGAAATCATGCCGGTCCAGACTGCGCCAAGAAAATATGTCCAAAAGGCATCAGCTTCGGTCCGTGTTTACTCAGGTACAGCCTACAACAGAGATGGGGAAACTCCAGTCCTCGGGCCGGAGTGGTGTCACACTTATTCCCCATCCCTAGTCAACACAGCTGATTAAACTAATTGCATTCTAAACTGAAGATCATGATTAGTTGATTATTGGTGTCAGATGTGTTGGGGAAAAAGTGTGACACCAATCAGGCCCCAGAGGACTCGAGATCCCATCCCTGGCCTATAGTATCGTCTGAAATTACATTTTAGGAGTGCCCATCTATGTGGTAGGCGTTGGTCTGTGCTTACTGGGTGTAGCCTACCATGTCTGCCCGCAATATCATTTTATGAATGCCCATTCATGTGGTAGGCCCACCGTTTATAAAACAGGTATTGCATTGTCTTTTTTAGTCCTGATTCCTGATTAAATTTGGCTTTTTGAGCTCTGAATATCAGCCGTTCAGAAGGAGTTATCCTGAGCCTATTTGCAATGTGTTTACATAGCGGGAAATGCAGAAGTATTTTCTTTTTCGCTATGATCAGCTCATAAAACATTTTAAGGATACAAACTTGAAACCACAGATCATGACAATTTAGCCCACGGGATAAAACTCCTGGTCACTAGTTGTGAGTAGCCTGATTGTCCATACCATGTTGTCCATTTTACTTTGACCTGTCCTGTTTTTAGGATATGTGTCACGTTCTGTCCAGTAAAGGGGTTATTTGTTATTGTAGTTTGTTCAGGACGTGGCAGGACGTGTCTGTTTTATGTGGTTTGGGGTTTGTTGGGCTATGTGTTATGTAGAGGGGTGTTTGTTTAGAGTGTTCTGGTGTTTTTTGGGTTATGTTCTAGGTTAGTGTATTTCTATGTTAGATCTAGGTTGTTTAGTTCTATGTTTAGTTAATTGGGATTGGCCTTCAATTGGACGCAGCTGTTCCTCGTTGCCTCTGATTGAAGGTCCTATGTATAGGGGTGTGTTTGTAATGGGAATTGTGGGTAGTTGTCTCCTTGTTTAGTGTCTGAGCACATGACAGGACTGTTAGTGGCGTTCGTTGTGTTTGTATACGTGTTTTGTTTGTTTTTTCCTTCTTTTTGACCAATTAAAGAAGATGAGTATACACGTTCCCGCTGCACCTTGGTCCAATCATTACGACACCCGTTACAATATGTTTGTTAACATGTCAGCACATTTTTATTTGATTGGGCGCCATTTACGTCAGGCTATTTGATTAGAGAAACCTGCTTGATGTAAACATTTTCCATCTCCAGGCTACAGAAAATGTCACATACTCTTTCTATAATATCCTATCAGTGCATTCAGAAAGTATTCAGAACCCTTCACTTTTTCCACATTCCACACAGCCTTATTCTAAAATGTATAAATATTTGTATTGTTTATTCACCAATCTACACATAATAACCCATAATGACAAAGCAAAACTTTTTAAAAATTTTTTATGAAGGAAATATCACATTTACATAAGTATTCAGGTTTTTAGAAAATTTGCAAACATTCTAAAAACCTGTTTTTGCATTGACATTGTGGGGTATTGTGTGTAGATTGATGATAATTTGTATTTATTTAATCAATTTTAGAATACGGTTGTAACGTAACAAAATGTGGAAAACGTTAAGATGTCTGAATACTTTCCAAATGAACTGTATATCTGCTACTATACATGATTTATGTTAGATAAAAAAAATACTGAATGTTGGTGGAGTGCCGCAGCGAGGCGTCTCTCCAACAGCCTCCTCGAGAGGCGTACTGGGAATGGACAAGGTAAATATTTTGCGTCCCTGCCTTTGACAAAGTGGGCACTGCTTATCATAGGTCAGCATCAGCGCTACCTAAAAAGCAAATACGCCACTGGTTGAGAGAAATTGTCATTGTTTTGGGGCAGAATTTAATTAGGTTTTATGTGTTGTTGCAGATGCGTCTTGCTCAGTTTATCAACAACAAAAAAATACGCCCTCGCCAATCTGCGGACACCTAATCCTGACAGCCCTGTACCTGTTTGTGTTGTGGTTGCCGTGGGTCAGTTGGTAGCTGTGGGATTGGTTTTCCACACTGACTCACTGAAGGTAGGGCTGAGTGAGTCACTGTATTTAGTTTCTATTTTCTGTCGATTCAACCAACCAAGTCTATTGCTGTTGACTTGTACTTAATGAACTGCATATTGTACGTCAGCTTAATGAAATCCTCTTCTAAAAGATCGTATTTTGTTGTAAATTAGTCTGTAAGTCTAACCATAAAAATAAAACCTCTTTCAATGATGGAGGAGGCTGCTGTGAGCCCCTGTTTGTGAAATGACAATCATCATGCCTGTGAAGAATCTCATTTGCCATGGTGACAATCATATGGGTAGACCACAAACCTTTCAGTGATGTTCAGTGTGGAGTTTCTTGGGAGAAGAAAGCACCGCGATAGGCATCAGGGCTCACACACATACAAACATGAACGCACGCTCGCACTTACTCACCCAAGCGCACACACACACACATACAATCTAGGCCTGGAGGAATGCCCCTGTGTGTGGAGCCTCAGTGCCTGTGAGTGGTGTTAGTTTCTCCCCTGTGCCCTCGCGGTCTGTCAGCCTGCTAAGCCCTTTTGAGCCCCCGCAGGACAGACACAGTATATTCCTGAAGGCCAACACACACACACAAAAACACACACACACTGTCCCCACAGGGGTGAAGCTCAGAGGAGTGGCTCCACAGAGAGCGCTGTCACAGAGCAGTCGAGTCACTGGCTTAGAGCCATCACACACACAGTCTCTCTCTCTCTCTCTGTCTTTCTCGAAAACACACTCACTTGAGCAGAGTGCAGCGTTACCATAGCAATGGGAAGTGATGTCACAGCACTCACCCAAAGAGGCCAGTTGAGTTGTTGTTTATTTATTTTTTGTGTCATGCGTGCAGTCCTTCTGACCCCACACATATGCCTGAGCTGTATAAAAATAACAAGCAACAAACATTCCATATTGGCAGTCAGCTCACAGAGCCAGGTGTCTGTTGTGGTGGTAGTGGCAGATCCCTGGAAGACACAGCCTGGCTGCGGTACAAACAGAGGGTCCGGCCCCTGCCTGGCACTGAGGGTCTGTGGGGAAATCAACCCTTTCACTCAAACACACCTTGCACATGCATGCAAGCACACACACCTCAGCAGGCACACACAGTTCAAGATGCGTGTGCTTCTTTAACTGTCACACACACACACACACACACACTAACCAGTGACAGAGAGAGTGTGTTGCCACACGAGGACGATGGCGGCAGCAGCAGCAACAGCTCCACATGGTTTCATTACGATGGCATTCTCCAGCCAAGAGCACAGTCCAGCAGCTGTAACAGTCCACTGGGCTAGAGAGACATGGAAAGACGGCCTTCATGTTGGTATGGCAACTCAGAGAATATGCCTCATGTCGAAACTCTAATGGCCTGTTGTCCAAATGTGTGGTTGCATTGCCACACTGGATATTCAGAACTGTTGTGTAGAACTGGGTAAAATTAGCAAAAGGGGACAATATGCTATGAAAGTGTGTCATGGATTGGTGTTATGTGATCACTAGAGATAGTGAGAAAATGACTCTAGTCCATCTTGTTGTTATGTACTTTGCTAGTGGTTGACCATTCATCGTGGTTACAATTTCTTTTTACTACCCATTGTTGCAGTGATGTCCCTAGTGAAAACAAATAATGGATGTAGTTAAACGTTGGATAAATTCTTCATTAGCGACTGATGTATGTGTTGTGGTTTAATAGATATTTACTAGTTACGTACCGTATGCATTGTACCCGTCTGTCTTCCCATTTAAGAAGACATGGTGAAAAGGGTGTTTTATTTGCTAGTCTTTAGGTTCAGACCGAACATCACGTAGATCACGTAACCCGTGTCAGAAAAAAAGGGATTTCATTCTTTCTGGGTCAGATTGACTGTTATTTCATCACTATCATCATGATACAGATTTATTGGAAGTGGAGTTTCAATATTGCTTCAAATGATTGGGTGGAATTTCAACATCATTTGAGTCCATTGAGGGTTGTGTTGAAGTCAAGAGCTAGAGCTTTGGTGTAATGTCTGAGGTTTGTTGGGTATGATTTCATGACTGGTTGGTGTTTATTGCATTGTTTATTTGGATCAGAGCTGCAAATCTGTCTCTGAGTTTAGACACGCACGCATAAACACACACACACACACACACACACACACACACACACACAAGAGGCTGTGTTTTATAGGCAGGTTTTCTAATTTAACAAGTTTACTGTGTCCAGCCCACTAGATTACCCCGTTGATCCAACCTGCCAGTGCCAATGTATTTTATCCTCAGCCCCAGGACACAAATGCACGCATGCATGTACAGTACGTACACGCACACACACACACACACACACGGACACATAGACACACACACACACACAGGGAACTCTTTTACTCTGAACCCTGCCCCTGTTTCTTCAATGTCCACTCACTACTTGCCGCTTCAACTTCCCCTCCAACTACATATTTATAGGGACAAACTTTGTTGTTTGACCCTGCTAATGGTTCTGCATCCATCACCAGATGTAGAGAGTTCAGGAATAACTTTTTGTTGAATGGTTTGTATCCTCAGAGTTTTGGAGAAGCCTTAACTGTGTGCGGGAACAGATTTTCTTGTTTGATCTAGATTTGTTGTTGTTGTGCTTAAAGGTAGACTCAGCGATATGATGTAGATGCAGAAAGTAAACAGCATAATGGGTCAATTTCCGGGCCAACAACTTGACGCATGGGGTTCAATGTCTCTGCTTTCGTCAAGGGTTGAAACCGGTTAAGGGAAAAGAACTGAAAATAAATAACACAATTATTTGAGGGACAGAACCCGAGCCGATAACAAAAGTGATCTATACTGTTCCAGAACGGAACTGTTATTTTAAAAGCATAGGAACTGGTTAATAACGTTTTTTTATATTCTGCAAAAATTGCAACAAAGAGCCTATGCAAAGCCCTCACTCTGTCACTCAGAAACGTATTCCAGCATCTGCTTGCCAGCTGGGAATCTTTGACACTGGGTGTGCGTGTGTGTGTAAGCTACCTGCCCTTCCCATCTGAAGCATAGCTTATGGTAGCCTACTGACGACATTACAAGCGTAATTCATAAATTAAGGTGAGATGTTTAATTAGAGAAGAATGGATGTACTTTTCCAATCCAAGTTAAAGATACTATAGCTACCACGTTTCACATTGGATTTATTAACTGCAAAAAGGTAAGATAGGTTTTTAATTCTAAACTCAGCAAAAATAGCAACACCCTCTCACTGTCAACTTCGTTTATTTTCAGCGAACTTAACATGTGTAAGTATTTGTATGAACATAACAAGATTCTACAACTGAGACATAAACTGAACAAGTTCGACAGACATGGGATTAACAGAAATGGAATAATGTGTCCCTGAACAAAGGGGGGGTCAAAATCAAAACTAACAGTCAGTATCTGGTGTGTCCACCAGCTGCATTAAGTACTGCAGCGCATCTCCTCCTCATGGACTGCACCATATTTGTCAGTTTTTGCAGGTGCCCTCTTCCACCAGGGCACCTGCAAATTCCCAGACATTTCTGGGGGGAATGGCCCTAGCCCTCACCCTCCGATCCAACAGGTCCCAGACATGCTCAATGGTATTGAGATCTGGGCTCTTCGCTGGCCATGGCAGAACACTGACATTCCTGCCTTGCAGGAAATCACGCACAGAACGAGCAGTATGGCTGGTGGCATTGTCATGCTGGAGGGTCATGTCAGGATGAGCCTGCAGGAAGGCTACCACATGAGGGAGGACGATGTCTTCCCTGTAACGCACAGCATTGAGATTGCCTGCAATGACAACAAGCTCAGTCCGATGATGCTGTGACACACCGCCCTAAAGGACCCTCCACCTCCAAATTGAACCCGCTCCAGAGTACAGGCCTTGGTGTAATGCTCATTCCTTCGACGATAAACGCAAATCCGTCTTTCACACCTGGTAAGACAATACCGCGACTCGTCAGTGAAGAGCTCTTTTTGCCAGTCCTGTCTGGTCCAGTGACGGTGGGTTTGTGACCATAGGCGATGTTGTTGCCGGTGATGTCTGGTGAGGACCTGCCTTACAACAGGCTTAAAAGCCCTCAGTCCAGCCTCTCTCAGCCTATTGCGGACAGTCTGAGCACTGATAGAGGGATTGTGCATTCCTAGTGTAACTCGGGGCAGTTGTTGTTGCCATCCTGTACCTGTCCCGCAGGTGTGATGTTCAGATGTACCGATCCTGTGCAGGTGTTGTTACACGTGGTCTGCCACTACTAGGACGATCAGCTGTCCGTCCTGTCTCCCTGTAGCGCTGTCTTAGGCGTCTCACAGTACGGACATTGCAATTTATTGTCCTGGCCACATCTGCAGTCCTCATGCCTCCTTGTAGCATGCCTAAGGCACGATCACACAGATGAGCAGGGACCCTGGGCATCTTTCTTTTGGTGTTTTTCAAAGTCAGTAGAAAGGCCTCTTTAGTGTCCTAAGTTTTCATAACTGTCACCTTAATTGCCTATTGTCTGTAAGCTATTAGTGTCTTAATGACCGTTCCACGGGTGCATGTTTATTAATTGATTATGGTTCATTGAACAGGCATGGGAATCAGTGTTTAAACCCTTTACAATGAAGATCTGTGAAGTTATTTTGATTTTTACGAATTATCTTTGAAATGTTTGCTCTGGTCCAACATTAAACCAACTTGGAAGTTCAAAGAGATTCAAAGTTCCTCCATAGAAGCTGCTCCTTCGTAGGTATAATTCTGTGGGCCTAATGCATGTTATAACAAGATGCCCATCGCTTCAAGGCAAGCTTCCTCCATCCTCTCGTTCTCCCCTCACCCTCGCACCCTACACTGTGACTGTGAGCACAGTGTGTGTGTTTGTCTTTCATTACGATTAAACATGCTGTTACTGCAAAACACAACTTGCTCTTAACAACTTTCTAATACAGATTATATTGCTTTACCCACTCCACAGCAAGCTGCTCTATCCACATTGATTGGTGAAGTAATTAAATGTTGAGCGAAATGTAAAAAAATACATGTTTTAGAAGTTTAAAAAGGAATAGAAAGGAACAATATAAACCGGTACTTTTTTGGGGGCTCAAACCAGTTCAGAACTTTTCTGGTTGGAACAGTGGAAGGGAACCAACAAAATAATGGTTCTGTTCAGAACGAAGTGATTGGAAAATAATTTTGGTTTCAACCCCTGGTTTCGGTGTGAACAGCGTGAAGCGAACCCGTGCACATGTGCCGATATTGTGTGTGACTGTTTGAGACCGAAGTCTTGCAGACAGTATATCTGCGGTGCTGCTCATGGAGTCTACCTTTAAAGATAGGTCGATACTTTTCATGAGAAGTTGTGCTCACCTGGCTTACCTGGAAAACTAAAATGAATTATTTATGATGATGATAGTCTCATTGGTATAGATTTGTGGTTCAAGTTCTCCTCTTTTGCCAAATTTTTAGAGAGGACAAGACCTGACTCCTTAAGTCTGATTTTATTCGAAGCAAATCTATCAGATTTCTGATGCACTTTAGTTATTGATTCCTCTCTTTGACCTTCGTTCATGACGTCTGTTTGTGCGTCAGCTCTTCATTGCATTGTCCATTGTTTTACCATTGCTTACTTACATTTAACCCTTTCTCTGCTGATCACCATGTTTGGTGAATGTTCATACTGTTCCCTACCTACTTTAATCCAAGCTAACAGCCATGACTCCAACTCTCTCCGTGGCATGGTTCTCCATAATAGCAGTGTGTGTGGCCGAGACTCAACTCAACTCATACTAGCAATGTGTGTATGTGACCGAGCACTCAACTCAAACTCCATCAAATCCATTGCAACATGGATGCTCATTCGCTTTCCCATCCCTCCCCCTCTCCCCCCGTCGACCATTCCCCCTTACTCCGCCAACCGACTTTCTAGAGCCCCATATCAGTCCCTCCTCTGTTTTTCTCTTTCTTAGTTCCCCCCAACCTGACAGTGCCACGGGGTAAGAGCCCCCTGGTGGTTCGGGAGGGCGACACGGTGGAGCTCGAGTGTCTGGTTTCAGGGAAGCCCAAGCCCATTATCCTGTGGTCTCGGGCCGATAAAGAGGCGCCCATGCCGGATGGGAGCCTGCAGGCTGAGAGCTACGACGGGGTGCTGCGGATCGTCAACGTGTCCAGAGAGATGACCGGCTCCTACCGCTGCCAGACCAGCCAGTTCAACGGGTTTAATGTGAAGCCCAGGGAAGCTGTGGTGGAGCTCATCGTACAATGTGAGTAGTGGGTAATGGTATGAGTCTGGGGGATTGTGTGGGGTAGGTATGTGTGGGTGGGATTGTGTGGAGGATGTCTGTTTGTGTTTGATTGGGGGTGGTTGTTTCTTATGTTTTGTGTTTTGTGTTTGGGTGTTTGTATGTTGTGTCTGGACTAGGTCTATCTGCCTTGTCTCAATAGCCTCATTCAGACCAGACCATACTGAATGTGTAATCGTGTATGTGCTTCTGTGCACTTACATTATGTGTGTAACGGAACATTACAGCAGCCTCAATGGATCTCATCCCTCTTTCTTTCTCTCTCTCTCTCGCCACTCCACACCTCTCACCCTCCCACAGCCATCCAATGTTCCTTTTGAAGGGAAGGGTTTAAAATGAGTCCCATCCTCTATAGCTGCACTGTCAGGACACACATATATGCACACTCACATAGGCACCCGAGCAATGGGGCAGACAGAGCAGATGCATCCCCACTTTCAAAATAGGGGAGCAAACATATGTTTTTATACCCCCACTTTTTAACCAAAATAGTATAATGATCCATTGGGCAATTTGTCATTTTCAATAATTAGTCATGTTTTGAGCTGGTCTGTATTAAAATAGATCCATATTAGATCCATATTATATATTATATAATAATTAACAAATGGCATGTTACACCTCCTCCCCCTGTTGCCTCAAGATTAATGGTTTTGCCGGGTGGAAAGTTTTGCTCCCCCCCCAACGCCACTGTTTTGGTTCAGTGCAGTTAGAAAGCTCTAGTTGCACCACTGTTTTGGTTCAGTGCAGTTAGAAAGCTCTAGTTGCACCACTGTTTTGGCTCAGTGCAGTTAGAAAGCTCTAGTTGCACCACTGTTTTGGTTCAGTGCAGTTAGAAAGCTCTAGTTGCACCACTGTGTTGGTTCAGTGCAGTTAGAAAGCTCTAGTTGCACCACTGTTTTGGTTCAGTGCAGTTAGAAAGCTCTAGTTGCACCATTGTGTTGGTTCAGTGCAGTTAGAAAGCTCTAGTTGTACCACTGTGTTGGTTCAGTGCAGTTAGAAAGCTCTAGTTGCACCACTGTGTTGGTTCAGTGCAGTTAGAAAGCTCTAGTTGCACCACTGTTTTGGTTCAGTGCAGTTAGAAAGCTCTAGTTGCACCATTGTGTTGGTTCAGTGCAGTTAGAAAGCTCTAGTTGTACCACTGTGTTGGTTCAGTGCAGTTAGAAAGCTCTAGTTGTACCACTGTGTTGGTTCAGTGCAGTTAGAAAGCTCTAGTTGCACCACTGTGTTGGTTCAGTGCAGTTAGAAAGCTCTAGTTGTACCATTGTGTTGGTTCAGTGCAGTTAGAAAGCTCTAGTTGTACCACTGTGTTGGTTCAGTGCAGTTAGAAAGCTCTAGTTGCACCACTGTTTTGGCTCAGTGCAGTTAGAAAGCTCTAGTTGCACCACTGTTTTGGTTCAGTGCAGTTAGAAAGCTCTAGTTGCACCACTGTTTTGGCTCAGTGCAGTTAGAAAGCTCTAGTTGCACCACTGTTTTGGCTCAGTGCAGTTAGAAAGCTCTAGTTGCACCACTGTGTTGGTTCAGTGCAGTTAGAAAGCTCTAGTTGCACCACTGGTGTTAAAAATGAATAGGCACCTGCAAAATAACATTTGGTTGTGCTGTTGTATTGTTGTTTCATGTCTGATGCTCTCAGGGTGTTGTTATATATCATTTGAGAGGTATGTACCACAAACTCATTTTGTCATTTCACTTTACCTGTCAGAGGTATGATGAGCACGGGCATGTCTGATTTGGCTTCACTGTGAATTTAAATTGCTCGTGTCCTCTCTCCTCGCCTCCTTCTAAAAACCCATTGGAGGAGAAGGTCAGTAGGGAAGGACCTCTGGCTTTCTCATCCAATGGATTTTTAGAAGGAGAGCGGGCACGAGGAGTATTCAATTGAGATTCTCCCGCTGACTTACAGTAGCCTTCCATCAGCCTACCAAAGTTTGCAACTTTGCAGAAAACTGCATATCTGGTAGCTTGTGGGCTGTCAATGAGTAGCTCATGAGTAGCTCAAGTATATTGAACAAAAATGAAAAAGCAACATGTTGGTTCCATGTTTAATGAGATAAAATAAAATGCACAAAAAGCTTATTTCTCTCAAATTCTGTTCACAAATTTGTTTAAATCCCTGTTAGTGAGCATTTATCCTTTGCCAAGATAATCCATCCACCTGACAGGTGTGGCATATCAAGAAGCTGATTAAACAGAATGGTCATTACACAGGTGCACCTCATGCTGGGGACAATAAAAGGCCACTCTAAAATTAGCAATGCCACAGATGTCTCAAGTTTTGAAGGAGCGTGACATTGGCATGCTGACTACAGGAAATGTACACCAGAGCTGTTGCCAGAGAATTGAATGTTCAACGTCATTTGGACTTTGTCAATACGTCCAAGATAATTTGTCCGTACGTCCAACCGGCCTCACAACCGCAGGCCATGTGCGTGGTGTACTGTGGGCTAACGGTTTGCTGATGTCAACATTGTGAACAGAGAGCCCCATGGTGGCATTGGGGTTATGGTATGGGCAGGCATAAGCTACGGACAACGAACACAATTGCATTTTATCAATGGTAATTTGAATGCACAGAGATACTGTAATGAGATCCTGAGGCCCATTGTCGTGCCATTCATCCGCAGCCATCACCTCATGTTTCAGCATGCTAATGCATGGCCCCATGTCGCAAGGATCTGTACACAATTCCTGGAAGCTGAAAATGTCCCAGTTGTTTCCATGGCCTGCATACTCACCAGACATCAGAGTATGTCTGGAGTGTGGAGCGAAATTTCCAAAGGCTGGAGTGTCAGCCTTCTTCCTCGCTCCAATTTCTCTCCAGTAGGGCTCCAGTAGCACTCACTTCACAAGCTCAGGGCATGCCTGGCCCAGCAAGCATTTATAGTCTACTTGTGTGCTGCTATAGCCCCTTGCTTTAGCTACTGTCATGGAGTTCGCTAAATATGTTCAATAAGGAACTGATAAAACACACAGGTGCTAAATCAAGGTGACTTACAAAGATGAGGACCAAGAGCAAGAGAGGGAGTGGGGTGATGTAGTGTCCACAACTAAATAATCATTATAGAATCTGAAAAGACACATCCCGAAAGATGATGATGGTGTACTTACTACATGCACATGCTAAAAGAAGGAACGAGGTGGGCAGATAACTAAGTGTGTCATTGTAGCAAAGTATTTATAAACTAAAGATCAGATCTCTTAAACGTTTCTTTCATTTTTGTTCTATTGTCTATACAATAGGCCATAATTGATTTTGGCCCAACAGTCCTGGCATATTTTGCCGAAAAACCTTTAGGCCTACTAATAGAAAAATTTCAAAAACTAACTCTGCATCTCTGCCCAGGCTGGCAAGAATGACCAAAAGGATCCCCAGTGGCTTTGCAAGTGTGGAGAGGTTATTCTCTGCTCTCGGCCTGCTCTCCAGGCACCATCGCATGAGCCTGAAGCCAAACTCGTGTTTCTAAAAATGAATTCAAAGGTACTTAGTCATTTTTCATTTATTTTGTATTTATTCTAAGTCACAGTCTATAATGCACAATATATAAGCTATAATGATTTAATACAACAACATGTGACTCGTTTCAGGAAACTGGGCGTATGTCACACGTCACCACTTTAGAGGATAGCCATTTGAACGTAAATATTATTATTTTTGTATGCCTTTTTGGGCAGAAATGCCTTCTGTAACATGTGAACTTTCATGTGCATTAATAACAAACCTGTATGCCATCTGTAAATACAAATTAAATTGTTAAACTACGAGCCTAGTTGGTTTAGCCATGGAAAAAGTCAGGAACCTTCCCGCTAGCCATGATTGGCTGAGATAATGGATGAGCTAGACATGCCGAAAGATGACTTCGGATTAGGTCTGCCGCGCTTCTGTCTATAACATAAGCTGATCAGTATTTGTAGGTAATCCATTCTAACGCAGCTTTTTTTTTAAGTTTCTGGAGGACCAAGTTTTGAAATCAGTGGAAGGCCCGGTGGCATTAGAATATGATATGTACGGAGATGGAGAAAATTCTGGCCTTTGATTGCAAATATGAGTTGAAAAGAGAACACACAGAAGGCTGTATAAAACACCTCTGGATTACATCTTCAAACTAAGGGCAACCATGGCATTCATGACAGAGAGGGAGAAGCGTCCATCCATGTATACGGGAAAGATAGTCTAGCTAGCTAGATTTTCAGATATTACACGTTCCTAATTTTGTCAGAAAGCCGTTTTTGTTTCAAGTTAAAGCGTACTGTTGGGTAGCTAGCTAACGTTAGCTGGCTGGCTTGCTAGCTAACGTTACATGTATGATCTGTGTAGTAATATTATTCGTATTTCAGAGCCATTTGCATTGCTAGTTATAGCCTAATGTTAGCTAGCTAACATTGAACCTGGTTGGTTAGTTACCTGCAGATTCATGCAGGGTAGTAATGTTATGAGTTGGGATTATGGTTCATTGTTTAGCTAGCTAGCTACATGTCTAAACAAAAGACTCCACTATGCAAGTAACCATTTCAATAGAATGTTCATCATGTCACTGTGACAACTGTCGATAGACGTAGTTGGTAAATTCGCACGGGATATCTACACCGATTTCAGAGCACTATCCTCTGAGTGTGCCATAGCGCAGAATAACTGACGAAATTAAGAAACACTCAACACCCGTTGAATATGGCCAGTGTCAGTAAATGTCAGCAAAAAAGTGTAATTAAATTGTTAACAGCAGCACAGTTACAGTCACCAACGCTCTGGATAACATAACATTCTAACCAGCTATGCTAAGGCGAGTAAAAGGGGCAGAGTTAGCTGTTCTCTCATGTGTCTGGAAGTAGCTAGCAAGCTAGCCAACGTTAGCCAGTTATCTTGGGAGTTTGACTGCTGCTGTTCGATCAGAATACTCGGATCAACCCTACTCCTCGGCCAGAGCGTCCAGTGTGCACTCTGAACACTCCGAGAGCCAAACGCTCTGAATTTACGAACTGACATTCTGACAACGTTCTGAGTTTGCAAACACCCAGGGCTCAGTCTGGCACTCCAGATTGAATTGACAAATATACCCGTAGTATAAACCAGCCTTGAAATCTTTGGTTGTTTAGTACATGGCCTCACATCTGAATCCTTAAAGAGAAGGGCGGGGCTAAGGCTTAAGAGGGTGTGAAGGATGCTGAATGGGTGTAGATGAAGAAGAGCCATTTTTCAAATGTGAGATTACAAGTTTATCAACTTTCAAAGCAGAATTACTTTCCCATTGTTCCTCAACTGTAGTGTATGATATATAATTTTCTAGCTTTGAATCTCTACTTTTATCCAATGTAAAAAACACAATTTCAAATTTTGCTACATAAAACCGAATCGAGCTGGTCGGTCACAAATGCTGAGCTCTTCGTGTCCCTACCATGTTGCACACTCGCAATTTCTTCACAATTTATTTCTTTGTAGGCTATAGCCTTGAAATATTTGAAATAATATAGCCTAAATCATTATTTTTTGTTCCTTCTTCCTTCTGTCTGGCTCCTGACCTATTTAGAGTGTTTATATGCTGTTTAATATAACATGTAGCCTATTTGAAATGACGTAAGCTTACATTCACCTTTTCAAGTGTATTCAAATACTTTTCATTCAAATCCATATGGTTTGGTTCCAATACTTCAAAACCAAATGGTAGGTCCAGGTAGTCACAAAAATAGATGGGTGTTGGTTAAATTGTGATTTTAATGAATGAAGCGAATTTGGTGTGGCATTTTTTTCCCCCGTGAGCGAAAGGAAATGCTGCGCTGGAGTGGAGGGCAAGCACCACTCCAGGAGCAATGAACGGGATTTCTGACCGCTCAACTCCGCTCACATGCTCTGTAAGACATTTTACCCATGGAGCATGTTTTGGATGTTCTAGATCGACGTGTATGACAGCGTGTTCCAGTTTCCACCAATACACAGCCATTAAAGGGGAGTGGGATAACATTCCACAGGCCACAATCAACTGCCTGATCAACTCTATGCAAAGGATATGTGTTGCACTGCATGAGGCAAATGGTGGTCACACCAGATACTGATTGGTTTTCTGATCCACACCCCTA
The DNA here is from genome assembly GCF_965601325.2 of Salmo salar. Lineage (NCBI taxonomy): Eukaryota > Metazoa > Chordata > Actinopteri > Salmoniformes > Salmonidae > Salmo > Salmo salar. Next base: position 57,362,834 of record NC_138305.1, read on the forward strand.
ACTTTTTTTTGAAAGGTATCTGTAACCAACAGATGCATATCTCTATTCCCAGTCATGTGAAATCCATAGATTGATTTTCTATATGAACTGTAACTCAGTAAAATATTTGAAATTGTTGCATGTTGCGTTTATATTTTTGTTCCATATAGATACTGAGAAATAATCAGCAGGGGAGAACCCGGGAAGGAGGGTAACAGTTTTGTTTTGTTCCTAGAGAGACCATATATTATGGCAAAACCCGCAAAACTCCAGTCTCAACGTCAACAGTGAAGAGGCGACTCCAGGATACTGGCCTTCTAGGCAGAGTTCCTCTGTCCAGTGTCTGTGTTCTTTTGCCCATCTTAATCTTTTCTTTTTATTGGCCATTCTGAGATGTGGCTTTTTCTTTGCAACTCTGCCTAGAAGGCCAGCATCCCAGAGCCGCCTCTTCACTGTTAACGTTGAGACTGGTGTTTTGCGGGTACTATTTAATGAAGCTGCCAGTTGACGACTTGTGAGGCGTCTGTTTCTCAAAATAGACACTCTAATGTACTTGTCCTCTTGCTCAGTTGTGCACCGGGGCCTCCCACTCCTCTTTCTATTCTGGTTAGAGCCAATTTTTGCTGTTCTGTGAAGGGAGTAGTGCACAGCGTTGTACGAGATCTTCAGTTTCTTGGCAATTTCTCGCATGGAATAGCATTCATTTCTCAGAACAAGAATAGACTGACAAGTTTCAGAAGAAATGTCTTTGTTTCTGGCCATTTTGAGCCTGTAATCGAACCCACAAATGCCGATGCTCCAGATAATCAACTAGTCTAAAGAAGGCCAGTTTTATTGCTTCTTTAATCAGAATAATACTTTTCAGATGTCCTAACATAATTGCAAAAGGGTTTTCAAATGATCAATTAGCCTTATAAAATGATAAACTTGATTAGCTAACACAACGTGCCATTAGAACACAGGAGTGATTGTTGCTGATAATGGGCCTCTGTACGCCCATGTAGATATTCCATAACAAATCTGCCTTTTCCAGCTACAATAGCTTTTTACAACATTATCAATGTCTACACTGTATTTCTGATCAATTTGATGTTATTTTAATGGACAAAAAATTTGCTTTTCTTTCAAAAACAAGAACAATTCTAAGTGACCCCAAACTTTTGAACGGTAGTGTAGCTAGCTAGCTAACTAAAACATGAACCATAATCCCAACTCATAACATTACTACCCGGCATGAATATACAGGTAGCTAAATCTAACCAACTAGCAAGGTACAATGTTAGCTAGCTAACAGTACGCTTTAACTTGCAATTAAAATGACTTTTTGACAGGCTAGATTATTTTACCATTATACATGGATAAACGCTTCTCCCTCTCTGTCACGGATGCCATGGTTGTGTAAAGACAGACTCCGGACAGGAGAAGCAGGTACGGGGAGTCAGACATTTATTCGGGAACAGACAAGGGGAACAAGACAGGAACAGCGTCAGAACACAGGTAACACGGACATGAGACAATTAATCCCGAAGCAGGGAACAGAGCTTGGGAACAGACAGATATAGGGAAGGTAATGACACAAGTAATTGAGTCCACGTGAGTCCAATGATCGCTGATGCGCATGACGGGGGGAAGGCAGGTGTGCGTACTGATGGTGGCTTGAGTGTGTAATGCTGGGGAGGCAGAGCAGGAGCAGGCATGACAGGTTGTTCTTAGTTTTAAGATGCAATCTGGAGACAGGCGTTTTATACAACAGCCTTCTTTGTTCTCTTTTTGACTCACTCTGCATTTGCAATCAAATGCCAGAATTCTCTCCATCTCATTAGCTATGGGCATTCACGGGGCATTCCACTGATTTCAAAACTTGGTCTACCAAAAAGTGGAGAGCATTAGCAACACTTATGCAGTTCTTTGTGATATCTTTAAAAAAAGCTGCTTAAGAATGGATTACCTACACATACTAAGCAGCTCATACTTCCGAGTCAGTATTTTTTACTTACATCGCTCAAAACAACTTTTTGTTGTTTACTCGGCGAAACATGGTCGGACTTGGCTGTTTTTTTGCAGGGAGTTCATCCTCCGCATTAGGAACATGCTATGTCATTCTAGGTTCTGTCTTATCTGAGAAAATGGGTGGGTTACTTTCACCCTGTGTTACTTTTGTCCCGTCTCTCCACTTGTCTTAATATTACATGATTAAATATGTGAGAGAAAAATTTTTATTCCCATGCTGTTTACAGGCATTTAACACCATTCTGTATTTTTGCCATCTTTTTTCCCAACATCAATTGGTTAAATCACATTTTCAAAATGTTTTCATTCAATTAAAAAGTAACAGTCCTGGCTGAACCCCAAGCTGTCACGCCCTGACCATAGAGAGCCATTGTTTCTCTATGGTGAAGTAGGTCAGGGCGTGACTGGGGGGTATTCTAGTTTATTTTTTCTATGTGGGGTTCAAGGTTATTATTTCTATGTTGGTGATTTGTATGATTCCCAATTAGAGGCAGCTGGTAATCGTTGTCTCTAATTGGGGATCATATTTAAGTAGCTGTTTTTCCCACCTGTGTTTGTGGGATATTATTTTGTTTTTGTGTAGGTGCCTATTTGCACTTCACCGTCTTCACGTTTCGTTTGATCTTTTATTGTTTTTGTATTTTGCTGAAGATTCACGCTATAATAAAGATGTGGAACGCTATCAAATTATTTGAGCGGGAAGGAGGGAAGATGGCGGACTGAACAAAGTTATGTAGAGCACCTCAAGATAAAAACATAATATTCAATATCGGTAAGTTAGACTAAAATATTAGCACTTCACAATCTGGTGGGTGATAACCTTCAATCTGGATAATAACACAAAACAAATTTTAAGACTAGAGACATTTATCGACAAATATTACGAAAACAAGCAACACCCAAACATGACGAAGTGTAAGACAGAGGAACCGATTTCAAAACGAAAACGTGACTCTTCTACAGATACAGACGATTTAATATTTTCACCACCGGGAATGGTAAAGGTCGAAACCGATCTGTTAAAATCAATAAATGACAAACTGGGTATACTTGAATTAGTTAGTAAGGATATAAAAGAGTTGAAGGCAAGCCTCGAGATGAGTGATGAAAAAGCTGTGACATTGGAGAAGGAAACACACAAGCTAAAAGGGCCAGTCAACAAGATTGAAACCAAAGGGAATGATATTAAAAAGGAGAACACCGTTCTGAGAAGCCTTACTGGACATACAAACTAGAACCATGAGAGAGAATCTGGTACTTACAGGTATCCAGGAGAAAGAAGGGGAAGTTCCTGAATCTGTAGTTAGAGAGTTCCTCCCTACAGCGCTTCAAATCCCACGCGAAGCTATCGACAAAATCCAACTTGAACGTGTACACCGCTTCAGACAGAGAGGCCAAAGGTGTGAACGCCCAATCGTTGCCAAATTTGCTTCATTTAAAGATAAAATAATGGTTAAAAGCCTGGGTAAAAGACTTGCTGGGACCAAAATTGGCATGAATGATCAGTTTCCGAAGGAAATTGCAGAACGGCGTAAAGTTCTGTATCCAATTTTCAAAGAAAATAGATTAAAGGGGAAACGAGTAGCTCTCGTCGTTGATAAACTATATATTGATAACCAGTTGTTCATAGACACAAATACTACTCCATGGTTATTTAAAAAAATTACAAAGTTCTCATAAATGAGGAAGATAATGAAACACAATTCTAGCCCGGTTATGGATTGTAACAATACAATAAAAAAAAGCTTTTGTATATATCTTCACATATAACTAATTGGAACACACAAGCACTAATTCAACATGGTGAAGATAAAAACTAAGTAAACAGAAGGCGCAGTATGTGTGGATGGTGGGTGTGTGTTTATCTTTTTATTTTATTTGTTATGTTTGGGAAAGTTGAGTGAGTGAGTAATGAAATGGTTGCATATCCCAGAACCAATGTATTGCTGTGAGCTTTCAATGTTGCTCAGATGATGGATATAGTTTTATAATGAATTATGTCTTATTTATTTATTTATTGTCCTATCATGGGGATCTACATTTTTTAAATAAATTATATCTATTTATTTATGATCCTAATTTAATGGTACGGTCAACAACCCTATACCCTGGACACCCACCTGAATGACCCAGATACTAAGGAGAAGTCCCTAACTGTTTTATGTGCCTGCTGTAAGTGGTCTCTATGCAGCCATAATGCGGTCAGAGACCAAGAGCAGCACTGCCCCCTCAAGATTCTGAGCCCGCTTGGCAGGTTTGGTCCTGCAAAGCCAAAGCCCCCTAAAGGGAGAGCATACTACACAAAGAAATGCTCAAAGCTGCTAATGAGAACCTTGACGACCTTGTACCTAGCCGGTGGGGATTCCGGTGGGGTGCCCCCACCCAGGCAGTGGCAGTGCTGGCAACACTAGCTGCAGTAACCCATGGGGAGGGGGTCACACTCAGACATTCAGAGAGGGGGTATATTATTGTGACCCTGGTGGCACAAAATCAAAAGTCTGACTGCATGGAGATGCTTGGGAATATGGTCAATACAGGTGACCGTATTGTGGGTGTTTCAGGGAAGAGGTGTACATTTGACCTCCATCATCTAGGATGTGACAATGGTTAATAAAATCTCTCAATTTCTGCCCATTTTTTTTTTTTTTTTTTGCACGGTCTTGCAGGCCTTCTAATGCAGCTGCAACTGTAGATGCATTTGTAAATCAAGACCTTTCTTGAGTTGGGCTCTGGGTGGGGCAACTGTTGAGAATGTGAGCTTATGGTTGTGTGGGGGAAAAGGTTGAGTGTGTGTGGGTGTATGTGTGTATCCCACAACTGTTGCGAAGGAGTAAAAGATGTTAGGTACAATAGAGGATGATCCACAGCTATATACACTGCTCAAAAAAATAAAGGGAACACTAAAATAGCACATCCAAGATCTGAATGAATGAAATAATCTTATTAAATACTTTTTTCTATACATAGTTGAATGTGCTGACAAAAAAAATCACACAAAAATAATCAATGGAAATCCAATTTATCAACCCATGGAGGTCTGGATTTGGAGTCACACTCAAAATTAAAGTGGAAAACCACACTACAGGCTGATCCAACTTTGATGTAATATCCTTAAAACAAGTCAAAATGAGGCTCAGTAGTGTGTGTGGCCTCCACGTGCCTGTATGACCTCCCTACAATGCCTGGGCATGCTCCTGATGAGGTGGCAGATGGTCTCCTGAGGGATATCTTCCCAGACCTGGACTAAATCATCCGCCAACTCCTGGACAGTCTGTGGTGCAACGTGGCATTGGTGGATGGAGCGAGACATGATGTCCCAGATGTGCTCAATTGGATTCAGATCTGGGGAACGGGCGGGCCAGTCCATAGCATCAATGCCTTCCTCTTGCAAGAACTGCTGACACACTCCAGCCACATGAGGTCTAGCATTGTCTTGCATTAGGAGGAACCCAGGGCCAACCGCACCAGCATATGGTCTCACAAGGGGTCTGAGGATCTCATCTCGGTACCTAATGGCAGTCAGGCTACCTCTGGCGAGCACATGGAGGGCTGTGCGGCCCCCCAAAGAAATGCCACCCCACACCATGACTGACCCACCGCCAAACCGGTCATGCTGGAGGATGTTGCAGGCAGCAGAATGTTCTCCACGGCGTCTCCAGACTCTGTCACGTCTGTCACATGCTCAGTGTGAACCTGCTTTCATCTGTGAAGAGCACAGGGCGCCAGTGGCGAATTTGCCAATCTTGGTGTTCTCTGGCAAATGCCAAACGTCCTGCACGGTGTTGGGCTGTAAGCACAACCCCCACCTGTGGACGTCGGGCTCTCATACCACCCTCATGGAGTCTGTTTCTGACCGTTTGAGCAGACTCATGCACATTTGTGGTCTGCTGGAGGTCATTTTGCAGGGCTCTGGCAGTGCTCCTCCTTGCACAAAGGCGGAGGTAGCGGTCCTGCTGCTGGGTTGTTGCCCTCCTACGGCCTCCTCCATGTCTCCTGATGTACTGGCCTGTCTCCTGGTAGCGCCTCCATGCTCTGGACACTACGCTGACAGACACAGCAAACCTTCTTGCCATAGCTCGCATTGATGTGCCATCCTGGATGAGCTGCACTACCTGAGCCACTTGTGTGGGTTGTAGACTCCGTCTCATGCTACCACTAGAGTGAAAGCACCGCCAGCATTCAAAAGTGACCAAAACATCAGCCAGGAAGCATAGGAACTGAAAAGTGGTCCGTGGTCCCCACCTGCAGAACCACTCCTTTATTGGGGGTGTCTTGCTAATTGCCTATATTTTCCACCTGTTGTCTATTCCATTTGCACAACAGCATGTGAAATGTATTGTCAATCAGTGTTGCTTCCTAAGTGGACAGTTTGATTTCACAGAAGTGTGATTGACTTGGATTTACATTGTGTTGTTTAAGTGTTCCCTTTATTTTTTTGAGCAGTGTATATGGGGGATACAATCTTCCCAGCTCTGCAGATTCTGCTGTGAGGAGGCAGTCATTAGATAATTTATTTTGGTATTGTCCATATGTAGCTCGTTTTTGGTCACAGGTCCAGGAATGGCAGAAGAATTGCAACATTTGCCTAGAATTAACGCTGCAGATAGCAATACTGGGTGATTTGAAAAGCCATAGTCAATCAATCAATAATATAATAATTATTTTAGCAAAAATGTTTATTTTTAATTTACAATCTGTAGAAGCTATGAGAATAGAAAGGTTCAATTGTTTTGTGAAGCATCACAGCACAGTTGAAAAATATATGGCAAATAGAAATCCGAAATGGATGATGTTGATGGATAGATGGGAGGGGTTGAATGGAGCTGAAGGGTGGGACTAATAACAAGATAAACAATGTAAAACATACGGGGTCTGTAAAATGTATATAGGTTCAGAACTTTTGGGATATAGCACAGTTACAAATAGAAATCAAACTGGATGGACATCAGAAATAGAGGAAGGACTAAAAACAAACAAAAAAGAACTATTGTAAAATAGACTGTGTCTGTAAATGTGTATAAGATGAATAAATTGAAGGTAAAAGCCGAAGTGTTTATTAGTTTACTCCAATTGGTGGTAGGGTTTGCGGGGAATAATAATAAAGGTATATTCTTTAAAAAAGTATGTATGTCTATATAGGTATGTGTATGTATATATGTGTATATGTATGCATGCGTGTATGGATATATATATTTACCAAAAAAATAAATGGGGGATTGGAAATGATGCAGACAATTACATTGATGGAAGCAATATTCTTTACGCAATATTAAGCTGATCCACTCCTAAAAAAAAAATAAAAAAAATAAAAATAAAATAAAAGATGTGGAACGCTACTCACGCTGCGCCTTGGTCCAATCATTACGACGAACGTGACACAAGCTGTGTCTGTATGCGCAGAGCTCAACCTGTTTTGAGCCCCACATTTTTAGCCTAAAATAAATAACACAAATATTGTCACTTTTTTTGGGGGGGGGGGGGGGGGGGCTTGCCTGTTTTGCATGTTATTTTGGTATTAATACGTGTCACATATCAGTTTACAAACAATGTAAAAATAATATATATCATTGAGTTAATAAAGCCACATACAAACATGCTCTCTTTTTTGTTTTCTTGAGTAAGGCAGCTCCAAAATCCAGGTGTTTCAGCCTAGCTCAGTGCTTTCTGTGGTGGTGGGGCAAGCCAGCAGAAAATACAGAGTGTTGCTCCGCGATTGGCTCAGTGTTTGTCACTCATGGGGACTCATGTCACTGTCAAGTGAAAATGTTAGCCCTTCGGCTGATGCCATAGAAGTGCCCATCCAAGAAGGCTCAAGGTCATTGGCCACAGATAAAATTACATCAAATCAAGTTATATGTACAGTAGCTTTGATTGGACTGATCATGTCAACATCATACTTTCACAATCTTAGCTAGCAGTCATCATCATGAATCAAGTCGACAATCTACTGGCAAATCCTTTTTAATCCTTGTCATATGAAAATAAATAATGAAGAGAAATGATCAATAAAATGTGTCGATGCTCATCGGCCATTGGACATAAACATTACACAACAAGTTCGAAATCACAAATTCAACGAGTGGTTTGGAAGGAATCAGTGACAGCGGCTGTGTGGTCCCAAATATGGGATTAAGGGACTCTTTTCCAAGTTTAAAATGATGATTCAACAATGGCCATGCTGTCAATGAAGCATGATTTGTGCCATGCTCAAAACAACTTAACTCAGAGAAACCTCCGCTCCAACTTCCTGTTCAAGTGTGCACAGCATGAAAAATGTGAGTCCAAAAATGTATTGCATGCTGCTTCATAAATGATGAAATATGCCAGGGAGATATGTATACTGTAGCTAAGAAAGTAATACTAATTGTATGTTGTGTAGTAAGATGTTAGTAGGACATGTGCCTCACCCTAATAATTTGGTCTATTTACCCCTCTTAATTTCGCCTACTGTTCTGACTGTTCTACTGTAGCATATAACCTGTTTTAGAGAAATTTTATAATTGAATATTGTAAGAGCTTTCATTGTCTGCTTATATGCCCCCTTTATTTATCCTACGGTTCTGACTCGGTGTACAGGGTGAACACTGTAAGAACAGCCCATGTTCTGAATTTTGTTGCTGTATATTTCAAAAGTGCTAAACAAATAGTTATATTGACTAACGTTACGTCCGTCCTAGCTCGCTCATGAATGTCTTAATCGAAGTTGTCATCCCCTTATGCCATAGTTTGTACATCTCGATTGTCATTAGAAACCACATTTGTTTTAACAAGTCAGCCATATCAGCTATGTTTTTTTAATAGGCAGTAAATGAGGCTGAATGAACTGTTTCGCTGCCAGACAAGGCTCCGCTGATAGCCAGGTGTAGCAGTGGTAAGGTGTTGGGACTGCTGTTGGAACTGCTTTATGTAGGCCCTTTATGTAGGCCCTAACAGTTTGTGGGCACTGTTTGTCACCGTTATAGTGCAATTAATGTATTGTTTAGTGTTGTGTAGTGGCTTTGCTGGCATGCATTCCACTTTTCCATTTTTTTGCCCCACCAAGATTTACATGCTAAAATCGCCACTGCTATGCGCAAAATGAAAAAGTACAGGATATTTGTAACAGGATAAAACAGCTCTGCAGTTTCTACCCTCATTGCATCAAATATTTATGCTGCTGAGACAAGTTTTAAACATTTTCATGGTGACACTGACAGCGCAAAAAAATAAATAAAGGAAATCTGTTCTCGACAGACGTCGAAACTCAATCTTTAACCAGAGATACTATAAAACTATTTGGTAGAATTTGCTTTGAATAATATACGTTTTGTCTTGAAGACAAGGTTAATTTGCATTGACTCTATTGTTCCATAGGCCAACATCTACTTTTGTGGGGCACAACAAACCGAGCTAAGCATCACACAGTTATTCTCTCTAAATTCCCTTTCCCCTCTGTCTCACGCACTCAATTGGGTGTGTCTCACTCACTCAATTGCCTTCCGATCGCTCCCTCTATACATGCATCCTGAGTGCGCACACATGCTCCCATTAGGCCTACATAAATAAATGCCTATAAAATGTATCTAACTGATGGGATACACAAGCTACATTCCTTGCTAAATAACGACAGTTCTATCACAAATTCAAAATGGACTGGTTGATTGAAGTGGGGAAATATGTGTTCCAACAACGAACTGCAGTATTGGAATCATTACATCCTGTCTATTTTCCACTTTGGCTACTTGCGAACTGCTAGAGCCATTTAGAACAGGTTGGCCTAAGGCTAGGCTATATCAACCCTACACATAGACAGGTTCCACACTGAAAATATGCATACATATTAGTTTGATAAAGACAACAAGCGCATTTTGATCAGAATCATTATGCCTAGGCCTACTCACCAAACAGATGTCATGGCCATGATTCATCACCATGCAGTGATCAAAGAATAGGCAGAATAAACTAAATCGAAGGTCTGTATAGCTAAAGTATGTTTCATGAGCTGAACTAAAATATCCCAAAAATGTTCCATGCTCACTAAAAGCTTATTTCTCTCAAATGATGTGATCAAATTAGTTTACATCCGTGTTAGTGAGCATGTCTCCTTTGGCAAAATAATCCATCCACCTGGCAGGTGTGGCATATAAAGAAGCTGATTAAACAGCATGATCATTACAGAGGTGCACCTTGTGCTGGGGACAATAAAAGGCCACTCTAAACTGTGCAGCTTTGTCACACAACACAATGCCACAGATGCGTCAAGTGTTTAGGGAGCATGCAATTGGCATGCTGACTGCAGGAATGTCCACCAGAGCTGTTGCCAGAAAATGTAATGTTAATTTGTCTAGCATAAGCTGCCTCTGACGTCGTTTTAGAGAATTTGGCAGTAGCTCCAACCGGCCTCACAACCACAGACTACGTGTATGGTGTCGTGTGCCCGAGCGGTTTGCTGATGTCAACGTTGTGACCAGAGTGCCCCATGGTGGCGGTGGGGTTATGGTATGGACAGGCATAAGCTACGGACAACGAACACAATGGCATTTTATCGACTGCAATTTGAATGCACAGATACCGTGACGAGATCCTGAGGCCCATTGTCATGCCATTCATCCGCCACCATCACCTCATGTTTCAGCATATTAATGCATGGCCCAATGTTGCAAGGATCTGTGCACAATTCCTGGAAGCTGAAAATGTCCCAGTTCTTCCATGGCCTACATACTCACCAGACATGTCACCCGTTGAGCATGTTTGGGGTGCTTTGGATCAACATGTACGACAGCGTGTTCCAGTTCCTGCCAATATCCAGCAACTTCGCACAGACACTGAAGAGGAGTGGGACAACATTCCACAGGACACAATCAACAGCCTGATCAACTCTATGTGAAGGAGATGTGTTGCGCTGCATGGGGCAAATGGTGGTCACACCAGATACTGACTCGTTTTCTGATCCACGCCCCTACTTTTTTTTTAAGGTATCTGTGACCAACAGATGCATATCTGTATTCCCAGTCATGGGAAATCCATAGATTAGGGTCTAATGAATATATTCCAATTGACTGATTTCCTAATATGAACTGTAAGTCAGTAAAATCTTCGATATTGTTATTTTCATATTTTTTGTTTAGTATAATTTTCGTTGTTGGACATAAAAGACTGTAAATACATCAGGAATTCAGCTCAAAGTGACTTTAATTTAGGAAATCTGTTCCCAAGAATTCCCACGCATAAACAGAGTGGCATATGTGATTGTATCCCAATGTAGGCTCATCGAGGTTTGAAATTATTATGTATTTGGCAAATACTTTATCCGTTTTTGATTCTTACGGTTCATTTGCTGTGTACACATTTTTTATAACTATGTTCCACCACCCCGACCATCCGCTGAAGGAAATGAATGTAATTGGGGACTCCTGTTGTAGAGAGTGAGGTGAGGTGAATGAATGATCTTCATAGCGGCTAAATCCTTTGTTTACCGTTTCAGCCACTGCATCAGTGCGGAGCCAAGCCCAACCGCTAAACTTTGATATGTGTTGTCTGTCATCAGCATTATAATCACAATCAATTCTATGAGAATTGGCTGGTTAGTCTTCAAAGCACATCAGAACTTCATTAATGTTCCTCACAGAGCCAACTCATTAATTACTGAACTCAGATGTGATGGCCATATCAAAATAATACCTTGAAAAAAAAGGAACAAAAATAAAATGTCCCCTCTTCCCCAATAACTGTGGTCACTTGAGTTCCTACTCCATCATACTTCAATTATAGTCATGTTGTGATTGATTACTTGTTCTGTAAAGGGTTCTATAAAGGGTTATTACGGTGTGTTCCATATACACACCTAGGGCGGGTTTCCTGGATACAGATCAAGCCTGGTTTTGGACTAAGGAGCACTTTCAATAGAAAATCTCCTGTTTGTGATTATCTGGTCAGTGAGTATTTTCTTGGCTTTAGAGGGAATAAGTACAAGAGTTTTGATTGAACATGTGAGGGCCAAACTAACTAACTAACTGGGCCATGTGAGAAAACAATGGGGATTCGAACCATGGAAACTTTAAAGCACCAATAACAATAGAATTTATGGCACACAGTCACAGAATCAACCTTTTCCCTAAGTTTTCCTATAATCACTTGCCAGAGAAACCGTATGCATTCACCAGGCGCCATGCATGGATTGCTTTAATTTCCCTCATTGCCTCGTTCTTTTTTCTACTTTCTCCTGAAAAACTTCCATCTCTGTGAATGAGTGACACTGCTTTGAATCCCAGTCTTTGATTTTAAATATTCCATTCAAATCTACATTAATGAATACAAAATGAATACTAGCGGGAATAAATTAGCCTTCTGCTAATTAGCCGTTAAGCCATTTTAGAACATCTTTAGGAGGAGTGGGGTTTCAATGGAAGGGAATACAGTACTGTACTGGAGCTAAGGGGCTGTTCTGAAGCCTGGTGTGTGTGTGTGTGTGTGTGTGTGTGTGTGTGTGTGTGTGTGTGTGTGTGTGTGTGTGTGTGTGTGTGTGTGTGGATGGGTGCCTGCCTGTCTGAAAGTGAGGTAGGCAAAAAAGAAAATCTTCACAGGATGAATCCATATTTATGAACAGAACACAACTATTTTTAGAACACAAGGCCAGAAAGAAATTTGTGCATTTATCTACATGCCAAAGTGCGCAACAATGCCTAATTTATCCTAACCATTACAAATATATTGTAATTGCTAATTCAGTCAATAATAAACAAGTGCCATTTAAAATGTATTTATTGAAACCGCAATATCAACTGGTTATATTATATTGTTGAACACAATCATCAAAGTAAAAACACACTGATTTTATAGTAAAAAAAACATTATTTAATATTACAGAATAAAATATAACAGAATATTTTTTCAAATGAAAAAGGTTGGCCGCGTGGAGTGACACGGATTTTGCATCTGGAACAATTATTCTCAGAGTGACAATAAAAAACGGGTTCAATCTGGCGAGTTGAAAGACAATTTTTTCAGGGTTACAAACCAAAATTGATCTACTTTTGACATACACTTTACATGATACGTTTATATATATTTGTTCAGTCTACAGTGCATTCGGAAAGTATTCAGACCCCCTTGACTTTTTCCACATTTTGTAATGTTACAGCCTTGTTCTAAAATTGAGCAAATTGTTTTGTTCTTCCTCATCAATCTACATATAATACCCCATAATGATAAAGCAAAAACAATTTAATTTTTTATGACCCCAAGAACACTATCTCCACCGTCAAACATGGAGGTGGAAACATTATGCTTTGGGGTTGTTTTTCTGCTAAGGGGACAGGACAACTTCACCGCATCAAAGGGACGATGGACGGGGCCATGTACCATCAATCTTGGGTGAGAACCTCCTTCCCTCAGCCAGGGCAATGAAAATGGGTCGTGGATGGGTATTCCAGCATGACAATGACCCAGAACACATGGCCAAGGCAACAAAGGAGTGGCTCAAGAAGAAGCACATTAAGGTCCTGGAGTGGTCTAGCCAGTATCCAGACCTTAATCCCATAGAAAATCTGTGGAGGGAGCTGAAGGTTCGAGTTGCCAAACGTCAGCCTCGAAACCTTAATGACTTGGAGAAGATCTGCAAAGAGGAGTGGGACAAAATCCCTCCTGAGATGTGTGCAAACCTGGTGGCCAACTACAAGAAACGTCTGACCTCTGTGATTGCCAACAAGGGTTTTGCCACCAAGTACTAAGTCATGTTTTGCAGAGGGGTCAAATACTTATTTCCCTCATTAAAATGCAAATCATTTTATAACATTTTTGACATACGTTTTTCTGGATTTCTTTGTTGTTATTCTGTCTCTCACTGTTCAAATAAACCTACCATTAAAATTATAGACATATAGATTATAGCAGAAAAACACCCCCAAGCACAATGTTTCCACCTCCATGTTTGACGGTGGGGATGGTGTTCTTGGGGTCATAGGCAGCATTCCTCCTCCTCCAAACACGGCGAGTTGAGTTGATGCCAAAGAGCTCCATTTTGGTCTCATCTGACAACAACACTTTCACCCAGTTGTCCTCTGAATCATTCAGATGTTCATTGGCAAACTTCAGACGGGCATGTATATGTGCTTTCTTGAGCAGGGGGACCTTGCGGGCGCTGCAGGATTTCAGTCCTTCACGGCGTAGTGTTACCAATTGTTTTCTTGGTGACTATGGTTCCCAGCTGCCTTGAGATCATTGACAAGATCCTCCCGTGTAGTTCTGGGCTGATTCCTCACTGTTCTCATGATCATTGCAACTCCACGAGGTGAGATCTTGCATGGAGCCCCAGGCAGAGGGAGATTGACAGTTCTTTTGTGTTTCTTCCATTTGTGAATAATCGCACCAACTGTTATCACCTTCTCACCAAGCTGCTTGGCAATGGTCTTGTAGCCGATTCCAGCCTCGTGTAGGTCTACAATCTTGTCACTGACATCCTTGGAGAGCTCTTTGGTTTTGGCCATGGTGGAGAGTTTGGAATCTGATTGATTGATTGCTTCTGTGGACAGGTGTCTTTTATACAGGTAACAAGCTGAGATTAGGAGCACTCCCCTGAACAAGGCAGTTCACCCACTGTTCCTAGGCCATCATTGAAAATAAGAATTTGTTCTTAAATTACTTTTCTAGTAAAAAAAAGAAAGAAAGATCCCTCTTCATAAGGGTCCATCACACATTCTGAATGCCCAGCGGTGTAAAGTACTTAAGAAAAAAAAGTAGTTTTTGGGGGTATCTATACTTTACTTTACTATTTATTTTTGGACAACTTTTACTTCACTACATTCCTAACGAAAATAATGTACTTTTTACTCAGTTCATTTTCCCTGACACCCAAAAGTACTTGTTACATGTTGAGTGCTTAGCAGGACAGGAAATTGGTCCAATTCACACACTTATCAAGAGAACTTCTGTGGTCATCTCTACTGCCTCAGATCTGGCAGAATCACTAAACACATGCATCGTTTGTAAATTATGTCTGAGTGTTGGAGTGTACCCCTGGCAATCTGTACATTTTAAAAACAAGAAAATGGTTCCATCTGCTTTGTTTAATATAAGGAATTTGAAATGATTTATACTTTTACTTTTGGTACTTAAGTATATTTTACCAATTCCATTTACTCTTGATACTTAAGTATATTTAGAACCAAATACTTTTAGACTTTTACTCAAGTAGTTTTTTACAGGGTGACTTTCACTTTTACTTGAGTAACTTTCTACTCAAGTATGACAATTGGGTACTTTTTCCACCACTGTGAATGCTTGCCTGGTCTGGCCCACTCCTGCACTCTCTTTCTTCGGCTTATTTTATTCTCTCAGCGGAGGATATGAACGGATGCAGCTCCTCTTCCCTCCATTCTTCTTCTCTCAGCAGAGATCAATTTACTCCCACCAGGAGCAATAGGTCATGATAATCCAGCCTGCCTTCGCATCGTAAGGCAGCGGCAGCGAGACTCCCGTTTTGTTTTAGGGTAGCACAATTAGATCTGAAATAGAAGCAAACAAGATAACAAGCGGGCACTAACTCAAAGGCCTGTCCAGAAGCTTTTTAGCATCCCTCCGCAATCAGCTGCATTAATGAAAATATCTGTTAGGCAGGCTTGCAGAAGAGAAAGCGTGCCATGCTGCTTCTCTTCATCAGGAAAACATGCAGGTAGAACTAAGATTAAACTACCCTAATAAGATTTGCCCATATCATGGAAAATTTTGAATTTTGTTCCTCTAAGAGGATATGAATAAAAAGAATATGTCCTCCGTCTGCATACAGTTACATAAAAGGTGTCACATATTCAAACAAAAGATAGAAGGTTCCATATATTCAAACAAAACCCTCTGATCTATCTCCAAAGCCATTTCGATAAGAATAATATTCACCATGGAACACAAACTCATCTAGCTAATAAGATGGTAAATTGAACTATCCTCCTCTGAATTAATCATCATCCCTCCATATTATTACGTGAGTCATACCGACGGCTAATACATTCAAATTACCTGTGCCAGTAACTGAATATAATCAGAATTCTAAAAACCTACAGTGTAATATTTTACATAAGAAAAAGGTGTCTCTATACCGTTTCCCCTGTTATATCCTAAGAGACTAAATAAATAGTCCCTCAAATCAAAAGTATTCCTCTGCCCTGAAGATCCATCTTCACTCAGAGTCAAAAGTAAAACTAGAAACAACAACATGTTTTTTCCCTTGAGTAGCAATAACCTTTGAACAACCACCACTGTGACAGTTGAAGAAAACTCAGACCACTTTCAGGGGCGAGGGAAGGAATATTCAGGAAGAAAAAAAGGTGCTAAGTAGAACCATATGGTTCTTCGGTTTGTCTCCATATAGGGAACCCTTTTTGGTGCTAGCTAGAACCCTTTGTCTTGCAAATAACCCTTTTTCCTAAGGGTGTAGGGATTAGGATGCCATTTGGGATACATCCTGAGGCTGCACAGACCTACTGGTCTAAAAGCTATGTTGACGTAGGTGTGTGTCCACGTTTCCATGGTGACCAGTAAAGGTGGATAAGGGTGGCTTTAAGAGGTTTTAGTGATACACTGATGGAGGTCTGATATGGATAGAGCTGAAGTGGATGGAGAGAGGAGGCCAGGAATCAGTCAGGTAAAGATTAGAACTACAATACATGTCTGAAGTCACCGCTTTTACACACACACACACACACACACACACACACACACACACACACACACGTTTGGGTTCATTGAGTGATATCTTGGCAGACAACTATATTTTTCGGCACCAACTTCCCAAAGCAGTGTTTATAGTGAAGCCAGTTATTAGAGGTTAAGCATTGATAAATCAATCATCATATCAGTGTGTATTTTCATGGCCCTTTTTACCAGTCACAGAGTACTAAATACACTGGCACAGCGCAGTTTCTCTGGACCCAAAAAACAAATGCGTCAGCTACTCACAAAGTATAGACTACCAATCGCTGTCCATGGTTCTGAAATTGTGACTTCTACGCGGCTGCCTATCGATAGACTATCAGATTATGTGGCGCTAGTGCTTGTAGTAGCCTAGTAGCTTTGCTTTAATGGATACATGTTTATTTTTATTAGGTCATCATTTTCTCCTAATGTTTATGTTTCACGAAGCTATAGGCTTACGGTGTCGCAATGCTGCTATTTAGAATGCTGGCTGGCGACAATAATGTATTTACTTGTTCAATAATTAAATTGGGAAATTCAAACATTGCAGATTGTAAAATGACATTTCTATGCAACAGTATACTAATCAGTAACCAATAGATTTTTTTTGAGAATATACAGCTGTCCTGTAGGCCTACCTCTCTCGCAGTTTAGATATAAAGTTTGTGCTGTGTAAAACCAGTCTATTAATGGCAAATAATACAATCCGTCCACCGTCAAAACAATAGCTTACTAGGGATTGTTTCATTATGCCGACAATGCAGTCTAGATTACTAGGCTAGCTATAGCTATATACTGTATACAGTATTTATCTGGAGGCTATTTATATTAGGCCTACACATTGGAACTCGGACTCCACGCAGTCCGTCTCGTCACTTGTAGGCTTACCAGTGTTTAGGGAAGGGTCGCGTCGCTCTCATGAGCACTGCTTGGTCTCTGGCAGTCGTCAGCTTGGTTTTCTGGGAGTGGAGGAGGAGGAGAAGGAGGGCTGGCACTCTAACTATAGAAACTGTCACTATTCTCGAGGGAAGAAGAGGAGGAGCAAGGCCACTGTCAATGTCGGGTCGGGCAGAGAGGGCTCTGTCGGGACTAGAAGGCTGCTAGTGAAATAGCCTCCTAGCTTCCACCTGTGACAGTGTTTTGTCAGTCGAGGACAAGGTGGTAGCTTTGCTGATGTGGTAAGGCGGGCTGCCACCGGCTCCGCTGAGAAATAGGCAGCAGAATAGAAATTAGATGCATGAAAACTATAATGTCTGACTCACCAACTACCCATGTAGGTTGGACATCACAAACACTTTGCTTGCTATGTGTAGAAATTGAAAAGGAGGGTTACTGTCACAATTGTTAATATTTTTTTTAGAACATTTAGACAAAGGTGTGAGATGAAGGGCTCATTTTTACAGACATGGGAGGAGAGGGTTATTGTTCTATAGGTACAGTACATAGTATGCATTGTATCCAGCTCGATTGTAACTGTTATGTACTAGTAATTCTGTTGTGTATTCAGTGTGGTTTCATATACACAATATATACAAAAGTATGTGGACACCCCTTCAAATGATTAGATTCGGTTATTTCAGCCACCGGTTGCTGACAGGTGTATAAAATCGAGCACACCACCATGCAATCTCCAAAGGAAAAACACATTGGAAGTAGAATTGCCTTACTGAAGAGCTCTGGGAATTTGAACGTGGCTTTGTAATAGGATGCCACCTTTCCAACAAGTCAGTTAGTCAAATTTCTGCCCTGCTAGTAAATGTTTTTATTGTGAAGTGGAAACGTCTAGGAGCAACAATCGCTCAGCCGCGAAGTGGTCGGCCACAAAAGCTCACAGAACGGGACCGGCGAGTGCTGACATGCGTAGAGCATAAAAATCGCCTGTTCTCATTTACAACACTCACTACGAAGTTCCAATCTGCCTCTGAAAGCAACGTCAGCACAATAACTGTTCGTCGGGAGCTTCGTGAAATGGGTTTCCATGACCAAGCATCTAGACAATTCTGTGCTTCCAACTTAGTGCCACAGTTTTGGGAAGGCCCTTTCCTGTTTAAGCATGACAATTGCCCCATGCACAAAATGAGGTTCATACAGAAAAGGTTTGTCGAGGTCGGTATGGAAGAACTTGACTGGCCTGCACAGAGCCCTGACCTCAACCCCATCGAACACCTTTGGGATGAATTAGAACGCTGACTGTGAGCCAGGCCTAATCGCCCACCATCAGTGCCTGACCTCACTAATGCTCTTGTGGCTGAATGGAAGAAAGTCCCTGCAGCAATGTTCCAACACCTAGTGGAAAGAGTTCCCAGAAGAGTGGAGGCTGTTATATCAGCATAGGGGACCAACTCCATATTAATGCCTATGATTTTGAAGTGAGATGTTCGACGAGCAGGTGTCCACATACTTGTGGTCATGTAGTGTATGTAATATACTCACTTCCCATCCAGGCTCCTTACCTATGCTGCTGTACAGTGCCAACATGTTACCACAGAGTTTCTAAACCCAGAGGTGCTGCTTCGCAAGACTTCTGGGAATGCTTGCGAAACAGACCAAGCAGACCAGGCTGGGGTTTGAGAAGTCAATTAGAGAAGCGAAAAATTCTTCCTTTGTGGATGATTTTCTCAAAATCTAAAGGCACAATCTAGACTGGAGTCAAAGTCGTAAGTACAGTAGTTGAACATGTTATTATTCCAATCTTGTGAAAGTGACACAATGACATGTTTTAATTTTCGCCAAAAACAAATTTGATTTGACGGCCTGCACAAGCGCAGTTCAGTGCGAGACGACCGTTGGACCCGATGACGTGTTTCTGCGCATGATCTTAGCTAGGCAATGTTGCCATTACATCACCTACAAGTGTGATCGGAGATTTCTATTGGAGAAGCAGTTCCTGCCTATCTTTATACTGTACTGTCTTAGATGTTACTGTGGTACAGACACTTTCCCTCCCCATCTCTCTCTCACTCTCCCTCTCCTTTCTTCTTTCTATCTCTTTTGGCCTGTCTACCGCCACGTGAGAGCGACCCAATCCCTCTGAGATGTTTTTCTCGCCTGCAATTCCAGACCCCAGCATGAGCGAGGAAGAGAGCGAGCAGCAGCATGCCTTGGTGACGTGCCATCTGCAAAGCCGTCGTGTTTAGTAACTCGATCAAGGGGCCGAGGTACAGTCCTCTGAAGCAAAGAGCATTAGAGGCGTGAAGGAAGGCGCCAAGCGGGGCCCAGTCGACAGCTTTGATGTGTAAAAACCTGCATCTGTTCGCTGCTCGTCTAGCTGGCCGAGCCAGAAGGGGAGGTAGGGAAGGATTGGGAGGCCTCGTCTCCATGCTGCATCCAGGAAATATGTGTTGGCTCTAATAGAAACGCAAAGCAAGGGCAGAAATCATATCTCCAGCTGTGAAACTCTAATGTTCTTATTAAAACTAACTCGGTGAATCCCTGAGTGTATGAGGAGAGAAGAGAGGGATAGAGAGAGAAAAAAAGAGAGAGGGATAAAGAGGTATCCTGGCTGGACGGTGGTGGCTGTCTGTCAGGATTAGAACAATTGAGTCCTCTCTCTCTCTCTCTCTCTCTCTCTCTCTCTCTCTCTTTGTCTCTCTCTCTCTCTCTCTCTCTCTCTCTCTCTCTCTCTCTCTCTCTCTCTCTCTCTCTCTCTCTCCTCTCAGCCCCTGAGCAGTGTAAACGCAGCTGCCCATGCTTATATTATCCATGTCCCCATTCTGCTGTCTCTCACATCCTCTCCTCCCAACCACGTTACGCTGCTGCTATTGTGTGATTCTCGCCCCGAGCGGAGCAGCAGCTCTAACTGACATACATCAAAAGAGTGGGATAAAGAGACTGTTGTCGGAGAAAAATGCACGGAATTATACGATTATTGTTTTTAATTAATTTTCTTTTCTGCATCAATAAAGGCGAGTACGACAGCCCCCGGGGGCTACACTCTAATATGAATCATTATCACCCCCTAAACTAACGGCACACATACTAACGCCAAATGAATCTCCACACATATCATTACATAACAAAGCCTAACTACAACACTGCATTTGGGGCCTGAAATTTGAATATTACCATTTTTATAGAACAATATTGAATTGATCAGCCGCGTTGAACGAATGGCGTTGTGACAGCAGCAAAGGTCAGCGAATGTGTTGGTTGTAAACAGGAAGCTGGGATAGAGTAATCTTTTAAGATTTTTATAACTAACCCAAGATAGACCAGAGTTGTAAGGGAGTGTGTAACTGGCTACAGGGAAGTCAGGGGCAGGAGAGCAGAAATGGGTAGCAAACGGAGCCCTTTATTGAGGCCAACAAAACATGGCACTCAGAAAACTAAACACGCACGGGTTACAATAAGCCGGCGCAAACCAGCCTGGGGTACACATACATTTACACATAACAATTCCACACACAGACATGGGGGCGAAACAGAGGGTTATATGCAAGACGAGTAATGAGGGAATGCAAACCAGGTGTGCTGGGGGAAAAAAAAGGAAAATGAAAGGTAGATCCGGTGACGTTGGCCGAAAGCCGCCCGAACAAGGAGAGGGACCAACCTCGGCGGAAGTCGTGACAGTACCCCCCCCCGGACGCGCGGCTCCAGCAGCGCGCCGACACCGGTCTCGGGGACGACCCGGAGGGCGAGGCGCAGGGCGGTCCGGCCAGAGACAGTGGAACTCCCGCAGCATTGAAGGGTCCAACACGTCCTCCACCGGGACCCAGCACCTCTCCTCCGGACCGTACCCCTCCCACTCCACGAGGTACTGAAGGCCCCTCGTCCGATGCCTCGAATCCAGTATGGAGCGAACAGAGTACGCCGGGGCCCCCTCGATGTCCAGAGGGGGCGGAGGAACCTTCCGCACCACAGACTCCTGGAGCGGGCCAGCCACCACCGACCTGAGGAGAGACACATGGAACGAGGGGTTAATACGGTAATCGGGGGGAAGCTGTAACCTGTAACTAACCTCGTTCAGTCTCCTCAGGACTTTAAATGGCCCCACAAACCGCGGGCCCAGCTTCCTGCAGGGCAGGTGGAGGGCAGATTTCGGGTCAAGAGCCAGACCCAGTCCCCTGGTGCGAACACCGGGGCCTCACGGTCTGCGCTGGTTTTCTGGCACAGCACGGCCCGCTGGAGGTGAAAATGGGCGGCGTCCCATGTCTCCTCCGCGCGCCTGAACCAGTCATCCACCGCAGGAGCCTCGGTCTGACTCTGATGCCAAGGCGCCAGAACCGGCTGGTACCCCAGTACGCACTGAAGAGGTTAGTGGAGGAGTGGCGGAGCGAGTTCTGAGCCATCTCGGCCCAGGGCACGAACGCCGCCCACTCCCCCTGCCGGTTCTGGCAATAAGACCGCAGAAACCTACTCACATCCTGGTTCACTCTCTCCACCTGCCCATTACTCTCGTGGTGTTACCCTGTGAA
Organism: Salmo salar; assembly: GCF_965601325.2. Lineage (NCBI taxonomy): Eukaryota > Metazoa > Chordata > Actinopteri > Salmoniformes > Salmonidae > Salmo > Salmo salar. The sequence goes on from NC_138305.1 coordinate 57,384,901, forward strand.
GGGGAGATCGGTAAGAAAATTAATCGACAGGTGCGACCAAGGCCGTTGTGGAACGGGTAAGGGGTGTAGCTTACCTCTGGGCAGGTGCCTAGGAGCCTTACACTGGGCGCACACCGAGCAGGTGGAAACATAAACCCTCACGTCCTTAGCCAAGGTGGACCACCAGTACTTCCCACTCAAACAGCGCATTGTCTGACCGATCCCTGGATGACCAGAGGAAGGTGTCGTGTAAGCCCAATAGATCAGCCGGTCACGGACAGCAGACAGAATGTACAGACGCCCAGCGGGACACTGGAGGGGAGCGGGCTCTGCACGTAACGCCTGTTCAATGTCCATGTCCAGCTCCCATACTACCGGCGCCACCAGGCAGGAGGCCGGGAGTATGGAGGTAGGATCCATGGGCTGCTCCTCTGTGTCATACAGCCGGGACAGTGTGTCTGCCTTCACATTCTGGGAACCTGGTCTAAAAGAAAGGGTGAAAACAAAACGGGTGAAAAACATGGCCCACCTTGCCTGACGAGGATTCAGTCTCCTCGCTGCCCGGATGTACTCCAGGTTGCGGTGGTCAGTCCAGATGAGAAAGGGTGTTTAGCCCCCTCAAGCCAATGTCTCCACGTCTTCAACGCTTTGACGAGAGCCAACAGCTCCCGGTCCCTCACATCATAGTTTCGCTCCGCCGGGCTGAGCTTCTTCGAGAAGAAGGCACAGGGACAGAGCTTCGGTGGCGTGCCCGAGCGCTGAGAGAGCACGGCTCCTATCCCAGCCTCGGACGCGTCCACCTCCACTATGAACCCCAAAGAGGGATCCGGATGGGCCAGCACGGGCACCGAGGTAAACAGAGCCCTTAGGTGACCAAAAGCCCTATCCGCCTCAGCCGACCACTGCAACCGAACCGGACCCCCCTTTTGCAGTGAGGTAATGAGAGCCGCTACCTGACCAAAACCTCGGATAAACCTCCAGTAGTAATTGGCAAACCCTAGAAACCGCTGCACCTCCTTTACCGTGGTGGGAGTTGGCCAATTACGCACGGCTGAAATGCGGTCACTCTCCATCTCCACCCCTGAGGTGGAAATGCGATACCCTAGGAAGGAGACGGACTGTTGGAAGAACAGACATTTCTCAGCCTTGACATACAGGTCATGCTCCAACAGTCGACCAAGCACCTTGCGCACCAAGAATACATGCACGGTGCGTGCAGCAGAGTATATCAGAATGTCATCGATATACACCACTACACCCTGCCCGTGCAGGTCCCTGAAAATCTCATCCACAAAGGCTTGGAAGACTGATGGAGCATTCATCAAACCGTACGGCATGACGAGGTACTCATAATGCCCTGAGGTGGTACTGAACGCTGTCTTCCACTCGTCTCCCTCCGGATAGGCACCAGGTTGTAAGCGCTCCTGAGATCTAGTTTCATGAAGAAGCGTGCCCCGTGCATTGACTCAATTGCTGTGGCTATGAGAGGTAGCGGGTAACTGTACTTCACAGTGATCTGGTTTAGGGCTCGATTGTCAATACACGGGTACAGACCTCCCTCCTTCTTCACAAAAAAGAAACTCGAGGAGGCGGGTGAAGTGGAGGACCGAATGTACCCCTGACGCAGAGATTCGGAGACATATGTCTCCATAGCCACCGTCTCCGCCTGTGATGGGATACACGTGACTCCTAGGAAGTGCGGCGTCTACCTGGAGGTTTATCGCACAATCCACCTGACGATGGGGTGGTAATTGAGTCACCTTCTTCTTGGAGAAGGCGAGAGCCAGGGGGAATGCGCACGGTGGAGACCTGGTCTGGACTTTCCACCGTAGTAGCACCAACGGAAAGCCCTAAACACCTCTCCGAGCACTCTCGCGACCACCCCGTGAGAGCCCTTCGTTGCCATGAAACAGTGGGGTCATGACAAGCTAACCAGGGTAGGCCTAGCACCATGGGAAACGCAGGAGAGTTAATGAGGAAGAGACTGATTCTCTCCTTGTGACCCCCCTGCGTCACCATGCCCAGGAGAGCGGTGGCCTCCCTAATTAACCCTGACCCTATTGGTCGACTGTCTAAGGCGTGAACTGGGAAGGGCATAGCCACTGGAACAATGGGGATCCCTAAACTATGGGCGAATGATCTGCCTATGAAATTCCCAGCCGCGCCTGATTCGACGAGCGCCTTATGCTGGGAATGCGGGGAAAACTCAGGAAAAGTAACATGCAAAAACAGGTGTTCAACAGAGGGCTCTGGGTGAGAATGGTGCTGGCTCACCTGGGGTGACGCCAGAGTGCCCTGCCTGCTACCTCGACCCCCAGAGGAACCAACCCGACACCGACCAGCAGTGTGACCTTTGCGGCCACAGATGGTGCATGTGAAGGAACCTCTTCCGGTCTCCCTGAGCGCAGCACCTCCCAGCTACATGGGTTTCAGAGCGGTGGTGCTGGGGGATGGAACCAACAGATCCCGATCTGGACCTCCGCGGATAGCCAGCAGGTTATCCAGCTCAATGGACAGGTCCACCAGCTGGTCAAAAGTGAGGGTGGTGTCCCTGCAGGCCAACTCCCGACGGACGTCCTCACGCAAACTGCCGCGATAGTGGTTGATCAGGGCCCTGTCGTTCCATCCCGCGCCAGCGGCCAGTGTCCGAAAGTCCATCGTGAACTCCTGGGCGCTCCTCGTCTCCTGCCTCAGGTGGAAGAGACGTTCACCCGCCGCTCTACCCTCGGGCGGGTGGTCGAAGACGGCCCGGAAGCGGCGGGTGAAATCCTTTAAGTGGTCCAGCGCCGCATCTCCTTCTCCCCACACAGCGTTGGCCCACTGCAGAGCTTTCCCCGAGAGGCACGAGACGAGGGCGGACAACCTCTCACGGCCCGAGGGAGCCGGGTGAACGGTCGCCAAGTATAAATCCAGCTGCAGCAGAAAACCCTGGCAGCGTGCGGCCATCCCATCGTACTCCCTGGGAAGTGCGAGACGAATCCCACTGGAACCGGGTGCGGAGGGGGTGAGTAGTGGAGACCCCTGTTGTGCTGGTGGGGACGCTGGAGGGACTCCCTGTCTCTCCCAACGGTCCATCGTCTGGACGACGCGATCCATGGCGGCGCCGAGATGGTGAAGCATCGCCGCGTGCTCCTGGATGTGCTCCTCGACTCCGCTACCAGGGGTACCTGCTCCTGCTGACTCCGTAATTTGGGTGTGGAATTCTGTAAGGGAGTGCGTAACTGGCTGCAGGGAAGTCACGCGCAGTAGAGCAGAAATGGGTAGCAAACGGAGCCCTTTATTGAGGCGAACAAAACACGCACGGGTTACAATAAAACGACGCAAACCAGCCTGGAGTACACATACATTTACACATAACAATTCCACACACAGACATGGGGGGAAACAGAGGGTTATATGCAAGACGAGTAATGACGGATTGCAAACCAGGTGTGCGGGAGAACAAGACAAATCAAATGGAAAATGAAAGGTGGTTCGGTGATGGCTAGAAGACCGGTGACGTCGACCGCCGAAAGCGGAAGTCGTGACAAGAGTGTTGTTTCCAATGGGAGCAAATTCATCGTAGTGGAGGTGGGCAGAGCCAAGCACGAGCTAGTGAGATCCTATTGGCTCTTTCTAGTATTTATTTGCATATTTCCATTAGGGAAGACTATTCTGTGAAGTGTGCGTGTGCATTAACTCATTTCACCCTTGCATTCCTTCTAAACAATGCAATTTTTTAAACTTTGTCAAAAGGTAAAGTCTACAAAACACAGTCCACTCTGTTTGTTACAGGTTCTAGTTTTGGAAACAGAAAACTGAATGGAGATCATATGTTTCATCGATGACAAAATTAGCAGAATGTTATCCAAAATCCATCTCTCCCACTGCCAGCCACAGGCTCCTCTTATCACCATATTTGGTAGTGAGTGGAAACACCAACCGGATGCTTCACATTTATACATCCGAGTTGATGGTGGCGGTAAACCTATTAGTGATTCTATGAAACTAGCACATTGATTAGCATTCATTTGATACTTTTTAGGTAATAGATTATCCCTCTCTATAGTCAGTGGTGTAAAGTATTTAACCTCTATGGGCTAGGTGGGACGCTAGCGTGCCACCCGTGGTGCACTCCATCAACAGCAGGTGCATTTCAAGAGCGGCAAATTTGAATCCAAATAAATGTCAAAATTCACATTTTTCAAAAATACAACTATTTTACACCATTTGAAAGATAAACATCTCCTTAATCTAACCACGTTTTACGATTTCAAAAAGGTTTTACGGCGAAAGCATAAATTTAGAGTATGTTAGGACAGTACATTTACAAGAGTTGTGTGTAATGTTTTGTCAAGTCAAAGACAGGGTCACCAAAACCATAAAACCAGCTAAAATGATGCACTAACCTTTTACAATCTCCATCAGATGACACTCCTAGGACATTATGTTAGACAATGCATGCATTTTTAGTTCTATCAAGTTCATATTTATATCCAAAAACAGCGTTTTACTATGGCATTGATGTTGAGGAAATCGTTTCCCTCCAATAACCGGCAGTCAAGTCAGCGTCACAAATTAAATAATTAAAATTAGAAAACATTGGTAAAATATTATATTGTCATTTAAAGAATTATAGATTTACATCTCTTGAACGCAATCAACTTGCCAGATTTAAAAATAACCTTACTGGGAAATCACACTTTGCAATAATCTGAGCACTGCGCCCAGAAAAATACGCGTTGCGATACAGACTAGCCGTCATGTTGGGGAGATCTAAAATCGAAAATACTATGTAAATAATCCATTACCTTTGATTCTCTTCATCAGATGTCACTTCCAGGTATCACAGGTCCATAACGAATGTAGTTTTGTTCAAAAAAGCTCATCATTTATGTCCAAAAATCTCCGTCTTGTTAGCACATGATCTAAGCCAGCCGGACTTCTCGTCATGAACGAGGGGAAAAAATATATTTCCGTTCGTTCAAACATGTCAAACGTTGTATAGCATAAATCATTAGGGCCTTTTTTAACCAGAACATGAATAATATTCAAGGTGGACGAATGCATACTCTTTTATAACGTATTGGAACGAGGGTACCCAACATGAACTCGCGCGCCAGGTGTCTAATGGGACATCATCGTTCCATGGCTCTTGTTCGGTCAGATCTCCCTCCAGAAGACTCAAAACACTTTGTAAAGGCTGGTGACATCTAGTGGAAGCAATAGGAAGTGCCAAAATATTCCTCAGCCCCTGTGTTTTTCAATGGGATAGGTTTAAAGTCAATACAACACATCAGGTATCCACTTCCTGTCAGAAAATGTCTCAGGGTTTTGCCTGCCAAATGAGTTCTGTTATACTCACAGACACCATTCAAACAGTTTTAGAAACTTTAGAGTGTTTTCTATCCATATATAATAAGTATATGCATATTCTAGTTACTGGGTAGGATTAGTAACCAGATTAAATCGGGTAAAAAATGTTTATCCAGACGTGCAAATGCTGCCCCCTAGCCCTAACAGGTTAAGTAAAAATACTGTAAAGTACTACTTAAGTTATTTTCTGGGGTATCTGTACTTTACTTTACTATTTATATTTTTGATAACTTATACTTTTACTTCACTACATTCCTAAAGAAAATCATGTGCTTTTTACGCCATACATTTTCCTTGACACCCAAACACCCTCGTTACATTTTCAATGCTTAGCAGGACAGGAAAATGGTCCAATTCACGCACTTATCAAGAGAACATCCCTGGTCATCCCTACTGCCTCAGATCTGGCGGACACACTAAATACACATGCTTCGCTTGTAAATTATGTCTGAGTGTTGGAGTGTGCCCCTGGCTATCTGTAAATAAAAAATAAATAAAAATGTTGCTTAATATAAGGAATTTGAAATGGTTTATACTTTTACTCTTGATACTTAAGTATATTTTAGCAATTACGTTTACTTTTGATACTTAAGTATATTTAAAACCAAATACTTTTAGACTTTCACTCAAGTAGTATTTTACAGGGTGACTTTCACTTTTACTTGAGTAACTTTCTATTAAGATAGCTTTACTTTTACTCAAGTACGACAATTGGGTACTTTTCCCAGCCCTGCTAAAAGTTGAATAACAATATGGTAATGCAGACCCTGCTGTTGGAAGTTTATTATTTCATTTATCTCTGGCCTTAGTGGAAGCTGCTAAGAGGGGTGCGTTCAAGCGACGCAGCATTGTAGTCTGCATTATTCAACAGCATGGAGACTCTATATGAATAGTTCAATCGCATTCATCATTAAATATGCCATCAGTTTGCCTAGCTAATGACTGTTAGGTCCTGTATCAGAATGCAATATCAAAACGCGTTGGATTTCCAAAGGTTGCACACATAGGAACGCTTGAGTTCTCTTTAGGTAAAAGGTCTATATTTTCGGGTGTTGCCTCCGTGTTTCCCTGCAGGCTGTGGAAAGTCAATGCAGTGAGGATACACGTGACAGGTCTGTATGGTACTGTATTGGCTCGTTGGCTTCGAACGGTGAGGAATAGACGTAAATCTGTGTTGTACCCATGTGGTGGTGGTGGTGGTGGTGGGGGGGAGATCCAATAGCACACCAGTTATACTGAGCAATGAGGGAGAGGCAACACCCACAGGATGGGGGGTGGGGAGAGGGGGGGGAGAGGGAGAGCAAGATTGAGAGAGACAAGAATAGGCTGTTGGCTGTGCCACATGGGGAGAACTGGTGAACCTTGAACCCTAACACACAAAGGGAATAGAGTCTGCCTAACAACATACCACATGGTTAAACACACATATACACACACACACACACACATCCAGCAGTGAGTGCGTCTGTGTGCCCGCTGGTTAGTGTCTACTTTGTGTCACTCCCTGATGGAAGCATCAGAAGTCTGAGTCGAGGGAAATTAAATCTGAATGCCAAGCTTTTCCCTGAACCAGTGACATACAGTGTCCCTTACAACATGGATGCAAACACACACATATCACACATATACACACATACAAACACATACATCCATGTGTGCACAGGGTTTATGTACACTGCTCTACGTATTTATTTGCACATTTCTGAACGTATAAACAGACATGTATGAAAATACCCTCAAGTACTGTACATTCTGTACTGTCGCCTCATATGAAACATTTCATCTCAAAGAAGGATGGAAGCCATTGTGTTCCTGGGGACGTTCAATGCTGCAGACATTTTTTGGTGCCCTTCCCCAGATCTGTGCCTCGACACAATCTTGTCTCGGAGCTCTACGGACAATTCCTTTGACCTCATGGCTTGGTTTTTGCTCAGACAGGCACTGTCAACTGTGGGACCTTATAGACAGTTGTGTGTCTTCCCAAATCATGTCCAATCAAATGAATTTCACCACAGGTGGACTCCAATGAAGTTGTAGAAACATCTCAAGGATGATCAATGGAAACAGGATGCCGCTGAGCTCAATTTCTAGTCTCATAGCAAAGGGTCTGAATACTTTTTGGAAAAAGGGAAAGGGTCTAAGATATATATATATATACACAATTATTTTTGCAAACATTTCTAAAACCTGTTGAGGATTTGTATTTATTTAATACATTTTAGAATAAGGCTGTAACATATCAAAATTTGGAAAAAGGGAAAGGGTCTGAATACTGTATATCCTTACTCTGATGGAAGCATGTTGCGGAGTCTATATGGGAATCTATAGCGAAATGACATCCAAACACTGATGTTTTCCCCTTGTGAAACCTGTGACATTCACTATATATACAAAAGTATGTTTACTCCCCTTCAAGTTAGGTGATTTGGCTATTTCAACCACACCCATTGCTGACAGGTGTATAAAATTGAGCACACAGCCATGCAATCTCCATAGACAAACATTGGCAGTAGAATGGCCTTACTGAAGAGCTCAGTGATTTTCAACGTGGCCCCATCATAGGATGCCACCTTTCCAACAAGTCAGTTCATCAAATTTCTGCCCTGCTAGAGCTGCCCCAGTCAACTCTAATTGCTGTTATTGTGAATTGGAAACATCTAGGAGCAACAACGGCTCAGAAGCGAAGTGGTAGGCCACACAAGCTCACAGAATGGGACCGCAGAGTGCTGATGCGCGTAGCACGTAAATATCGTCTGTCCCTGGTTGCAACCCTCAGGACTGAGTTCCAATCTGCCTCTGGAAGCAACGTCAGTAGAAAAACTGTTCGTCGGGAGCTTCATGAAATGGGTTTCCATGGCCGAGCAGCCGCACACAAGCCTAAGATCACCATGCGCAATGCCAAGTATCGGCTGGAGTGGTGTAAAGCTCGCCGCTGTTGGACTCTGGAGCAGTGGAAATGCGTTCTCTGGAGTGATGAATCACCATCTGGCAGTCCAACTGACGAATCTGGGTTTGGAGGATACCAGGAGAAAGCTACCTGCCCGAATGCATAGTGCCAACTGTAAAGTTTGATGGAGGAGGAATAATGGTCTGTGGCTGTTTTTCATGGTTCTGGCTAGGCCCCTTAGTTCCAGTGAAGGGAAATCTTAACGCTACAGCATAGAATGCATTCTAGACTATTTTGTGCTTCCAACTTTGTGGCAACAGTTTGGGGAAGGCCCTTTCCTGTTTCAGCATGACAATGCCCCTGTTCACAAAGCGAGATCCATACAGAAATGTTTTGTTGAGATCGGTATGGAAGAACTCGACTGGCCTGCATAGAGCCCTGACCTCAACCCCATCGAACACCATAGGGATGAATTGTAACACCAACGTCAGTATCCGACATCACAAATGCTCTTGTGGCTGAATGGAAGTAAGTCCCCACAGCAATGTTCCAACATCTAGTGGAAAGTCTTCCCAGAAGAGTGGAAGCTGTTCCCAGAATAGCAGCAAAGGGGGGACCAACTCCATATTAATGCCCATGATTTAATGTACACGCTCAACCAAGCGGTCTCAGACAGCAGCTGTACTGGGCCTTGTGGATCTTGTGAAATCAGTTTTCACCTCAAGGGTAGAGCATGTAAATGAAAGTCCTGTTGTCTTTGCAGGCTGTGTCCCCTTCCTTTCTCTGTTTGTGTGTCTAAGGCTCGGGAGAGGCCCTCTGTCCTCCTTACTGCTGTGTTCCTACACACTCATTACAGTCACACACACTACCCACTGACTGATGATGGATTACTACTGAGCTCCATGGTTAGTCCTCAAACCTGCAACACACACGCACGCATGCTAAATGACTAAAGTGTAAATGTGTACACACACACACACTCTCCCCAAAATAGGGACATTGCAGAAACCCAGCGCCCTCACTACCTTACCATCCGCTCTTACTGTTACACGAAGCACACAGTTTACCAAACAGCGTTTCCACTGGAGAAATACTGTCAGGGATAAGGCCATCAAGCCTATGTGTAGTTAAAAGACGTTCCCTTACGTTTTTTCTTCAATTTGCCATGGCTTCTGTATTTATTTATCTTTCTGTGTGAAATTGAACTGCACTTACTGTAATTTGGTCTAGTGCCACTCAGCGAGGCTGAGGAGCATAGTGCCTGATTCGCAGTCGTTCTACACAAGCCTACAATTTTAATGTTATAAGTGGAGTTTCAGTTCAGACTCCATCCTTTAAGACTGTGCTAGTTGTTTCGCTTGGTAAAAGCACAGGCTGCTTCATTTAAGGAAGGAGTGGTTTGCTGTTTTCTGTTTTCATTGAGCCAAGATAAAAGGAGTTCTCTGTCTCATCCGTCCCCCCCACACACACACACACACACACACACACACACACACACACACACACACACACACACACACACACACACACACACACACACACACACACACACACACACACACACACACACACACACACACACACACTCATAGTAACACCAGACTACATATGCTGCTCTATTCTTTGTTCCCACTTTTTTGTTCATATAATCCTTTGTGGGGTTATTATTTTTACATTCGTACCTTGCAGGCAGCTAGTCCTTATCCTGGTTCTTTGTTTAATTTATCATATAAGTCATTCATTAAAACCTTGATTCTGAGAGGCTAATGACCAGGGCTTGGGGGCACGTGAACCAAATGTCCTTTTGGATTACCATCTTCAGCCCTCATGTTGCTGTTTCAGCTCTCCCTTCCTCTACCTCTGACCCAGAGCAATTGCTACACACAACAGCAACACCACAGTAACAACACAGAAACACCAGCACAGCTGCTCTACTTTACACCATGGCATATGCTAATTCTGCGCAATTAAGCCTCTTGTGTGTAATTCTCTTTTTCTCTCCTCTCTCTCTGTGTTGTTTTAAAACCCCACTGTGACTTCTGTCAAACATCTGTATAGAGAGCGTGAAGATTGTCAAGTCAGAGCATCATTAGGGGAGAATATATTTAGTCATAACCACACACACGCTTGCTTACAACTCCTCCCACACAAATGAACATACTTAGCACACACATACGCCTCTCTCACCTCACACACACACACACTCTGTTTCTCTTTCCCCCCCCCCCCACACACACACACACACACACACACACACACACACACACACACACACACACACACACACACACACACACACACACACACACACACACACACACACACACACACACACACACACAGCTCTCCTAATTGTAATACCTACCAACCAGGGCCGTGGGCAGAGTCAGGCTCTTATCTTGAATGGATGTGTCTGGGTGAATTATTTACATGACGAGGTCTGGTCTGGTGGAAGAGGAGACGCAGCCTGTCTCTGGCTTATTCATTCATTCATTCATTCATTCATATACTTCTCTCCATTTTGGAGATTCTTCAGATGCAGTTTGTCATCTCAGTCACCAGATTCAGATCACGCGTGACATATTCTGTTTTAAACATTTGTTTATTTTTTTGTTTCCGATTAATTGAAGACTTTGTATTAATTGAATGATTTGTTGTTATTCTTAGTTTCTCATCCATCAGTGAAGAGTGTCGACATTCCGATATGCTAATTATTGTCAGCTGGTTTCCTAAGTGTTTTTTGATACTCTTCAGTTGAGTCAACTAAATCAATTTTTTTTTACATAAATTGTGCTTTTAGCTGAAGTAACATCCAGTCCACTCTGTTACCTCAGTTTCCTCGTCCCCTTTCTCGCTCTCTCTCTCAATGTTTTTCTTTCTCTCTCTGTTGCTGTGCCTCTCTCTTTCTCTGTCAGTTTTTCTGTCTATGTATCTCTCTCTCTCACACTTTATCCCTCACATACCTTCCATCTTTGGGTGTCGAAGTGTACTTTGAAGACGAGAGTACAGAGCTCCCTTGTGGAAAACTAGCTTTCCTCGAAGCGATCTTGAGTGGTTTGTGTCATTCCCATAGCCTCCCATAGTGAGCTGAGTAAAGGACACGGATATACCTCCCCTCTCTCGCTGTCTGGCTCTCCTAGGTCCCTGGTCTAACTCTGAGAGTTTTTCTCCCTTCCTTCCCAAGTGTCTCCTCTTCCGATCCATCTCTCTGCGTCCCTCCCAAACCTTAACCCTCCCAACCCCTTCTAAGTCTGAGTCTCGAAAAGGTAGAATGAGAGATGGTACTGCACCTTCTAGCCCTGCACTGTTTTTGCTAACTTACTGGCAGTCAGTTACCTGTAAGTTAGTGTCGAAAAAGGTACAGTATGTTACTGTAAATTCCAAAGAAATTTTGGTTTAACTGTACATTACTATACACTGCAGTAATGTACTGTTAAACCAAAGTTTCTTTAAATGTAAAGTAACATACTGTTTCTTTTTTTTACAGTAACTTAGACCTTACAGGATCTTTTTTACAGTGCAGTCTTTCTACTTCCTCGTCCAAGACCCTCCCACTGTGAAATAAAACATTAAATAAGACTCAATCTCTCATCATTAACGCTCTTTCTTTTTCTTTCAGAGAGCCTCTGTGATTCACCCTGGTTCTCCCTAACCCTATACTAGTCTAACTGCTTCCTCTCTCCGCCCCAGACCCTCCGTCGGTGGAGCCTGTGTTGTTAGAGATGCGTCAGGGCCTGGGCCGGCCAGTGGTAATGAACTGCCGGGTCCTACGTGCCCACCCTTCCCGGGTGCTGCGCTATGAGTGGCGGCTGGGGAACCGCCTGCTCCATGCTGGACATTTCGACCAGAGCGACGAGACAGAGTACACCGTCAAAAGCCTCAACCGCGAGGGCTGGGGGGAGTACACCTGCGATGTCAACAACGAGGCCGGCGCTGGGCGCTGCACCTTCCTGGTCACAGGTAAGGAATACTTGATGTTTTTAAATGCATTTGAATAAAGTTGAATTTGATACTTCCTGTTCTCACATCACTCAATGTGGTTTGTAGCCTGGCATTCTGACTTTCCTTGTCCAGTGTCAGTATGCTAGTTATACTGAACATAATTTAGATTGGCTATTTCACTACGTCTCAAAGCACTTCACATTTTATGAGGTATAACTTACATCTTTCCTTTACATTGAGTTAATGAAACCCACCCACCTGGGTAGCCGAGCAGCCATGTTGTGCCCCATCTCTGTAACAGAGTTCTGAAGCAGGATGAGGTTTCCCTATCCTCCATCATGGCAATTAAAATTCCCAGCAATGTATCCTTAATGGCTGAATGATGTGAATGATGTCTGTAGCAAATTGAAACTTGCCTGTCAGACGGGTAGGTAGATACAGTACGTGTCCCATAAGGCAATTGATTGAAAAGGAGTAGGCGAGACGGGCGACAGCCTAATACAGATTGTCCATTTGAATGTGAGAGATGTCTTGTATAACAGCCATGTCAGTCTTAACACTTACTTTTACACATCCCCTAGTGTGTGTCCCAAATGGCACCCTATTCCCTATAGAGTGCACTACTTCTACGGGTCCTGGTCAAAGGTAGTATACTATGTAATGAATAGGGTGCCATTTGGGATGTGGCTTTCTAGATTACTAATGACAGTTCGCACTATACAGGAAGGACCCGATCCTTCATACAGGAAACAGATTTGTTAGGTAATTCATTGTTATTCCACTCTGGCTATGTATTTTTAGATTGCCATGCTGCAGTGTTTGTGGTGGAGCGCATGAAAATAGCAAGAGGAGCAGTCAGTGGCCGTGTCATCGCTCACACAGAGCGCTTGTGTTTTATGACAGGGCCAGATTAGTTTGTAGCGGCAGAGAGAGAGAAAGAGAGAGAGACAGAGAAACACAGGTTGAGGAAAGGAGAACGGGTGAAATAGACAGTGCCAGGGGACAGTGGCATAAGTGGCAGAGGATCAAAGTGACAAATACGACTCCGTCCTGAACTGCTCCGTTCCTGATGGGAGGTCTGGGAGGCAGAAACCTTTGCCATGATTCTCTCTCTCTCTCTCTCTCTCTCTCTCTCTCTCTCTCTCTCTCTCTCTCCGGTAGAGATGGTCAGTGTCTGGTCTGTGTGTCATATATCAGTCCAGCCCCTGAGGAGAAGGTGGAGGAGGAGAGGAGATCATCCCCTCCGGCCATTTGCTTTTCTCAGCGGGTGTCGTGTGCCATCGGTCACCTGCCACCTTCCTTCCCTCGCTCTCTACTTCCATCCCTCCTGTCCTACTTTCCTCCCTCATCATCTCTACAGCAATCCCTCCATCCCAGTTCACAGATTCCTACCATTCATCCCTCCCTCTAGCCCTCCATCCATCCATCCTCTATCAAATTCTCCCTCCATCCATCTCTCCCTTGAGCCATTTATCCCTTGAGCAATCTATCCCTCCCCATGTCACTCCCTCCACCTCTCCCTCCTCCAGCCATCCCTCCAGCCCTCCTTCCATCTCTCTATCCTCCCTCTCCCTTCATTCCTCCATCCATCTCTCCCTCCATCCCTCCAGCCCTCCCTCCATCCCAGTGCTCCAGATTCCTACCATCTGGATGTGTCTGCTGCCAAAGGTACGGCAACTCAGTTAGTTAGCGGGCCCCCGGGGTCCTGAAGGGAGCCCAGTGCTGAAAATCCACATTGGGCTCCACTGTACCTTATCCTTCCCTTTACTCCCTCACTTAACCACCCCCTCCTCCTCCCATCCTAAAACATGAGCTCTTCCAATGCACCCTGCCTCACCTAATCCCCCCTACCACCATCATCATCTGAAAAGATGAGGCTAGTCCAATCCCTGTGTGTGTCTGCAACGGTGGCCAGACATAATGGCATTTTTGTCCTTATTAACAGCATATCGTTCTGACTGTATATCGACTGGGGTTTAGCGATCAGAGAGTGAGTTAAGTAGTTGACCTGTTAATGAATGGACAGATACAAAAGCTTGAATGCCAAGACAGGTCAGTAGTGGAGAAAGTAATCACATGGGAACTTAATCCATAGATTGACCAATTTGCCTCAAATTAAGTTTGTTTTGGTTCTGTGTGTTTGTTGCCCTAAGAGCAGTCCAAATTCCCTGGCATAGATTCACTCTTCACTCAATATTTAAGATGGCTGAGGAAAGGGTGCTAGGAGTTTGTGTAGCAATTTGTTGAGGAAGGGAAAATGGGCACATCATATTGGGAAACAACAAAACTTCAATGCACATCAATCATTCACTGTGGAGGTAAGCTCTGATATGGTAGAAGACTGAGGCAATGCTATGCATGCAAAAAGAGAGAGAGAGAGAGAATGTGAGAATAAGAGAGCAGAGAGAAGATCTGGTCTGTGTACAGTAAAAATGTATCAATCAAAGCCATTGGCCGAAAGCCAGGGTGGGTTGATTAAATCCAGGGTCTCAGTCATTACGCCAGGGGGAACACACACAGGCATGCCCACACACACACACACACACACACACACACACACACACACACACACACACACACACACACACACACACACACACACACACACACACACACACACACACACACACACACACACACACACACACACACCAAAGCCTGGCAGCAGGCCATGCTCAGGGGCAAACACACACACACTTTATCACACTGATGGTCAGGAGCCAGGCCAGGGGGCATTTGTGTGTGTATGTGCATGCCGGGGGGGGGGGGGGGGGGGGGTTACATCTGGTGGCTGTGGCTTTACAGAGATGAGATGGCCCTTCAATCCTGCCAGAGCAGAGTGGCAGAGTGTTAGCCAGCATCTTTAGAGGGTTTAATCTGCACTCCTGAGCCCTGGCAGGACCCTTGCACGACAGGATAGAATGAGCCCCTCAGCCTTCCATCTCAGCTTGCCATACACCAATCAGATCCCCTGGACGGAACTATTTCTCTGCTGCTCTTCAATTGTGGTCCTTGGGAACCACATGGTGTGCAGGTTTTCATTTTAGCACAACACTATCATACCAGCGTTTTCAAAGGGTTTAATCTCCTCCGCTGAGCCTTGGCAGGATAGGATAGTGTTCTTCAATCATGGTCTTAGGGCCCTTCAGTCCTGGTGAGAGCGTGCCGGTTTTTGTTACAGCCCGACACTAACACATCTGTTTCAGTAATTAATAAAGGTTTAGTGATTAGTTGAATCAGGTGTGCTGTAACCAATGCCTGCACTCCCTGTGCGTCCTCAGGACAAGGAATGAAGAATACTTTCTAAGGTGAATATAGAGTAAAATGTTTCCGTAAGGAGCGTGATGAGAATATTTAAGAGAGAAGAGAATACCTGGAGTTTTCCACCGCCGCAGTGAAATTGTTTCTCCATTACATACAATAAAAATGAGGGTTCCATAAGGGTTCTTTGGGAAGGGTGATAGTTCTATGTGGAACCATACTGACCCAAAGAACCCTTTGAGCCTTTCAATTGTTCTTTCAGTTCAAAAAAGGGTTCTTTCCTCTTTTAGCGATAATTAAAATGTAGGTGCAGCGGCTCATTTGAATATTTGGGGTCGTGGTTTGCTCACAGCTCTTTTTGTGCAACCGTAAGTGAGAGTGTCATTCCAGTTTATGTAATCTGTTGTGTTATACTATTACTTGTTATATATGACTATGGCCAGTGTTGGTGTCTTGTGAAAGACACCTATGGCCTTATGTCAATTGAGAATGGATGGCTAAATCAGTAGTTTTCAATTGTGTTCTATATTGACCCAAAAAGGTTTGTAACCATGGCGGAACCCTTTTTTGGTGCTACTGTATATAGATAATTATTTTTGTATTGTTGTCACGATCGTTGTAATGATTGGACCAAGGCGCAGCGTGAGTAGCGTTCCACATCTTTATTATAACGTGAAACCTCAGCAAAATACAAAAACAATAAATGAATCAAACAAAACGTGAAGACAGTGAAGTGCAAACAGGCACCTACAAAGAAACAAGATCCCACAAAACGCAGTGGGGAAATGGCTGCCTAAATATGATCCCCAATCAGAGACAGCGCTAAACAGCTGCCTCTGATTGGGAACCATACCAAGCACACCAACATAGAAATAAACAACATAGAACACCCCCAGACCTACTATACCATAGAGAATCAAGGGCTCTCTATGGTCAGGGCATGACAATTGTTCTTTATAGTAAAACAAGTTTCTTTTTGGCACCATACAGGGTCCATTTAGAAGCATTATGAGCATGGTTCAGTTTGCTATAGCAGGAAAATAATCTTGCAGAAACAGGAAATGTGAATTATGATTAGAATGAATGGACATTTTTTTGTAGGGCTTGATATAAAAAAATATTATCGCAAATCAAGTCTGAAATGTACGTGCAGCTTATTACGTGCAGCTTATAAAGGCTTCATAAAGCCTTCATAAACACTACATAAATGTGTCACAAATCATCTATAACCATATGTCATGCTCTATAACGGGTATAAAGTGGCATAACTGTTAGACATAACCACCAATGTCAAATGTGACATAACCCACTATGTCAAATATGACATAACCTATGCTTTATAAAGGGTGGCATAAGTGCTGCTTAATAAAGGCTTTATAAATCATATTCAATTTAGGCTTTACAAAGCTTTTATAACCTTGCTATGCATCTTGGTAGAGCATTACCAGGATAGTGGGTTCGAATGTCGTAACCACCCATATGTAAAAATGTATGCACGCATGACTGTAAGTCGCTTTGGATAAATTGTATATATTATATTACTCTAAAACAGTGGCAATTTTCACATGTAAATCTAGTGGGGCAAACTCAACCATTTATTTTTTATGCATGCCAGCAAAGCCAATACACAACACTAAATAATACATTAATTGCACTATAATGGTTACAAACGGTGCCCACAAACTCTTAGAGCCTAAATAAAGCTGTCCCAAAAGAAGAGCTTTCCTTTCAGCACCATGGAGTGAATCCTTACCACCGCTACACCTGGCTATCAGCTGAGCCTTGTCTGGCAGCGAAACAGTTCATTCAGCCTCATTTTTACTCCCTTTTAAAAAACCATAGCTGATATGGCTTAAATAAATATGGTTTCTACTGACTCCTTGTGGATTAGCGTAACTCGATAAGAACCGCATTCTCCTTCAATAATACCGAATGGCAACATGAGTTTTGACTTTTGAACCATGCACAAACATTATTACATTATGTTCAGTAAATTCAAAATGTTTGTTCTTATATCATTAACACTTAGCACTAAGTATAAGCAAGTGCAAGCAAATGAGTTGCGACAAGGTAGGCCTTCGTTCAGCACCTTCAAAATGGACACCAACAGAAATTCCGAAAAAACGTTAGTTCAGATAAATTCAGCAAGATGTTGAGGCCTTAAAGGTACTCTTCTTTACGTCACCAGAGAGAGAGAGAGAGAGAGAGAGACGCAGCATTTGAAGTATTTTATTAGGCCTATGTGGTCTAAATAGGAAGGAAAATACAATCACGAGGATCCACTTTTATAGACAATATACTGATGCACAGACAGCGCATTGATCAAACAAAACAACCCTCGCAATATCAACTGGAATTACATGGGTCTAATACTGAACTTTCACTGGCAAACATGGTTACAGACCCAACAACATTATATATTATACAACGGGTGGGTCTAATTCTGAATGTTGATTGGTTAAAACCGCATTCCAGCTGGTGTCTATTCCACAAATTGCCACCGGCTAAATCTATGATGTTAAAATGCCTATTTACTCTGTTCCATCTGACTGCACAATCCACTGTCTCATCAGCCCAGCCAGGCAATTTATCAACTTGATCTCCACCATAAAAAGCATCTAGACATTCTCACATTTATTTTACACTAACATTTCGTTTTCAACAGCGGATATTTGTATAAACCTTGCTGTCTGTCTCTCCGACATTTGCAACATTTGCAACATCATTTCAAAATCATGAATCAGCTGGCATCATTTTTATGGATATATACAAAAAAAGGTCAATTTAATAAAGGTAAAATGAAATGCAGGTAATTTGCAGTCTTTCCAGCTTCAGTTTGAAGTAATTTACTGTAGCTGTGTTGTTGGCTAACTCCTCTGAACAACAGTGTCCTGACAAGTGAGCACATTTTCTATGCCAGGTGAAATCACACCTCATTAGCTCATTGTTATGGATGTCAAAATAAATGTCACTAGAAAACAGCTTAAGCAAATGCAACTGCAGCTACTTTTCTGTTATTCTGGCTGCACTTTTTGATGTGACCGTAAGTTAGCCGTAGTTGGCAAGCAAGGGATAAGAACATTGCCAGCCAGTATGGCAATGGAACATTTAGAAGGAACGACTGGGTCACGTCCATAGATACAGAACAAAAAGACTGAACGACTGTGCTATAGCAACTAGGCTTTAGCAACTAGGCTTTAGCAACCCTAGATTTGTGTCGGGACTATATCTTGTGGAAGGATGAAATAGTATGAATAAATTAATCAAAATAAATGTTTTAATGAAAATATGTCAATCATTATTTGAATATGTTGGCAACCCGTTGTATAAAAGTGATAATGCCCTTGAAGCCGGTGTTTGGAGGATATATTGGCACAGCTTGCTGGCCCTCGATGAACAACACCCATGCCAATACTGTATATCCTCCAAACACCAGCTTCTCGGGCACTATCACTTAATTATCCCCTCCTCATAGAGAAAAGCACATGAGCTAATTATAATTCACAATGAAAGCAAAACAATGAAATGTATCATTCCAACATTGCCTAAAATTATGAATAAGATACTACTAATAATGAGACCAATATTAGCAATATAACAATTGAGATGTACAAACTATGGCATAAGGGAACAATGAGTGGCTAAAAGGCAAGCCGTAATTTCGATTAAGACATTAATGAGCGAGCTAAGACAGACATAGTCGATGTGACTATTTGTTCAGCACTTTAGAAATGGAAAGCGACAGAATTCAGAACATAGTCCATTCTTACAGTATTCTCCCTGTACACCAAGTCAGAACTGTAGAATAAATAATGGGGGCATATAAGCAGTCAATGAAAGCTTTTACAATATTTGATGATGACATTTCTCTAAAACAGGCTATAGGCTACATGTGCAGCTCCAAGTCAGAACAGTAGATTCAGTTCTGAGGGGGCGGAACCAAGGGTGAGACATGGGCTACTTACAGCGTACTACACAACATACACTTAGCATTACTTTCTTAGCTTCAGTATAGATATATCCCTAGCATATTACATAATTTATGCAGCAGTATACACAACGTGTGCTGTGCTCACTTGAACAGGAAGGTGGTGCTGCAGTCCGTCTTGTGGGCAAACTTTTTCATCAAACTTTGACATCAAAGTCTGGCATGCTCTGGATTTATGCTGCTTTTAAGACAAATGGAAACTCTAAAACAAATTAGGTTGAATCATGACGTCAGAGCTCTAGCAAGAGGCCTGAGATCCCGACTTGGAATTCCGAGTTGGATGACCGTTCAAAACGTATTTTCCCATTTGTATCTCGTTTTTTTCAGAGTTCCCAGTTGTCTTGAATGCAATGAAGTCAGAGGTCAGAGATTTCCCAGTTGTTTTGAACAGAAGTCATGCTGGATTGACACATGACCAATGTATTCAAACATTTCTGGCCCATGGTGTTGCGTGTGTTGCGTGTTTAAATCCAGACTTATAGCAGGCAGGGGAAGCAAAATAGTGATTGCTTTGCGATGCTTGCAATTAGCCACTGATTCTTTCAAATCCACTCATTGTTGAATTTGCGAATTCTGACTTGTTGGGTAATGTTTATATCCAATGGCCGATGAGCACCGATACATTTTATCTATAATTTCTCCCGATAATTATGACAAGGATTGAATAGGATTTGCCAGTTGATTGACCATGTGATTCTGCTTGTCATGACGATGACTTCTTGTCTAGCTAGCTAACTTGCTAGCTAAGATTTTAAAAGTATGATGTTGACATGATCATTCCAATCAAAGCTACGGTAGATATAACGTGATATCTGTGGCCAATGACCTTGAGGCTTCTTGGATGGGCACTTCTAATGTAACTCTATGGCAGCACCCCAAGGGTGCTTGAACTGCCTAGCTCTCTCTGTAGATTATGCAGTGACGTAGTGTTCCCATGAGTGGCAGAACACTGAGCCAATCACGGCGCAACTAGAGAAGATTGCCAACGCCTACGCTAAAATATATATTGTTTGCAAACTGATATGTAACACTAATTAATGCCAAAATAACATGCAAAACAGGCCAACTTCTTTTTTTTATTATGATTATTTTTTGCTAAACAGGTGGGGCTCAATGCCTTGAATGACAGGTCACCACTGATCTAAAACATTTCTAGGATGGCCCAACCTCTTCCCTCTTGGGTGCATAGCCAATATTGGACCTGACCTCAACTTTCCTCAAATTGCTGTGCTACAGGTTGACACACACTCTAAAGTGCAGTCATGGTAGGGCCTTTTAAAATCTCTTTTTTGTTGTTGCCTAATTCTGTTTTCTCTGTTTAGTTTTTCCATGTTTCATATTTCCCCCAATTTTGGGAGGTTTTTCCACACTTTTTTAAATAGAAAAACAACAACATTTGATTTTCTTTGTTAGCACACGGATCCCGTTACCGGGATCAAAATCGGCAACATCCGGTGAAGCTGGAGCGCGCCAAATTCAAATGACAAAATCGTAATATTAAACATTCATGAAAATACAAGTATCTAACATCGTTTAAAAGCTTAACTTCTTGTTAATCCAACCGAGTTGTCAGATTTCAAAAAGGCTTTACGGCAAAAGCATACCATGCGATTATCTGAGGACAGCGCCCCACACCAAAATACTTTTCCAAACCAGCAGAGGCGTCACAAAATCCCAAAAAGCGATAAAATAAATCACTTACCTTTTTGAAGATCTTCCTCTGTTTGCAATCCCAAGTATCCCAGCTACACAACAAATGGTTGTTTTGTTCGATAAAGTCCTTCTTTATATCCCAAAAATGTCCATTTATTTGGCGCGCTTGATTCAGGAATCCACTCTTTCAGCATGCATACAAACGAATCCAAGAAGTTACCAGTAAAGTTCATCCAAACAAGTGAAACGATGTTTCTAATTAATCCTCAGCTACTCTAATATCTAAATAAATTATACAATTTAAGACAGAGAATAGTATCGTCAATAGGGATAATAAATAACGAAGAGTGCGCACATCATTCACGCACGCAACAAGACTACATTTCTAATGAGAGACACCTTGGAAAACCTACAACTACTCGGTCATTTTTCAATAAACAAGCCTGAAACCCTTTCTATAGACTTTTGACATCTAGTGGAAGCTATAGGAACTGCAATCTGGGAGCTATTTATTTGTATATCCCATAGACAAGCATTGAAATGGACTGTGACCTCAAAAAATCATTTTCCGGATGGATTTTCCTCGGGTTTTCGCCTGCCATATCAGTTCTGTTATACTCACAGACATTATTGTAACAGTTTTAGAAACTTCGGAGTGTTTTCTATCCAATGCTACCAATTATATGCATATCTGGGCCTGAGTAACAGGCAGTTTACTTTGGGCACGTCATTCATCTTAAATCTGAACACTGCCCCCTAATCCTAAGAGGTTTTAAGCCACATCAGGGGATGACTTTTGAGTTCTGGGAAAAATCTAAGAAACTTACATTTTTGTGTGTAGTTGCCCTTAATTCATTATGTATGCCCTGCACTGTTATTTGGTTAGCAGTGTTTAGTGTTTCTGTGGCGCAGTAAGGGCACTTGTGATGAGTTCACAAATCAAATGCACGCTTGTGGTGCCACGAGACTGCAAAAAATGAGTAAGTTAACATTTATTTATTGTAATAAAAATTCATTTGTAGTAGTTAAGTGTTGAGTTAGATTACATGGTTATTTCAAATAATTTCTGTGACAAAAAAATCTGCTAGCTAGCAGGCTCAGCTAAATAAAAAAATCACCCTAAATACAGCCACGTCTCATAGGAACGTCATGAGATTTGTAAATGAAAGAGAATATAATAATATGAATCAAATGGAGTTTCCCATCTCCCCATTTAGAGTATTTCTGGCGCAGCACAGACCTTATCCAGATGGTGAGACAAAGGCATTTCATAACAGACCTACTAACTTTCTTTGTTGTTACTTTGAAGGTTGGAACCAACATGCACTACATCCAGCAGGCAGAGAGGCAATAACCATTCGTCTGCCCGCTCATGGACAAGCCACACTATTCACAGCCCTGTGTAATGTCCAATGTAATTATGTTGCTGGACATTTTGAAACGTATTGTATTTGTAGTGTAAAAAAAGGAACTGTATGGTTTAAACATATCTTTCATGTTTATTTGTTTTAGCTGTTATTGATCATTATCTAAGTGTTAATACATTTGTATTTACATAATTAAGCCTTTATGTATGTGTTATGAATGACCAAAGGTGTGTAACTTTAAAGTAAATACAGTGTCATGCGATATAGAGTCTTTATGGATGTGTTATGAGTGATCGAAGGTGTCTCACTTCAAATGAAGTATTACAGGACACTACATACAGTGTCAATAAATAGGTTATTAACGTTCTGCTAATTTATAAAGGTTCTCTCATGATCCACAGGTTACTGTAGGGTGAGAGCGGTATTTAAATAGGTTGATGGACCTGCAAAGCTTTCATTTGTGTGTGTGTGTGTGTGTGTGTGTGTGTGTGTGTGTGTGTGTGTGTGTGTGTGTGTGTGTGTGTGTGTGTGTGTGTGTGTGTGTGTGTGTGTGTGTGTGTGTGTGTGTGTGTGTGTGTGTGTCAGAGCCAAGATGATTTGAAGTAGTCCAACCTGAGACTACCGCACAAGGTATTCCTCTTCTGTTCCCTTGCTGGAGAACAGGGCTTGATTACAACCTGTTACAATGGTGGCTGATCTTTCAGGAGGGGAGTGGGTGAATGTGACAAAGACCTGACTGCACCGCACGGTATGGCTCATTATATTGTTGTGTGCATGTTTGTGTACTGAAGAACATGTAAGTTGGTTCCAGAAGAAAACCATTTTCAATTTACTTATATTGGGAGTTATTGCGCACACAGCACATATACGCCTGGGATATCAACCATTCAATGTTGGCTTTAGTGGGAGTGACCATAGAATTCTATCGGAGTGACCTTACTGAGTAAAGTATTTGTAGTCAGGTTATGTCCTCTGCTAGCAAAAACGTTCCCCCTTGTTATCACTAGTTAACACAGCGACAAAGCCATAATTATGTCAAAACCCTGCCCATTTCCACAATTGATCTTCTTAAAATTGTATTTTAAACCTAATCCTAACTAATGAAGGCCAAGTTTGATGTGTTGGTCCACCAGACCTTCCGCGAGATTAGGAGTAATGTGACTAACATGACTTCACTTTAGAGCGTGTGCCATCCTTCAGCACAACATGTCACCCTTGATAAAGCACATGTTCATATCATATTCGACATAATGGGTTATGTCACATTTGACGGGTGGTTATGTCACACAGTTATGCCACATTTATGAACCCTTTATAAAGCATGACATACTGTTATAGATGCTTTGTAACACATGTATGTATTGCTTATGAAGGCTTTAGGAAGCCTTTATAAGCTGAACGTCATTTAAAGCGGGACTGCCTTGGTCAACCTCGACTACACTACAAGTTTGCATTTCCTGCTGCACAGGAACATTCTCAGCAACAAACGAGGGATCAAATTGAGATCCTACATCTGTATAATCTTCAAAAACTGTTCTATATAGCACCAAAAAGGGTTCTGCTATGGTTACAAACCAAAGAACCCCTATCTGGTACTATACTAGTACCATTCTTTTTTAGTGTGTGGCTGTCTGACAGTGATGGATAGCCGATGATGAGTGACACGATGTGCTGTAGAAACCAACAGGGAGCATATGAATAGTGTTATCTATCGATCAGTTATATAGGAATCTGTCAGCCCTGAAGGACAGAAGCATACTGTATAGGTTATATAAAGTCATGTGACGTGTAATCCTTTATGATAGCCTGATAGGCATATGTATAAGCAGCGTAGTGTCATTACTATATGTAAAAAAAAAAAAAAAAGCTAAATATGTCTTTACTTCAACCGTTATTATAACAATAGTGAAATTGTAACCATAGCTCAGTTGATATTAATAATACATCCATCTCCATTTCCCTTGGTAATCAGAAGCCTGACTGGAACATTATAATGTTCTATGTCTAGACATATTTGTTAGACAAAAGCACTGTGATGTTTGGGGAGCAGAGTTTGAGTCTCATGAAGGAAACAGATTTGTGTGTGTTTCTTTGAGCAACTGTGTTCTTTGAACCCTTCTCCAAACCGAGACTAGGGTACAGTTAAGCCACTGGAAAACAAATATGTCATTGGGTATTTGTTGCCACCAGTGCAAACACTGGGAATATTTCACTCCAAACCAGGCTTTTGTTCTTCACGCATTGCTGAAGTTTGGGTTTGACATAATTTAGTTTTGTCACTTTTTCTATTTCTTTTGGTTTCAATGAATATTAAAATACATTTTATGCCAATTGGCATAAAAACTGAATTTATCGTTTCTCATAGATCCAAATTGTTATTCATTTAACGTGGTCATTAGCATACATCTAGCTGCTTTATGACCCTTGTGACTGGAGCAGGTTGCGTGTTTATATGAAGCCTCAGTGTAACGCCGGGTGAAAGGAGAGGACGAAGATGCAGCGTGGTGAGCGTACATATTCATTTTATTGGAACAAACGCCAAACAAAACAATAAACACTACCCAACAACTGTGAAGCTAAAGGCTAATGTGCCCTAAACAAAGTCAACTTCCCACAACCCAAGGAGGGAAAAAGGGCTACCTAAGTATGATTCCCAATCAGAGACAACGATAGACAGCTGTCCCTGATTGAGAACCATACCCGGCCAAAACATAGAAAATAAAGAACATAGAAAAAGGAACATAGAATGCCCACCCTAGTCACACCCTTGCCTAACCAACATAGAGAATAAAAAACCTCTCTATGGCCAGGGCGTGACACTCAGCTACAATACAGCCTACATCTGTGTCTATGGGAGGGAGGTAAAGACAGACTAGCATATGGCTGCTGGACAGCTTCTAAATAAATATAATTATGTTTCTAATCCATAAGCGATTCGTAGCTTGTTGTAGTAGTCCATTGTTTACTAAGGTGTTCCATCATGTAGTAGCTTGATAATGCACAACAATGATGGACTTTGGGAAAATGCTTGCATTCATTACATACCAGTCATGCATGTAATCCGTTGAAAGCTAAATAGACCTCAAGTAATTAAAATAATTTGTTTTTGTTTCATTTGCATTGCTTGACCTTGCTTCCTTTGTGGTTGGTCGCTCCGTGCTCTCTATTTCAATTGTAGAGAGAGCGAGAGAGAGAGAGAGATGTAGAGAGAGAAATAGAGAGAGAGAGAGACAGAGAGAAAGAGAGAGAGAGAGAGAAATAGAGAGAGAGAGAGAGATGGGCAGGGGTTAGAGAAAGCAACATGGGGAGATGGAGAAGGGCTATTGTTTTCTTCCCCAAAACCTGTACAGAAACAGGTTTTTCGACCCTCAGATCAACGCTGACTTTTCATATTACATTAATATACAGGATGTCCTTTCAGGAGTGGTTTTCTGTGACAAGTGTATGACCTTTGAAAGTCACATGTCTACAAAACATAGAAAGAATAACAGAGGAATTAAATTGGCGAGACGAGAAAGAGAGAGAGAAAAAGAAAGAAAGAGAGAGAGCGATAGAGAGAGACAGAGACAAAGAGAGTGACTTGTCCCTGGGAGTTTCTGTAACATTTCCCAGCATGGACTCAGCTCACAACTGCCAGGTATAATCGTATTGTATTCAGTTCAGTTGTTGATATTTTCTCTACAATTGTTTTTACTGGAAAGATGACTACTGTAGAATACAGTTATGCGATGGTTAGTTACGTATCTCAAGCTAATTTTGGGAATACATTCTCAAAACGGCATATACTTCCCTGAACAGAAGAGATGGTTAGGAATCCATGAATTGTTTTTGCATCTCATGACTTGTGAAAACATGGTTGACTGGATTCTAAACTCATTCTAAACTGTGATACAAAGAGCATGATAAATAGCACATTTAAATCCATTAGTATACACTTCCTGTATCCAAACAGGTTTCTATGGTAAAGATACCAAAACACATTCCCCAAAATATTGTTCTGCTCTAGCCCCATTGGGTTTCTTTCTCTTGTTCTATGGAAATTAGATTATCTTGTTGATGAATGAGCATTTTTTTGTGTGGATTAGAATATTGTATTTTAACAGCTTTATCCATGTATAGGCTTGTGATCTTTACTCGGCTGTCCAAACAAATGCAAAGCTTCATTAACCTGATTTATTATCTATAGGATTCAGGACAAAACACTTTCAGGAGAGATTGTGACTTATTATCTTAAGTGATTATGAGAATTGATCAAACTAGTGAGTGTCTGAAAGAAACAGTCAATCTTGATTTACGCCCAAAGCGGTATACAACCTTTTTTATCAGTATTTTGTTGATGGGTTTTAGAAGTCCTATCTTCAGAAACTGAATTTATTTATTTAAAAAGTGGAAGGCTTAACCTCTGAATTGATTGATTGGATGCTAAATCAGATTTGTTGAATTATGTTATAGAGCTCCCTTGCAAAAAAGACCTTGGTCTCAATCGGGCTTCCTTCTAAAATAAAGGTAAAAAAAGTTTAAAACCTCTTAAGGATTTACGGGATCGGTGTCCCTATACCGGGACGGTTGTTGCTAACATGCACTAATGTAACAGCAAACTTTCCAGGACATAGACATGTCTTATATGGGCAGAACACTTAAATAATTGTTAATCTAACTGCACTGTCCAATTTACAGTAGCTATTACAGTGAAAAAATACCATGCTATTGTTTGAGGAGAGTGCACAAGAACAAAAAAACTTTTATCACGGCAACTGGTTTGATACATTCACCCCTGAAGGTAAATAATGTACTTACATTCAGTAATCTTGCTCTGATTTGTCATCCTGAGGGTCCCAGAGATAAAATGTAGCATAGGTTTGTTTGATCAAATCCATTTTTATATTCAAATGTAGGAACTGGGTTCTACTGTACAGTTTTAACCCCTGCTGTCTCTAAACTAAGTCAAACAATAGCGTCGCTCATTTGAACCAAATGGAAAGGTTTGAATACAGAAGAAGACAACAAATCAAGTCAACTGATATTGATTACGTTCACATACTCTATTTTGCTCATGTTATCGTGGGTGTACCAAAGTGCTTATGTTCCTAACACTAGTCTTAAAGCCATGATGTTGTGAGACAGAAATTGGCCCAGTGAACTTTTTACGCTTTGTTCTCTTTTAAAAAGTGACCCAGTCCCTTAGTTCTTTCCACTATGATGGCCCTGCTGGCAGGCAGACACCTGATGGAGCTGTGGTCTGTTTGGTTCACACTTCCCAGCCTGTGGGGATCAACTCCACTGATTGATTCACACTCTTCAGACTGAGTACTGATAGGTTGACCCTCCCAAGCCTGTGGGACTAAACTCTTAACTCTGGGGATCATTAAATGTGTCTGGTAGTCTGCATAGAGAGTCTTAATAAGTCATCGATGACATAAACCGCCATGACAGCTCTAATAGACTTTGCTGCAGGAGAGATCAGCAAGTTGCTCTGTCTCAACTTCATATTGTCAGATCACTGCATTGCTTTATTTGAGTTAGCATTAGCCTCTGTCTTGACTATCGCTATCGCTAATCCTCCCCTTTTTTGTTGTGCTTCAGTAGACTGAATTTCAACAGATACGACTGTATGAACCGCTTTCTGTTTTGGTGTCAGCGAGAAGAATGTTATACTGTCTTTAGAGAGTGTCCTCTTGAATGCTATTTTTTTTAACTATTAGTGTGTTTACTTTGACCTGTGAGAAATCTATTTTTGTTGGCTCTCCGTCTCTTCTGTAAAAATGGAATATGTCAAGCAGCCCACTTCAGAACACCGTACTGAACACACAGTAGTTTTCTGTCCTGACAATAACACAGCTGGCCATGTGGCTGGCGATCAAATCAAACAGCTTTATGGACAAAATACCTGAGAAAGATTGACAGGCTTCTGTAAAAAAAAAGAACTCTTCTGGTTGATGCCTTGCAGCCATTTTGTGGAATAATACTCAACATGACATATTTGCATTTTGGTAACCCAAAATAAATAGCAAATATTGTGCAGTATGTGAACTTATTTATCTTGATCACATATTACTCCCTCGATGCCACAGGTAAAGCTGAACAAAAATGGAAAATGCAAAAACAAAGATGAATTAGTCCTAAATATTGTTTTTTGTTTACAGGGAAGGCGTATCCCCCAGAGTTCTACTACGACACGTACAGTCCTCTGTGGCAGAACCGACCTACAGTCTACGGCTTCAAACTGCAGTGGACCCAGATGAATCCCAACGCTGTGGACCGCATTGTGGCCTACCGCCTCGGCATACGACAGGTAGGTGTGTGCGTGCGTGTGCATCCTAACCCTAACCCTGGATGTAGAAAGGCCTTACATATGACAGAAAAGTAACATGATAGAGGGAATATCAGAATTTGTATTTATTTTTATTTTTTATACATATATATTTTTATTTTATTTAACTAGGCAAGTCAGTTAAGAACACATTGTTATTTACAATGATGGCCTACCCCGGCCAAACAGGGACGATGCTGGGCCAATTGTGCGCCACCCTATGGAACTCCCAATCACGGCCGGGTGTGATACAGCCTGAAATCGAACCAGGGTGTCTGTAGTGACACCTCAAGCACTGAGATGCAGTGCCTTAGACCGCTGCACTACTCGGGAGTTCTCTCTCTCTGTCTCACTCACTCACTCACTCACTCACACTCTCACACACAGTCTCACACATCATAGTGATGTGACAATAGTCCCCCTTTCTCAACAGCGTCTGTTGCGTCACCCAATTTTATCACATTAGCATGTTGGTAGCGCCGTTAAACTGAGGCTTGATGACACTTTATGTGGTCTCTTTTGTTGTACCCATAACCCCCTACTGGGACAAAGTGGCACCCTCCCTTTGGTCACAGCAGGCATTGACTTTCACAACCTACAGAAATATAATGTAGAAATGTACGCTACTGTAGGTCTCTGCATGATTCTGTCCGTCTGTTGATGGTCTGAGAATGTTGATCATGGCAGTTTTGATCACATTAACCACAACTATTACAGGGAAATATGCTATAGTATTTGTTAGGCTTTATTGGTTAAGTGGAAGCTCTTATTCAGAGCCACTGCATTACAGGCGACAGTTAAGCCTTCTGAACTGACGTCCTCACATTGAGTGAGTCTAATACCGAGTCTAATAGCTGTAGTTATACTCTGTTTTTCTGATAAATAGTATAATTCCATATTTGTTTCCTACTACACCCCTTCTGGAATTTACGCTTGAAAAACCCATTAAAACCGGGCTTGTTTCTGTACCTCAAGGATTCTTCTGTCAACAATTTCAGTCGGCTTGTTTGTTAATGAATTTGGTTGCATTCATGTGATTCGTTCATTCGCCGTGGGAGCCAATGGTACGCTGGCTTCCTGCTTGCTAGGCAGGCTGGTTTTCGAGAGCTTGCCAGGAAGACATATTTATACTCCCTTCGCTGGAATTCAACTGGTCCTTTTCACAATTTCACAGATTAATTCTGTGCTGGTGCTAAAATGGGCCGACAGTAATTCAGCAATCACATTAACATTATAATCTCTTTTGCTGTTGTTTGGAGAGAAAAAGAAAAGGCAAGGAAATAGTCCCACCTGTTTGCTCGCTCTTGCTTTTGTTTTTATTTCCTACCTGGCAAGCAGAAAATCGTTGTTTGCGAGAATTCATTTTCTTTTACACTTTTTTTCCTCCCAAGGTAGTGGAGTGCATCTCAACTAGGCTGTGTATCCCAGGCCTCCCTACCTGCTGTTGTCTTAGATACAGGAGGTATTATGCTTTAGGGGAGTTAAGAGGGGGCCCATCGGTAACATTTACCTTGAAGGTGAGCCTCTCCTTCATGTTTCATCTGCCAAGAAATGTTTGAATCTTGACCCTTTTTCTTTTCCACTTTTCTTCCTTCGCAATGAGCATTCTGTTTTCATCGCTCTTTGCGATTGAGAAAGCGATGGAACATGAATGAGTAAGGAGGAGAGAGGGAACAAGAGAGAGAGGGAGAGTGAGAGGGAGGAAGGAGGAGGAGTGTTTCCCTCCTTCATAAATAAATAGATACCCCCGGTAGGATGCTGAGCGGAGTGAGCTGAGACAGTGGTGCAGCAAGGAAAGCGTTGGCACATGGACCGCTCCTCCACTCCTCTGCTCTACCTGCTATTTATAGCCATGAGCAGAGCAGCTAACACTACTCCTGTTCTGTTATGTTCCCCCGCCATTCCCACATAATCATTATCATTTCCCCTTCGCTGCTGCCTTTGAATTAATACTGAGGGCTAGTGGGTTTTATGCCTCTATAATGGATGGCTCTCTGTTATTGTCTGGGTCCTGGTGTGAAAGACAGATGGACAGACAGGTAGAACAGGTCGGTTGGGCCGAGGAAAGAGAGTGTGAGGCCCTAGTTGAAAGGAAGGAGCGTATAGGAGCGAGGAGAAGCACAGAGCAGGATCACGGCACACCTTGGCAGTCATGGCTGCTGTCTGTCTGTGGGCTTCACTTCTGAACACTACTTCCATGTCAGCCCACTGCAAAAACAAGGGAGCCTTTCTCTCTACTCTCTATGACTCTCGCTTTCTCTCTTGTTCCACCCTTCTTCCCTCCTGAAGCATCCTCACGCTGCAATGACAGCCTTATCCTTTTTACTCTCTCTTTCTCTCTTTCTTTCCCTCCTTCTCTCATTCGTTGCAATGAAGCAATGACAGCCTATTCCTTCTTCCTCTTCTCTTTCTGTCTCTCTCTCTCTCTTGCGCCTCCTCCTCCTCAGTCAATTGATCTGTCAGTCAGTGTTGGATCAGTGAGCGGGGTGAGGAGCAGCACAGATCAATAGCAGCAGACTAATTACATGCAGCCAATCAATCTCTCTCTCTGTCTCCCCCTCCCCCCTCTCTTTCTGTCTCTCTCCCTCCCTCCTCCTCTATCTCTCTCTCTCTCTCTCTTCTCTCTCGTTCTCTCTCTCCTAATGTTGAAAGCCACTTTGATTAGTCCTGCGTTTCACTCTGCACCCGTCTCTTTGATCAACTTCTCTGGTTCTTAAAGGTACCATAAAAATCCCACAAACTGTTGCTGCAATCAAGTGAATTCAGATGTGATATGGCACTCTGCGTCTGTCTGACTCCCTGTGAAGAAACACTAGGAGTGAAAGGTAATGAGTTACACGCAGAAAATGATAATTGCATCAAGTCAAACAAACAATAATGGGAGAATAAAACAGAAGTACCAAACCTAAAGAAGTTGAACAGAGATGCACTGTTGCAAATCACATTAAAATAGTAAAAGGCTTCTGTAATGAGCAATTATAGATTTAATTAACTATTTAAAAGACAATTCTGTTCCCTGATGGTGGAAAGATGGAGTCATCAGCTTCCATTTGTTCAGTTAGAGTTTGAGGCAAAGTGGTTCTGGAGCCAAGATTGGCGTTTAAGGCCTCCATCTGCCCCTAACAGCATTGTACACACTTCATCATTCACGCACACACACATGCATGGATACTCGCATGCACTCATACTGTATGCACACACACACACACGGACGCACATTCATGCACACTAACACAGACACACACACACACACACACACAGACAGACACACTTCATCAAACTCCTCTCCAAACCCTTCCAATTCATGCAAATTAGCAGAGGTGCCTTTTGGACTCTGTGGTACAGTGGAAATAATTAAAAAGGGTTGGGGCAAACTGTTACAGCCTGGATATAATTATAAATAACAGACAAAACCAGAGCTATTTACCTGTGAACCTAACTCTTAGTTGGTAATTACACAGCAGACTCACACTGGTTAATAACTTAATTGGCACTGGCCTACCAAACACACACCCACAACTGCACGCGCACACACACACACACACACACACACACACACACACACACACACACACACACACACACACACACACACACACACACACACACACACACACACACACACACACACACACACAGCGCATCCTTACAAAGTCATCCATCGCTTCTCTCTCTCCCTCTAGTCTCACACTCCCTTCCTCTCTATCCTGGCAACACACATTCGCAATGGCATATGGTGACTATTTGTGATGCAGGAGCTGTTACCATTCTCTTTTCCAGGTCTCTGCTATCCTAACTGATCCTCTAGAAGAAAATACACCCCTCTTTTCCCTTATTCTCTCTCATGCTCAAGCCCTTTCATGGTTCCCAATGAATGTGGAATGCATCACTTGCCTCTTTGAATTCCACACTGGTTCAAAGCCACGTTGCCATTGTATCACCAGGCATGAATAGCAGTAGCCGTGTGAGGATGACTTAAATTAGATCATCACCTGAAAGCGGGTTCACGGGAGAGCAACAGAATGTGATGGAAAATTCTGTTTACGGTTAGTCTCTTTTAAGGCAGGGGCCCGGTCTGTGTTATGCGATGCATAGAGAAACATGTGGACCGTGGTTAGAGGGAAACTTCAAAGATGACCATGTTTGATAAGAGGCTGTTGATAAGGATGAGAAGGAAAAGGCAAGAAGTCTTGAGAATGCATCACTACTGGTCATGCCCCCTTCCTTGTAGAGATTTGTAGACTACATTCATGACAACGAGACTCATTCCAATAAAATCTGATTCCACCTGTGCTCACTTTTCTTATCTGTGTATGAAGGCAACACTGGTTTGAATCACCGGAATGTGGGAGTCTCATAGTGTTCTTTACTGTGTGTGTGTGTGTGTGTGTGTGTGTGTGTGTGTGTGTGTGTGTGTGTGTGTGTGTGTGTGTGTGTGTGTGTGTGTGTGTGTGTGTGTGTGTGTGTGTGTGTGTGTGTGTGTGTGTGTGTGTGTGTGTGTGTGTGTGTGTGTGTGTGTGTGTGTGTGTAATTCTAACTCTGTTGTCATGTGTCCTCCCGTCCAGACAGGGCTCCAGAGGTGGTGGGAGCAGGAGATCCCCGTGGATGGAACCATCACCAAGGGAGAGCTGAACACACACAACCTGACAGAGCTCATCAAGCCTGCAGCCTACGAGGTGCGCCTCACCCCCATCACACGCTTCGGAGAGGGTGACTCCACCATCAGGATCATCACCTACAGTGGTGAGTAGACCATTGGATTGGTCTCTGTATGTTTAGGGTTACAAATTCCTGTAATTTTCCCAAAAATTCAAAGGATTTACAGATATCCTGGTTGGAGAATTCTGGAAATTCTGCTAATTTCTTCTGATTCCAGGAATATTCTTAGACATTTTGGGAAAGATACTAGAATTTGATCTATTTGATTGGGAATGTAACAACCCCAAGCAGATGTATATTGTATGAAAACGAGGAGAAATGTTCAATGTGAAGTGTGGATGAAGTCAGTGGTGTCCTACTCTGGGACTGAACTACAGCTACAAGGTATCATCCTTCATTAGGTATGTGTATCATCCTGTAATGATCCTGTTATGATGTAGTCATGACAACTAGACCACCGAACACAGCGTAACAGTAAGAGGTTGTTAACAACAGGAAGACGAGGCCGGTTGCTAACAAACAGAGACGTCAGTTGTCAGGGAAGATAGTCAATGATTATGATATTGACTAGATCATCCAGTGCCCTAATAGATAATAAAGTGCATACTTATTGATCTGACAAAATCAATTAGATTGTTGACAGCGAGTGAAGCTATCTATGCTTGCTTGGCTATCTATGCTAGCTGACGCAAAATAAAATGTTGACAAAAAAAAAGCTACAGGAGCTAGCTTGGCTAGCATGCCAACCCAGAGCCAAAAACACATACAGTGCCTTTAGAAAGTATTCACTCAAGTCTTTGCACACCTGGATTGTACAATATTTGCTAATTTATTATTTTTTAAATTCTTCAAGCACTGTCAAATTGGTTGTTGATTATTGCTAGAAAGCCATTTTCAAGTCTTGCCCTAGATTTTCAAGACAATTTAAGTCAAAACTGTAAGTAGACCACTCAGGATCCTTCAACGTCATCTTGGTAAGCAACTCCAGTGTAGATTTGGCCTTGTG
This sequence comes from Salmo salar, assembly GCF_965601325.2. Classification (NCBI taxonomy): domain Eukaryota; kingdom Metazoa; phylum Chordata; class Actinopteri; order Salmoniformes; family Salmonidae; genus Salmo; species Salmo salar. The sequence goes on from NC_138305.1 coordinate 57,419,308, forward strand.
TTTTAGGTTATTGTTCTGCTGAAAGGGGAATTTTTCTCCCAGTGTCTGTTGGAATGCAGACTGAACCAGGTTTTCCACTAGGATTTTGCCTGTGCTTAGTTGCATTCCGTTTCTATTTATCAAAAAAACAATCCCTAGTCCTTGCATACCAATAACATGATACAGACACTACCATGCTTGAAAATATGAAGAGTGGTACTCGTGATGTGTTTGATTTGCCCCAAACATAACGCTTTGTATTCAGGACAAAAAGTTCATATCTTTGCCACATTTTTTGCAGTTTTACTTAAGTGCCTTGTTGCAAACAGGTTGCATGTTATGGAATATTTTTACTTTGCCCATGCCTCCTTCTTTTCACTCTGTCATTGAGGTTAGTATTGTGGAGTAGCTACAATATTGTTGAACCATCCTCAGCTTTCTCATCACAACTATTAAACTCTGTAAATGTTTTAAAATCACCATTGGCCTCATGGTGAAATCCCTGAACAGTTTCTTTCCTTTCCTGCAGCTGAGTTAGGAAGGACACCTGTATCTTTGTAGCGACTGGGTGTATTGATACACCATCCGAAGCCTAATTAATAACTTCACCATGCTCAAAGGGATATTCAGCATGTGCCTTTTGTATTTGTACATATCTACACTATATATACAAAAGTATGTGGACACCTTTCAAACTAGTGAATTTGGCTATTTCAGCCACACCCGTTGCTGACAGGTGTATACAATCGAGCACACAGCCATGCAATCTCCATAGACAAACATTGGCAGTAAAATGGCCTTACTGCAGTGACTTTCCACGTGGCACCGTCATAGGATGCCACCTTTCCAACAAGTCAGTTCGTCAAATTTCTGCCATGCTAGAGCTGTCCCGGTCAACTGTATGTGCTGTTATTGTTTTTATTTTTATTTAACCTTTATTTAACTAGGCAAGTAAGTTAAGAACAAATTCTTATTTACAATGACGGCCTACCAAAAGGCAAAAGGCCTAAAAATAAATTAAATACAAATATAGGACAAAACACATATCATGACAAGAGAGGCAACACAACACTACATAAAGAGAGACCTAAGATGACAACATATCATGGCAGCAACACATGACAACACAGCATGGTAACAACACAACATGACAACAACATGGTAGCAACACAACATGGCAGAAGCACAACATGGTATCAACACAAAACATGGTACAAACATTATTGGGCACAGACAACATCACAAAGGACAAGAAGGTAGAGACAACATTACATCACTCAAAGCAGCCACAACTGTCAGTAAGAGTGTCCATGAATGAGTCTTTGAATGAAGAGATTGAGGTAAAACTGTCTAGTTTGAGTGTTTGTTGCAGCTCGTTCCAGTCGCTAGCTGCAGTGAAGTGAAAAGATGAGCTACCAAGGGATGTGTGTGCTTTGGGGACCTTTAACAGAATGTGACTGGCAGCATGGGTGTTGCATGTGGAGGATGAGGGCTGCAGTAGATATTTCAGATAGGGAGGAGTGAGGCCTAAGAGGGTTTAATAAATAAGCATCAATCAGTGGGTCTTGTGATGGGTATACAGAGATGACCAGTTTACAGAAGAGTATAGATTGCAGTGATGTGTCCTATAAGGAGGCAAATCTGGCAAATCTGATGGCCAAATGGTAAAGAACATCTAGCCGCTCGAGAGCACCCTTACCTGCTGATCTATAAATTACGTCTCTGTAATCTAGCATGGGTAGGATGGTCATCTGAATCAGGGTTAGTTTGGTAGCTGGGGTGAAAGAGGAGCGATTACGATAGAGGAAACCAAGTCTAGATTGAACTTTAGCCTGCAGCTTTGATATGTGCTGAGTGAAGGATAGTGTACCATCTAGCCATACTCCCAAGTACTTGTATAAGGTGACTACCTCAAGCTCTAAACCCTCAGAGCTAGTATTCACACCTGTGGGGAGAGGAACATTCTTCCTACCAAACCACATGACCTTTGTTTTGGAGGTGTTCAAAACAAGGTTAAGGGTAGAGAAAGCTTGTTGGACACTAAGAAAGCTTTGTTGTAGAGCGTTTAACACAAAATCCGGGGAGGGGCCAGCTGAGTATAAGACTGTATCATCTGCATATAAATGGATGAGAGAGCATCCTACTGCCTGAGCTGTTGTTGATGTAAATTGTGAAGAGCGTGGGGCCTAGGATCATGCCTTGGTGTACACCCTTGGTGACAGGCAGTGGCTGAGACAGCAGATGTTCTGACATTATACAGTGCACTCTTTGAGAGAGGTAGTTAGCAAACCAGGCCAAAGACCCCTCAGTGACACCAATACTCCTTAGCCAGCCCACAAGAATGGAATGGTCTACCGAATCAAAAGCTTTGGCCAAGTCAATAAAAATAGCAGCACAACATTGCATAGAATCAAGGAGAATGGTGACATTTTGAGGACCTTTAACTTCTTATGGATGGTGGCAATATTGAGTAGCTTGGATGACTGACGTGCCCAGAGTAAACTGCCTGCTACTCACGCCCAGAAACTAAGATATGCATATTATTAGTAGATTTGGATAGAAAAGACTCTAAAGTTTCTAAAACTGTTTGAATGATGTCTGTGAGTATAACAGAACTCATATGGCAGGCGAAAACCTGAGAAAAATCCAACCAGGAAGTGGGAAATCTGAGAATTGTAGTTCTTCTTTTTAATCCCTATCAAAACTACAGTGTCTGTGGGGTCACATTGTACTTCCTAAGGCTTCCATTGGCTGTCAACAGCCTTCAGAAAGTTTTTTCCTCCTTCTCATGTTACTGGGCAGAGAATAGTAGCTTAGTCAATGAGTGGACTGCCTGAGGACAAAGGGCTTGGTGATGCGCCCTTAGAAACTTCAGAGTGTTTTCTATCCAAATCTACGAATAATATGCATATCTTAGTTTATGGGCGTGAGTAGCAGGCAGTTTACTCCGAACATAACTAGTCAGTTAACCTCTTGAGGATACCGTAGGATAGGGGGCGCCACAGCGCATTTTGAAAAAAAATCGTTCCCATTTTCAACGGCCTACTAATCAAACTCAGAAGCTAGGGCATGCATATACTTATTATATATGGATAGAAAACACTCTAAAGTTTCTAAAACTGTTTGAATGATGTCTGTGAGTATAACAGAACTCATATGGCAGGCGAAAACCTGAGAAAAATCCAACCAGGAAGTGGGAAATCTGAGAATTGTAGTTCTTCTTTTTAATCCCTATCGAAACTACAGTGTCTGTGGGGTCACATTGTACTTCCTAAGGCTTCCATTGGCTGTCAACAGCCTTCAGAAAGTTTTTTCCTCCTTCTCATGTTACTGGGCAGAGAATAGTAGCTTAGTCAATGAGTGGACTGCCTGAGGACAAAGGGCTTGGTGATGCGCCCTTAGAAACTTCAGAGTGTTTTCTATCCAAATCTACTAATAATATGCATATCTTAGTTTCTGGGCGTGATTAGCAGGCAGTTTACTCCGAACATAACTAGTCAGTTAACAGATGCTTATTTGAAGTGACTTGCATTCAAAATAGGAGCCGAGACAACCATGTAGAATTAATGTAACTAAACCTCTATCCAAAAATAAAACATTAGTAACAATTCCCAACGCCTGAGACTGAGTCTTGTCCCCTCTGATGGCCTATGGAATGGACAGACACATTCAGTGTTACTCACAAGATGATCTGATGTAGCTGTAGGATGTTGGGATGAGAACTCAGTCTCCTGTTAGCCTGGACCTCCCTCAGGTTACAGACATGCCCTGAGCTTAACCACAACACAGTCACTAACAAACATCTACATACACTATATATTACAAAAGTATGTGGACACCCCTTCAAATTAGTGTATTCGGCTATTTCAGCCACACCTGTTGCTGACAGGTGAATAAAATTGAACACACAGCCATGCAATCTCCATATACAAAATTTGTCAGTACAATTGCCTTACTGAAGACCTCAGTGACTTTCAACGTGGCACCGTCATAGGATGCCACCTTTCCAACAAGTCCATTCGTCACATTTTTGCCCTGCTAGAGCTGCCCCGTTCAACTGTAAGTGCTGTTATTGTGAAGTGGAAATGTATAGGAGCAACAACGGCTCAGCCGCGAAGTGGAAGGTCTCACAGAACGGGACGGCCAAGTGCTGAAGCGTGTATCGTTTAAAAATTGTCTGTCCTCGTTTGCAACACTCACTATCAAGTTACAAACTGCCTCTGAAAGCAACGCCAGCACAATAACTGTTTCCATGGCTGAGCAGCCGCACACAAGCCTAAGATCACCATGCGCAATGCCAAGCGTCGGCTGGAGTGGTGTAAAGCTCCCCGCCATTGGACTCTAGAGCAGTGGAAACGCGTTCTCTGGAGTGATGAATCACGCTTCACCATCTGGCAGTCCGATGGATGAATCTGGGTTTGGCGGATTCCAGGAGAACTCTACCTGCCCCAATGCATAGTGCCAACGGTAAAGTTTGGTGGAGGAGGAATAATAGTCTGGGGCTGTTTTTCAAGGTTTGGGCTAGGCCCTTAGTTCCAATGAAGAGAAATCTTAACACTATAGCATACAATGACTTCTAGACAATTCTGCGCTTCCAACTTTGTGGCAAAACTTTGGGGAAGGCCCTTTCCTGTTTCAGCATGACAATGTCCCCGTGCACAAAGCGAGGTCCATACCGAAATGGTTTGTTGAGATCTGTGTGGAAGAACATGACTGGCCTGCAGAGAGCTCTGACCTCAACCCTATCGAACACCTTTGGGATGAATTGGAACAACGACTGCTAGCCAGGCCTAATCGCCCAACATCAGTGCCCGACCTCACTAATGCTCTTGTGGCTGAATGTAAGCAAGTCCCCACAGCAATATTTCCAACATCTAGTAGAAAGCCTTCCCAGAAGAGTGGAGGTTATAGCAGCAAAGGGGGGACCAACTCCATATTAATGCCCATGATTTTGGAAGGAGATGTTCGACGAGCAGGTGTCCACATACTTTTGGTCAGTTGGTGTATTATTCGGTGCCCTTTACGAGGCATTGAAAAACCTCCCTGGTCTTTGTGGTTGAATATGTGCTTGAAATTCACTACTCAATTGAGGGATTTTACAGATAATTGTATGTGTGGGGTACAGAGATGGTGTAGTCAATAAAAAAATCATGTTAACCACATTTTTACTCCTGCACTTATAGGCTTGCCATAACAAAAGGGTAAACATTTCTAAAAACATAATTCCACTTCGACATTATGGGGTATTGTGTGTAGATCAGTGACACAACATCTTAATTTAATCCATTTTAAAGTCAGGCTATGTCACAACAAAATGTGGAAAAAGTTAAGGGGCGTGAATACTTTCTGATGTCTGTTAGCAAATCTAGTTAAGCTTTAGGACCTGTGTTGAGAAGCACTCTGACACTGACTGTGCTGCTACGTTGTCACACTCTGTCTGTCTGTCTGTCTGTCTGTCTGTCTGTCTGTCTGTCTGTCTGTCTGTCTGTCTGTCTGTCTGTCTGTCTGTCTGTCTGTCTGCCTGCCTGCCTGTCTGTCTGCCTGCCTGCCTGCCTGCCTGCCTGCCTGCCTGCCTGCCTGCCTGCGATGCTGTGTTCTTCAACCTGAAATGATATGCTGCCTGACTGCTGTAGTTTTGAATTATTCCATTTTACTGCAGCTCATCAGAGCTGTGAAAGGCTACTGCTGCAGCGCTGAGCGGCTCCAAGTCCCAGTGTGCTCGTATGTGTGTGCATGTGACTGTGCAAATAGCTAATTACTGTACCCTAGGCCAAGGAATGGGCCTAGAACTGCACTATCTTCCACTACTACACAACCGCAGGCTAGCGGAAAGGATGTATGCTAGGGATTGGCTTCCCCAATCAAAAGCCCTGGATTAACACCAAGGTTGGCGCTAAAGTAAAAGACAGGGCTACTGCAAACAGGGCTATCGTAGACAACCCTGAGACTACAGTCGAGGACAGGAATAAGTACAACAAGGCCCTCTATGACCTCTGCAGAGTCATCAAATGAGCAAAAGGACAATATAGGAAAAAGGTGGGATCATATTACACAGGCTCCGCCACCCGCTGCATGTGTTAGGGGCTACAGTCCATTACGGAAGACCCAAGTGTGATCTGCCAAACGATGCGTCGTTACCAGACGAACTCAATGCATTTTATGCACTCTTTGACAACAACAACATCGTGCTGGGTGTGAGGGCCGACCCAGAGGATTGGGTGATCTCACTCTCCGAGGCCAACGTGAGAAAAGTCTTCAATCAGGTCAACACCTGCAAGGCTACGGAGCCTAACAGTATTCCGTGGCGCGTTCTCAGAGCATGCGCAGAACAGCTGGCAGGCATATTCACGGTAGTTTTCAACCTCTCCTTGTCCCAGTCTGTAATCCGTAATCCCCACTAGTTAAGATGAACCACCATCATTCCTGTCCCCAAGAACTCTAAGGCTTCATGCCACAATGACTACCGCCCTGTAGCACTCACTTCTGTAATCATGAAGCGCTTTGAGAGGCTGGTTCTGGCACACATTAACTCCACCATCCTAGACACCCTACACCCATCCACATCAACGGGGCAGCAGTGGAGCAGGTCGAGAGCTTCAAGTTCCTCTGTGTCCAAATCACTAAAGACTTCAAATGGTACAAAAAGGCGCAACCTCCCTGTCAGGAGGTTTAAAAATCCTCTAAAAGTTTTACAGCTGTACCATTTGAGATAATTTTGATTGGGCTGCATCAATGCCTGGTATGGCAATAGCACTGCCCATATGCCGCTACAGAGGGTGGTGCGCACAGCCCAGTACATCACTGGGGCCAAGCTCCATGCCCTCCAAGACATGTATTTTTATTTGATTTATTTAGCCTTTATTTAACTAGGCAAGTCAGTTAAGAACAAATTCTTATTCACAATTATGACCTACCAAAAGGCAAAGGCCTCCTGATGGGAACGGGGGCTGGGATTAAAAATAAAAATAAATCAAATAAAAATAGAGGACAAAGCACACATCACAACAAGAGCGACAACACAACATAAAGAGAGACCTAAGACAACAACATAGCATGGCAGCAACACATGACAATACAGCATGGTAGCAACACAACATGGTAGCAACACAAAACAGTGTACAAACATTATTGGGCACAGACAACAGCACAAAGGACAAGAAGGTAGAGACAACAATACATCACGTAAAGCAGCCACAACTGTCAGTAAGAGTGTCCGTGATTGAGTCTTTGAATGAATAAACTGAGATAAAACTGTCCAGTTTGAGTGTTTGTTGCAGCTCGTTCTAGTCGCTAGCTACAGCGAACTGGAAAGGCGAGCGACCCAGGGATATATGTGCTTTGGGGACCTTTAACAGAATGTGACTGGCAGAACGGGTGTTGTACGTGGAGGATGAGGGCTGCAGTAGATATCTCAGATAGGGGGGAGTGAGGCCTAAGAGGGTTTTATAAATAAGCATAAACCATTATTTATATCAGGCGGTGCGGTAGGAAGGACCGGAAAATGGTTAAAGACTCCAACCACCCAAGCCATAGACTATTCTCTCTGCTTCCGCATGGCAAGCAGTACCGGTGCAGTCTGGCACCAACAGGCTCTTGAACAGCTTCTGTCCCCAAGCAATATGACTGATAAATAGCTAACAAAATAGCTACAGACTATCTGAGTTAACCTTGTATCCTTATTGACCTTTCATTTTAATTTTTTCACTGTCTTTATGCACACTCACACTCTCACACACACACTCACTCTATCTGATCACTCACACATAGTATGCACATACATTTATACTGACTCTACACACACTCACACCCACTCACATACAAACTGCTGCTACTCTGCTTATCTTATTTCCTGTTGCCTAGTCACCTTACCCCTATACATACAGTATCTACCTCCATCACTCCAGTACCCCTGCACATTGTAAATATGGTATTGGAACTGACCCTGTAGTATGCTTACTTACTTATTGTGTTCTTCATATTTCTTCTTATTTCTCATGTTTTGTTTGTAGTATTACATTGTTATTGATTATTGCATTGTTGGGTTTTGAGTTTGCAAGAAAAGCATTTCACTATACTTGTGCATGTGACATTAAAACTTGAAACTTGAAACTGGCATATGAAATATTTTTGGAATTACCATGCTGCTATCATTATCACTCTCAAACTTTGTGATTCTTCATATAATAAATAGAGGAACTGTGTTTAATGAATGAGTGAGTGGATATCCCTAGGCAGATCATGTAATCAAAGCAGGGACATCAAGAATCTGATGAAAAGATATGTCATTATTACGCTTTTATTATACCATCTGAGGTTAGCTAGTTGATAGGAAATAGAATTGTCCATATGTTTCATAGTGTTTTTGAGTTGCAGGAAAGTAAGATAATGACTATGGAGCAACATTAGACCAATTTCCTTTAGACCTAGATTGAGTTAGACCTAACTCATCATTGTCTTCTGTGATGATGTCTATGATGATGACGATGGCCTAGTCCACAGATTTGGGTCTGACAGTAAGGCAGGATGAGCAATCGCTCCTATGAGGGCCAAATAACAGAGGATAGCAGGTTTGCTGTGTGTTTGTTGGTGAAAATGGCATAGTGTCCCATGCTGGCTGGGGTATGAAGAATGCCAGTGTCACCACTCTCCCACACTCTCTTGGATTCTGCTGTTGTGACAAAGTCAGCAGCTGTTTGCTGATCCAAATTCTTTTTTGGCTTTCCAACAGCCCTTCCAAAACAGATTGAATGTGTAGGTGACCACCTTACTGTCACACACATTGTCAGTATAGCAACGGCTCTCTATTATAGGTTGCTTTTGTGCTGAGATATCATGTCTGCATCATGTTTCCCCTTGCATCAAACCTTCACTAAATCTGACTGTGAGTATATCTAGCACTGTGCTGTATGTGACCTCTCTATCGCCCCTCTAGCCCAGGTCATGGGGTCACTGGTAAGCCAGTTGTGTGATTATGTTCTCTTACTTCTCTCCTGTCTGTGTCACTGTGTCCAGGGACAAGGCTGAGCCATCCCCTGCAGTTTACACTACTGCTGTTAAACTCATCCACGCAGAAGCTCAGGGTGAGGGGAGTCAAGTCACTCTCGCCAATTTGTTCTCTTCTCCTCTCCTTCCCTCTCTCAATGCAGGACACAAGCTGGAGTTTGAAGAATAGTGATAGCCTGTGGATGCATCCACAGAGAGCTAGAAAGAGAGACATGAACAGAAAGACAGAAAAAAAAGAGAGAAAGAGAAAACTCTTCAAATGAAGGACACACGGATGTGATCCCAAAGTTATTTTGTCCTTGAGATTCAAGCAGGTTCTAGAATTCAGTGATTATTCCGATGGGTGGTTTTGAGCCATGAACACGCCGTCACACAGTCTTTCTCAGAAAGAGATGGCTGCTCTCCAAGACCAGACCATTTAAATGTGATTGATGTGAATTTTGGAGAGCAAGCGGTGGCCGGGATTGTGGATTGTCTGTTTATGAATGGTCGGGTTGTCTTTGAACGATCTGCTTTGTAATACAGTAGCGGACCAACGGACAGGGCAGCCTGCCAAGATGAAGTCTCTCTGTGTGTGTCTGTGTGTGTGTGTGTGTGTGTGTGTGTGTGTGTGTGTGTGTGTGTGTGTGTGTGTGTGTGTGTGTGTGTGTGTGTGTGTGTGTGTGTGTGTGTGTGTGTGTGTGTGTGTGTGTGTGTTTGTGCATGCGCGTGTGTGCGCGTCCTAGTATGCGCGTGTGTGCGTGTCCTAGCTGTGTGTGTGTATGCGCGCCTACGTGCATGTGTCCTGGCCGGCCCCTAATGTGTGTGGCGGTCAATGAACTCATATCGTATCACAGTGAACATGGTGGATTTGAAACAAGATGCACTGGCAGACATCTAGTAAACATTTCTCACTGGAGTATGTAAGGTTATTCAACAGAATTGTAAATGAATAAAGTGAAACTATGTCCAGACACGTATGTCAAGGTAGGCAGTGTGCAGTGACACACCACTGTGTTTATCTTTGTTGCATTTGGATGGAAAACACAGTCGTTGTCCCAAATTGTACCCTATTCCCTACATAGTAAACTACTGTCCCAAACAGAAAAATAATATATGGCAATATGCAGTATGTGTATTACTTATGTTTTATATGGACATGTATGGTGGAAACAATATATGCCCATATATGCTTATATATGCATCCACACATATAAGTGCATATACTTAATGTCACATATATGTTGAAATATACTATAATTGGAATTCCAATTCATCCCAAAGGTGTTCGATGGGGTTGTCAAGTTCTTCCACACCGATTATTCCTCCTCCACCAAACATTTCACGTTTAGCACTATGCATTGGGGCAGGTAGCGTTCTCCTTGCCTCCGCCAAACCCAGATGTGTCTGTCGGACTGCCAGGTGGTGAAGCGTGATTCATCACTCTAGAGAACGCGTTTCTACTGCTCCAGGGTCCAATGGCGGCGAGCTTTATACCACTCCAGCCGATGCTTAACATTGGGCATGGTGATCTTAGGCTTGTGTGCTGTTGCTCGGCCATGGAAACCCATTTCATGAAGCTCCCGATGAACAGTCCTTGTGCTGATGTTGCTTTCAAAAGCAATTAGGAACTCAGTAGTAAGTGTTGCAACTGAGAGCAGGCGATTTTTATGTGCTCCGTGTGTCAGCACTGGATGGTCCCGTTCTGTGAGCTTGTGTGGCCTACCACTCAGCGGCTAAGCCGTTGTTGCTCCTAAACGTTTCCACTTCACAATAACAGCACTTACAATTGACCGGGGCAGCTCTAGCAGTGCAGAAATTTGACGAACTGACTTGTTGGAAAGGTGTCATCCTATGATTGTGCCACGTTGAAAGTCATTGAGCTCATCAGTAAGTCCATTCTACTGCCAATGTTTGTCTATGGCGATTGCATGGCTGTGTGCTCAATATTATAAACTGTCAGCAATGGGTGTGGCTGAAATTGATGAATCCATGAATTTGATGGGGTGTCCACATACTTTTGTATATATTGTGTATATGTGCATATAGGTATAATACTTACATGCTCATATGTGTGACAGATGTAGTATTAAAAGGTGTGTTACATATATCAAGAGATGTAGAACTTACAGTGAAATGCTTACTTACAAGCCCTTAACCAACAATGCAGTTTTAAGAGAAATACTTACAAAAAAAAAAAGTTACAAATAATTAAAGAACGGCAGTAAAATAACAATAACGAGGCTATATACAGGCGGTACCGGTACAGAGTCAATGTGCGGGGGCACCGGTTAGTCAAGGTAATTGAGGTAAATTGTACATGTAGGAAGAGTTATTAAAGTTACTATGCATAGATAATAAACAGAGAGTAGCAGCAGTGTAAAAGGGGGGGGGGGGGGGGGGGGGCATTGCAACTAGTCTGGGTAGCCATTTGATTAGATGTTCAAGAGTCTTATGGCTTGGTGGTAGAAGCTGTTTAGAAGTCTTTGGGACCTAGACTTGGCGCTCTGGTACCGCTTGCCATGCGGTAGCAGAGAGAACAGTCTTTGACTAGGGTGGCTGGAGTCTTTGACCATTTGTAGGGCCTTCCTCTGACACCGCCTGGTATAAAGGTCCTGGATGGCAGGAAGCTTGGCCCCAGTGATGTACTGGGCTGGTACGCATTACCCTTTGTAGTGCTTTGTGGTCGGAGGCCGAGCAGTTGCCATACCATCCAGTGATGCAACCAGTCAGGCTGCTCTCGATGGTGTAGCTATAGAACTTTTTGAGGATCTGAGGACCCACGCCAAATCTTTTCAGTCTCCTGAGGGGGAATAGGTTTTGTCGTGCCCTCTTCACAACTGTCTTGGTGTGCTAGGACCATGTTAGTTTGTTGGTGATATGGACACCAAGGAACTTGAAACTCTCAACCTGCTCCACTACAGCCCCATCGATGAGAATGGGAGCGTGCTCAGTCCTCCTTTACCTGTAGTCCACTATGTCTTGATCACGTTGAGGGGGAGGTTTTTGTCCTGGAACTACAGCTCCATATCGATTAATTAATGCAATAATGAGGCTGGTCGACCACCACCCTTGAGTGTTGGATCGAGTAACCTAACCTTTACACAAATGCAGAGTTCTATATATAGCTGACACTAACAATGCTCAGTCATGGTTGGTTCAACCCCCCTCGTGCAGACCGAAGAGCATCATAAGCCATTCTGGGTTCGTCCTGTCATTATCTGCAAGTGGGTTGTTGTCTTAACCCCACCCTGGCTTAGTTTCCCAGATGCAAGGATGATTTAGGACAATGAGGCTATCTCGGTTACGCCCACCACATCTTGTCTATGCAGTCTTTAACTCATTTGTCAGCTCAAGCCATCTCTAGTGACCATACGCCCAGATTAGCTGCAGGAAACTAGAGTGTAGCCCATGAAAACACAGACACTAGCAGACAGAAATGTCTTACTATTAGTTAAATATGAATTGTTAGAACCTCTTAAGGATCCTCCCCTTTTTTTCAATTCTCACCAGAAATGACATACTCAAATCTAACTGCCTGCAGCTCAGGCCCTGAAGCAAGGATTTGCATATTCTTGGTACCATTTGAAAGGAAACACTTTGAAGTTTGTGTAAATGTGAAAGGAATGTAGGAGAATATAACACAATAGCTCTGGTAAAAGATAATACAAAGAAAAAACCAACCATTCTTTTTGTATTTTTTTGCACCATCTATGAAAATGCAAGAAAAAGGCCATAATGCATTATTCCAGCCCAGGTACAATATACATTTTGGCCACTAGATGGCAGCAGTGTATGGGCAAAGATTTAGACTGATCCAAGGAACCATTGCATTTCTGTTCAAAATGTTGTATCAAGACTGCCCAAATATGCCTAATTTGTTTATTAATAACTTTTTATGTTCAAAATTGTGCACTCTCCTCAAACAATAGCATGGTATTATTTCACTGTAATAGCTACTGTAAATTGGACAGTGCAGTTAGATTAACAGGAATTTAAGCTTTCTGCCAATATCAGATATGTCTATGTCCTGGGAAATGTTCTTGTTACTTACAACCTCATGCTAATCACATTAGCCTACATTAGCTCAAGCGTCCCGTGGAAGGGACACCGATCCCAAAGAAGTTTTATAGAGTGCTAGAGACAAATAAACCAGGTAAATATGTAATTTTCTATCACATTCCCCCATTTTGAGAATTATCTCAACTTAAAAGTACAATTACAAGGTTTAAAAATACATTTCTTCTGTTTAGTGGTTCTGTTTAGTGCTCTAAAACTATCACTCTTCTCTTCCAATTTTGCTCTTGTTTAATAATGAACTTGACCCAGGACGAGCATCATGATCCCACTATATATAAGGCATTGCCTATGGACTCTATGGTCCATTAACAAAAACCTGCTATAGTTCCTGAGCATTATCATTAAACATTTCAATTTGGTAATTGATATAAATCAAATAGATTAGGATCAGTTTCACTCTCAGGATCAGAGTTCACCCCTCCATTCACCAAGTCATGCTGAGAATAGTCTCAACATAGTACAAAACTTCTTTACCCATGTCATCATTAGCACAACAACAATCAAAACAATCAATCCATAATACATTAATTGCACCACTCATATAGTTTTTAACCTCACTAGGGTAGGCAGCATTCGGAATTTTGGATGAAAAGCGTGCCCAAAGTAAACTGTCTGCTACTCAGGTCCAGAAGCTAGGATATGCATATAATTGGCAGATTTGGATAGAGAACACTCTAAAGTTTCCAAAACTGTTAAATAATGTTTGTGAGTATAACAGAACTGATATGGCAGGTGAAAACCTGAGGAAAATCCACCCAGGAAGTGCTATTATTTTGAAATGCCTGTTTTTCCATTGAAAGCCTATCCACCATACAAAGACTTATGACCCAGTTCACAATCCCTATGGCTTCCACTACATGTGGCCAGTCTTTGGGCATTGTTTCAGACTTTTACTCTGAAAAATTAGGGAGAAACACCACTTTCAATGAGAGGACAGTGGAAATTTCCAGACATGAGTCCAGCGCGTGACCTGGCGTGCGCCTTTCTTGTTTCTCCTTTTCTATTGACGAAGCTATTGTCCGGTTGAAATATGATCGATTATTTATGACAAAAAACAATCTGAGGATTGATTATAAACATCGTTTGACATGTTTCTACGAACTTTTATGGTACTTTTTTGATTTTTCGTCTGTCTGTTCGCACCAACAAAATATATTGAATATAAAGAGGGATTTTATCGAACAAAACGAACATTTATTGTGTAACATGGAGTCTTCGGAGTGCAACCATATGAAGATCATCAAAGGTAAGTGATACATTTTATCGCTATTTCTGACTTTTGTTACTCCTCTTCTTGGCTGGTAACTGTTTGTAATGATTTGTCTGCTGGGCGCTGTCCTCAGATAATCGCATGGTTTGCTTTCGCCGTAAAGCCTTTTTGAAATCTGACACAGCGGTTGGATTAACAAGACATTTATCTTTAAGCTGGTGTATAACATTTGTATCTTTTATGTATGTTTATTATGAGAATTTCTGTTTTGTTGAGTTTCACGCTCTGCAATTTCACCGGATGTTGTTTGAGACAGTGGATTACTGAACAAAACGCGCTAACAAAACTGAGGTTTTTGCATCTAAAGAGGGACTTTATTGAACAAAACGAACATTTATTGGGTAACTGGGAGTCTTGTGAGTGTAACCATATGAATATCATCAAAGGTAAGTGATTAATTTTATCGCTATTTCTGACTTTTGTTACTTGTCTACTTGGCTGGTTACTGGTTATTGGCTGGTTCTCAGATAATCGCATGGTTTGCTTTCGCTGTAAAGTCTTTTTGAAATCTTACACCGTGGTTGGATTAACAAGAAGTTAATCTTTAAACCGATGTATAACTTTATAAATTTACTTATACATTTTTTTAATTAGTATTTCTGTTTTTGAATTTGGCGCCGTCACGGGTGTCGTAGTGTAGAGAGGACCAAGGCGCAGCGGGTTGCGTGCTCATCGTTATATTTATTTGTGAACACGAGAAAAAACTAGAAAACAGACAACGACAAAACGACAGTTTCACAGGCTAAAATAATAACAGCAGTGCGAAATACAACTACCCACAATTAACAACTCCAAACACATACCTATATATAGGACTCTCAATCAGAGGAAAATAGAAACACCTGCCTCCAATTGAGAGTCTACACCCAAACCTAAACATAGAAAAACTAAACTAGACAGAACGTAGAAAATACACCCTAGAACATAGCCAACACCCAGAACTAACAAATCACACACCCTAAACACAACCAACCACCCCGAACCACCAAAACAAATACCCTCTGCCACGTCCTGACCAAACTACAATACAAATAATACCTAAACTGGTCAGGACGTGACAGGCGCTCTGAAATTTCACTGGATGTTGGTCATATTAACATACAATATATTCATCTCAGAATTAACCCAATTAAGTCTCTAATCAGGGTTATTATTACAGATCAGTATCCCAATGCATTCTTAGCCTAAATCACTATAAATTCAGCAGTGTAGCCCTCCCCCATCAACCTGATACCCCAAATAACAATTTTAGACAAGTCTAAATCAATTACATGCACAGTTGATCAACCCCCTCCCTTCTCCGGCACTCAATCTTCTGACGTTTCTTCATTTTTCTTCTTCAGATAGCTTCACAGTTCAAAATGGATGTCCCATGACAATGTCCCAATTTCAATGTCTCACCCGAACCCCACCACAACTCATTATGTCTCGTCCATTTGCCAACCAGTATACCAGCAATATGAGAGACGTTTTGGAACGGATCTATCTCCATGCCCACTCCACGTGGACTTCTGTTGCACTCCAGAGAGAAAAGGCAGTTGATAACTTCAACTGGATGCTGTACACCGGTTGCTGGTTCAGACTCAGGTCTCTCGATAGAAGTGGTGCAGGACAGGGCCATAGTGAATACCATTTCTTCAGTTGGTTAGAGGGGGTTGAGGTCCACACCCTGGTTGGTCAAATTCCCTTCCATCTGTAGTCACAATCCATAATCTCGAGAAAGGACAGATCAAAACAACAATTCAGTTCAGTGCATCTCTGATTCAGGAAATCCATACAAGCATTCAAGAAATCCAAACAAAGTATCTACTGTATGACAAATTATTACTACTACCAATATTCTTCATGCTAATCTCTAAAGCACATGTCAATTTTAACCTGTTGGGGCTAGGGGGCAGTATTTGCACGGCCGGATAAAAAACGTACCCGATTTAATCTGGTTACTACTCCTGCCCAGTAACTAGAATATGCATATAATTAGTGGCTTTGGATAGAAAACACCCTAAAGTTTCTAAAACTGTTTGAATGGTGTCTGTGAGTATAACAGACCTCATTTGGCAGGCCAAAACCTGAGAAGATTCCTTACAGGAAGTGGCCTGTCTGACCATTTCTTGCCCTCCTTGATCATCTCTAACAAATACAGGGGATCTCTGGCATGACGTGACACTTCCTACGGCTCCCATGGGCTCTCAGAAGGCGGGAAAAAGCTGAACGATGTAATTCCATCCCCAGGCTGAAACACATTAGCGTGTTTGGCAAGTGCTCTATCAGAGGGCCATTAGACTGAGGCTCGTGCATGAGGGGAAAGCATTCTTTTACTTTCACTCTCTTTGTAATAAAAAACGATTTCCCGGGCGGAATATTATCGCTTTTTTACGAGAAAAATGACATAAAAATTGATTTTAAACAGCGGTTGACATGCTTCGAAGTACGGTAATGGAATATTTTAAAAAAACTTGTCACGAAATGCGCCATGCTCATAACCCTTATTTACCCTTTCGGATAGTGTCTTGAACGCACGAACAAAACGCCGCTATTTGGATATAACAATGGATTATTTGGGACCAAACCAACATTTGTTATTGAAGTAGCAGTCCTGGGAGTGCATTCTGACGAAGAACAGCAAAGGTAATACAATTTTTCTTATAGTAAATCTGACTTTGGTGAGTGCTAAACTTGCTGGGTGTCTAAATAGCTAGCCCTGTGATGCCGGGCTATCTACTTAGAATATTGCAAAATGTGCTTTCACCGAAAAGCTATTTTAAAATCGGACATATCGAGTGCATAGAGGAGTTCTGTATCTATAATTCTTAAAATAATTGTTATGTTTTTTTGTGAACGTTTATCGTGAGTAATTTAGTAAATTCACCGGCAGTGTTCGGTCGGAATGCTAGTCACATGCTAGTCACATGCTAATGTAAAAAGCTGGTTTTTGATATAAATATGAACTTGATTGAACAAAACATGCATGTATTGTATAACATAATTTCCTAGGGTTGTCATCTGATGAAGATCATCAAAGGTTAGTGCTGCATTTAGCTGTGGTTTGGGTTTATGTGACATTATATGCTAGCTTGAAAAATGGGTGTCTGATTATTTCTGGCTGGGTACTCTGCTGACATAATCTAATGTTTTGCTTTCGTTGTAAAGCCTTTTTGAAATTAACGAGAGTCTTGTCTTTAAAATGGTGTAAAATAGTCATATGTTTGAAAAATTGAAGTTTTTGCATTTTTGAGGTATTTGAATATCGCGCCACGGGATTACACTGGCTGTTGAGTAGGTGGGACGCAAGCGTCCCACCTAGCCCATAGAGGTTAATAACATCACATTCTGTTGAAACAATTCTTCAAATTTCAAACAATTGTTCTCATCACACAGTCATAGGATCAGGAAATTATCCTGATCATCCAGCAGACCCAATCTGGTGAGATGTATCAAAACAAAACAGAACAAACAGAACAATACACTCCTTCATACATCACTCAATACATTTCTATATATCACTCAAGGTGTGTAAACTTCAATCCAAAACGCTCAAAAGACTGGTAATTCCCCCATTTTGACACATAATTCACATAGTGACTAATGTGTAAAAACAACAACACTACGAATCAAATTCGAATTACTACCCTTAATAACTCCAAAAAACAACAACATGTGTACCCATAACTTCATAGTAAAAATAGACTAGAGACAGGTCTATCCTTCTATTAGATATAAAACTTCTCTGTAATTATCAGCATTACAAATGACCTTCAAATCATCAGCCAATTTCTCTGTTTTCCAGCGAGGGTGATCAAACCACACTAGAAAGTCAGGACAGAGGTCAATCAAACCCTTCAAATAAGTGTTTCTTACTATATTAGACTAATTAATAAAAAACAATAAATAATTTCATATCCCAGGTTTACAGTGAGTTTCTTCAGTAGATTTTTTATCAAAATAATTCACGTGTCCAATTAAAACTTCTGAACATTCCATGTTTGTGTGTACCTCGGCACTAACCCATATTCATAACCAGTTGTGGGTGCGTGCTGGTGTGTGTGTGTGTGTGTGTGTGTGTGTGTGTGTGTGTGTGTGTGTGTGTGTGTGTGTGGTAAACCATATGGCAAAATCAAACAAAAATGGCCAGGCCTTACTTAATTTGGTAACTCCTCTTTACCCCCGAATCCAGATACTTTTATACCTATAAAACTGCTGAATTACACTAACCCTTCTCCCAAAACCATAGCCACAGGAAACATTTCAAAGAGAGAAAATGACTACCCCCATTCACTTGGAAGAGAAAGTGTTAAGTTCTTTAGCATTCACAATACTAATATCATAATCAGCAACACAAAGGTTTTAACCTCTTACATCTAGACGTTCCGCTAGCGGAACACCTGCTCCAATATCCAATGATAGGCGTGGCGCGAATTACAAATTCCTCAAAAATACAAAAACTTCAATTTTTCAAACATATGACTATTTCACAGCATTTTAAAGACAAGACTCTCCTTTATCTAACCAAACTGTCTGATTTCAAAAAGGCTTTACAGCGAAAGCAAAACATTAGATTATGTCAGCAGAGTACCCAGCCAGAAATAATCAGACACCCATTTTTCAAGCTAGCATATATGTCATAAAAACCCAAAACAGAGCTAAATGCAGCACTAACCTTTGATGATCTTCATCAGATGGCACTCCTAGGACATTATGTTATACAATACATGCATGTTTTGTTCAATCAAGTTCATATTTATATCAAAAACCAGCTTTTTACATTAGCATATGATGTTCAGAACTAGCATTCCCACCCAAAACCTCCGGTGAATTTACTAAATTACTCATGATAAACGTTGACAAAATACATAACAATTATTTTAAGAATTATAGATACAGAACTCCTTTATGCAATCGCTGTGTCAGATTTTAAAATAGCTTTTCAGTGAAAGCACATTTTGCAATATTCTGAGTACATAGCTCAGCCATCATGGCTAGCTAATTTGACACCCGCCAAGTTTGGGGCAACCTAAACTCAGAATTACTATTAGAAAAATTGGATTACCTTTGCTGTTCTTTATCAGAATGCACTCCCAGGACTGCTACTTCCACAACAAATTTTGTTTTTGTTCCAAATAATCAATAGTTATGTGCAAATATCCCCGTTTTGTTTGTGCGTTCAGGTCACTATCCAAAGGGTAACGCGCGAGCGCATTTCGAGACAAACAATTTCAAATTGTTTCTTTACCGTACTTAGAAGCATGTCAAACGCTGTTTAAAATAAATTTTTATGGTATTTTTCACGTAAAATAGTGATAATATTCCAACCGGACAATGCTGTATTCATTCAAAAAGGAAGAGAAAAAATGGCGAGGTCTCGTGAATGCATATTTCCCATCTCTTAGCCACCAGGCAGTCCACTGACAAACTGTGCTCCTGTTATCTGCCCGGAGACAGGAGACGCGTCAATCCGCTTACTGAACGCTTTAGAGGGCCAATGGAAGCCTTAGAAAGTGCTGTATAACCCCATGGGCTCTGTAGTTTCGATAGAGAAGCAAAGGGAGAACTATAAAATCGCAGACAGGCCACTTCCTGATTGTAATTTTCTCAGGTTTTTGCCTGCCATATGAGTTCTGTTATACTCACAGACACCATTTAAACAGTTTTAGAAACTTCAGAGTGTTTTCTATCCAAATCTACTAATAATATGCATATATTTCTGGGAAAGAGTAGTAACCAGTTTAAATCGGGTACGTTTTTTATCCGGCCGTGAAAATACTGCCCCCTAGCCCAGACAGGTTAAGTGGAATCAATCAAAAATTAAGAAACCCATAACCCCATTCCAGTAATCCAAACATTGCAACCTGTTGCATTAATTTGGTAAAAATATAAACCTGTTGTTTAACAAATGTAGAACCTTCAAAAATGCAGTGCTGTTTTATCAGCTTAATATTCAATACTTAATTCAATCTACTTTAATTACTGGACACTGTTCCACGTAATGGAAACAGATTACAATTTTAGAATACATTAACTTCCTGCTCAAATTCACTGGTGTTACCTAACTATAAAACGAAGCAACAATAATCAGAAATTATCAAAGAACATTTATCATACCTCTACTTCAAATGTCCCACTGCCTGCTCGCTTTCAACCGCAGCTAATCTTTTTACAATCTCAAGGCTCAATCCCTCTACTCATCATTAAACCGTGTACCTTGTATTACTAAAATATTGCATCATTAGAGTGCTATCAAAAAACACTAACATATTACCACTCACATACTGTCATTCATTAAGTTTACATTAATCCTACTTATCAATGTCTTCGTCACTGTCAGCCATCATAAGGTTTAGAAAAGAAAAGAAACCAAATCATGGTAATTCCCTCCTTACTAGAAGACAATGTTTACATTGTAGTCTACCCTAACAATATTACTCTATATTTTTTATACCAACCGCTGCTTCACACTCATTAAACAGCTATTATTTTAAGATGAACTTGTAATGCCCAAATGTAGAAAATACATCAGCCAATTCTTAATCAATCCAAACAATTCAAATGTGAAATTCTTACTTTCCAATTGACTTACAGTGCCTTGCAAAAGTATTCACCCCCTTGCCATTTTCCTATTTTGTCACATTACAACCTGTAATTTAAATATATTTTTATTTGAATTTCATGTAATGGAAATACACAAAATAGTCCAAATTGGTGAAGTGAAATGAAAAAAATTACTTGTTTCAAAAAATTTTTTAACAACTGAAAAGATTGTGCATACATATGTATTCACCCCTTTGCTATGAAGCCCCTAAATAAGATCTGGTGCAACCAGTTACCTTCAGAAGTCACATAATTAGTTAAATGAAGTCCACTTGTGTGCAATCTAAGTGTCACATGATCTGTCACATGATCTCAGTATATATACACCTGTTCTGAAAGGCCCCAGAGTCTGCAACACCACTAAGCAAGGGGCACCACCAAGCAAGCGGCACCATGAAGACCAACGAGCTCTCCAAACAGGTCAGAGACAAAGTTGTGGAGAAGTACAGATCAGGGTTGGGTTATAAAAAATATCAGAAACTTTGAACATCCCACGGATCACCATTCAATTAATTATTAAAAAATGGAAAGAATATGGCACCACAACAAACCTGCCAAGAGAGGACCAACCACCAAAACTCACGGACCAAGCAAGGAGAGCATTAATCAGAGAGGAAACAAAGAGATCAAAGATAACCCTGAAGGAGCTGCAAAGCTCCACTGTGGAGATTAGAGTATCTGTCCATAGGACTACTTTAAGCCATACACTCCACAGAGCTGGGCTTTATGGAAGTGGCCAGAAAAAAAGCAATGTCTTAAAGAAAATAATAAGCAAATACATTTGGTGTTTGCCAAAAGGTATGTGGGAGACTCCCCAAACATATGGAAGAAGGCACTCTGGTCAGATGAGACCTAAATTGAGCTTTTTGGCCATCATGGAAAACGCTATGTCTGGCACAAACCCAACACCTCTCATCACCTCAAGAACATCATCCCAATAGTGAAGCATGGTGGTGACAGCATCATGCTGTGGGGATGTTTTTCATCGGCAGGGACTGGGAAACTGGTCAGAATTGAAGGAATGATGGATGGCGCTAAATACAGGGAAAACTGTTTCAGTCTTCCAGAGATTTGAGACTGGGACGGAGGTTCAACTTCCAGCGGGACAATGAACCTAAGAATACTGCTAAAGCAACACTCAAGTGGTTTAATTGGAAACATTTAAATATCTTGGAATGGCCTAGTCAAAGCCCAGACCTCAATCCAATTGAGAATCTGTGGTATGACAAAGATTGCTGTAAACCAGCAGGAACCCATCCAACTTGAAGGAGCTGGAGCAGTTTTGCCTTGAAGAATGGGCAAAAATCGCAGTGGCTAGATGTGCCAAGCTTTTAGAGACATATCCCAAGAGATTTGCAGCTGTAATTGCTGCAAAAGGTGGCTCTACAAAGTATTGACATTGGGGGGGTGAATAGTTATGCACGCTCAAGTTGTCCGTTTTTTTTGTCTTATTTCTTGTTTGTTTCACAATAAAAAATATTTTGCATCTTCAAAGTGGTAGACATGTTGTGTAAATCAAATTATACAAACCCCCCAAAAATCTATTTTAATTCCAGATTGTAAGGCAACAAAATAGGAAAAATACCAAGGGGGTGAAAACTTTTGCAAGGCACTGTATTTTCCTTTGTTACTTTCACTAGTCTACATCTCTTTCCTTAAACTCAGAAAGCTCTCTACAATCTCTGTCTTTCCGTCTAATGTTGCGTTACCAGGTGAACATTTTCTTTAATTATAGTCAAAACAAACATTACTCTGTTATCTCTTCCTCCCTGTCGTCAATTCAATAAATCTATTTTAAAATAAACCAAAATAATGTGTCTCACAAGATTAAAACTCCTAGGGTTTTCCTGAGTCGCATTGTTATCGAAACCCCCAAATATGTTATGTCTTGTTTAGCTGGTTGTACTTTACCATGTAATACCTTGTGACCCTGCTCTACCACATTGTTTACTAATGTGGCAATGTTTTGTATGAGTTTCTTCGTCTTTTTATGCCAATAACAAATTCACTACATTTGTATCAACACAGAACGCTCAAATCTACACCCGTTAGTGATTTTTTTTTAAATGCGGCATGAAACAAAGTTTGACTATTTGTAAACATAATTTCTGCTCTTGCCCATATACAGTTGAAGTCAGACGTTTACGTACACCTTAGCCAAATACATTTAAACTCAGTTTTTCACAATTCCTGACATTTAATCCTAGTAAAAATGCCTTGACTTAAGTTAGCCTTCCACAAGCTTCTCACAATAAGTTGGGTGAATTTTTGCCCATTCCTCCTGACAGAGCTTATGTAACTGAGTCAGGTTTGTAGGCCTCCTTGCTCGCACATGCTTTTTCAGTTTTGCCCACAAATTTTCTATAGGATTGAGGTCAGGGCTTTGTGATGGTCACTCCAATACCTTGACATTATTGTCCTTAAGCCATTTTGGCACAACTTTGGAAGTATGCTTGGGGTCATTGTCCATTTGGAAGACCCATTTGCAACCAAGCTTTAACTTCCTGACTGATGTCTTGAGATGTTGCTTCAATATATCCACATCATTTTCCTGCCTCATGATGCCATCTATTTTATGAATTGCACCAGACCCTCCTGCAGCAAAGCACCCCCACAACATGATGATGCCACCCCCGTGCTTCATGGTTGGGATGGTGTTCTTCGGCTTGCAGGCCTCCCCCTTTTTCCTCCAAACATAACGATAGTCATTATGACCAAACAGTTCCATTTTTGTTTCATCAGACTAGAGGACATTTCTCCAAAAAGTATGATCTTTGTCCCCATGTGCAGTTGCAAACCGTAGTCGAGCGGTATGATGGCTGCGTGGTCCCATGGTGTTTATACTTGCGTACTATTGTTTGTACAGATTAACGTGGTACCTTCAGGCATTTGGAAATTGCTCCCAAGGATGAACCAGACTTGTGGAGGTCTACAATTTGTTTTCCTGAGGTCTTGGCTGATTTCTTTTGATTTTACCATGATGTCAAGCAAAGAGGCACTGAGTTTGAGGGTAAGCCTTGAAATACATCCACAGGCACAGCTCCAATTGACTCAAATCATGTCAATTAGCCTATCTGAAGCTACTAAAGCCATGACATCATTTTCTGGAATTTTCCAAGCTGTTTAAAGGCAGTCAACTTAGTGTATGTGAACTTTTGACCAACTGGAATTGTGATACAGTGAATTATAAGTGAACTAATCTGTCTGTAAACAATTGTTGGAAAAATTACTTGTGTCATGCACGAAGTAGATGTCCTAACCGACTTGCCAAAACTATAGTTTATTAACAAGAAATTTGTGGAGTGGTTGAAAAACGAGCTTTAATGACTCCAACCTAAGTGTATGTAAACTTCCGACTTCAACTGTAAGTATTCAGAACCTTTGCTATGAGTCTTGAAATTGGGGTCAGATCCATCCTGTTTTCCATTGATCATCCTTGAGATGTTTCTACAACTTGATTGGAGTCCACCTGTGTTAAATTCAAATGATTGGACATGATTTGGAAAGGCACACACCTGTCTATGTAAGGTCCCACAGTTGACATGCATGTTAGAGCAAAAACCAAGTCATGAGGTCAAAGGAATTGTCCGTAGAGCTCGGAGACAGGATTGTGTCGAGGAACAGATCTGGGGAAGTGTACCAAAACATTTTTGCAGCATTGAAGGTCCCCAGGAACACAGTAGCCTCCATGGAAGAAGTTTGGAACTGTCAGAGCCTTTTTATTCTCTATTTTGGTTAGGTCGGGGTATGACTAGGGTGGGTAATCTAGGTTGTTTATTTCTATGTTGGCCTGGTATGGTCCCCAATCAGAGGCAGCTGTTTTTCGTTGTCTCTGATTGCGGGGGGCACACGGGGTGGTCGGCGGAGCCGAGGAGTGAACCAGAGCCAGTCTGGGAGAAGATGGAGAAATTGGAGGAGAGTGAACGGAGAGAGTCAGAGACCGTCAGTGAGTTGATGGAGAAATTGGAGGAGAGAGGAAGGAAAGAGTTGTGTTGGTGTTTGATGCCTGACATTCGCCCTAAGGAGCGTGTTATCAGTTTGATGCCACCTGAGTCAGCTCTCCGTACTCGTCCTGAGGAGCGTGCTATCAGTCTGGTAAAATCTGTGCCGGCTCCCCGCACCAAGTCTCCAGTACGCCTCCCCAGCCCTGTACGTCCTGTGCCAGCTCTCCGCACTTGCCTTGAGGAGCGTGTCATCTGTCCGGTACCATGTGTGCCGGCTCTACGCACCAGGTCACCAGTGCGCCTCCACAGCCCAGTACATCCTGTGCCAGCTCCCCGCACTCACCGTGCGATGTGTGTCATCATTCCGTTACAATTTGTGCCGGCTCTACGCACCAGGTCTTCAGTGCGCCTCCACAGCCCAGTACGTCCTGTGCCAGCTCCCCGCACTCGCCGGACGAAGTGTGTCATCGTTCCGGTACAATTTGTGCCGGCTCTACGCACCAGGTCTCCAGTGCGCCTCCACAGCCCAGTACGTCCTGTGCCAGCTCCTCGCACTTTCCTTGAAGAGCGTGTCACCAGTCCGGTGCAACCTGTGCCGGTCCCACGCATCAGGCCTCCAGTGCGCCTCCTCAGTCCGGTACGTCCTGTGCCTGCTCCACGCACTCGTCCTGAAGTGCGTGTCACCAGTCCGGTGCCCCCTGCATCGGCTCCACGCACTAGGATTCCAGTGCGCATTCACAGTCCAGAGCTTCCGGCGACGGTCCACAGTCCAGAGCTTCTGGCGACGGTCCCCAGTTCGGAACCTCCTGCAACGGTCCCCAGTCCGGAACCTCCTGCAACGGTCCCCAGTCCGGAACCTCCTGCAACGGTCCACGGTCCGGAACCTCCAGCGAGGGTCAACTGTCCGGAGCTTCCAAGCAAGGTGTCCAGTCCAGATCCAGGGCAGGACCTTTCCTCCACGCTGGTGTCCAGTCCCGCTCAATGGCCGGAGCCCTCCTTTGCGCCGGTGCCCAGTCCAGGCACGGCGTCCAGTCCCGATCCAAGGCAGGAGCCTTCCTCTGCACCGGTGCCCAGTCCAGGCACGGCGTCCAACCCAGCTCCATGGTCGGAGCCTTCTTCTGCGCCAGTGCCCAGTCCAGGCACGGCGTTCAGCCCGGTGCCATGGCCGGATCCGCGGTCTGGGCGGGGGTTACGACCTGAACCGGAGCCGCCACCGACGCTAGATGCCCACCCGGACCCTCCCCTATAGAGTCAGGTTTTGCGGCTGGAGTCCGCACCTTTGGGGGGGTACTGTCACGCCCTGACCATAGAGAGCCTTTTTATTCTCTATTTTGGTTAGGTCGGGGTGTGACTAGGGTGGGTAATCTAGGTTGTTTATTTCTATGTTGGCCTGGTATGGTCCCCAATCGGAGGCAGCTGTTTTTCGTTGTCTCTGATTGGGGATCATATTTAGGCAGCCATTTCCCCACTGTGTTTTGTGGGATCTTGTTTATGTGTAGTTGCCTGTGAGCACTTAATTTGCTTCACGTTTCGTTCGTTCTTTGTTTTTGTGCGTTTCATTCAATAAACATGTGGAACCCATATCACGCTGCGCTTTGGTCTGAATGTTATTACGGCGATGGTGACAGGAACCACCAAGACTCTTCCTAGAGATGGCTCCCCCGCCAAACTGAGCAATCGGGGGAGAAGGGCCTTAGTCAGGGAGGAGACCAGAAACCCAATGGTCACTCTGACAGAGCTCCATAGTTCCTCTGTAGAGATGGGAGAACCTTCCAGAAGGACAACCATCTCTGTAGCACTCCACCAATCAGGCCTTTATTTCAGAGTGGCCAGACAGAAGCCACACCTCTGTAAAAGCCACATGACAGCCCGCTTGGAGTTTGCCAAAAGGCACCTAAAAGACTCTCAGACCATGAGAAACTAAATGATCTGGTCTGATGAAACCAAGATTGAACTCTTTGGTATGAATGCCAAGCGTCACGTCTGGAGGAAACCAAGCACCACTCATCACCTGGCCAATACCATCCCTACGGTGAGGGATGGTGGTGGCAGCATCATGCTATGGGGATGTTTTTCAGTGGCAGGGACTGGGAGACTAGTCAGGATCCAGGGAAAGATGAACAGAGCAAAGTATAGAGAGATCTTTGATGAAAACCTAATCCAGAGCTCTCGGGATGGGAGAAACTCCCCAAATACAGGTGTGCAAAGCTTGTAGCGTCATACCCAAGAAGACTCAAGGCTTTAATCGCTGCCAAAGGTGCTTCAACAAGTACTGAATAAAGGGTCTGAATACCTAATGTAAATGTGATATTTCAGTGTTTTATCTTTAATAAATGTGCAAACATTTCTAAAAACCTGTGTTTGTTTTGTCATTATGGGGTATCGTGTGTAGATTGATGGGAAAAAATCAATTTAATCAATTTTGGAATAAGGCTGTAACGCAACAAAATGCGGAAAAGTCAAGGGGGTCTGAATACTTTCCGAATGCACTGTATGTCACATTTATATATGGGTCTTAAATATATAATAATATATTTTTAAATATACGTCACTTCTTTGATATATAAGACCAAATAGGGCTATATATTACTTTTCCGTATTGGGTTGACCAGGGCTGGGCTCTGGTCAAAAGTAGTGCACTACATAGTGAATAGGGTGCCATTTGGGAAACACTAACTGTAATCACATACCAAGCTTCCACTTATTTCTAGAACTCCAGTAGATTGTCAAATCTAGTTAGTCTAGTAATGCATTAGAGTATACTGACTCAGTACAGGGCATTTGTACAAGACATTGCTAAGAAGTGTACCTGCAAGTGTACAAGCGAAGAGTACACTCATAAGCACTATCCCTAACTAACTTGATTATTGATTGAACCGTTTACTCTCCATGATGAAATGCACACAAGTGCCATTGAGAAATGGTTTCACAGCTTGCCTGGAAGCTCTTAGCACCCATAGTTCACACAGTATGACACAATTTTCAGCCTATAGTGTTCAAGAAGGCACCTCAAATGACTATGCTACAATGAACGCAATGTCTTTGATGGGACATTCACAACTTATTGTTTGGCAACTACAGCGTCTTGTTTACAGACATTGGACTGTCTTGTCAGTGGTGTGAAAAGACTAATTTAAAAACTTGAGTCTTCATTTTCCTTCACTGTCTAAACCTGGACAATCAGACCAAATTATTTTTAAGCATGCTGTGCTAATTTTCATTAGGCCTATTTCGTCTTGTCATAGGCTAACTCGGTTCACTTTTCACTTTCAAAAAACAATTACTGTACGAGATAGAGATGGAAATATATTATTCTCTTAATTCTTAAATCATCACTGTGTGTGTTTTATTTAATGAAAATAACTCCAAAACATATTTGTCATCATTTATTTCCCTGAGCCTCCTTTTGGCCCTTGAAATGCTCAGTCTAATCGTGTGGGCATTAGGAAACAAATTTGAAGATATTTACATACACAGCCCTGATTGGCTGAGAGGATGATCTAGAACACATCCCCCAACACCTTACCCAGATTAACAGTCATTTTCGTGTGTGTGTGTGTGTGCGCTTGTGTTTGTGTGTGTGTGTGTGCTTGTGGGTGAAGGTGTTGAAGGGCAGAGGGGGGAAGATATGACTGAACCACACATTCATTAAAACTGAGGCTGTGTGACTCAGAGGTTGCAAGTAAAATAACAGTCAAACTTAGCATATTTTCATAAGCAAGGCCTGAAAAAGAGGTAGAGGTGGAAAGGGGTAAAGAGAGGGGGAAGGGGAGTGTGGAAAGAAAGGGGGAAAGAGAGGGCGAAGGAGAGTGTGGAGAGAACAGCCTGGGAGTGCTCACTAGAGAATAAAATAATAGAACTCTGTCAGAAATTCAGCAGCATCTGTTTCGCAGGCCCACAGCTATAGCATGTAGCCCTTTCCTGCAATCAAATGACCAAATCTCCCCCTTGTGGCCTAATGGGTGGAATATGATTAATGTATTTTATAATTTCATAATTCAAAAACATATAATTTTTTATAAAGGCGAAAATCCGGTGTTTCTATGTCAAACGGTTTTGTTATATTTCAGTCTTCTGTGATGTATATAAAGTGTAATATTGAGATGCAAACAACAACAAAAATATTCTGACATGGCTCTGTTGGGGCTGCTCTGCTCAATGAAGAGACATGAAAGAGCAGTTAGCTGTTAGCTACTTTTCGTCACTTTAAACTCTGACAATAATCTCTCCTGTCTTATATTTGGTGAGGTTGAAGCCCATCTGGCACCATGTTTTGATCTTAGTCAGATATGACTGTACTGCACAGCAGAGCACGAGCAAATGGCTCAGCTTCAAAATGTTAGTGATCAATTTAGTGATACCCGAGCCCTGCCTGTATTCTAGTTATTGATGAAAAAACAGGCCCTACCCAGCCCTAACACAATATAGAATGTCTAGGCCGGTCAAGTCATAGAACTGTCTCGTGTACAGCCATGCTCAGTTACAGTATAACTTCATAATAAACAACTCTTTATTAGCTGGACTTTGTCAAAGGGCTCTTGGACTAAAAGAAAGAGAATATCGAAGAAGAGTAATATACATTAAACACTTTCAAGATGAAGGTGATTGTATTAACAAGGAGACGGGACACTATAGGGTTAGCTTTAGGAACGTGTTTAGTAAGATCCCGAATATAGGGTTTCCATTCAGAAAATGTGGTGATGGACATTTGACCGGCATCATTTTAACCCCTGTGCGGCCTCATCCAGCGAAAAATCCTATCGCCATTAGCATAACAAAATTTACTAAAAACTAATTTCATTTTTTTTTTCAAATGATATCGTTTTATAGATACACCTCTCCTGAATCGAACCACGTTGTCCGATTTCAAAAAGGCTTTACAGCAAAAGCAAAACATTAGATTATGTTAGAGGAGTATATCGTAAAAGTAGCCACATAGCCATTTTCCGACCAACCACATGCATCACAAATAACCAAAAAACAGCTAAATGCAGCACTAACCTTTGACAATCTTCATCAGATGACACACCTAGGACATCATGTTACACAATACATACATTATTTTGTTCGATAAAGTTCATATTTATATATAAAAACAGCATTTTACATCGGTGCGTAACGTTGACTAACTATTTTCCCTCAAATGCATCCGATGAAACAGCGCTACAATTTACTAAATTAATATTCGAAAACATTTTTAAAATGTAATATTGTCATTCTAAGATTTATAGATGAATATCTCTTGAAAGCACCTGTAATGCCAGATTTAAAAATAACTTTACTGGGTAATCACACTTTGCGATAAAAGGGGATGCGATACTCAGAACAATAGGCTAGCAATACAGGTCAGCGCCATCTTGGAACAATCGCATATCAAATCTAGTCTTGTATACTATTGTCAATAATCCCTTACCTTTGATTATCTTCATCCTTAGGCACTTCCAGGAATCCCAGGTCCACAACAAATGTATTTTCATTCGAAAAAGTTAATCCTTTATGTTCCATTAGCTTGTTGTTGTTAGCGCGTTCTGAAGGCTGCACCAAAAGCTCCGTGGCCGCGGGACTATTCTTTCAACAAAATGCATTTTTTTCTTATTTAGGTTCGTTCAAACATGTCAAACGTTGTATAACATAAATCTTTAGGGCCTTTTTCAACCAGAGCTCCAATAAGATTCAAGGGGGACGATTGCATTGTCTTTATAAACGTTTCGAAAGGGGAGGGTAGCCAGTGGCGCCGGCGTCATAATGGTGATGGCCCTCTCCGTGTGACCACGTTCCACAGCGTGTCATTCTGTCAGTTTTCACAGTAGGAGACTCAAATCACTTTGTAAAGACTGGGGACATCTAGTGGAAGCAATAGGAAGTGCTCAATGAACCATAGCTCACGTTGACGGCAACGTGATGAAGTTGAGTCCGCAATTCAGAATTCCACTTCCTGTTTTGATCTGTCTCGGGGTTTTGACTGCCATATGAGTTCTGTTATACTCACAGACACCATTCAAACAGTTTTAGAAACTTTAGGGTGTTTTCTATCCACAAGTATTAATTATATGCATATCCTAGCTTCTGAGTTTGAGTAGTAGGCCGTTTAAAATGGGCACGAATTTCTTTCAAAATGCGCTGTGGCGCCCCCTATCCTAGGCGACCGTCAAGAGGTTAATTTACCAGTATGCATTGGGTGTGTAACCTGATTAGGGTGTCCACCCACGATGCTCAGAATGACAGAAATCACATTTAAATTATAGTTATTAACCTATTTTAACAGAACATGCAATTCGAGGATTAACACAGTGTGCAGTTAGAATAACTACACTTTTGCTTTTCCTCAGCCAACAAGATGAGTAATGAACAGCAAAATCACTAGCCTATGTCAATCTACTATCCCTCATAGTACAAAAGTTGACCTAGTCTATTGGTCAGCTTCTCGTTCTGTGTGTGATATAAGTAGCCTTTTCCAAACAAACTGGGACATTTCTGGGATGATAGATCCCAGATTCATACAACCAGTAGGCCTAGGCTACATAGAAGAAATTACAAAAAGCAATGATGCTGATGCAACAGATCAGAACGTTTAGCTTCAAAATGTTGATAAACTATTATGTCTTTACATAATGATGTTCCAGACCTGCTGGAACCCTGACCTATTCACCGGACGTGCTACCTGTCCCAGACCTGCTGTTTTCAACTCTCTAGAGACAGCAGGAGCGGTAGAGATACTCTCAAAGATCGGCAATGAAAAAGCCAACTGACACTTACTCTTGTGTTACTGACTTGTTGCACCCTCGACAACTACTATGATTATTATTATTTGACCATGCTGGTCATTTATGAACATTTGAACATCTAGGCCATGTGCTGTTATAATCTCCACCCGGCACAGCCAGAAGAGGACTGGCCACCCCTCATAGCCTGGTTCCTCTCTAGGTTTCTTCCTAGGTTTTGGCCTTTCTAGGGAGTTTTCCTAGCCACCGTGCTTCTACACCTGCATTGCTTGCTGTTTGGGGTTTTAGGCTGGGTTTCTGTACAGCACTTTGAGATATCAGCTGATGTAAGAAGGGCTATATAAATACATTTGATTTGATTTGATTTACATAAGTGCAGCAATGCAGTAGGCTATGCGCGAATGTGCGTTCCATAATGCAATTAGCGGGAAAACACTGTTGTCAAAAGCGCACCGTTGGTTTCTTGAGACAGTGATGAAAATATCCTTTAGAAAGTTGTAATATGACTAGAATTGTGCCTTTTGGCTACTGGACAATAAAAGAAAGTTGATTTTAAAACCAATAGATCATGAAAGAAATAGGCTACTGGTTTCAATGGAATATGGAAGCCTTTATAAAAGAATTGCCTTCACGTTTGGTCGTGTTTTGGCTTTATGAGTACTGTAGTACATCATGCTACAGTGATGGTGATGTGTGAAACTGTCCAGAAAGATTAAAACTGTCCTTATTGCTTTTATTCTCTCCTTTTCTGTCCACTCCTCTCTTCTCCTTTCTTCTCCTCTCTTATCATCCTCTCCTCTTGTCTATTGTCTTCCCCCCTCCTTTCCTATTCTCTTTCCTCCCCCCTCCTCTTTCCAACTTCAGACACTTTTAGTTATAGTCCATCATCCTCTCCCTTCCCCTTCCTCTCCTCTTTCCTCTGTTCTACTATCTCTTATTTCCTGTCCTTCTCCCTTTTATTGTTATGGATTGAGAAACAGCTGTCCTTGTAGCTAAATGGCAACAATGAGTCAGAAAAATGTGTTCTATTACATATTCTATAACGTTCGCTCAGGCCTTTCAGTTTGCCTCAGTGTATAAGAGACCCGACTGGCCCTTCAATTCTTAATCAATATTCCTTTACACATGTTTTCTTTGTGGGGATGATTTGTTATTGCTTGTTTTAATCGAGTGGATTCAAATCAATTCATCGCTGTGTTCCATCAATCATTGTTGGTGATGGGTTCTGACTCCTAAACTTGAAATAATGAGTCCCATAGTCAGGTTTCTAGACCAGAAGTTAATGGTTATTTGTACGAGGAATGTGTATAGTGGAGGCAATTAAGCTTGGAATGTACTGAGTAAAGGAAAGGCAATCACATGGTTGCAGTCACTGATAAGGGTGGAGAGAGGTGGTTTAGTGAGGAATGGGGGCCAAGGTCAGCTCAGGTCACATTAAGGGAGAAGGAACAGTTTATTGCCCACGTCACTTAACTTCCTGCCTAGCAATGAAGATGTAATGTTTAAAGGGAAGGAGGACACCACACGCAAATTGGGGTATATATACTGGGGCTGGTGGAACCATGTCTTTGTCTTATGCAGCTGTATGACCCAGTGGGTGAATAAACTTGGTTTGAGCTTTACTAATCGTCCGTGAGTTTTTACTTGGTTCATTTAGAACCTAACATTGGTAAAAGGTAACACAGTTGTGCAGTTAAGCTGATGTATCACATCTATTCACAGGGACAGGAATCGATCATTAAAAACGTCATGCATCTTCCTGACAGCTTAAATTGTATTTACTCCGCAAAACATTTACTGCAGGGCTAACTGGTTTATATTGAAACAAACCGTGTTTTTTTACCCTTGACGTTTCTGTGTTTGCCACGGAGCTAAACCCTCTGAAATGATCAATGAGGAATGTTGAAGAAGCCAGGCAGAGAAGAGGCAGGTGGAATGCATAATGACCCTGACGGGTATTTTAATAGAGGAACACTGTACTGGACTGGAGCATCCATCTTATGTGGAATTTCACCGCAGTAGTTCTTCTCGTGTTTATGTAACTGTCGTGATGAGGATGGTATGACAGACAGGTCACCAGTGGGTTGCCGGATATCATTTATAGGGTTGAGTTTTTCCTGTCTATGTGACCAGGAAAAACTCTAGGCCCTAGTTAAAAGTTATACAAGGCCTTACGTTTTTCCTCATCACTTCACATATTCACACATTCTGTGCCTCACATGCATTTAATTAAGTTAGGGCGCTTGTTAGTGGAAGTCACCTTGGTTAAGGACATCAGCAAGGCAAGTAAAGGGTAATAGTGATAATCTGTTTTATTTATAAGCTCATTAATGTGGTCGGGCTATTCTTAGTAATCCCAATCTCACACAGTAGATAGAGATAGCAAAGAGGGGGAAGTGTGTGTGTACGTGCATGCGTGCGTGTGGACAGATTTCAGATTTGTACAGTATCCTCTTATTTCAAATGTCTTTCATTTGTTATTGGATCCCTTCCAATATTTAACTCTGATAATGATTGTGTATGCTGCACTGGAGATGATTTCTCTATCAGTTAT
This sequence comes from Salmo salar, assembly GCF_965601325.2. Lineage (NCBI taxonomy): Eukaryota > Metazoa > Chordata > Actinopteri > Salmoniformes > Salmonidae > Salmo > Salmo salar. Next base: position 57,453,424 of record NC_138305.1, read on the forward strand.
GACATTTAAAAGTTGATTAACATTTCCACTTCCAATGGGGGATTGAAACTCTACAGCTAATTGTACTCTGAGAGAATGTAGAAGTTGAGATGATGGCCATCAGGAAACAGACTTCAAAGTTTACCAGATGCTTCTTATTTTCAGTCATTACATCTTTCTGTTAATAACGTTAAGGTGCACACTGTTTGTGTACTATGACGTTATGATCTATTGTGAGTCAGCACACGTCAAAGACAAAACCCAAACCATTGTCAGCAAACTGCTGTTTAAATGATGGAACACTATTGTATTGTTTACTAATAGCTTTCTCTCCCTCTCTTTCTGCCATTTTGTTTTTCAGCTCCTGTCAACCCTCACCTGAGTAAGTGACAGCTTTATTTATTCATTAAGTCTGACCAATCACTTAGCATGTTTCTGAACTTTATGAGGAACATCCCTCAGACCTGAACTAGGCAGAGCTGATAAGCCCTGGGAGGAACATGGAGACTTGTTGGTTGTGGAGAGTCCTGTGGAGTAGTTCTACTGTAATTTTCTATATACAGTGAGCTCCAAAAGTATTGGGACAGTGACCATTTTTTGTTTGTTTTGGCTTTGTACTCCAGCACTTTCGATTCGAAATGATACAATGACTAGGAAGTTAAAGTGCAGACTGCCAGCTTTTGAGGGTATTTTCATTCATATCAGGTGAACCGAAATTACAGAGCTTTTTGTACGTAGTCCCACATTTTAGGGGACAAAAAGTATTGGGACAAATTCACTTATACTGTACGTGTATTAAAGTAGTAAAAAGTGAAGTAATTGGTCCCATATTCATAGTACGCAATGACTACATCAAGTTTGTGACTCTACACCTTTGTTGGATGCATTTGTTTTGGTTGTGTTTCAGATTATTTTGTGCCCTGTTGTAGTGGTAAGAGGTTAACATGTCTTGGGGGTATGATTTGTACCGTCTACACTTTAACCTCATAGTCATTTCAAATCCAAAGTGCTGGAGTATGGAGCTAAAACAACAAAAATGGATCACTGCGCCAATACTTTTGGAGCTCACTGTAACTACACTGGGAAGAGCTGCTTAATATTCTGTAGGAACAATGTGTGGAGGAGAGATAGTAATTTTCATTGTGTGTAGATGTGGGCATGGGGTGAAGGGTGGGTGGGTGTGTGCGTGCATGCATGTGTATAGTGCTTGTTAGTAATGCATTTCATGTGTTCTCTCCAATGTTTCGCACATTATGTGATAATCAGGTGCCATGTACATTCCCGCTACAGTATCTTATTACAGGAAACTCCACATTTACTACTTCCTACTTCACAAGCACTCATTTGCCGAAGTGTATTGTGTTAATGTGTTGGGTTAGCAGCCATTACCGCATACAAATCCCAAATATAATCATTACCAGCATCATTATCAAGCCCCCTATAGATCGCAGCCAATCTTATCTAAACTACACATCTGATCTGCACACCTCCTCCTCGCTGATCCTCCCCTCCAAACCCCCTCCTCGTCCTCCTCCCCATTTTCCATCTCCTCGTCCTCATCACCTCATTCCCCCCCAGTCCTCCCCTCCTAATCCCCCTTCTATCTCCAGTAAGGCCCAGGTCCATTTAGCTTAGCTTACAGTGGATTGACATTACCAGCGAGACTCTAGGGGCCAGACCCCCATTTAGATCTGCATGCCTGAAGGCTGGAGGGGAGAGGAGTCAAGAGCTGAGGCCCATCTCTCTCTTTCTGGCTGTCTTAGCTGGGCCACACACACACTCTCTCTGTGTGTGTGTGTGTGTGTGTGTGTGTGTGTGTGTGTGTGTGTGTGTGTGTGTGTGTGTGTGTGTGTGTGTGTGTGTGTGTGTGTGTGTGTGTGTGTGTGTGTGTGTGTGTCTTGCTCTCCCTTTTTCTCTCACTCCTCTCTCTCTCAATCACTCCCTCTCTCCTCCTCATCTTCTCTCCACTACGTGTGTAAAGCCTCGAGCTCCTGCCTCCACCGAGGTCGCCACTCCAAACTGCTCCCAGCTACCTTTTAATAAATCAATGAATATTTATCGCACGCTCCTGTATCTAGAATCTAAATGCTGTTTTTTTACCCACCCTTTGAGGACAGTTCTATTTCTAAATGTCTTCTGATTATATGGTATTGATCTCATATTATATTGTTCCATATAAAATAAAATTGTATTTGTCACATGCGCTGAATACTTACAAGCCCTTAATCAACAATGCAGTTTAAAAAAAAATTGTTAAGAAAATATTTACTAAATACATTAAAGAAAAAAAAGTAACACAATGAAATAACAATAACGAGGCTATATACAGGGGGTACCGGTACAGAGTCAATGTGCCGGAGTACAGGTTTGTCGAGGTAATATGTACATGTAGGTAGGGGTAAAGTGACAATGCATTGATAATTAACAGCAATGCAAATAGTCCAGGTAGCCATTTGATTAATTGTTCAGCAGTCTTATTACTTGGGGGTAGAAGCTGTTAAGGAGCCTTTTGGTCCTAGACTTGGTGCTCCGGTACCGCTTGCCGTGCAGTAGCATAGAGAACAGTCTATGACTTTGGTCTGAGGACCCATGCCAAATCTTTTCAGTCTCCTGAGGGGGAAAAGGTGTTGTCGTGCCCCCTTCACGACTGTCTTGGTGTGTTTGGACCATGATAGTTTGCTGGTGATGTAGACACCAAGGAACTTGAAGCTCTCGACCCGCTTCACTACAGCTCCATCAATGTGAATGGGGGCGTGTTTGGCCCTCCTTTTCCTGTAGTCAGCAATTAGCTCCTTTGTCTTGCTCATGTTGGAGAGGTCTCTGACCTCCTCGCTATAGGCTGTCTCATCGTTGTCGGTGATCAGGCCTACCACCGTTGTGTCGTCAGCAAACTAAATGATGGTGTTAGAGTTGTGCTTGGCCACGCAGTCGTGAGTGAACAGCGAGTACAGGAGGGGACTAAGCACGCACCCCCGAGGGGCCACCGTGTTGAGGATCAGCGTGGCAAATGTGTTGTTGCCTACCCTTGCCACCTGAGGGTGGCCCGTCAGGAAGTCCAGGATCTATTTGCAGAGGGAGATGTTTAGTCCCTGGGTTCTAAGTTTAGTCATGAGCTTTGTGGGCACTATGGTGTTGAATGCTGAAATGTCGTCAATGAAAAGCATTCTCACATAGGTGTTAATTTTGTCCATGTGGGAAAGGGTAGTGTGGAGTGCAATTGAGATTGCATCATCTGTGGATCTGTTGGGGTGGTATGTGAATTAGAGTGGGTCTGGGGTTTCCGGGTTGATGGTGTTGATGTGAGCCATGACCAGCCTTTCAAAGCACTTAATGGCTACCAAGGTGAGTGCTATGGGGCGGTAATCATTTAGGCAGGTTACCTTGCCGTTGTTGGGCACAGGGACTATGGTGGTCTGCTTGAAACATGTTGGTATTACAGACTCGGTTAGGTAGAGGTTGAAAATGTCAGTGAAGACACTTGCAAGTTGGTCTGCGCATGCTCTGAGTACACATCCTGGTAATCCGTCTGGCCCCGTGGCCTTGTGAAAGTTGACGTGTTTAAAGGTCTTGCTCACATCGGCTACGGAGAGCGTGATCACAAAGTTGTCTGGAACAGCTGGTGATCTCATGCATTCATTAGTGTTGCTTGCCTAGAAGCAAGCATAAAAGGTATTTAGCACATTTGGTAGTCTCGCGTCACTGGGAAGCTCGTTGCTGGGTTTCCCTTTGTAGTCCGTAATAGTTTGCAAGCCCTGCCACATCCGACAAGAGTCAGAGCCGGTGTAGTAAGATTCAATCTTAGTCAATATTGTTGATTTGCCTGTTTGATGGTTCGTTTGAGGGTATAGAGTGATTTCTTAAGTGTCCGGATTAGTGTCCCGCTCCTTGAATGTGGCAGCTCTAGCATTTAGTTTGGTGCGGATGTTACCTTTAATTCTGGTTGGGATATGTACATGCGGTCACTGTGGGGACGACGTCATCGATACACTTATTGATGAAACCAGTGACTGAGGTGTTATACTCCTCAATGCTATTGGATGAATCCCGGAACATATTCCAGTCTGTGCTAGCAAAACAGTCCTGTAGCTTAGTATCCACGTTATGTGACCACTTTCTTATTGAGCGAGTCACTGGTACTTCCTGCTGTAGTTTTTTCTCATAAGCAGGAATCAGGAGGATAGAATCATGGTCAGATTTGCCAAATGGAGGGCGAGGAAGAGCTTTGTACGCATCTGTGTGTGGTATAAAGGTGGTCTAGAGTTTTTTTCCTCTGGTTGCACGTGACATGCTGGTAGAAATTAGGTAAAAGGGATTTAAGTTTGCCTGCATTATAGTCCCCGGCCACTAGGAGCGCCGCTTCTGGATGAGGATTTTCTTCTTTGTTTATGGCTTTATATAGCTCGTTGAGTGCTGTCTTAGTGCCAGCATCGGTTTCTGATGGTAAATCGACAGCTATGAAAAATATAGATGACAACTTTCTTGGTAGATAGTGTGGTCTACAGCTTATCATGAGGTACTCTACCTCAGGCGAGCAAAATCTTGAGACTTCCTTAATATTAGACATTGCGCACCAGCTGTTATTGACAAATAGACACACACCATCACACCTCGTCTTACCGATGCATGGAAAACCCAGTAAACTGTATATTATCTATGTCGTCGTTCAGCCACAACATAAAATATTACCGTTTTTAATGTCCCGTTGGTAGGATAGTCTCAAACAGAGCTCATCCAGTTTATTCTCCATTGATTGCACTTTGGCCAACAGGACGGATGGTAGAGGCAGGTTACCCACTTACCAATAAATTCTCACAAAGGACCCGGATCTGCCACCCCTGTATTTTTATATGTTTAACCGTAATTTAACTAGGCAAGTCAGTTAAGAACAAATTCTTATTTACAATGACGGCCTACCCCGGACGATGCTGGGCCAATTGTGCGCCTCCCTATGGGATTCCCAATCACGGCCAGATGTGATACAGCCTAGATTGGAACCAGGGACTGTAGTGACCCCTCTTGCACTGAGATGCAGTGCCTTAGACTGTTGTGCCACTCGGGAGCTCGTTGGTCTGTTGTATCTCTGTCTTCTCTTCATGCGAATGATGGGGATTTGGGCCTGGTCTGGGAACAACAATATATCCTTCTCGTCAGAATCATTAAAGAAAAAATCTTCGTCCAGTTCGAGGTGAGTAATCGCTGTTCTGACATCCAGAAGCTATTTTCGGTCATAAGAGACGGTAGTAGAAACATTATGTACAAAATAAGTTACAAACAATGTGAAAAAACACACAAAATAGCACAATTGGTTAGGACCCTGTAAAATGGCAGTATCTCCTCCGGCGCCATTATAATGAGTTATATATGAATGTCCGAGAGGTGATAGTGTTAGGCTTAGAAAATAGATTTAATGGGGTCTCTCAAGTGTGTGCGTGTATTTGTATGCCTGTCAGCCTTTCTGCTCCCGTGTGTGTGTTCTCAAACTTGAGATGACGGCCAATACTCTTTGAGAATACCATTGGGGTTACCTCACAGTAACCTCTGAACTCTAGCCTTAGGCCTTCCCATTGCCACTCTTGATTCACAATCTATGTGTTTTTCAACAGTAGTACAACAGCATTTCAACTTACAGTATATAATACACTGCCACCATTCATGGTTCAATAGTGTTGTTCATGGTCAGAGATTACATTCCTCAAGCCATAGCTCTTAGCCTCGCAAAGCTACCTGATCCCGCGAGCTTACATTAAACGTTGCACAGATATCAGTGCAATGTTTAATGAAAGATCGCAGGATCAGGTGGCTTTGCGAGGCTAAGAGCTCTCTCTTTGTTAGAAACACATGCATCGACCCGTGTTGATTTTCACATGATTAACTTCAGCAGAATGTCCTCTTATAGAATGCATTGTATAGCAGTCAAGCATGGTCCACTCGATTGATTAATGGTCAGCTATCTGAATCTATTCATTGGGAGAACTCAGCTTTATTGCTCTCATTGGTGGACATGCATAATAGTACCCATTGACCCATGTGTTTATTCACATGATCAACACAAGAATACAACAGCAGGTCCCATTATAGAAAGTACCAGCGCCATTCATTCATGGCTCAGTAGCCAATGTCATCATGGTTATTTTATTGTGTTTCTATTTCCTTTTTTATTTAGCAAATATTTTCCTTACTTTTTATCTCTGCATTGTTAGGAATGGGCTCGTAAGTAAGCATTTCACAGTAAAGTCTACATCTGTTGTATTCGGCACATGTGACTAATACAATTTAATTTGATCTACTATAGCCATAGGGATACCATGAGGAGGTTCTATCTAGTTTAACATTTTTATGTCTACATTTTGACTGTGTTATGACTATAACAGTGTTTCTCTGTCCGTGTTTCATGAGAGTTACTGCAGCGTTCATCTATGACTTTAAAACCATAGACATATGTTGAGGTTCTAGTATTTCTATTTCTATGATGACTACAACAGTGTTTTCTTTTTGTCCCGTGCTTCAGGAGAGTTCCACTGCAGCTTCGAAGAGGAGCCCATCTGCATGTTCACGCAGGACAAGAACGACGACTTTGATTGGACGAGACACAGTGCAGCCACCCGTGACACCAAGTACACGCCCAACACCGGGCCTAGCGACGACCGCAGCGGATCCAAACAGGGTGAGCCAACCATTGTTGTGATGTCATTGGGATCTTAGGTGCACTGTGTTTTGGGAATCTTCAATGCCACGAAGAAGGTCATAAGGTAATTGTTTTGCCCCACATTTAGCTACATTAGCCAGCGTAACTAGCTAGAGTTATTTACATTTATTTGCAATTGGTTAGCTACCACTCCAGGTGGCTCCAGCGTATTGTAACGGTTGTCTTTCTATGTGATCTTTTAGAAATCTTATTTTAGTCTTGACCCTGATAGTCCACTCAGCACAGATGCTGTACTCACAACACACTACACATGGGTCAATATCAACACAATGGAACATGCAATAAACAACCTTCAGCGCTTTCATTTTCATGGTACTCATCACTCTCTCTTTCTCTCCGTCTCTCTATCATCACCTTCTCTCTCTGGTTTAAGTAAAAATGTAACATACAGCAGTTTACAATGCAAACACAGGCAAACTGTTTTAATATAGCACACATAGATTTTCTTGGAAGAGCAGAAAAAAGACTAACTACAAGCCAACAAAAGTATATATTTTTCTATAGTCGTGGAGAGAATAGTTTCTGTGAGTGGCTGGTTCACAAAAACTGAGAGAACAAAAAGAGATTAGAAGAAAGAACAAAAAAATAAATAAAAGGCCTCCCACTGGTGATAGTGAAGGACAGATTGAGTCTAATACTGTAACTTAGAATTAGGAAGTAATTTACTGCTGGCACAGCCAATCAAGGATGACCTGAAGGAGAACCACACACACACACACCGGTCACCATGGTGACTCAATCTATCTGACACTAGACACACGTCACACTACTCAGTCACACACACACTCTGTGAGAAATTGTGCTAGTTGGCCTGTGTGTGTCAGTCCTGAGGGAGAGTGAGCAGTAATCTAGTCTTTATTGGAATGCAGCTGAGGCAGTAGGCAGCTCTAGGAGCAACAGCAGCTGAAGTTGTAAATAATGTATTGGCTTTAATCACTCTAATGGGATAAAACTGTCCAGCATTTCATTACCAGCCCAACATTCCTAAGGGGCTGCAATTATCTGATGTCAAATTCAACAGAAGAAGAAATTCTATTTGATTTTGACTGGAGGGTAGGAAAGTTTGTTCTCCGTCCAAGCTACATTCCCCTGCCCCAAAGTGGGACTGTAGATAGGGTCTGGAATGAGACTTGCACCGTGCGAGCTTAGTTTCACTGCTGATTCTCCTATGAAAGTTTCAGATTACCTTGAGACATGACCATCTCGTCTGTCCTCTCTGCCCTCTGGTTTGTGTCTGGTTAATCTTACTAGAGAGAAAATAGGTCTTTAATGAAAATGTACTTTCAGTACTAGCTGCATGGATGGAGCCGCCGTATCCGTCGCATTGTTTTTTCATTAAGGATTATAGGATATTGAGGGCTTGTTACATTATAACAATCATATTTAATATATTTTTAAGAGGGCTTATAGCAAGAAAAAACTATGGGAACATAGTAGGTGATTTGTCAATTCAATAATATGCATTCCAATAAACCCAGCACAAACATTTTCTCAACGCAAATAATATGCTTCAGAAATAATAAGAATAACCCGACCACTAATAATATATTTTCAATGCCTAATTTTTATAAACACAAATATTCCATAAACCTCATCAATGACCCAGTAACCTTAAATTACCTTTTTGTTTTGGTTAAGGCTACTCAACTTTAGACGCACTCCAAAACTAGAATGAAAAGTCTCTTCTTTCTTTTCCCTTTTCAATTCCTTTTAGTTGACTCAGTTCAGTTTATAGTCTTTGCGCATTCAAATAGTATTTCCCCCCATAAAAGAAAAGGTAAGTCGGCCATGGAGGATCTCCAAAAAACGATAAGGAAAAACTGATCTCACGGTGTCTTGAAGGCACGTCTGCGCTCATGAAACTTTCTCCGCTATCCGTTTAGAAAATCCACAAGAAGGAAATAATCTTGACAGGTCAGGAACATGATCACAGTGCACAAAAGCAAATCTAAAGCAAGAAAGGCTACAGTATTTTTCCATATCTTTGAAATTGGCACCCCGGAGTTTCACCCGGGCCATGTCCGAAATCTGGCTTGCCTGCTACTTTCTTGAACTGCATACTGTGTACTAATCGTACTACGTACTATTTAGCACATACTGTTTATTAAAAAGTATGAAGTATGCAGTATGCCACGACGTACAAGACAACTGGGAACTCAGAAACAAAACAAGCCCGTAAAACGTATATAGGTAAAGAACTTTTTTGAAAGAGCACAGTTTGAAATAAAGAAAGGGAAAGTCAGCTGTACAACTGAATACCTTCAACTGAAATGTTTTCTTTCGCATTTAACCCAAACCCTCTGAATCAGAGAGGTGCGGGGGGCTGCATTAATCGACATCCAAACACAATCCTCTGCATCAGTTTACTAAGAACAGGCAGCAAACTGATTGGGTGGTTGTTAGAGCCAGCAAGGGGTGCTTGACAATTTTTAGACAGTTTTGCTTCCTTCCACGCCTGTGTACACACACTCCTTTAGGCTTTGGTTAAAGATATAGCAAAAAGGGCTGGCAATACTACTACCATTCTCAATAGTTTACCATCAAGGTTGTCTATACCTAGTGGCTTATCAGAACAATAGTTTTTCCACCTCTTCCTCACGAAATTGACCAAATTCAAAACATAAATCCTTCTCTTTCATTATTAGATATTTTATACAAAAATATGATGGTTCACTGTTCAATGTTATCATTCATGTCTGAGTTTTTCCATTTCACTAGTGAAATAGTTATTGAAATGATTGGCAATATCAAACGGTTTTGTTATAAAGGTGCAATGTTCCAATGCTCTCTGGCAGCTTTCATAGCTGGGATAAATTCTTCCCACCTCTGGTGCACAGCTTCAGAGAAGTCCTCGTTGAGGAAGATGTAGCTTCCTCTCAAGTTCTTGGCTCTCTCCAGAACAGCCATCTTGTCCTTAACCCTTAGTAACTTGACCACTATCGGCCTGGGTCTGTCACCTAGTCTGGTTACATGTTTTCCAGACCTGTTGCTTGCACTCTACCTCAATCTTCGTATGATTTATCTCCAGCTTTTCAGTGATAATTTTTCTTACTTTCACCTCAGACTCGGCCCAGTTCTCATGTGAAGACTGCTATGCTATCCACAGCAATGTTATTCCTCCTGGATTGTCCCTAGATCGTTTGTTTTCTCAGTCATTGATAGTAATGATTTAATGAGAGTGCTGATGTCGTCTTGAGAGGACTTACATTTAGTGGTCCTCTTGCTGCAAGTTTATTTCAGGACATACACCTCTCCCTGGGTAAACTGTACACTGTTCTTAAGGTCCTGGACCTCTCTGCTCAGATCGTCCATTCTTTTGTTAGTGGAGTTCATCAGAATTTGGACAAAGCTCTTGAAGCCATTTTCCTGTTGTTGTAACAACTGCTTGTAGAACCCTTTTTGTTCATTTAAAAGATCCTTCCCCTATGATAGAGAAACACCGTCCTCTCCATGACTCCCACCTTTGGCTTTGGATGCCATGGCAGCAATGTAGGCTAACGCTGGTACTCCACACCCTTCCAGACATGGCAGGTTCCAGGACAGATTTAAACAGCGGGGCTTTTAGACAGCCACAAGCCCAGTATAATCTGCGGACCCAGCCACAAAGGGATCTTTCCTCATTATTGCTGGTCTGCAGAGTGCCGACCTCTACTGGTTGACCTAGCCAACTATAGCTAGGCTACTCCTGACGATGTATTGCTTTTTTGCTTTTGAATCACTTTGTTATTAAAAGCACTATAGTAATTAAATCCATTATAGTTATTTTACCAAATATGGTTTATTTAGTTTTGTATAACAAAAATCTCTGACGAAAGCCAAGAGGCCGACACATAAGCTTCAATAAAAATAAAAAAAGATACTAGCAAGAGTGGTGTGCAGGTTTCTTTTTTCTAATTGTGATCATGCACCTGCAAAAAGATGGCTCAGGTGTGAGAGTGCATTTTTTTATGTTGAAATTTTGAAAGTAAAACACACCAATAGTAGATGTACCGATATCCATTTTTTATTAGTATTACAAACAAGAAACACTTTTCAATGAGAACAGAAATCCACTTTGGGTTTAAAAAAAGGACTTAACCCAAAACAGTACAAAATGAATAAATAATAGCTACACTGAACAAAAATATAAACGTAACACGTTTCAATACTTTAAAAAAATCTTATCTGTTAGTGAGCATTTCTCATTTGCCAAGATAATCCATCCCCTGACAGGTATGCCATATCCAGTAGCTGTTTAAACAGCATGATCATGACACAGGTGCATCCAGTGCTGGGGACAATAAAAGTCTGCTCTAAAATATGCAGTTTTGTCACGCAACACAATGACACAGATGTCTGAAGTTTTGAGGGAGTATGCAATTGAAGGAATGTCCACCCGAGCTGTTGCCAGAGAATTTAATGTTCTTTCTCTACAATAAGGGGCCTCCAACATCATTTAAGAGAATTTGTTAGTACGTTCAACCAGCCTCACAACAGCAGACCACATGTATGGCGTTGTGTGGGCGAAATGTTTGCTGATGTCTACATTATGAACAGAGTGCCCCATGGTTGTGGTGGGGTTACGGTATGGGCAGGCATAAGCTACGAACACAACTGCATTTTATCGATGGCAGTTTGAATGCACAAAGATACCATGACGACATCCTGAGGCCCATTGTCGTGCCATTCATCCACAACTATCACCGGATGTTTTAGAATGACAATTTAGCATGGCCCCATGTCGCAAGGATCTGTACACAATTCCTGGAAGCTGAAAATGTCCCAGTTCTTCCATGGCATGCATACTCACCAGTCACCAATTGAGAATGTTTGGATGCTCTGGATTGATGTGTGCAACAGCGTGTTCTAGTTCCCGCCAATATCCAGCAACTTTGCACAGCCATTGAAGGGGAGTGGGACAACATTCCACAGGTCACAATCAACAGCCTGATCAACTCTATGCGAAGGAGATGTGTTGCGCTGCATGAGGCAGTCACACCAGATACTGACTGGTTTTCTCTAAAACGGCCACAAGGCGTGCCTCCCTGGCAGTCACCTTCTCACACTCCTTCTCCAGCATCCACATCTGGACCCTTCTGGAAGGGAGAAGAGCCCACAGCTGCACTTAGGGAGGATGAGTAGATGATGACCGGTGGGGTGATGCAGTGACAGCCCCCACAGAGCCTCTTCCATCACCGTATACCACCTCCAGGATGCGGCTGTGGCCTCCGCTCACTCTATGCTGACTCCGGTGGGGGGAACTTTCAACTCCTGAACATTTTGGAAAAGGATAGCTTTCAGCATCAAACACACTACATGTATGTCCTGTAAAATACCAATTGTAGTACATTTCTCTGGAATAGTTGCACCTTTCTAACATATATATTTTTACATTTTTGTCATTTTAACTGATGCTCTAATCCAGAGAGATTTACAGTAGGGAGTGCATACATTTTTCATACTGTTGTGTGTATATCTTCACACTTACATGAACGTGCCAATGAGGCATAAGAAATTGATGGGAAAGTGTTGTTGCTCTCAGGGAAAAGGGGAACTTTATTAGCCAAGTACAGTACAGCAATAAATGTCAAGATAGCATACAGTAGCGTACCGTGTACTTTTGCTTATGGTTCTCCCACTTCTTTTTCAAACATGCAGGTGACAGCTGCCCCTCCAGCTCTACTTTCTGTAGATAGCTAGACTGCCACATACTTTTTCAAAATGGAAGTGCCAAGGTGAATCAGTAATGAGTGCAGCTTACCATTACTTTCACCATAACAGGTTATGGGCAATGAAACTAGCTAGATCCATGCAGGCTGTAACCATTCAAGTATAAACTTTTTTTATATTTTTTGAATTAACTCCTCCACCACCCCACTTCTTAGTTTAAGACAAATGTCTTAGTTTTTTTTACAGCTATTTTGCTACATATACATACATTTTACATACATGGTACGTTTATATAAAGCACATAACAATAATATATTACCAAATATAAGCTCTTTAATCCCAACCCTCAGCCACTCTCAGCCCATCCCACCTATCACCATAGACTACCCTTGTTTGGTTTCCATGTGCCATATATTTTTCAATTGTGCTGTGATGTTTTACAAGATGTTTTAACCTTTCTAATCGTATATTATCCACAGATTGTGAGCTAAAGATAAACCTTTCTTATGAGTATTATTATATTATTTATTGACTGACTATGGCTTTCCAAATCACCCAACAGTGCTATTTGTAAGGTTAATTTTAAGTGCATTGTTGTGATTTTTTTTAACCATTCCAGAACCTGTGTCCAGAAACAAGCTACATAGGGGCAATACCAAAATAAATTATCTATTGATTCTGTTTCTTCACAGCAAAATCTACAGAGCCAATATTGTTGTATGCCCCATATATATATAGCATTATGTTGATGGCAAGAATTGTATATAATAATGTAAATGGAAAAACTCTAAGTGTTGAATCAAGTGTAGTTTTTTTGGACAAGTTCAAAACCATATGCCATGGAATCTCCTCCCATTTATTTTGCAACCTGTATGGTGCAGCTGTCAACATTTTTGTCCTCAGATGAAACTGGTATATTTTTCTATTTATGCCAATTGCTTTCAGCCAATTTGTATCTTTAATATATGGCAGGCAAACAAGTTCCCTACCTTCTCCCTTTTCCACTTACCTCCTCCATTTTTGTGGTAGTGCTGTAATCAGTTGGTTGTACATTTGGATTGAGCAGATATAAAAAATATATGGGAATAACTGCATATGTGACATAACTCCTCTGTATCTATTCATAATATCATTAATAAATATAATACCACTTTTTTCCATAAAGAATGTTTTTTTATTAATCAGTATATTTGAGTTTAACCATAACATTTGTTGTAAAATTTGTTCAATCTTTTCCGGAGGTCCATTTTGGGTTTAAGTATAACTTATGTATGAGTGAAGCTTTTAGTGAGAGGTATAAAGCTTTAATATTTCATAATTTCAGCCCCCCCAAACTCATATTCATTATATAAATAGGCAAGGTTAATTTGGTCTGGCTTAGCATTCCAAATAAAATGAAATATATTTTGCTCATATGATTTAAAAAATAAGATATCTGGAGTAGGCAGTGCCATTAGTAAGTAAGTAAACTGTGATCGGACGAAAGAGTTAATCCATGTGATTTTTCCATAAATAGACAAGTATTTACCTCTCCATGTTTGCAGAATCTTATCTATTTTTGCTAACTTTCTATTGAAATTAAATGTGGTAAGTTCATTTATGTTTTTTGAGATGTAAATACCAAGTATGTCTACTTCACCATCCGCCCATTTTATTGGTAAACTACAAGGTAGTGTAAACCCTTTATTTTTTAACGATCCAATAAGTAATATGGTACACTTTTCATAATTAGGTTTTAATCCAGAAAGGCTAGAAAAGTGATCAAGATCTTCAATGAGACTGCAGGGATCCAGACTTAAGAAAAAACTAGTCATCAGTATACATAGACACTTTTTTTAATCCCCTGCATTTCTAACCCCTTGATGTTCTCATTGGATCTAATTTTAATAGCTAGCATTTCAATGGCCATAATAAATAGATATGGAGACAACGGACAGCCTTGTTTTACTCCTCTTAAAAGCTCAATACTTTCTGAGAAGTAACCATTATTTACTATTTTACATCTGGGGTCGCTGTAAATAACTTTAACCCATTGTATAAGAGATTCACCAAAATTAAAGTAATCCAGGCATTTATATATAAATTCTAGTTGTACTTTATCAAACGCCTTCCAAAATCTGCTATGAAGTCCAAGCCTGGTATCTTCAATGTTTCATAATGTTCAATTGTTTCAAGTAATTGTCATATATTATCTTCAATATATCATTGAAGTGTATGAGGCCTCCAGTTTTTTACATGGACTGGATCTGTAGTTTTAGTAGTAGTAATGAAATCAGAACTTCTTGTTGAATACCTGAAAGTCTACCACTTGTATAAGAGTAATTAAAACATGCTGATAATGGATCTTTGAGTACATCAAAAAAGGTCTGATATACCTCTACTGGTATACTGTCAAGCCCTGGTGTTTTTCTAGACTGAAAAGATTTTATTGCCTCAAAAAGTTTCTCTTCTGTAAGTTGGCCTTCACACAGGTCTTTCTGTAAATGTGTTAATTTTACATTATTATTATTATTCATAATATTATTAGGAAAGACATCCTTACAGTTAACATCATTCAGTGGAAATGGAGGAGAAAATAAAACAAATGCTTAAAATATTTAGCTTCCTCTTTCAAAATATAATTTGGTGAGTCATGGATAACTCCATTTGTAACGAGTTTCTGTAAATTATTTTTGGTCAAATTTTTCACAATTTTCCATCCAATTCACTTTATTTTTGTAATGCATTACACTTGATTGTTCTTGAATAAGTACCTCCAATTCTTTTTGTTTTTCCTCTAACCCATTTTGTGCCTATATAGTACAGTTCTATTACCATCTACCTGCGCTGTTACCTCTCTTATTTTCTTTGTTAGTCTAATCTCTTTTGACCTAAACTGCTTTTGTTTTAATGATGAGTATTGTATTGAATGGCAGCTAAAAGTGCAGTACATTTGAAAGTGTCCCATACAATAAGGGGATCTGCTGTACCTATGTTGTACAAAAATAAGTAAATAATTAATTATTTTGTCTTAGTTAAGAACAAAATGGTCATCCAATAGGCTTTGATTAAATTTCCAATATCCCCATCCATGTGGGAACTCTGTAAGAGTTATATGGAGGCCAATTAGATGGTGGTCCGATCGCATTCGGTCTCCTATTAATACTTTTTATTTTTTTTATTTAAGATGCCAGCAAGAATGAGACCAGGAAGTAATCAAGACAGCTAGCTTGATTAAGCCTCCTCCATATATCTACTAGTTCTAATGTATCCGTGATCTTTCTGATCTCCTTAAGTGCTTGCGGGTGATAGTTTGTAGAGTGATTTCCTTTATGATCCATTGAGGTACTTAAAACTGTATTATAATCTCCCACCATAATAATAGATTATTCCGTTGCTTGTGAGCTCAATAGATTATTATATATAGTTTGGATCATCATTATTTGGCCCATAGATTAATTAGCCAGATCTGTTTTTGGTCGAATAGGTATATTTAAAATAATCCATCTTCCTAGAAACCTATATTGCATAGCATGAACATTACAATCGGCTCAACACAGATAAACCAACATGACAAATCAGGAGAACTAGAACAAAAGTGTGTTGGGACCAGCACCGCTGTAGAAAATAGCAATGTAGGCTAGTGGCGGTATGGCCACATGACTTATTCAAAACCTTTTTTTTGCGGCATTTCTCCTCCCGTTTTCGCCACTGAATTAAATGCCTGGTATTGACATCAGACCATGCAACAGTTTGAACACAAGCCCTGGTATTTAAAACAGGTTGCTAGCTAGTTAACTAGGCTAATGTCAAATATGAAGTTACTGTTTGAACAGTTATAACTTCTAGTCCTACTAAAGCATGTAACGTTAGCTAGCTAAAGGCATTACAGGCTGCAGATCTGTTTTCAAAGATGTAACGTCATGACAAAATAGTCATGGTCATTTTAAGGAGAACAAAAACGACTTACATTTGAACACCACCGCAGAATCTTCGCTATTCGCCATCTTCCAAGTTATGTTGTTGTTTACTTGAAGAGATCTAACTATGAAAACTCGCAGCCCAACTCTTCCAATGCTTTGTGGCTATGAAATTCCCGAAAAGTGTGCAGCGAATTCTATTAGATAAAAAGCCAAAATGATTATAACATCCTGGCATTTAAAGCATACTATATTTTATGTAATTCACATATACAGTGTAGTTGGTGGGCGGAAGCATCGTCTCTGCTTTAGTTTTCGAGATGATCAGTCTCTGCTAAGGGAGGAGCTGGTTTTTACATATTGTGTATATTTATTTATTCTGAACACAATTCTGTTTGTTGGGAATGTAATTTCTTGCATTTTTTTTTCATGTTCGCTACAGTAGCTGGACAGGCAAACGCTGCCAAGTACTAAACAGCAAACCAATCAAAACGTGTGTACTATCCAGTTACCATCTCTGCTGATCACGTCTGCCAACTCTTAAGTATCTAAGGTACTAAACACAACTGGTGACAAGCTTGAGAGAGATCTCCCTCCGACAAACTGCTATGGATAAAGTTTTTTTTCTCCTTTTGTAATCGATTTCGTTATAGAAATATGATCCCGTTGATGCAAGCTGTAAAATAACTCCTATCTTTACTTAGAATGCAGCAATCTTATCAATGTAGCTAGCTAGCTTCAACAAATAGACCTGTTGCTATAGGACACGTATTGTAAAGCTAATGCAGTCATCAAGGCAGGACTCACTAATTTCATTCATACTGACAAATAAGAAATGCCACATTACCCCTGTCAATAGGCCTAATTGGAGTTAGCTACATATTGTACACCATATAATGTGATATAACCAAAGATTGTTGGCATCCATTACTGGACGTTACAGGTTTGACTATACAAAACGCCACCATAGATTATTTAACAAACCTGGTATTGGCAATACTCTCTCTCTTCGTTCTCGATTCTGGAAAAAAGTGATCTTATACAGGATTTACTATATTTTATTATCTTTCTGAGCTTTCTCTGGTGTTTGTAGAACCACCTGCAACTGGACATGAACATGTATAAGATATACTGTTTTCCAGAATCGAGACCGAAGACAGTATCGCCAATACCAGGTTAGTTGAAGAATCTATGGCTGCATTTTGTATAGTCAAACCTGTAACATCCAGTAATGGATACCAAAAATCTTTGGTTATATCACATTATCTGGTGTACAATCTGTAGCTAAGTTGGAGTAGGATGCAGAGCAGCCTGCCTCTGTCCGTATCCTAGTGGCTGTACATTCTTAGTCTGTCGAGATGTTCAATTCTAGCTCATAAACTACAATCCACTCTCACTTTTGTCTCCCATAATCTATTCAGCTCTCCTCTCCAGTGTCCTGCTCCGAGAGATCAACCAAGTGATATTCACCAAGCATGTGCTCAACTAATTCCCTCACCTGTGAGGAGAACCATCGTACTGCAATTTCAACTAGCCCTAACATCACTATTAGACATTGAGACCACATATGCATATGCCTGTGGTCTTTTCTTTGTGGGTTTGTCTTATACAGTCTACACAGTCTAGTGCATTTTAGAGTTGAAGAGCACTAACTACAGATACACATGCTTGGAAGAGCATCTCAAAGACTAAATTCAATATAGAATCAGTCTGAGGAGGTGAGAAACAGATTGTTTTACTATTGTAACATGCGGTGATGAGAATTCTATTGTCCCCATCAGGAGCCCAGGCTTTTGTCATAGATGGTAGAGTTCTCATCTCTGGACTATGCATTCTGCTAAAGTACTTCTTTCTCTCTACATCCACTGGCTACATTGGTGACCAGGGTGGGATCCTTCCGATACACCTACGGGGCCTGGGCACACAAATGCTCCTAGAGGGGGTGAATACAGAAGCATGTGTTGATGACAGTTCTACTGTCTCCATTAGAGGCTCAGGCTTTTGGCATAGATGGTAAAGCGCTCATTTATGGACTGCAGCTTTGTACGATTGTGCCCCCCACGGCACCTCTTTTTCTATATACATAGATTAGTAGGATACACTATATTTAGATACTTCAAATTCTGCCTGAGACACCTTTTGATATTTGTCTCCGTACTCAATAAATGGTGAAACACTAAATGTGATGGTGTTCTTTGTTCAAATGTACAGTATGCATGAAACGTATATTATGGAAAACATGCCTCACACTCAGTCATAGTTCATAGTAGAATAATGGATTGGCAAGAATTTGGCACCGTCAAATTTTAGAAGGTTAGTAGGAAAGTTAGGCTAATCATTTCAACCTCTTAAATATATTCACTGAACATTTAGTATTTGAAACTTAAACATTAATTTCCCAACTGCTTTTTCTATAATCCTGCAGACTCTTTCTCCATACCTTATATTCCAATGCATCCAACGTTATGCATGCCCACCATGATATTGGGCAGCTACTGACATTTGAGAACTCATCTGGTTTACAAAACAAGGATATGCTGTGTTGTCTAGTATGCATATTCTATGCAAAGTATTTGATATAATGTTTCTTTAAGCCTGCAACTAGTTACTTGAAATTAGTCATATAATCATTCCAAAGCATGATTCAAAAATGTAATTCAGCAGGCAAATGTACATTTACAGTAGCTGGCTAGGATAGTCAAACTGTAATATTGGCTATCATTCAATAAATTGGCTAAATGGTCAACAGAATTACCTCTTCATACAATCAATACAATTTGTATTGCACGCTGCATATTTCAAGCGCACTCAAAACCAGATATTTATCTCATTTTAGTCTTTGGGAGCTCATCACACAAATACAGAAAGCAGCTCGAGTTTTAATTTGAGCAGACGGTGTTGAAATATACTTTTTATGATAATGTGCAAGAATTGAATGTGCCAACATTTTTATAGTCATCATAAGAATGTTTTACTATCATATACAAAAAAAAATCAGCTCCTCCCTTGAAGGGGATTGATTCGGCCCACCACCTAATATTCCTTCCTCGAAGGGGATTGATTCGGCCCACCACCTTATACTGTAAAACGTTCTATTTTTGCATACAGAGAATGTGTCATGTGAAATTGCGTTGTTAACCGCTATTCGTTGCATCCTCATATCTAATTAATCAGCTTTTGTCAAAACTGAAATGAGTATGACATCTTGTCATTTTTAGTATACTCGATTTTCAAAATGTCACATACTATAAAGCTTTCACAAGTATGGGTATTCGGACATTGCCCCGGTGTCTTTTGGCAAATCTCAATTATACTCCTCGTGTCTTCTCTCCTTCTCGAAACCCATTGGAGAAGGTCAGAGGGGAGGGACCTCTGGCTTTCTCATCCAATTGGTTTTGAGAAGGAGGTGAGGAGAGAGGAGTATGCAATTGAGATGCTCCCTTTCTCTCCCCGGTAGGCTATAGCAAACACAACTCTCCCCACCTGTTCGCCACTTCCTTCATTCCTACATTCTTGGGCGTTCTTTTTAGTCCACAATAGAGAGCAATAGTAATGGCGTCTTTTTGTAGGCACTAACTCTGCCATGGCTTGTTGGTCAAAGCCTTTGGGGAAATGAATAGGGTTTATGGAGAGTTTTTGGATAAACGCTGAATATAAGGTCTGTGGTAAACACAGGCTTAGGAGATCCAATATGTTTTGTTCTATGAGATAGTCTTCATCAACCAATGTCACTTTTGGATAATTTGTAAGCATTTATGTAATCAAAACAAACAAAGGCTTCATAATACACACACAGGTAATGTTAACTGACTGATATTATCTCATAGAACAAAATGTATAAGATCTCCTAAGCCTGTGTTAACCTCAGACATTTCCCCATTTATTGCCCCCATAGGAATGGCTGAATGAACCAGAGGTAACTCATTTCTGTTTTTCAGGGATATCCTAAACAGACCGAAACAGTTTGTGCATATATTATGGTCCTTTTCGTCTTTGGCAAGGTTTTTTTTGTCTGTTCGCGCACACATTTTTTCTCGAGGCAAGGCGGATTCTTCAATGAAGTGTTTGTTGCCATTCAACGATAGACTCATTTAATTTTTTTCCACTTGATACTGCACCAAACATCTTAGTTAGATGTGAAATTGCGCAACTAAGATCTCTTCTGCAAAAACTATTCTGATTATATCGTTGAATGACAAAGAATGGCTATGACGTCTCAAGATGGACAAATAGTATGCGAGCACACTCATTCGGCTAGGCACCAGCTGAACCAAAGCCTTTAGATCGACACACATGATATCTCTCCGTTTTCTGTCCCACTGGGCCAAGATAATACTATGCTACAGACTCCAAATACACAGACAGAGATGCCAAAATACGCTTGTAGGGAGCGACTGTGTTGGCTGGATACAAGGTTGTCTTTTATGTGGTCAGGGTCCACTGAGTGAGCTTCATTGAGAACACATGCTGTCGGGTGTGGAGTTATAAGGGAAAGGGTGTTGAAAATGGTTGACTTGACTGAACATAGACAGAGAGATATCATGTGTGGCTTTAGTTCACCAACGAACAGACATGCTTACTGTACATTAGCTTGGTGAATGGGACCTACCCACATGCAGGGTTACATAAAGTGTAGTCAATTTTAATTGGTTTAGGGCAGAACAAATGTGATTGGTTTCTAAAAGTTCAGTGGGCAAAGTTTGCCAGATGCACACCTTTTGAAAACATGTTTTGAACTGAGAATCTTGTTAAATAAAACGTTTTGAAATCATTATTGTGTTACAGTAGTCAGACAAACGTGACAATATCGCTAAGATACAACTGGTCTGACTTGAAGCAAATAGTAAAATGTAGCAAGCTAGCAGCAACATGCTAAGCTAATCAGCGCAAGCTTGCTAGCTAAGCATTTAGAAACCTCTTAGCTACTACTGTTAAATTAATACATAGAGCTAGCTAGCTAGGTGTCGAACATACAAGTAAGTAATTTGCTTTATTGAAATGTTAAGTTGAATAAGCCATATGAACTTAAAAAAATGGGGATGACATATGCTGCCCCAGGGGCAACAGCATCGTAAGAAGCTAAGCTAAACAGAGCTAGTTGGTTAGCAGATAGCTAACTCTTACTAATGTTGAGTCAGAATAGAACTAGCTAACTAGTTAGGTTTCAAATATACCTGTCACATGTGCTCGCTCTCTGGCCTCTACGTCACCAGGCTGCTCATTATAGCGCACAACTGTCACCATCGTTACGCGCACCTGCACGTCATCAGACTCACCTGGACTCCATCACCTCCCTGATAACCTTCCCTATATATGTCACTCCCTTTGGTTCCTTCCTCAGGCGTTATGGTTTCTGTTCCAGTGTCATGTCTGTGCGTTGTTTGTGGTTTGTATTATGTTGCGTTTATTTATTAAAACACTCACTCCCTGAACTTACTTCCTGACTCTCAGCGCACATCGTTACATATTAACGCCTCACCTAAGGGAAGCATTAGGGAGTGTTTTTTTTTATGTGTCAGTGGGAATGAAGTCTGGTCCGGGAGCAGCTTCAGGCTCAGCCAGATCGCCAGGCTCCCCTGCCTCCACCGGCTCGTCAGGCTCTCATGCCTCAGCCAGATTGCCAGGCTCCCCTGCCTCCGCCGGGTCGTCAGGCTCTCATGCCTCAGCCGGTCTGTCAGGTTCCAGCCTCCTCAGCCGGCAACAGGTTCCTGCGCATCAGCAAAGGACACCCTCTCCCTCTCCGGCCTCTAGGTCCCCAGGCTGCGCGTTATGGCGCACACCTGTCACCGTCGTTACGCGCACCTGCGTGTCAGACTCACCTGGACTCCATCACTTCCCTGATAACCTGCCCTATATATGTCACTCCCTTTGGTTCCTTCCCCAGGCGTCATTGTTTCTGTTCCAGTGTCATGTCTGTGCGTTGTTCGTGTTTCTTGTTTTGTATTATGTTGCGTTTTATTTAAACACTCACTCCCTGAACTTACTTCCTGACTCTCAGCGCACATCATTACAATACCAGTAACTCAGCTCCCGCTTATTACAAATACTTAGTTGAATAAGTTACATAAACTTAAAAATTGGAATGGACTGTTAAAATGCTAAACTGAACTAGCTGGCTAAGCAGCTCTTACTAATGTTGAGTTGTACAATTGAGGTAGGTCTCAAATATGCCAGTACATGAAAAAAAGAAGCAAAAATAAGTGGTAAGAGATGAAACTGGAATGCACTGTTTAAATGCTGCTCCAGGGGTATTCATGTTAGTCTGGGTAAAGATAACCATAGGATATCATTTAGATAAGTCCATGGCTTTTTGTATTACCTTGTGTGCTTGAAGTCTGCTCTTGGGGCACCAAGTGATCTTGACCCCAAATAAAATTTCTGCCCCTAGGGCAGCATAAAGTCTGTTCTAATTGTTGTTTTTAAAACAAACATGAATCTTTTCACACATACCAAAAAACGTGTGTGATATTTCTACAGTTGTCCCTGCAGTGTACGCTCAAACCAGTTTGATTAGAACGCTTATTTACAATGTCTAGTTTCGATTGACACAACAGTCAGCATTTGAGCTGGCCACACTGTTTCTTTCACAGAAACATTTTGCACAAACACGGTCCTTACAAAGTTATGTCCTGAATGTGAGCAGTTTATTTTGGATGCAATTTTCAGACATTCACAGAAGTAGCGACAGCATAACACAATTCTCATCCAGACCGGAAAATGTAGGTTGCATTTGTCCTAGTGCTAACAGAGGAAAGATTGGCATAACAGAAGCAGTCATATTTAGATATTTATTACTATTTCTGACTCATCACATCACTGATCTAAATAATTGCTCTAAATAATTGCGTAAAACACTTTCTAGAAATCATTAGTAATCCGACGATGGATAGTTTGTGCACGCCGCCATGTTTGTTTTTTTGCGTCAACCAAAGATAAGAGGAGACCAGATGAGTTTGGTCTGTTTGCAGTATACATGCTGAAGGGGTTGTGTTGTCTATGATTATTCACTTCCCTTCATTCACTTCCGGAAGTTTACTCAAAAGATGAGCGAATCATTCCTTCACCTCATTATAACATCTTTGTTCTGACAGATGCAGAATGCATTGTATAATGCCAACAAACATTATAAAACTAAAACTTGTAATAAAATTTGTGAAATTGACAAGTTGAAACATAGCCTATACATAATTAACAGGCAGCGAGTGTTAACTGTCCCGTTGCGTAACAGTCACATTTCAGAACAGTGAGTGCGTTCTGACATCATGTGCATAAAACAACACACGCTAGGGCGACCGTTCGAGATATTTGGAACTGACGTGTGAAAAGGTTAATTGACCTACTGTCAGATTTGAAACCTAACTTGCTAGCTATTTTCTATTTTTCTAATTTAACATGAACAAACTTTTGGGATAGTCCATCTGTATATGCTCTACAGACTATCTACTAACCCTAACCTTTATCCTAACCCTACACTTAACCCTTACCCTAACCCTAGCCCTAACTCTAAGCGTAACCTTACCAAGCAGTTGCTTATCAACAGATAGTCAGTTGCGTATTAACAGATAGTTTGCTGATATTATGACCATCTGTAGAGCATCTCCAGATGGACTATCCAAATAAAGTGTGCCCGTTTGGAGGTAGCTCTCTGCTCAGAAAAGTTACATTTAGCTTAGCATTTTACGTTTATGCCCCCGGGACAGCATAACTGTTAGCTGACTGACTTGTATATTTGACACCTAGCTTGCTAGCTCTATTTATTAATTCAACATGAGTAGCTAAGTGGTTGGTAAATGCTTAGCTAGCTAGCGCTGATTAGCTTAGCATGTTGCCGCTAGCTTGCTACGTTTTACTCTTTGCTTCAAGTCAGGAGACCAGTTGTATCTTAGAGATATTCTCACAATTGTCTCACTACTGGAACACAATAATGATTTCAAAACATTACAACTTGTAACTCAAAGTTTTATTTACAATATTCTCAGTTCAAACCTTGTTTTCAGAAGTTGTGAATCTGTTAAACCTTTTAAAAACCAATTGAATTTGTTCTGCCCTAAACCCATTCCGATTCTTTCTGCATTAGAACAAAGTTGACTACACGTTCTGTCAATCTGCTACTATCTCCCAGGAGAGCATACCTGTTTTACATTAACCTCCCCCTATACAGAACACCAATATATATAACATGCGGGAGTAATCTTTGGCATGTAGTAAACAACCTTGTTATTTGGTGTATTGTGTTGTGTTCTCCCCACACTACAGGTTTCTACATGTACATCGAGACGTCCCGGCCTCGGAAGGAGGGTGAGGTGGCGAGGCTGGTCAGTCCCTTCTTCAACGTGGTGCCCAAGAACCCATATGGCATCGCCAACCCCCCAGCATACTGCTTCAGTTTCTTCTTCCACATGTACGGCAAACACATTGGTAAGAAAGACATCTGTCTTTTTCCCTCCAACACAAAACATCAAGAAACAAACTAAGGACGTGTTCCTGTTACCGATATATTAATTCTCTGTATTCGAACCTCGATACATTAAGCATAAGATCTTCCCTCTAGTGGTGTGGCAGGTAGCCTAGTGGTTAGAGCGTTGGGCCAGTAACCGAAAGGTTGCGGTATCAAATCCCTGAGCTGACAAGGTAAAAATCTAGCGTTCTGCCCCTGAACAAGGCAGTTAACCCACTGTTCCCCTGTAGGCTGTCATTGTAAATAAGAATTTGTTCTTAACTGACTTGCCTAGTTAATTGAGACTCTCTCTTTCTAATCGCATAGCAACATGTAATTATCCATGTTAGATCAATTGTGAGATCCTTAATTTTGCTTGATGAGTCTATTTCGAAATGCACTAGCTAGGGCAAAGCAAACGTTAGCTCAAATACAGGTTGCTACAAGTGGTGGTGTAGATCAGCATGTTATTTGTGAAACGACATGTTCTGAATCAGCCTATTCTAAAGTCTTTGTCTAAATGTAACATCTATTCAAATGTGATTAGGGTCCCCGGAAAAAAACAGTGACCAAAACTTTAGTTCCTAACCTGTCATAACTCCTACTTGGCTTTTTCATTTGTTGTCATGCCAAACAACACCAACCTTAGAATTAGAATAAGCATTCTATGTCTATGATTCCAACAGTTCACCCAAGTGTATTGAGCTATATTGCAAGTCAAATTGTGATATTGGTTTGAAAAATCACAACTAGATTTTTTGCCTATATCATGCAGCCCCAAATATTTGGTGGCACAGAAAGAAAGGAAAAGGGATATCTTCTTCATGAGATGTGCTTCAAAAGTAAGTAGGATTCATATATTGTTGGTCCAATGTAGGCTATATCAATAAATCAATTTTAAAAAAAATCAATTTTTCTGGTGCTCCTAAATTGTATGCGATGCTTCAGACTTTTTTTTAAAATTAGGAGCACCAGTGCTACCAATTAAATGTTTTAATTAAGAGCCCTGACCACATTATTTTTGTTTATTATTGTGATTTCTTATAAATTGTGATGTGGTTTCAGAGAGCAAACGTTTATCCGAAAGCATCCCTGTCTACAACCATTTCCTCTCGCCCAGTGAAGAGGCACTCTGCTACTAATGCTCTGCTCCCAGACTCTTCTCACACTGGACCCAATCAGTGTGTGTGTGTGTGTGTGTGTGTGTGTGTGCGTGCATGCCTGCGTGTGAGTCAAGAGTAAGATTGGATATCTGGCAGTGAAGCCAGCTAGTACCAGCAAGTATCCTATTCCCGGCTTGTACACTCCAGTGTGTGTGCATGCGTGCATCTGCATTTGTGAGTGTGTGTGTGTGCGTGTGTATATAACTCCACGGTGAAGACTATCAATCCACCAGAGAGTAGTATAAAGTACTACAGCAGCTTAGGAACAGCAGGGGAGGGAGGAAGGGAATAGGACTAGAGATGTCCCTGGTCTCCCCTCTTCTGATAATAGCGTAGGGTACCTCACCTCTTACATTACCTTCTCATTGTCTCTGAGTGTCGCCAAGGTAGACTGCAGAAATAAATATGTTTGCTGTGAAGAGCTCTAAAGCGTATGCCATCGCTGTGTAAGACAACTGCTGGTGAAACAACATTGCCCTGCACCAATCACTTAAGCGAGGGAACTGAGACTGAGGGAGCTAGCTAGCTACTGTACCATCCATCTGACAAAGGGCTCAGCTAGAGATAGCATCAAGATGAGCGATGTGGTTGATTTAGCTACAGACATATGCGCGTACACACACAATACATTAAGAAAATATTCAGACCCCTTGACTTTTTCCACATTTTGTTATGTTACAGCCTTATTCTAAAGTTGATTTAATTGTTTTTTCCCCCTCATCAATATACACACAATACCCCATAATGACAAAGCAAAAACGGGTTTAGAATTTTTTTACAAATGTATAAAAATACAAAATACAGATATAACATTTACATAAAGTACAGTCAAAAGTTAGGACACACCTACTGATTCAAGGGTTTTTCTTTATTTGTACTATTTTCTACATTGTACAATAATAGTGAAGACATCAAAACTATGAAATAACACATGGAATCATGTGGTAACCAAAAATATGTGTTATATATTTGAGATTCTTCAAAGCACAGTAGCCACCCTTTGCCTTGATGACAACTTTGCACACTCAACCAGCTTCACCTGGAATGCTTTTCCAAGGAGTTTCCACATATGCTGAGCACTTGTTGGCTGCTTTTCCTTCACTCTGTGGTCCAACTCATCCCAAACCATCTCAATTGGGTTGAGGTCGGATGATTGTGGAGGCCAGGTCATCTGATACAGCACTCCATCACTCTCCTTCTTGGTCAAATAACCCTTAGACAACCTGGAGGTGTGTTGGGTCATTGTCCTGTTGAAAAACAAATGATAGTCCCACTAAGCGCAAACCAGATGGGATGGCGTATCGCTGCAGAATGCTGTGGTAGCCATGCTAATTAAGTGTGCCTTGAATTCTAAATAACTCACAGACAGTGTCACCAGCAAAGTATCCCCACACCATCACACCTCCTCCTCCATGCTTCACGATGGGAACAACACATGCAGAGGTCATCCGTTCACCTACGGCGGTTGGAACTAAAGAAATCTACAATTTGGACTCATCAGACCAAAGGACAGATTTCCACTGGTCAAATGTCCACTGCTTGTGTTTCTTGGCGCAAGCAAGTCTCCTCTTCTTATTGGTGTCCTTTAGGAGTGGTTTCTTTGCAGCAATTCGACCATGAAGGCATGATTCACGCAGTCTCCTCTGAACTGTTGATGTTAAGATGTCTGTTACTTGAACTCTGTGAAGCATTTATTTGGGCTGCAATTTCTGAGGCTGGTAACTCTATTGAACTTATCCTCTGCACCAGAGTTAGCTCTGGGTCTTCCTTTCCTGTGGCGTTCCTCATAGCGCTTGATAGTTTCTGGGACTGCACTTGACGAAACTTTAAAAGTTCTTGAAATTTTCCGCATTGACTGACTTTAATGTCTGTAAGTAATGATGGCCTGTCATTTCTCTTTGCTTATTTGAGCTGTTCTTGCCATAATATGGACTTAGCCCTATTTGGTAAAAGACCATCTTCTGTACACCACCCCTACCTTGTCTCAACACAACTGATTGGCTCAAACGCAAGAAGGAAAGAAATTCCACAAATGAACTTTTAACAAGGCATACCTGTTAATTGAAATGCATTCCAGGTGACTATCTCATGAAGCTGGTTGAGAGAATGCCAAGATTGTGCAAAGCTGTCATCTATCAAGGCACAAGGCGAGACCCAGATGCAGACAGAGGAGTCAGATGGTTTCAGTCTTACAATGGTTATTAATCCAAAGGGGTAGGCAAGAAAATGGTTGTGGACAGGCAAAAAGGTCAAAACCAGATCAGAGTCCAGGAGGTACAGAGTCCCCCTCGCGTATCCGAACCAGGTGGTAGGCATTACGAAGGTCCAACTTGGAAAATATGGTGGACCCCTGGAGAGGTTAAAACGCAGAAAAGAGGAGATGTAGGGGGTAACGATTCTTGACAGTAATGTTGTTAAGTCCCCGGTAGTTAATGCACGGACGCAGGGTCTTGTCCTTCTTCTTCACAAAGAAAAACCCTGCACCGGCAGGAGATGCAGACGGACGGCCCCAGTGGCCAGAGACTTCTCTATGTACTCCTCCATAGCTTTGGTCTCTGGTCCGGACAGAGAATACAACCAACCCCGAGGTGGTGTAGTGCCTGGGAGAAGGTCAATGGCACAATCATAAGGACGTGCGGGGGAAGGGAAGTAGCACGTGCCTTACTGAACACTTCCAGAAGGTCATGGTATTCAGTAGGAATAGCAGAGACATCCACAGTCTTGCTAACATCCTGAGGAAGACGACTTGGGCAAGGCTGTGCTGCTTGAAGGCAGTGGGAATGGCAAAAGGGACTCCAACCCAGGATGGAGCTTGTGGTCCAGTCAATCACAGGATTGTCCTTTTGTAGCCAGGAAAATCCCAAAACAACCGAAACATGGGGAGATGCAATGAGGAGGAACTGTATGGTCTCACTGTGGTTACCAGAAACCCGTAATTGAACGGGCACAGTAATATGGGTGACTTCCCCTATAGAGTGGCCGTCCAGTGCCCTAGCATCCATGGGAACAGAGAGAGGCTGAGTGGGAATACCAAGCTCCGAAGCAATAGTGGCATCCATAAAACTTTCATCAGCCCCAGAGTCAGTGAGCACTCGGAGAGACTTAGATTGGTCTCCCCACAGCACAAGTACAAAAAAAGGTGTGTGGGTGATGGGAATTAGAGAACTCCCAGTCTGACTCACTAGTTACAAGGGTTTCCTAATAGGGCAAGTAGCTATAAAATGTCCTGCCCCTCCACAGTACAGACAACAGTTATTATTCAACCTCCATGAGCGTTCCCGAACTGATAACCTAGCTCTTCCCAACTGCATAGGCTCAGGAGTATCCAACACACCCATCGTGGATTCACGAGAGGACTCGGGTGGCTTCGAATCCTCTCGGAAGAGCTGCCTTCGGAAACTTCCGGATTCCCTTGAAGGTGAACGCGCTATAGCGGGTGCACGAGTGTGCCCGAGACCAGACCTGCTCTCACTCTTGCATTCCCTTAGGCGTCCGTCAATTTTAATGGTTTGGGCAATAAGGGAGTCGAGATCCACCGGCAATTCCCAAGCAGCTAGCTCATCCTTTACCTCCTCGGATAATCCGTGCAAAAAAGATTCCAGGCACTCTCGTCGGCCAAAGTGCGAAAATCAACCGCATAGTCTGCCACACTACGGGAGTTTTGACGTAAGTCAAGCAGTTTACTGGCCTCCTTTCTCCCGGAAACCGGAGATTCAAATACCTTCCTCACTTCTGCCATGAATTCCTCCAGATGACCACAAATGGCAGATTATTGCTCCCAAACTGCCATAACCCAGGAGAGCGCCCTTCCCGACATTAGCCTAATAATATACGCTATCTTCGATCTGTCTGAAGGAAACGAAGATGGCTGTAGCTCAAAAATAAGCGAGCACTGAGAAAGAACCCTGGCAGGTACCAGGATTCCCCGAATATTGCTCCGGAGGAGGTAAGTGGGGTTCTCGGGGAGCCAGGATAGGCTATACAAACTCACCACAGATAGGGAAAAATTACTGGGTGATTGGGGTTTTTAGAGGTGGCAGGCAGCCTCTGAGCTAACTCCCTGATTTGCTCCATAATAGCCTTTAACCCATGGTCGTGGCGTTCCATCAAGGACCTGAGCCCTTCCAAAAGGCCTTTTACCAACTCCTCATGTCTCCTAATGGTGGCTGCCTGCAGGGAGACAGTGTGGCGGAGCTGGTCCAAGTCTGCTGGTTCTGTCATGGCCAGTTCATACTATCAAGGCGCAAGACGAGACACAGATGCAGACACAGAGGGCAGCTGGTTGGAGTCTTACAATGTTTATTAATCCAAAGGGGAAGGCAAGAGAATGGTTGTGGACAGGCAAAAAGGTCAAAACCAGATCAGAGTCCAGGAGGTACAGAGTGGCAGAGTGGTTAAGGCAGGCAGAATGGTCAGGCAGGTGGGTACAAAGTCCAGAAACAGGCAAGGGTCAAAACCGGGAGGACTAGAAAAAGGAGAATGCAAAAAGCAGGAGAACGGGAAAAATGCTGGTTGACTAGGAAACATACAAGACAAACTGGCACAAAGAGACAGGAAACACAGGGATAAATACACTAGGAAAAATCAGCGACACCTGGAGGGGGTGGAGACAATCACAAGGACAGGTGAAACAGATCAGGGCATGACATCATCAAGGAAAAGGGTGGCTACTTTGAGGAATCTCAAATATAACATATATTTTGATTTGTTTAACACTTTTTTGGTTACTACATGATTCCATATGTTATTTCATAGTTTTGATGTCTTCACTATTATTGTACAATGTAGAAAAAATAAAGAAAACCGTGGACTGAGTAGGTGTATCCAAACTTTTGACTGGTACTGTAACTATTCAGACCCTTTAGTCGGTACTTTGTTGAAGCACCTTTGGCAGCGATTACAGCCTCAAGTCTTCTTGGGTATGACCCTACAAACTTGGCACACCTGTATTTGTGCAGTTTCTCCCATTCTTCTCTGCATATCCTCTCAAGCTCTGTCAGGCTGGATGGGGAACGTTGCTGCACAGATATTTTCAGGTCTCTCCAGAGATGTTAGATCAGGTTTAATTCTCTGTATGGGCCACTCAAGGACATTCAGGGACTTGTGCTGAAGCCACTCCTGCGTTGTCTTGGCTGTGTGCTTAGGGTTGTTGTCCTGTTGGAAGGTGAACCTTCGCCCCAGTCTGAAGTCCTAAGCAGTCTGGAGAAGGTTTTCATCAAGGATCTATCTGTACATTGCTCCATTCATCTTTCCCTTGATCCTGACTAGTCTCCCAGTCCCTGCCACTGAAAAACATCCCCACAGATGTGATGCTTGGCATTCAGGCTAAGAATTCAATCTTCATTTCATCAGACCAGGGAATCTTGTTTCTTATGGTTTGACAGTCCTTTAGGTGCCTTTCCAAATCATGTCCAATCAATTGAATTTACCACAGCTGGACTCCAATCAAGTTGTAGAAACATCTCAAGGATGATCAATGGAAACAGGATGCACCTGAGCTCAATTTCAAGTCTCATAGGAAAGGGTCTGAATACTTATGTAAATAAGGTATTTCTGTTTATTATTTTTAACATTTGCAAAATATTTTTTTTTAAAAGCTGTTTTTTCTTTGTCATTATGTTGTATTGTGTGTAGATTGATGAGGGAAAAATACATGTAATTCATTTTAGAATAAGGCTGTAACGTAACAACGTGGAAAAAAGTCAAGGGCTCTGAATACTTTCCAAATGCACTGTACACACACACACACACACACACACACACACACACACACACACACACACACACACACACACACACACACACACACACACACACACACACACACACACACACACACACACACACACACACACACACACACACACACACACCTTCCCTGTGGAGAGCGATATGCTTACCCTACCCTAGTGGAATGGACATGTGGGGATGGCCATGTGGTGTTGGCTTCAAACATCTGGAGTGTGGTAGGAAGGGGGAGAGAGGGAGGAAAGGAGGTGGGCAAAGGGGGTCAGTGTGGAGATGAGAGGTCCTCCAACGCTCGGCCGAGGTTGAGTAGGCCGTGACATTTCCAATTCGCTCAGATTGATCGCCAGCCAAGCCCCACTCTCCATCTCCTCCATCCACCCCTCACCCGTCTGTGTTGTAGCTCAGGCCCATAGCCCAGGCCAAGGCCTGTTATGATGAATGGGCCGAATGTCAAGGGCTGGAGACATACTCAGACATTTCCTCCCTTTGCCTTGATGCTAGTATTATGCTAGTATCTCTCTCTCTCTCCCAACTCTCTCTCACTCTCTCATCTCTCTCCCACCTCTCCCTCCCTCCCTCTCTCTCTCTCTCTCTCTCTCTCTCCCTCTTTCTCTTCTCTCTGAGAGGAATTCTATTCTCTCTGCTGGTAAGGAATGTGGAATGTTTGTTTGGAACATTTGGAATCCACAACCCAGGAAATGTTGAGCTAAATGTTATACTTACTGCCACTGATTAAATATTAGGAGTTTCCAACCAACATTCCTTGTATGTAACTCGCACTAACACGCTTCATTGGCCAAGTGGAGCCGTTCACACCCTTGTTGCTTTGATATTTATCCTACATGTAAAGGCTTTATCACAACAGATCCATAGGAACGGACATTCACTCTCGAAAAGTGGGTATTTGTGTTACCTTGACTGATGTTCTGTGTGTTGTTCCCAGTGACTCACAGTAGAGTTGTGCCTCTGCTCTGTAGATCAGCGGTTCAGATTTACTCAGAGTTAGTTCGCTCACCCTCAGCTTAGAGAGTGTGGTGGCAGAAAGAGAGACTCAGAGATTAGAGAGAGAACATGTGAAAGAGAAATAGGGAGAGTGAGGCTCTCCAAATTTTGCTAACTGTCCGTTAGCTAGCTACCTGGGAGAAGGTCAAAACTAATTACTGAAGCACACTTCAAAGTTTGCCTTTGCAGCTGGTGTCACGTTTGTTTACAGGATTAAGTCCCAGAGTACACACACACACACACACACACACACACACACACACACACACACACACACACACACACGCACACACACACACACACACACACACACACACACACACACACACACACACGCACACGCACACACACACACACACACACACACACACATACTGTACACACACACACACCAAAGAGTCTCTTTTATGTGGAGCTTTGCAAAGTGGCCAGGGGATCAGGCCTGTTTCATTCATTAGTACTCCTCTGTAGCTCAGTTGATAGCGCATGGTTCTTGCAATGACAGGATAGTGGGATCGATTCCTGCTACCACCCATACTTGAAACAGATAAAAAATTGTCTGCTGAATGGCATATATTATTAGCTAGGAGTGCTAATTCTATATGTGCTCTGTGTAGCTTTCTATAGAGCTGAGCTCTCTCTGGGGGGATTTAATGGGAAGTGTTCAGTAGTTATAGAGGATTTAATCCTACCCTGCATTAAACTGTTTATCCCTTTGGGGTTTACTGTTGTGAGTCTATAGAAAAGGGATTCTCCCAAATAGAATTCTTAGGAGTGGACAGATGGAGAATTAATTGAATGATCCTTTTCCTCCTTTTCTTCAGAATACCGCATTAAAAGCCTTATACACTACATTCAGTTCTGTGACGTCAGTAAGGAATATCGCGGTGCATTTGCTCATCTGAATTGCATAGGCTGTACTTGCAACTATTGGAAAGAAAGAAGACACAAACGTTACTTCAACGTTCCTTCAGTATTAGTCTGCAACAGCTCCAAATACACGGACAGAGAGTACAGAATATGCTTGTAGGGAATGCAGGAGTTGGCTGGAGAGCTGCATTCGTAACACACACGCACCTACAGTACAGTACAGGAGACATCACTACACTACCTACAGTACATTACAGTGCAGGAAGTTCAAAGACACTGTCAGCCAGGCTGACACCAGCTCAACAAGATCCCTGTCCCCTCTCATGTAAACACTTCAACAAACCCTCCGTTTCTCTCCTCTGCCATGTAAAACGCCTCAACACACCCACTCTCCTCTCCTCTCTCCTTTTAAATATCAAAATAGGGTCACGGGCCAAAACAGTTTGGGAACCCTTGCCATACAGTAAGCTGATGAGGAAGCTAATAGACAAAGGACAGGACATATAGCTCTCTCTCTCTCAGAAGTATACATAGTGGCCTGTACGTTAATGAGGCACCTCTCTCCCTCTCTCTCTCTCTCTCTTTCTCACTCTTTCTGTCTCTTTATCTCTCTCTCTTTTTCTTTGACTTAAACAAGGCCTCAGAGTAACAGTCCTGCTGTGCTTAAGGAGAAACCTTGTGTGGAACAAACACATGTCTCTTTGGCCTACTACAACAGACCAGTTGACGGTTTCACCAGCCACTATACTGCTATGATTCAACATTCTGTAATAATTCAATATTCTGCAATGATAGCGTCTAATAACAATAGGACCATATTATTTATTGGGCCTACATTGTGTTGGCCGACTAGGGTGACTTTTCTCTGCTGGTGATCTTAACCTTCTTTGATGCATTACACATATCAAAAGGTGCTAGTCCAGACTAGTAGTGTAACTGAGTCTTTGCATTGGACCTGTGTACAGGAGGCTTTTAACACCATGACGCCTCAATCAGACCGACAGCATACCATTTTGCGTAGCTACACATGCATCTACCATCTACCATACAAGTTGATGCATACGTTGGATCTATCCAACGTATATATCCATACAGAATGCACTGCAACTGCCTCTGTAACGTAATGCTGCGAGGCAAACGCAACATTCCATCGGGAATGAATATACTTCTAGTGTACTGAAACGCAATGACGCTGTCGATCTGATCAATGCGTGAAGGAATAATCTGCAGAGGAGCTGTAATGTTCTGTTTAGTTATAAGGAACAGGTCAGCTTTCAACTATTGCTGCTCATTTGAATTGAAACCTGTACTCAAGGCGTATGTATAAATGATTGCTTTGCCATATTTCTTGCAGTATTACTTTAGTGCCTTGTTGCAAACAGGATGCATGTTTTGGAATATTTGTATCCTGTACAGGCTGTTCACTGTGTCAATTAGGTTAGTATTGTGGAGTAACCTACAATGTTGTTGATCTATCCTCAGTCTTCTATCACAGCCATTAAACTCTGTAAATGTTTTAATGTCACCATTCGCCTCATGGTGAAATCCCTGAGTGGTTTCCTTCCTCTCCGGCAACTGAGTTAGGAAGAACGCCTGTATCTTATTAGTGACTGGGTGTATGGATACACCATCTAAACTGTAATTATTCACTTCACCATGCTCAAAGGGATATTCAAGGTCTGCTTTTTGAATAGGTGCCTTTCTTTGCAAGGCATTGAATCTGTTTGAAATATACTGCTTGACTGGGAGACCTTACAGATAATTGTATCTGTGGGATACAGAGTGTCATTCAAACGTCATGTTAAACACTATTATTGCACACAAAGTCCATGCAACTTATTATGTTAAGCAAATGTTTACTGAATTTAGGCTTCCCATAACAAAGAGGTTGAATATTTATTTACTCAAGACATTTCCGCTTTTGTAACAATTTCTAAAAACATAATTCCACTTTGATATTATGGGCTATTGTGTGTAGGCCAGTGACCAGAAATCTCAATTAAATCAAATTTAAGTTCAGGCTGTAACACAACAAAAAAATCTAGAAGTCAACGGGTGTGAATACTTTCTGAAGACACTGTATGTGCTCGGTCAAGCGCTCAATATTGAGGAGTTGGGAGATAAGGAAACAGTCAAATGTATTGCCTCCTTATTAGGAGTAAAGAGAATTATTATTAAAAAAAGTCAAGTTAGTACTTTTCAATCATTTGTACACATTGAAGAGAGGTTAAAATTCAAATGAGCAGCAACAGTTCTTTATAACTAAACAGAACTCAACTGAACATTACAGGTGCAGATTATTCCTTCATGCGTCTATCAGATCAACAGCGTCGTTGCGTTTCGGTACACCAGAAGTACATTCATTTCCAATGGAACGCTGTGTTTGCCTCGCAGCATAGCGTTGCAGAGGTAGTTACAGTGCGTTCTGTGTGGATATATACGTTGGATGTATACAACGTTTGCATAACTTGTATGGTAGATACAAGGGATATTGAGGATGCACCTCAGCCATGCTCAAGGTCCTAAATGATATCATAACCGCCATCGATAAGAGACAGTACTGTGCAGTCGTATTCATCGACCTGGCCAAGGCTTTCGACTCTGTCAATCACCACATTCTTATTGGCAGACTCAACAGCCTTGGTTTCTCAAATGATTGCCTCGCCTGGTCTGCCAACTACTTCTCTGATAGAGTTCAGTGTGTCAAATCGGAGGGCCTGTTGTCCGGACCTCTGGCAGTCTCTATGGGGGTGCCACAGGGTTCAATTCTCGGGCCGACTCTCTTCTCTGTATACATCAATGATGTCACTCTTGCTGCTGGTGATTCTCTGATCCACCTCTACACAGACAACACCATTCTGTATACTTCTGGCCCCTCTTTGGACACTGTGTTAACTACCCTCCAGACGAGCTTCAATGCCATACAACTCTCCTTCCGTGGCCTCCAACTACTCTTAAATGCAAGTAAAACTAAATGCATGCTCTTCAACCAATCACTGCCCGCACCTGCCTGCCCGTCCAGCATCACTACTCTGGACGTCTCTGACTTAGAATATGTGGAAACTACAAATACCTGGGTGTCTGGCTAGACTGTAAACTCTCCTTCCAGACTCACATTAAACATCTCCAATCCAAAATTAAATCTAAAATCGGCTTCCTATTTCGCAACAAAGCATCCTTCACTCATGCTGCCAAACATACCCTCGTAAAACTGACCATCTTACCGATCCTCGACTTTGGCGATGTCATTTACAAAATAGCCTCCAATACTCTACTCAACAAATTTGATGCAGTCTATCACAGTGCCATCTGTTTTGTCACCAAAGCCCCATATACTACCCACCACTGTGACCTGTACGCTCTCGTTGGCTGGCCCTCGCTTCACTCTCGTCGCCAAACCCACTGGCTCCAGGTCATCTACAAGTCTCTGCTAGGTAAAGCCCCCCCCCCACCCCAAAGGCAATTAATCCTTTGGCCGCCTTTCCTTCCAGTTCTCTGCTGCCAATGACTGTAACGAACTGCAAAAATCACTGAAGCTGGAGACTCATATCTCCCTCACTAGCTTTAAGCACCAGCTATCAGAGCAGCTCACAGATCACTGCACCTGTACACAGCCAATCTGTAAACAGCCCATCCAACTACCTCATCCCCATACTGTATTTATTCATTTATCTTGCTCCTTTGCACTCCAGTATCTCTACTTGCACATTCATCTTCTGCACATCTACCATTCCAGTGTTTAATTGGTATATTGTAGTTAATTCACCACCGTGGCCTATTTATTGCCTTATCTCCCTTATCCTACCTCATTTGCACTCACTGCATATAGACTTTTTGTTTTCTTTTTTTCTACTGTATTATTGACTGTATGTTTTGTTTATTCCATGTGTAACTCTGTGTTGTTGTATATGTCGAACTGCTTTGCTTTATCTTGGCCAGGTCGCAGTTGTAAATGAGAACTTGTTCTCAACTAGCCTACCTGGTTAAATAAAGGTGAAATAAAAAAATATATAAAGATAGTAGATACATGCGTTCAGTATAGCTGCGAAGCTACACAAAATGGTATGCAATGACGCTGTCGATCTGATTGAGGCGTCATAGTGTTAAAAGCCTCCTGTACACAGGTTGAATGTAAAGACTCAATTACAGCGCTAGTCTGGACTAGCATCAAACAAGGTTAAGATCACCAGTAGAGAAAAGTCACCCCTGTGGGCCGTGCTGTGGGTTTAATTGTGTTGTAGAAGATGGGACTAGCAAAAAGGTTGTGGGTTCGATTCTTTTGCGTGTCTTCATGTGTTAGCTGTAAGTCACTTGAGATAAAAGTATCTGCTGAATGACAATAATGATATTGAATATCGGTCGGTCGATGTTATTTTAAGTTAAGGGTTGGCCTAAGCGTCTGTTGAAAAAACAATATTCTGATTCATACTGTGATATAGAACCGGTAAAAGCCCTTGAGCTGATTATTGGCAGCATTTGACCTTTTGAACCTTTCTGACTGTGTCTGGCCA
This sequence comes from Salmo salar, assembly GCF_965601325.2. Lineage (NCBI taxonomy): Eukaryota > Metazoa > Chordata > Actinopteri > Salmoniformes > Salmonidae > Salmo > Salmo salar. Next base: position 57,491,388 of record NC_138305.1, read on the forward strand.
TATCTGATCGTGTATCTATTTCCTTTAGGGACCCTGAAAAGCTCGCTGCAATATTACATTATGGATGATGCTTATTGGCAGTGCTTGACTGCATCTGACCCAAACCGTGTGTGACCGTCTCTGATCGCTTTTGACCATGTGTGACTTTGTGGCATCTTTCTAATCTGTAGGGACCCTAAACGCTTTCCTGAGACAGAAGGGTCAGACAGTGGCCGAGGGGCCCGCGTGGTCGCTGAGCGGTAACCAAGGCGACCGCTGGAAACAGGCCAAAGTCAGCATCCACCCAACCGCCTCTTTCCAGGTGAGTAAGATTGGACATATGATTGTGTGATTCGACGATTCAGGAGTCAGTAATGAGACGAATCCTAACTTAAAGTCTATGCCTATAACTGAAATATCGCTCTATCTCTCCCTCCATCTCTCTCTTTTTTCCCCCACCTGAGGTGGTGCTGGAGGGTATCCGAGGTCCGGGCATCGAGGGGGACATTGCAATCGATGACGTCACCCTTGAGGAGGGAGAGTGTCGAGATCTACCCCCCATTAGTAAGCACAAAAACACAGAAGGAGGAGTTTATCCCTAATTGCTGATCTATGGATAGTTGAATGTTTAACACCCTGATGGATAAGATAAGGATTTGGGAGAGGGTAAGCTCATTTTAGAAATGTGACTATGGTTGCTTCTAGAGGCAGAACCAAGGTCAGTTCTAAAGTCAGTTAGGATTTGGGGGTAGATAAATGAATCTGATTGTAATCTGTGCTCTCTCTCTGCCTATGAGGAGGAGCACATCTACCTGGCAGCTAGCGCCTCTCTAGTAATAAAAAACCCCCTGTGGATGTTGCCATAGCAACGGGGCTGTAATCACATGAATGATAGCAGTCCAGACGGAACGGAGCGACAGAACGAGCGACAGACCGCAGGGAGTGGAGCACCGTAATTGCAGAATGAGGGGAACAAACCGAGAGAGTGAGGGAAAATAGAAAAACGGGCCTGCAATTGACGAGGCGGCCATATTGGCAAGTTAGGAGGGGGAGGACTATGTTCCTCGCGGCAGGAGGGAGAAGATCTCTGGTTAAAGATTGGTTCTAAATGGACCTGTTACACACATATACACCGTCCTTTTTTCTTTGTCGTTTTGTCCTTTTAATTTTACGTTTATTTATTTTTTCCCAATCTGGTTTCATTTACACAGAAAATTGGAAAACGGGCAATAAACTTGTTAGTTTGAATTTTGTTTTAGATTACAGATTGAAGGGTGCTTGATTGTTTTTATATGAATTTAATAAAGGGAAACACTTAGGTACAATTGTTACGGACCTCTCTAATGTGATATTGCTTTTTCATCAAATGAATACATTCATAACAATGCAGCTATGAATATGATTTTGAGCATAGACTGGTCACTATTTCATCTACATTTACCATGTAAAACAAAAAATGTAAAATGTCTTAGCATATCTCCAGGAAGAATATCTTAATAAACTAAAGTAAACGAAACACTCTCCAGTCATTATACTTCCGAGACCAACAGATCCAATGTAAGTCATTTCAGACAGTGTGCTGTGCATTTGTCTGCAGTGAATCTGGTGCCATTACCATTCAGATCAGTTTAATCACTTCATTAGTAGTTAAAGAGTTAGTCACCCAGGTCGGGGACAGTCTCTAACTCTCTCCCTACATAATGGATTTACCATCGCTCACCGTGAATCTTACATGATCCTCACTGCCGCCGTGGAAAAAGCATGCGTTTTAATAAAATGTCTTATGTATCGTTTTTGACTTCGCCTGGATATTGTTTCTGGAGGTATTTTGGGGAGGAAATTCAAAATTGTGATTTCAGGGTCATGGTGACGTCAACTGTTGTTAAACGTCTTTTAATTCTGTCTCTGTCTCTGCCCCCATTTAGATCTCAGATCCTCAGCCCCGCCCACGTCCGCCCATATATGGCCGCTGAGTGTCACCTTGGCGATGACCTTCCTGTGGGGTCGAAGGTGACCCTGCCCTGCGTCGTCTGGCGGAGGCGAACGGTCCGACCCGGCCTCGGACCCGACCTTGACCCTGGCGTCTGTGTTCTTGTACCCTCAGCATCCAATCACCAAAGATTCAAGCATTTTAGAAGGCGGCAGCGAGGTGTTCCAAACACAGACCACCACCGAGGGCCCAAAAAATACCACAGAAATAAATAGTAATAAAAGAAGATTTGCAATTTTTTTTTAAGAGACAACTTTTCCAGAAAATTGCTCTCCAAGCGCAGGATTGTGAGCACTTTTACCAGCGCGAAGCAAAGCCAGGAGTTGTGACGCCTGGACTTTAGTGGGAGTGTTCACTATCGCAGTGGGATAACTATTTGTAAAGCACAAGGACAATTTTGCCAGTCAGTTAGGAAACTTAAATTGAAAGGTGTGGAGGAATTTAGAAATTGGGGACTTTTTGAAGAACAAAATAACTTTTCCCGGGCTTAACAAAACACATGGAATCAAAGCTTTTCTGTGTTTTATCTTATCTTCATTGAGTTGCACTTGATGCGCATCATGGACACTTTTCTCTCTGCCCAGCCACCCTCACCTGACCTCCACACCTTGACATGTCTCTCTCTCGGCTTGGTGCTGTACTGTAGAAAACAGAAACTCTGACAATGTTTAGTTATCCATCCCAGTTCCCTCTCCCCTCTTGCCCAGTAGCTGCCTAAGTATTTCACAACACTGTGCTCACTAGTCCAAGGTATCTGAGACCAGGAAGGCATGCCCAAGGTATGTGGGGCAGAGAGGAGGAGATGGGTAGGTGGGAGAGTTGAAGAGAAGGGTGGGGCAGAGAGGTGGCGAGGGGTAGTGGAGAGATTTGAAGGGGGTGGGGCAGAGAGCTGGAGAGGGGTAGGAGAAAGAGTTGAAGAGAGGTGGGGCAGAGAGGGGGAGGAGAAAGAGTTAAAGAGGGGTGGGGCAGTGAGGTGGAGAGGGGGAGGAGGGGGAGTTGAAGAGGGGTGGGGCAGAGAGGTGGACAGGGGTAGGAAGAGCTTTGGGGTTAGGACAGATTAAGTATATAGGGTGGTGGAGGTCTGTAGCAGTCAGATAGTGGTGGGTGGAGATGGACAGACAGACAGACAGACAGACAGACAGACAGACAGACAGACAGACAGACAGACAGACAGACAGACAGACAGACAGACAGACAGACAGACAGACAGACAGACAGACAGACAGACAGACAGACAGACAGACGTCCAAGGCAAAATGGAATACAGTGGCATAGTGGATGAGAGAAGTAGAGGATGGAGACCAGAGGGGAAGGAGTGGAGAGGAGGAGTAGAGGATGGAGACCAGAGAGGAAGGAGTGGAGAGGAGGAGTAGAGGATGGAGACCAGAGAGGAAGGTGTGGTGAGGAGGAGTAGAGGAAGGAGACCAGAGGGGAAGGAGTGGAGAGGAGGAGTAGAGGATGGAGACCAGAGGGGAAGGAGTGGAGAGGAGGAGTAGAGGATGGAGACCAGAGGGGAAGGAGTGGAGAGGAGGAGTAGAGGATGGAGACCAGAGAGGAAGGAGTGGTCAGGAGGAGTATGGAGACCAGAGAGGAAGGAGTGGAGAGGAGGAGTAGAGGATGGAGACCAGAGGGGAAGGAGTGGTGAGGAGGAGTAGAGGATGGAGACCAGAGAGGAAGGAGTGGTGAGGAGGAGTAGAGGATGGAGACCAGAGAGGAAGGAGTGGAGAGGAGGAGTAGAGGATGGAGACCAGAGAGGAAGGAGTGGTGAGGAGGAGTAGAGGATGGAGACCAGAGAGGAAGGAGTGGAGAGGAGGAGTAGAGGATGGAGACCAGAGAGGAAGGAGTGGAGAGGAGGAGTAGAGGATGGAGACCAGAGAGGAAGGAGTGGAGAGGAGGAGTAGAGGATGGAGACCAGAGAGGAAGGAGTGGAGAGGAGGAGTAGAGGATGGAGACCAGAGAGGAAGGAGTAGAGGATGGAGACCAGAGAGGAAGGAGTGGAGAGGAGGAGTAGAGGATGGAGACCAGAGAGGAAGGAGTGGTGAGGAGGAGTAGAGGATGGAGACCAGAGAGGAAGGAGTGGAGAGGAGGAGTAGAGGATGGAGACCAGAGAGGAAGGAGTGGAGAGGAGGAGTAGAGGATGGAGACCAGAGAGGAAGGAGTGGAGAGGAGGAGTAGAGGATGGAGACCAGAGAGGAAGGAGTGGTGAGGAGGAGTAGAGGATGGAGACCAGAGAGGAAGGAGTAGAGGATGGAGACCAGAGAGGAAGGAGTGGTGAGGAGGAGTAGAGGATGGAGACCAGAGAGGAAGGAGTGGTGAGGAGGAGTAGAGGATGGAGACCAGAGAGGAAGGAGTGGTGAGGAGGAGTAGAGGATGGAGACCAGAGAGGAAGGAGTGGAGAGGAGGAGTAGAGGATGGAGACCAGAGAGGAAGGAGTGGTGAGGAGGAGTAGAGGATGGAGACCAGAGAGGAAGGAGTGGAGAGGAGGAGTAGAGGATGGAGACCAGAGAGGAAGGAGTGGAGAGGAGGAGTAGAGGATGGAGACCAGAGAGGAAGGAGTGGAGAGGAGGAGTAGAGGATGGAGACCAGAGAGGAAGGAGTGGTGAGGAGGAGTAGAGGATGGAGACCAGAGAGGAAGGAGTAGAGGATGGAGACCAGAGAGGAAGGAGTGGAGAGGAGGAGTATGGAGACCAGAGAGGAAGGAGTGGAGAGGAGGAGTAGAGGATGGAGACCAGAGAGGAAGGAGTGGAGAGGAGGAGTATGGAGACCAGAGAGGAAGGAGTGGAGAGGAGGAGTATGGAGACCAGAGAGGAAGGAGTGGAGAGGAGGAGTAGAGGATGGAGACCAGAGAGGAAGGGTGGAAGACTGATGAGAAGAGAGGTTCTCTGGTCTCCACCCACAAGTGCTCCTTCCCCCTGCAGCTGAGGAACAGAAGCCACTTTCTGCCATGAAACAAAGTGCCTTCCGATTACAAACAGAACAGACCGAATTGCGAACTGGAATGGTAATATCAAACACACCAATGATGGTGATGATGTTTCCTCTGCTGTCACTCATGTTGGGCTATTTTCGACATGTTTCTTTTGACCCACAAGTGCTGGTGGGAGGCACACTGGCTCAGAGGGATTCAGTTCAAGTCGTGTGTGTGCCTGCATGTGTGAGTGTATGTTTTAGGGAAAGGATGGTGGAGGAAAGTCAGGCAGACTGGGGGGGGCATAGGTCACGGATTATTGCAAGTGGTCACAAACCAGGCAGTTGTGGCTGTTTAAAAAAAAAGGAATTAGTGAAAATGCAGAGACTGGGTAAAAACAATGGACTACAAAGGGAGGAGGAGACTGTGGAGCTTCTCAGAAAGACAGTCAGAGATCACATACTGTAAGAGGACAAAGACACTCGCTATCGATCGATTGCTTCGCTCTTTCCGAAAGCGACTCCATCCCAGCCGAACAGACCTTTTTTTTTAAAGAAAAGAACAGAACTACTGTTAAATAAACCATTGTGTTGTACAGGGAGGGGAGTAGGACGTGGCGACTGCAGGCTCTACGTTAGACGGAATAAAGTACACTCGCCCTCCACACTCCTCCGTCGTTCACATCCAACAATGTGTGAGAAAAAGATGAATAACGATGACGATAATAATATTGATATTTTATTACTCTAGCGAGAATGTTTCTCTGCTTTTACACAAACTGTGAAGATTGACTGTGGAAGAGCTACCTAAGACCCTCCATTACCTTAACCAGCTGGTTTTTAAAAACAACATATTGTAAAAAAAAAAAAGAAAAAAAAAAGAAAAGACTAAAAGAAATTGAGAAAAAAATCCGTACATTGTTGGTTATAAAAAAACAAACATTTAAGGACTTGTTGGTCTTGTTTCTTATATTCTTTCTGTTGGGAAAACTATCTGACTTTTGACTTCCTTTTATCTTCTTGTTGTCTCCCTTGCATTGCTGAAGTATCAAAAACCGACGATGGTAACACAAGCTAAACCTATTTGGTAGTTGTATAACTTGTACATGTAAAGAAGCTCTATTATAAAGGTTTATGATCAATGTTTTATGTTGGAGAACTGGAAGCACAACATATAAGCTCTCAACATATAAAATGCAGTATATATGGCACATATACTGTATGTGACCTGCTCAGACGAAGTCAGGCTTGTAGACCCCCGAGAAACATATTACACAATCATCGATTACATTGATTCATACAGTGTTACCCATCCAAAGAACACGAATGCAAAGAAATTATGTGGAAAAACAACCAGTCCCAGACGTTGTAGAATGAGTCTTACGAGACAATAAAGGACAAAGAATTTGGTTGGTATAGAATTGGCATTTGGTTGGTATTGCGACTTTTTAAGGCGCAGAAAATGTATTGTGATGAGAAGACATAGTACTGGAAATATAAGCCTGGTTCGGTCCGAGCGGGTTGTGTACAGGTACGGGCATATGCAGTGTACAATAGGTGTGATAAGAAACAGATACATGTAAAGAAAAAATATCATACATAACTAAACAGAGCAGAATGATAGGCAGCCATTGTAGAGCATTAATAACATCGTCTCATATTGTGTATGTTTTACTAGGAGATTATAACATTTACATGTACTGTCAATGCTGTAGAGTCTGGTTGGGTTCATGGGAAGAGGGAATTATTTCCTTGTTTTTTTTGTGCCCAGATCATATTGAATGTAAATGAAAAATGAGGGTGCCAATAATAAATCTTTGTTTGGAGGCCTACCTACACCCTTTCTAAAATACACGTTCACAGATATGTTACAGTTGTTCATCTCCAGAAAATGAGCCGTAGTGTTTTGCCACGCCCCGTGTTGTTGACCTCCGAAACTTTTATGGCTTTCATTGAGGTACCAACTTGTTTATTGATTTCTTCTGACCTGGACACAGTCACTGTACTTTGGCAATCTAACCACATACTGTATTGTACTCAAACAACTAATTACATGTTTTAAATTGAATACCAAGTCCCAAGTATGTTGGTTTAATATCCATGTGCATTATTTTTCATTTTGTGGGATAGGCTGGAATAAGACAAGTACTAAAGTGACCCTACGTTTCGCTTTACTTCCCGAGCAAGGAATTGTGTTATCTTGAGCTTTGACAACTTTTTGTTCTTGGGATCCTTGTAGGCACTTTATTGTCCATCAAAACAGAAGGGCTTTGTCACGTTGTGCCATTCTTCACCAGGTGTTAATATTATTACATCCCAATAATATAACATTTCACAGGAAGTGGCAACCCTTACCTGCATCGCTTCCTGTCACAATCGGTTTATGATCTTGGGGTGTATCTGAAGTTGCTTCCTCCTCTTGTCTTCTCTCCTTAAACTGCTCTAAAAACACCCTAGGCTAAGTGGAAGCAACATGATGGATATTTGGGAATTGGAATTTTGAACATGTCACTATGTTTTCCTTTCAGTGAAGAATGACCAAAGGAGACGAGGAGAGGAAGCCATTGAATTGCTATAGAAGAGTACTGAAGAGATAAAATTCTGTATTGTAAGTGATGTTTCTAAGAGCTGTGTAACGATTATGTTTCCTATCTTGTACTGTGCCAACTCCTTGTAATAATAACAACCTGTCATTCTTCTCTGTTCTGTGCTTTATTTATATATAATTAAGCTTCTTTTTCACTGTATTTCTTTGGATCTATCACCAATTTTTTGTGCCATACCTGCAACTAATGCTAAAATAAATAAAAAATATATTTTATGTTTGGGTTGTTGAATTAGTCCTGTTCTGGGAATGGAAGATGGGCACGCCTGTTTGTACACCTTCGTATCTGCTGCATGTGTAAATTCCTGAACAAGCACAATTTGTGTTGTCATTAGTCACCTTACGCCCTCTCTTCTCCTCGACGCACAGGTTTGATCTGGACACCTTCGTCCCGGCAGTTTGCCGTCTCGCAGATGCCCACTTATTCCTCCGGTGATCACCTGTCTTCAACTCAAAAGAATGGAAACAAAAAGCTTTTGTGTTCTGTGCAAATTGTTCTTTTTACAGAGTGGCGCTGCTCTTTTTGTGGAGCTGCCTACCGCTGAGATCAGCTATAAGCTGGGGGTAGCCTGTCTGGCTGCTTGGGGTTTAGCCAGGAGACTCTTCAACCAGCCCTCAGAGACAGGAGAGAGTGAGTGATAGTGATGAAAAGGACTGTGGAGAGGGAGATGAATTGAGGAATAACAATAGGCTTACTATGAACTGAGAGCTTGGATGAGAGACAGAAGTTTTTAGCCCACAGCGCCCCAAGAAGTCCTTCATGAAGTATCTGTTGAAATACCACACATCCTCAATTTGGCATTCAGTGTATAACCCACAACTGCCATGTTGTGTTTGCAAATAAAACGAATTAATGTTTAAAGCAGGGGGAAAAAATTCTCTAGAATTGCACGAATCCCGTTTAGGCATCTCCTGTCAGATAGTTTACACTGATGTGTTTGGGAAGTTGTATACAGAAAGAGAGCATTGCTGTTGGGTAGAGAAACTACTCTCATCATGAACACAGTACATGTCCTCATAAAACAGGCTCAGGTTCATTTAGCATCGCGGTACATACAGCACGGGTCAAAAGCTTGGACACACCTACTCATTCAAGGGTTTTCCTTTATTTTTACTATTTTCTCAATTCAAGAATAAAAGTGAAAACAAACTGGGAAATAACATATATGGAATCATGTAGTAACTAAAAAAAAGTGTTAAACAAATCAAAATATATGTTATATTCTTCAAAGTAACCACTATTTTCCTTGATGACTGCTTTGCACAGTCTTGGTATTTCTCTCAACCAGCTTCACCTGGAATGTTTTTCCATCAGTCTTGAAGGAGTTCCCACATATGCTGAGCACTTGTTGGCTGCTTTTCCTTCACTCTGCGGTCCAACTCATCCCAAACAATCTCAATTGGGTTGAGATCAGGTGATTGTGGAGGCCAGGTCATCTGATGCAGCACTCCATCACTCTCCTTCTTGGTCAAATAGCCCTTACACAGCCTGGAGGTGTGTTGGGTCATTATCCTGTTGAAAAACAAATGATAGTCCCACTAAGCGCCAACCAGATGGAATGGCATATTGCTGCAGAATGCTGTGGTAGCCATGCTGGTTAAGTGTGCCTTGAATTCTAAATAAATCCCAGTGTCACCAGCAAAGCACCCACACTCCATCACACCTCTTCCTCCATGCTTCATGGTGGGAACCACACATGCAAAGATAATCCGTTCACCTACTCTGCGTCTCACAAAGATATGGCGGTTGGAACCAAAAATCGCAAATTTGGACCAAAGGACAGATTTCCACCGGCCTAATGTCCATTGCTCATGTTTCTTGGCCCAAGCAAGTCTCTTCTTCTTATTGGTGTCCTTTAATAGTGGTTTCTTTGCAGCAATTCGACCATGAACGCATGATTCATGCAGTCTCCTCTGAATAGTTGATGTTGAGATGTGTCTGTTACTTGAACTCTGTGAAGCATTTATTTGGGCTGCAATTTCTGAGGCTGGTAACTCTAATGAACTTATCCTCTGCAGCAGAGGTAACTCTGGGTTTTCCTTTCCTGTGGCGGTCCTCATGAGAACCAGTTTCATCATAGCGCTTGATGGTTTTTGCGACTGCAGTTGAAGAAACTTTTAAAGTTCTTGAAATTTTCTGGATTGACTGACTGACCTTCATGTCTTAAAGTAATGATGGACTGTCATTTCTCTTTGCTTATTTGAGCTGTTCTTGCCATAATATGAACTTGGTCTTTTACCAAATAGTGCTATCGTCTGTATACAATCCCTACCTTATCACAACACAACTGATTGGCTCAAACGCATTAAGAAGAAAGGATATTCACAAATGAAATTTTAACAAGGCACACCTGTTAATTTAATGCATTCCAGCTAACTACCTCATGAAGGTAGTTGAGAGAATGCCAAGAGTGTGCAAAGCTGTCATCAAGGCAAAGGGTGGCTACTTTGAAGAATCTCAAATCTAAAATATATTTTGATTTGTTTAACACTTTCTTGGTTCCTACATGATTCCATATGTTTCATTTCATATTTTTGATGTCTTCAATATTATTCTACAATGTAGAAAATAGTAAAAATAAAGGAAAACCCTGGAATGAGTAGGTGTGTCCAAACTTTTGACTGGTACAGTACATAATGTGAAACATGCATAACATTTTACATTTTAGTCATTTAGCAGACACTCTTATCCAGAGCGACTTACAGTAGTGAATGCATACATTTCATAATTTTTTTCTTCCCCCGTACTGGTCCCCCGTGGGAATCAAACCCACAACCTTGGCGTTGCAAACACCATACTCTACCAACTGAGCCACACGTCATAACATGTGATTCCATACAATAGTTTTTTTTTTTTTTTTTAAGACCTGTATTAAGTTGTCCTGTCATGAGACAGCTTCTGTCTGTGTCCCTAATACAGGTTTGGACCAAGTCCCCATAAAACATGTTTTAGCCGGGTCCTCATAAGAGATGTTTTGTCAGTGTCCCCATAAAACATGTGTTAGCCGGGTCCTCATAAGAGATATTTTGTCCATGTCCCCATAAAACATGTTTTAGCCGGGTCCTCATAAGAGATGTTTTGTCAGTGTCCCCACAAAACATGTGTTAGCCGGGTCCTCATAAGAGATGTTTTGTCAGTGTCCCCACAAAACATGTTTTAGCCGGGTCCTCATAAGAGATGTTTTGTCAGTGTCCCCATAAAACATGTGTTAGCCGGGTCCTCATAAGAGATATTTTGTCCATGGCCCCATAAAACATGTTTTAGCCGGGTCCTCATAAGAGATGTTTTGTCAGTGTCCCCACAAAACATGTGTTAGCCGGGTCCTCATAAGAGATGTTTTGGCCGTGTCCCCATAAGGCTGGTTGTTCGTGAGAGCTAGTGCATCTTGCCTATTGTTTTGTTGTTGTACGTGATGCCCTGTATGGGGGAACAGTGGGAGAGCGTTGTATTGTTTTATGAGATGCAGGAGTTTGACATCTGTCTCCCTCTGCCTCCAGGCTACCCTCAGGCTGCCCTGAGATTTCCAGGCCACTATGGACGTGTGTGTTTGTTTGCGTGCGTGTGTGTGTGTGTGTGTGTGTGTGTGTGTGTGTGTGTGTGTGTGTGTGTGTGTGTGTGTGTGTGTGTGTGTGTGTGTGTGTGAGTGTGAGTGTGTGTGTGTGTGTGTGTGTGTGTGTGTGTGTGCGTGTGTGTATGAGAGAAAGAGAGAATCTTTGTTTGGGCAGATTCATATATATCATTTATATATTGCAAACACTTACAGTATCCAGTACTATCACATCTGTATAAACAGCCCAGAGGGTAAAGCTGTTTGAAAGGATGTGGTGTAAATCACGTGGTCGCAATGGCGTTGTTTCAACCACTTTTGGCAGCAGGTTCAGGCCTCAGGAAAGGCCTAGGTTTTTGATCCATTTCGTTTGAATGCTACGACCGGTTGGTTATCTTGAGGGTCTTGTGTTACATCCTGCGGGATCTATATATGAAGACATTTATTTCACACAGTGTTTTAAAGCTACTAAGGTAAAGATGTCGCCTTTATGATCTTGTTTTATCCCCTGCGTGGCCTCCATATAGTGTTGCAAACCTCCTTTGTCCGGATGATAAGTTACTCTCATAAAAAAATTCATATTGTTTCTGCTGCTGATAACCTTCGGTAGCATATGCCCTTTAAAATCCTAAGCACTTTCTCTCTCTCTCTTCCCCCAGCCCAGCCCACAGATTGACCCCGTAGATCCACATTAGAATGCACACCTGGTATCTTATCCCGGCGAACAATGCCATTTTACATTACATTACATTCCCCTCTCTCCTTGCGATGCACCGCGACAGTGCTTTGTTTACATGGCTACCGTTGGCTTCCTGGGCGGAGGGGAAAATGTCATGGAATGTTAATGGGCCACTAATGTCTCTCTGAAGGGGGCTAGCTGCGTCAGTCAAACCGAATCTATTCAGCCGTACCAGCTGTCTGTCAAAGTCAGTCAAGCCCAGCATCCAGACGATCATGTCTGATGCAACCTCGGTATTGACACGCTATGAAGGGCAATTTTGATCTGTTTTCCATCAACAGGCATCAGCTTCTGTTACGTTTGCAAGCGATTTTGTCATTTGCATTCAGTTGGGAGTGATTTAAGGAGATTAAGGACGAGCTTCGACATGTCAACGTCTTTTTGGATGTCCATTAGAACTAAAAGCAGGGCAGGAGTTAGGAGTTTGGATTTGATTTGAGGTGAGTTAGGGCTCTTGTTGCCTCAGAGTGTTTTAGTTGTTTTGTCTTTGCCCTGATATGTGTTTTAAAATGGGTTTCAAAGTTGTCAGAAAGGCAGATCGACTTTAATACCATCCACTAGAACATTGTGCACAAACAACAATATAAAACACAGCTGTTTGGTCTTGTATGCCAAAGTCACACAGGCAATCCACAAACCTCCCAGCGGCATAGCTAAAGTTGGTCCCATCACCTTTCTTCATCACCTGCATCTCAATTTACCAACAGTCTGTTCCAAAACAGTCTTAAAGTAACTCTGTAATTATTAATTCTTCCATTATGAGTTATTACACCGCACTCTCCATACATCATGAGCTCCTGTCACTCCAACACACACACACACACACACTCTCTCTTTCTCAACCCGTGGCCCTAGGACTTGCCTGTCCGCTCATGGGTGATGTGACATAAATTAATCCATCTCATCTCAGCCATGTTGACTCAAAACTTCAACCTGAATTATTAAACCATCGGTCCCGTCGGAGGGGTAGCCAGCCTCCCGTGCCTCCCTGACACTCCACGACCCACCATGCGTAACTAGGGCTTTTGATCAGAGAGCGGGGCCCGACGGCATGAGCAACACAGGCATCTGTGCTTGTATTCACAAAGCGTGTCAGATAGAAAAAGTGGCGTGTCCACTTAAGGGGGGCCTTAACATTTTGAACCTTAATCGGTGCAGGGTGGATTTCTTTCAAAATAATTACGATGATTCAACGCATTGAATGCTTCAGCTTAGGTTTGGGACATTTCCCTTTTCAAATAAATGATTAATCAATTCCAAAAGTTTGTGTTTGCATTCAAGGTCAGGATTTTACAGTCGCCAGTGAAAGTCTACACACTCAAACTTTTTTTCTCTATGTGGAGTAGGATGTGTAGATCTGTAGGAAAAAATATAGAATGTAATCCCTTTTTAGATGTCATTTTGAGGCACCAAAATGTGAAGACTGTGCAAGGGGTGTGTAGACATTCACTAGGTATTGAAGCAAATTCAGCAAATTCCCAACATTGACTCAAACCCCGGTCCAGTGACTGTCAAGCCAACACCTTAACAGTTACGCTTGTCGTTGGAAATGGAGGACCAAAACGCAGCAGGTAAGTGCAGGCTCATCTTGACGTTTATTTATTTTCAAAATGAATACCAAAATAACAAAACACTAGAATGACCGAACAACAACAAACAGTCTGGCAAAGCATAAGGCTCAACACAGAACAATCACCCACAAATAACAAACACACCCTCATATATGGGACTCTCAATCAAAGGCAGATAGACAACACCTGCCTTCAACTGAGAGTCCCAACCCCAATTAACCAAACATAGAAACAGACATACTAGACAAAATCATAGAATACCTGAAAACCAAACAGTGCCCAAAAACCCCTGAATACTTAAACCAAATGCCCCTTCAACAAAACACACCACCCCGAACCACATAAAACGAATACCCTCTGCCACGTCCTGACCAAACTACAATACCAATTAACCTTATACTGGTCAGGACGTGACATACGCCAACAGGTCACTAGGTGTTGGTCGCTACATTACCCCCTTCCTTCGGGAGAGCGTGTCTCCACGGTTATCTATATCAAGTCCCTCATGTGTACATGCCTCTCCGGTGGCCGCCCTTGCTCCTTCCCACTTCTGACACCAATGTAACAAAATGGTGACTGCCTTAACAATGGAGCTCTAGTAGGCTCTTTGGTATCACATGCACTTACAGTGCCTTCGGATAGTATTCAGACCCCTTGACTTTAACACATTTTGCTAGGCTACAGCCTTATTCTAAAATTGAAACTCTAAAACACAATACCCTATAATGACAAAGCAAAAACAGTTTTTTTGACATTTTGGCTAATTTATTCAAGATAAAAAAACAGAAAAATTACATTTACATAAGTATTCAGACCCTTTACTCAGTACTTTGTTGAAGCACCTTTGGCAGCAATTACAGCCTTGAGGCTTCTTGAGTATGACGCTACAAGCTTGGCACACCTGTATTTGGAGAGTTTCTCCCATTTTTTTCTGCAGATTCTCTCAAGCTCTGTCAGGTTGGATGGGAAGTGTTGCTGCACAGATATTTTCAGGTCTCTCCAGGCTCTGACTTTTTTTATTTTATTGAATATTGAATATATGAAACATAAAATATACTTGCAGTGAAGCCGCTCAACAACTACATCATACCAGTCATCCAACAGACTCCCATTCTGAGCAACACACAGAAGCATCCAGGGTCAATGCCCTGCTCAAGGGCACATTGACAGATCTCCCAACAGGCCAAAAAACGTGAACCCGAACCCTCCAAGATCCCCCCACAGGTCCCCAATAGCTGTCCCTCAACCATTCGAGACCCCTCCCACAGCCCCCCCCAAGAAGAAAAATATATTATCTCCAATGTATCGTCCATGTAAAAAACCTTTCTGATCAGGATGAGCAATACCTGGTAAAACCCTTTTAATTCTGAGTGCTATGCATTTCGCTAGTATTCTTGCATCACAACATTGAAGTGTAAGGGGCCTCCAGATTTTTAGATGGACTGGACCTTTATATTTGCCATCTGCCATAATTTTAATGATAGAGAAATCAGACCTTCCTGCTGAGTAGCTGACAGACTACCATTTCTATAGGAGTAGTTTAAACAATCTAAAAATGGAGCTTTTAGTATATCAAAAAAGGCCCTGGGGTTTTTCCACGCTGAAAGGATTTAATAGCCTCAAAAAGTTTTTCCTCCTTATTTTGGCCTTCGCACTGATCTTTCTGTACATTTGTTAATTTTCATTTTTTTATATTATTTTGAAAGAATTCCTTACCGTAATCTTCATTCAGTGGGAGAGGATGAGACAGAAAAGAGAACATCTGCCTATAATAATTAGCTCAATTCTTTTAAAATATCATTTAGAGAATCATAGATGACTCCGTCTTCAGTAACAAGTTTCTGCAAATTATTTTTGTTAATGTTCCTGTATTGGAGATTCAGGAAGAATTTTGTGCATTTTTCTCCATATTCCATCCTGTTTGCTTTATTTTTGTAATAGATTACATTAGATCATTCTTGAATAAGTTCCTCAAGTTCTTTTTGTTTTTCCTGTAACTTATTTTGTATCTCTGTTGTATCGTTTTTATTGCCATCTACCAGTACTATTAGTTCATGGATTTCCCTTGTTAGTCTTGTCTCTTTAGCAAGAAACAGCTTTTTTATTATTGATGAATATTGAATTGAATGACCTCTGAAGGTGCATTTAAAGGTATCCCAAACAATAAGGCGATTTGCTGAACCTATATTATACTGGAAAAATTCTGTTATAAATTATTTTGTCTTAGTTAAAAGTAAGTTGTCCTCCAGTAAACTTCGATTAAATTTCCAATATCCCCGTCCACGTGGAAAGCTATAAGAGTTATGTGAATGCCAATTAGATGATGATCCGATCGCATTCTGTCTCCTATTAAAACCTTTTTAACCTTTAATGCAAGAGAGAAAGAGACAAGAAAGTAGTCAAGACGACTAGCTTGATTAAGTCTCCTCCATGTATATCTCATTAGGTCAGGGTTTTTTAGTCTCCAAATATCCACTATTTCTAATGTGTCCATAATATTTGTGATTTCCTTAAGGGCACCGTGATGATAGTTTGTAGAGTGATTACCTTTACGGTCCATTGAGGTACTTAACACTGTGTTATAGTCTCCTACCATAATGATTTGATCATTTGTTGACTGTAAGTTCAATAAATGAGTATAAATGTTTTCAAAGAAGCATGGATCATCCTGATTTGGACCATATACAGTGAGGGAAAAAAGTATTTGATCCCCTGCTGATTTTGTATGTTTGCCCACTGACAACGAAATTATCAGTCTATAATTTTAATGGTAGGTTTATTTGAACAGTGAGAGACAGAATAACAAAAAAATCCAGAAAAACACATGTCAAAAATGTTATACATTTTTTCCCTCACTGTAGATCAATTAGCCCAATCTCTTTTTTGTCCACTTTCATATTCAAAAAGATCAACCTCCCTTGCGAATCATTCCTGACTATTTGCACATTCAGATCGACATTTTTGTTAGTTAATATCATCACATCACATTCCCTTTTCCACGCAACTTCATCTAAGGATGTAGAGTGAGTTTCTTATAAACAGTATATGTTATACTTCTTTTTTTACCATCTTTTTTTATAATCTGCTAAACCATTACAATTATAACTGACTATACTTATTTCACCCCTTACCATAACTAGATACTATTCTCAGTCTAAATTTACCATAATTAGTGCTTGTAAAGTTACTGCCATCAGAGGTATGACAATGGTCATAATTAGAGCTTTCAAATGTCTGATATTTAGAATCCAAGAAATAGGTTCTAGCAATATTTGTTTTATTCCCTTGCCTGTTTGCCTGTGAGCCAATGCCACAGATGGTTGAGTGTCTATGTGTGTAACATGTAGTGTGTATAGCCTTAATATTCATGATGATAATTGTTATCCATATCGTGTCACCGAAACAAATGGAACACAAACTTGCAGTCCCAGCCGTAAAGGCTAACTGTGTCGTGGAATCCTTAGCAACAAAACTTTAGTTCTGATTAAAATCGATTTAATGAAGAAAAAAATGTATAAACCACAAACCGAGTGAAGACAGTACAATGTTCTGTTGCGCGCTCTGATGAAGTATCTGATGACGTGAATTTTAGAGTTACCAGTACCACCCATGACTGTGTTTGCTCTCAAGGACATTCAGAGTCTTCTGAAGCCACTCCTGTGTTGTCTTGGCTGTGTGCTTAGGGTCATTGTCCTGTTGGAAGGTAAACCTTCGCCCCAGTCTGAGGTCCTAAGCAGTCTGGAGCAGGTTTTCATCAAGGATCTCTCTGTACTTTGCTCTGTTCATCTTTGCCTCAATTCCTAGTTCCTGCCGCTGAAAAACACACCCACAGCATAATGCTGTCACCACCATGCTTCACCTTAGGCATGGTGCCAGGTTTTCTCCAGACGTGATGCTTGGCATTCAGGCCAAAGAGATTCATCTTGGTTTCATCAGACCAGAGAATCTTGTTTCTGAGAGTCTTTAGGTGCCTTTTGGCAAAGTCCAAGCGGGCTGTCGTGCCTTATACTGAGGGAAGCAGGGGTAAAACAGAAGAGGGCATACGACTCCCTCTGTCAAGGTCAGCCTTTCCAGGCCTGGCCAAGAAGTGTAGGTGTACAGCCCTCGGCGCAAGAGTGGTCTGAGCTCGAAACGAATGAGTTATTGGGAAGGCCCATGCATGGTTCCAGAACGACTTTCTGACGTGGTTTACTGCATTCAGTTTTGGACTCTTGGAATACATCGGCCAGTGCCTTGCCAACCTTGTTCACCTCATGAGGGGCAAGGTCAGAGTGGGAGTCCCCACAGCCACCAGTGAGCCGCAGTCTCCCATCTCGAGGTCAGGATGGCACCCCCCAGGGCAATCACACCGACGCCACCGAAGACCCTCGTCCAAGTTTCAGGACTTTGTGTTGGATTTCAGGTTTGTCGGGGATGACTGACTCCATAGGTGGGGGTAACATAGCAGCGGCAGCCTATTAGAGGATCTGGAGGTGTGGCTTGTTGGAGGCGTGGCCTTTAATTAGCTCTGTTTGGACAACCGTGGGTGAAAGTGCCAGTTCATGTATTACATTGTACTCTGTTAATAACGGTTAAGCTTGTACACTGCCAGTTTTATAGTCTTAATGAGACTGACATAAATGAATGTGCTACCAAAGAGCCTGCTAGAGTTCCATTAAGACAGTCAACATTTTGTTACAATATATAAGGGTATCAGCATACAGCAGTATATTCACTTAAAAGTGACATCCAGAGAGTGAATTATACAGCTCTTTTTTTTCATGGGACCTCCTATGTCATCTTGAAAATATTTATGTGGGCTTTATAGTAGACATGTAATTTTACAGTAAAAATGTATTACCTGTTAATGTGTCATACACACAACCAAATCACTTCAAAAAGTAGATTCAATTGGTTACCTGAGCACATTCATCTACTCCTAAATAAGTCCAGCATCTGACCAGTGCACTGTGCACCCGCCATTTGAATGGAAAGGCACATCTATTACAAACACCATAAGTGTAATGACATTCAGCCTACAAAGTGGCATGTATTGTTACGACTTCCGCCGAAGTCGGCCCCTCTCCTTGTTCGGGCGGTGTTCGGCGGTCGACATCACCGGATTTCTAGCCATCGCCGCTCCATTCTTTAATTATCCATTGGTTTTGTCTTGTTCCATTCACACCTGGTTTGCATTCCCCAGTCACACTACATGTATTTATTCCTCTGTTCCCCCCTCATGTCTTTGTGTGTAATTATTTTGTGTGTTATGTGTTGTACGCACTAGGCTAAGCGTTTGTTCTTTTCCGTGTGTTTTCACGAAGCTTATTTGTATTGCTATACATTTATGTTGTGTGACATTTGTGCGCGCTATACACTTTGCCTTGTTGGCTGGAGGAGGTTTTTGACGCAGCTGCGTCCATCTCTATATCTCTCCTGCCGTAATAAAGTGTGCGCCTGTTCACAATTCTCTGCTCTCCTGCACCTGACTTCACCACAAGTACGCACACGCCTGACATGTATTAACAGTACCAGTCAAACGTTTAGACACACATACTCATTCAAGGGTTTTTCTTTATTTTTACTATTTTCTACATTGTAGAATAATAGTGAAGACATCAAAACTATGAAATAACACATATGGAATAATGTAGTAAGCGAAAAGTGTTAAACAAATCAAAATATATTTTAAATTTGAGGTTATTTTAAAGTAGCCACCCTTTGCCTTGATGACAGCTTTGCACACTCTTGGCATTCTCTCAACCGGCTTCATGAGGTAGTCACCTGGAATGCATTTCAATTAAGATGTGTGCCTTGTTAAAAGTGAATTTGTGGAATTTCTTTCCTTCTTAATGTGTTAATGAGCCAATCAGTTGTGTTGTGACAAGGTAGGGGTGGTATACAGAAGATAGCCCTATTTGGTAAAATGGCAAGAACAGCTCAAATAAGCAAAGAGAAACAACAGTCCATCATTACTTTAAGACATGAAGGTCAGTCAATCCAGAAAATTGAAAGAACTTTGAAAGTTTCTTCAAGTGCAGTCGCAAAAACCATCAAGTGCTATGATGAAACTGGCTCTCATGAGGACTGCCACAAGAAAGGAAGACCCAGAGTTACCTCTGCTGCAGAGGATAAGTTCATTAGAGTTACAAGCCTCAGAAATTGCAGCCCAAATAAATGCTTCACCGAGTTCAAGTAACAGACACATCTCAACATCAACTGTTCAGAGGGGACTGCGTGAATCAGGCCTTCATGGTCGAATTGCTGAAAATAAATCACTACTAAAGGACACCAATAAGAATAAGAGTCTTGCTTGGGCCAAGAAATACGAGCAATGGACATTAGACAGGTCCAAATTTGCGATTTTTAGTTCCAATCGCCGTGTCTTTGTGAGACGCAGAGTAGGTGAACGGATGATCTCAGCATGTGTAGTTCCACCGTGAAGCATGGAGGAGGAGGTGTGATGGTGTGGGGGTGCTTTGCTGGTGACACGGGCAGTATTTAGAATTCAAGGCACACTTAATCAGCATGGCTACCACATAATTCTGCAGCAATACGCCATCCCATCTGGTTTGCGCTTTGTGGGACTATCATTTGTTTTTCAACAGGACAATGACCCAACACACCTCCAGGCTGTGTAAGGGCTATTTGACCAAGAAGGAGAGCGATGGAGTGCTGCATCAGATGACCTGGCCTCCACAATTACCCAATCTCAACCCAATTGAGATGGTTTGGGATGAGTTGTTTGGTCACTACATGATTACATATGTGTTATTTCATAGTTTTCATGTGTTCACTATTATTCTACAATGTAGAAAATAGTAAAACATGAAGAAAAACCCTTGAATGAGTAGGTGTGTACAAACTTTTGACTGGTACTGTATGTTAAAGTGGCATGTAAAGATGTTAACAATAAAACATTTACACATGTTTGAAATGATTTCTCGTTTGTGTCTATCCTTGTTTCATAATTGTCTTCAATTCGCAAGAGGATGAATCTATTCCACCAGAAAAGCATCCGAGCGAGGCAAAGAGCCCCCCTGTCTTAGTATTTGTAGCCCAGGTATCAGATGCTGTCGGGCCAAAAAGAATATGATATGTCATACTCTTTTTAGCCAGAGATGATGAGTCTTGCTGTTGGTGCACGTCTTGGTCAAAATTATCAATATATTCAGAGACAACCTATCAGAGCTTGGAATTTCTGGCGGGCCACGGGGATGATCAATCAGATTTTACAGGGGGTCGTGGCCAATGGCCACCCAGGGGTCACCCTCTGGACACGCCACTGAGTATGAGTGCTGATCTAGGATCAGTTTTGCCTTTTAAAGCGTAATGAGTCAGAGGGGGGGACCTCATTCTACAGTATTTCAGCACTCCTACTATGAGAAGCTTTGCAAATATGGGCCCTGTGCTCTGTAATGTGATAGAAAGTTCTAATGTAGGAGAGAGGGACTCATCAGATCTGTTCTGTATGTCATGAAGAAGATACAATTTGCCCTCTTACCGCTGATCCAGGGTCAGATATTGTTTGATGTATCACATTTTGTCTGGGCAGGATTGGTGGCAGAGAAATCCTAGATCTGTAGTTAGGTGCTTCTCATAGTTCAACCCTAAAAGCACTAGGGAAGACTCATGTGGTTTGTGGTAGAGTACTCTACCTGTGTATTCTACAGTACATGCCTCTAATGATTAAGGTTTTGATTGAAATGTTGGTAATTTGATCTTGAATCTGTGGTTAACTTATAGGCAACTTCATCTCTGTAATTCAGTAGTGTGTGTTCTATGGGAGGTTAGTCATCAGATGTGTTTAGTATCTCAGTCACTCCCACAGTTATGACACCAGAGACCTTTAGATCATCAGTCTAACGCTGACGTCTTTCACAACACATTGCATTAACAGTGTTGGAGAAGCAATAATGACCTTTTCTATTAGTCATGTCCTGATTACACATTGTAAAAAGAACCACCCACACACTCTGCTCCATCCTGCTCTGTCTTATTGACGATAGTGACGCCGCTTAGCCTAGTGAGTGATGACAGATACGAGGGGTGACTTTAAATGCCCTCTTTCAAGCCTCTTATTGGTGGAGCGCAACTCTTGCTATTAGAGAGTCAGAAAGTACACTTAGCTGTAAGTGTGATTGTTATACTAAAAGGATCTACTTTCGTACCAAAAGTATGAGGAAACAGTTCCAGACTTCTCAAGAGAATCAGGTAGGACAGGAAATATAAGCTGTGAAGCATAAAATTATGACTTATCTACGGAAATATAATATCTTTGCAGGTTGGTAAAAGTTCATACCCTTTCATAGTACAGAACATTGTGTTGCTGCTCTAAAAAATATATCAAGTGTTGATTCAAACCAACTGTGCTGCAAGCAGGGCCTGATTAATGCAGGGGCTTACCAGGGCTGAAGCCCCTGGGCCCAAGAGGAAGCAAAACAATTATATTTTTTTATAAAGGAATGTAGTATATATACACTACCGTTTAAAAAATTGGGGTCACTTAGAAATGTCCTTGTTTTTGAAAGAAAAGCTCATTTTTTGTCCATTAAAATAACATCAAATTGATCAGAAATACAGTGTAGACATTGCTAATGTTGTAAATGGCAATTGTAGCTGGAAACGGCAGATTTTTTATGGAATATCTACATAGGCGTACAGAGGCCCATTATCAGCAACCATCACTCCTGTGTTCCAATGGCATGTTGTGTTAACTAATCCAAGTTTATCATTTTAAAAGGCTAATTGATCATTAGAAAATCCTTTTGCAATTATGTTAGCACAGCTGAAAACTCTTGTTCTGATTAAAGAAGCAGTAAAACTGGCCTTTAGACTAGTTGAGTATCTGGAGCATCAGCATTTGTGGGTTCGATTACAGGCTCAAAATGGCTAGAAACAAAGAACTTCCTTCTGAAACTTGTCAGTCTATTCTTGTTCTGAGAAATTAAGGCTATTCCATGCGAGAAATTGCCAAGAAACTGAAGTTCAGCGCAAACTGGCCCTAACCAGAATAGAATACTGAGAGGCCCCGGTTCACAACTGAGCAAGAAGACAAGTACATTAGATTGTCTAGTTTGAGAAACAGATGCCTCATAAGTCCTCAACTGGCAGCTTCATTAAATAGTACCCGCAAAAAAACAGTCTGAACGTCAACAGTGAAGAGGCGACTCCAGGATGCTATTACACAGAAAAAGGCATTTGCTTGGCTGGCTATAGCCAAATATTAGCTAGCTAACATTGAACCTGATTGGTTAGCCACCTGCAGATTCATGCAGGGTAGTAAAGTCACGAGTTGTGATTATGGTTCATTGTTTACCTAGCTAGCTAGCTAATGTTAGCTGGCTGGCTCGCTAGCTAACGTTACGTGTATGACCTTATTATTCATATCTCAGAGCCATATTCTTAGCTAGCTAACATTGAACCCGGTTGGTTACTTACCTGCAGATTATTGCAGGGTAGTAACGTCATGAGTTGTGATTATGGTTCATTGTTTACCGAGCTATCTAACTAACATTAGCTAGTTGCCTTGCTAGCTAATGTTATGCGTATGACCTTAATATTTGCATCTCAGAGCTGTTTGTGTTCGTAAATTCAGTCTGGCCATCTACTCTGATTTCAGAGCACTCTAGTCTGAGTGTGCCAGAGCGCAGAATAACTGATGAATTTATGAACGCTCAACACCCGTTGAATGTGGCCGGTGTCAGTAAACGTCGGCAAAAAAGCGTAATTAAATTGTTGCCAGGGCTAGGGCGGATAAATGGTCAGTGTGGGGTGTTCTCTCATTATGTGTCTGGAAGTAGCCAACAAACTAGCCAATGTTAGCCAGTTAGCTTGGGTGCTTCACTGCTGTTCTGAGGTCAGAATGTTCGGATCAACCCTACTCAGTGGCTAGAGCGTCCGGTGTGCGCTCTGAATGCTCAGAGAGCGACACATTTTGAATTTATGAACGGACAATCTGACAGCACAGTTGCAGTCACCAACGCTCTGGATAACATAGCAGCCTAACCAGCTCTGCTAGGGCAAGTAATGTTCAGTGAGCTGTTCATTTGTGTTCATTTGTGTCATTTGTGTCTGGAAGTAGCAAGCAAGTTAGCTTGGGTGCTTGACTTCTGTTGTTAGTTCAGAACGCTCGGATCAACCCTTAAAGAGATCGTGGGGCTAAAGCTTAAGAGGGTGTGAACGATGTTGAATAGGTGTACACAAAGAAGGGCTCTCCAGCAGTAGTACCAAAAGATTCAAAGGTCATTTTCTCAAAAGTGAGTTTACAACTTTACAACTTTCAAAGCAAAATTACTTTCCCATTGTTCCTCAACTGTAGTGTATGATGTACCATTTTTAGCTGAGTCTCTACTTTTATCCAACGTAAAAAAAAAAGCAATTTCAAATGTTGCTGCATAAGACTAATTTGAGCCGGTCGGTCACAAACAATGTCCCCCTGCCAAAGGTGTCCCACCCCATGTGTCCCAATGGGTTTGATAAGTTCTAGCTTCCGTTACTAGGGCTGTTGCTAGAAGTTGCAAAATGTTGACCGGCCTACATAATGAACCAAAGCGTCCATTGCTATGCTGGTTGCTTGGCCTTATTTTACCTCGTAACGGTCGCGGAGGACGGAGGACTCGGGCAGTTCTAGTTCTATTTCACCTCATAAGTGCTCGCTCAGTATGCGCAAAATTTTGACGAATTGTGTTTGGTGTTTTTGATGGTGACTACCTACTGACTACCTAACTTTACTGCTTCAGAAGACCGAAAAGACTGGAAAGAGAACACTCTTTCTTTACCATATATATTTGTTTTTATATAAGAACATATTTTTTAAATAGGAAGAAATAATTTAAGCTGGTTTAAATTGACATTGCTAGGTACTGTACTTATTTACCACAGCCTGCCTAGTCAGCTAGCTAGCTAGCCAGACAGTTTTATTTAGCTAATGTTATCTAGCTAGCTAGCTAAATGTTATTGTAGCTTTTTATTTGTATGTAGCTTGCACTCAATGGCATCCCTCGAGGAGATTTTATTATTATTATTATTATTATTATCTTTCCAACCAAGCGAAGTACTATGAAGGCACCACTGGTATTGACAAGAGATGTAACATTCATGGGGGCAGACAAATTCACAATTTAGGGTAACGTTAAGCAGTTAACTTCTATTACATAACTGGACATACAGTATGTACAACAATTTTTCAACAACCATTTCCCATCTAGCTAGTTGGTCATCTACATGTTGCTAGCTATACATTTAGATATATGTCTGTCATATTGAGGTATCTAGCTATAAGTTAACCCTGATCAATCAAATGGATAGGTGTAAGCAATTATGGTAATTCCAACAGGCCTTAACTAGGTGTCTTCACTAGACAGATACAGAGAGAGAAAAGGAGAGAGGTGGAGAGAGAGGAAAAAAGTGAGAAAGAAAGGATGAAAGTGACAGTGGGAAAGACAGAGGTAGGAAGAGAGTGAAAGATAGAGAGAGAGATGTGGAGTGAGAGAGAGAAACAGAGGGAGAAAGACAGCAGTGCAAATTCACCTAGATTTGAGTATTTCAACAACTGTCTTCCAACTTGTTAGGCAATCACATGTACCTACAGGGGAAGGATGGCCAGCCACACAGGAGGGTGATTTTTACTAAGGGGGAGGAGGCCGTGCTGACTGAGATGCATGCTGGCCATTTCGGAGCAAAGCACATGATTGCCAAAATCAACCTATGCTTCTTCTGGCGTGAGATAGTCAAGGATGTGGACAGCTGGGCAAGTGAAATAACCTTTTGTTTTGTCAATCACATTCTATTATATCTGAAATTATTATGATTCAATTAATGTCATATCAGAGAGCACACAATGTTTCAATTTGTCACTTTGTGCTCAAAGGTCAATGCCTGTCTAGCCTGCCAGAAGTTTGAGAGGGTGAAGACTGTGGCGCCGGAGTTGAAGCCCATCATTTGTTTCACCATGTTACATGATCGGTAAGTGACACTATAAACATTTTGCCTTGATAAGTTGTTTTGTAATGGCTGCTTTATTTGACCACTGCAGAGTTCAATATTATAGAATGTGTGTGTCAGTATCCTTAAAAATATGAAAATCTGCATACTGTGTGACACAAATGCGGGTCAGAATGAAGTAATCTTCTCTCAAACACTTTAAATGTTAGGGGTAGACCTCATCGGACCCTTCACGAAATCCAGGAAGGGCAACAGCTGGTGTCTGACGGCAGTAAAGGAAGAGAATGTGCTTAACTTAAATTCCCTTCTGTAATCCATTGAAAAGGGTGCTTAGAACCAAACATGTATTTTCGTTTTGTATGATACCCATCAAAGACAAGACTGGCGAGGCCACCTCCAAGGTGATGATGGACATCTTCAACACCCATGGTTCTCCTGAGGTCATCTTGAGCAACCGAGGTCGTGAACTCTGGAACAAGGTACGGACGTTGTAGGTTATATTTTCTCACCAATGTTTTTTGTTGTTGTTTTTTTTACAATTGGTTTTTGTTTTTCCATGGTACATAGTCAGACATTGAAATATCTTCCATAGTCAATACATATCCCTTTCCTGGGGTCACATTAAGTAACTTCTGCTGCCAGGTAGGTACTGTTACGGTGTATGACCCCCAGTGGTCATGACACCATCCCAGAGTTTCTCTCACAACTCATCTCTCTCTTATTTATTCCAGGGACCATCCCTTACCTCCATTATCAAACCCAGTGACATAAAAAAATACAGACAGGTATCCATTATTTTCTGTCTGCCTATAACGTTATTGCATGTGTAATTGAACATTTAATTTAAATTTAAATCTTTCAATAACTGTATTTTTACATACCTGATCTACCCATTACCTGTGTGTTTACATCTGGCTCCTACCCTGTTCACTTTTACTCTGCTACTGTTCTCCAGGACCTAGGGGTTCTTCCTAACACCCAGACAGACCTGATGTCCTCCATTACCAACCATACTCCAAATATTCATTACATCATCTACAGCTACGGTTATTGTCATGTTTTAATTATCTAACTTATAAGAAAGATGTATTGCTCTATCATACTTGGCACATAATGTGATATACACAGATTAACTAAAACACTAGCACTGCAAACACTCAGAACAAAGAGAGCAGCAGTGCCTGGACTTCAGTCTCCGTCTTCGAGTCCCCCTTCCGAGACTGGCTGCCTGTTGAGAACAAGTGACAGGCTGAACCTCCCACCCACACAGCACCCACCTCCTCTATTCCACACACCAGAATTCAGTATTTCAGTCTATGATTGCCATGTGAGTGTCTACAAAAAATCTGTGAAAATAAATGCATGACAGGATCAAACTTTATATATTTAAATCTTCAATATTGCCAGGTCGGTTTTCACAGCTGTTTCACAAGGTGTTCATTATTGTAAATTGTAAGATATCCCTTGATGGTATTTGTTAGTTAAACATTCATTGTTGTATCCTAGGACCTACAATAGAAACATGTATTCAACCATAAGGATGTTGTAACAGCTGTCGTAGAGAGGGGACCAAAGCGCAGCGTGTTGAGTGCTCATAATTACTTTTTATTTTAACACAGAACACTAAAGAAAATAACAAAAGCAAAAACAATCAGCTCACAGTTCTGTCAGGTACATAGACTAAACAGAATACAACTACCCACAAACACAGGTGGGGGAAAAAAAACTACTTAAGTATGATCTCCAATTAGAGACAACGAGGACCAGCTGCCTCTAATTGGAGATCATCCCCCCCAAAAAACATAGAAATAGAAAACTAGAACTAAACATAGATATAGAAAACATAGAAAAACACAAAACACCCCCTGTCACGCCCTGACCTACTCTACCATAGAAAATAACATCTTACTATGGTCAGGACGTGACAGATGTACTAATGAGCTATGCGAGAATTAAAAAAAAATCATAATAGAGAACAACTGAAAAAATACAATTTCATTGTAGATAACAGAAGGGCAGCTTAAAATAAAAACATGCAAACTGATTTGCATATGAATGGAGTGGAAATTAGCTGACTTTGTGATCTGTAAGGTAAGTAACATTAATGTGTCATGCAGATGACAGATTCTTTGCTAAGACATGGATGGAAAGATTTTTGGCCGGGGGACACTATTTGGCTATAAAAAATGTAAAACCAAGAGTCATTTTTTATTATTTTTGATGACATTATTTGTTTTATTATTATAACGTCTTATCCAATCAGAGGAGCCGCTCTCAATGTTCAAAATACACCAAAGAGCATAATTTAGCCACAGAAGATCAATAATTAAAAAATAACAGTGTATTAGGTTTTATCACAAGCACATACATTTGCCAAAATAAAGGAAACACCAACATAAAGGGTCTTAACCCTTTGACGTGTACGTGATTGGAGCAGTAGCAACAGAATGTATGATGCAACAAACACGTCTAAACAGCATTGTTGTCTGAAAGGAATCGAAACACTGATGGAAAATAAAGGTCTTCACAACTTTATTACTCAATTTCACCTTTTATTGTAAAAGATAAATGGATACTTCATCATCCAAGCATCA
This sequence comes from Salmo salar, assembly GCF_965601325.2. Lineage (NCBI taxonomy): Eukaryota > Metazoa > Chordata > Actinopteri > Salmoniformes > Salmonidae > Salmo > Salmo salar. Next base: position 57,519,246 of record NC_138305.1, read on the forward strand.
CACAGAACACATCCACAGCCAAACACATTCCATAAACCAGTCTAAATAACAGGTTGTGCTGACAAAAAAACTAAACATAAGTTAGTGACCAAACAGCTAGACTTGTTTACAATGTACCACATCTCTGGTGAGCACAAGGGAGAAATGTAATGCTATTTTGAAAAGGGATACATGTCAGCTAAACTAATAGCAGCTAAATTCTTTATGATGGCTGCCATGTTTGTTTATGTTTGACAGGCGAAATCTCCCTAATCCCAGAATGCCATTCACTATACAACGCAAATAAACAAAGTCAAAGATGGCTGCGCCCATTGCCCGAATAAGATCAACTTAGTTTGGCCACTTTTCAAGATATTATAGATCTTCGATGTGCTTGTTGCAATGTATACAAGAACCGGAGCACATGACTTGACAAGTCGTTTACAGTTTTTGCCAAATCACATAGCAAATAAAATGTTATCACCTCACAGATTATCACCTCAAATACAAGCCTACTGCCTAGCCGTAGCGCGAAAGCTAAACAGGGTTGCCATATTTGGGTGAAACCATTTTAGGGGGTTTTGTAGTTAGTAATACTTAAAGTTTATACAAATGTAACCATGTGTGGGGAAGGAGATCGATAATTGGTCCACCCACGTAACATTCAGCCCATAGATGACACCAACGCATTAACCTAGATAATCCTGTCTAGCTCCATAGTTTATGATAACCCATTATATGTACAACCTCACCTCACTCATGCCATGGTCTCTACACGCAATATAGCCGATTACACGCACACGCCATTCAATCTGAACATCCTCACAAACTACCTCACTTTGTTGCTTAGTTGGATTGGTTGAATCAATGTTGTTTCCACGTAATTTCAATGAAATTATGTTGAACCAACGTGGAATAGACATTGAATTGGCGTCTGTGCCCAGTGGGTTTGCTTTCCTTTGTTTTTCTAGCTCCTTGACTCCATGGTAACAGATAATGTCTTAACTAACTTACCAGTCGTTAATTTTCCTCTCATCCTCTCTGGCAATCTTCTCCTCTCTTCTCTCATTGTTTCCCGTCACACAAGTGTCCTTTGAAGCCAACGCCACAACAAAGGATGCTTGTCTGTTTGAAGAAGAATAATAGGGGGGGGGGGGGGGGGGGGTGTAAATTCCCTGCAATTATTATAGCAATGGCTCCAACTTTCCTCGCAACTTCCATCCAACGACAAAAGACTTGCTTGAGGAAATAGTATAGAGTACAGTATTCTCCCCTCACTTCAAAGACAAGACAGTTAGAACCAGAAGGGAGATCCAGAGGAAATAGTTTTTTTTACAGTAGAACACCCAGACTTCCTTTAGAAGAACTTTAGCATCAGAATGGATTCGGAATTCAGAAACCTCCCCAGTCTATTACCTTAGGGGAGGCCCCTCTATCTGAAACAACTTATTTTGTCAGTGCTTACATATCATTTCACTGGTCGGCTGAGCCTCCCTCCTCTCACAATCTGATGTAAGATGGCTGAAAATCATTTTGAAAAATGTGTCAGTTTTCTAACATATTCTGCTGATTCCCAGTTACGCTATGCAGGTTCCTCGATCTTCTACCAATATCAGTGCCACAGTGTTTTGGACTGTTGTGTTCCCCAACTGACTGCAGAGGACAGAAAGTAATTATTATATTATCCTTTAGAATGCAACATTGTGTTGTTGGTGGTTTTGGTTGTTTCAGCTATGATTGCTTTTTTTTTGTCGGGAGGGGGGTGTTGGCTCTGTGGGGGTCAAACTATGAGGGCATTTTTGTTCAAGTTTATCATGTTGGTCAAAGAATTGTAAAAATGTTCCACTAGGTATATTGTATCTGTTGTTTTATTAAACAACTTTAAAGGGATAAATTGCACGTCCACCTATCAAATCTGCACTGTATCCACAATGTAAGATAACCTTTGTTTATTTTAACTCATATTGCAGTTTAACCATCTTATTATTCACTGTGTTATTCTCAAGCCCCTACGCTTACTAGGTGACAGTAAGTTTAAACATTCCTACGTGTTGTGGTGATGTGTTGTGTTGTGGGACTAGAGTGTGGCTCTCTGTACTTCACAGCGTCTGAGGTTCCAGTCATAGCCTGAAACACACCAACACCTGGGGAGGAGGTGCTGCCACAACAGGACCTCAGATAGTTGAGACAGTGTCATGTAGCAGGCTAGGTGAGACACGGCTGTCTGGAAACCGAAGATGTGTTGTAGAAAATGCTGCCGGATGCATGATGTCAAACACACACGATACTGTCACGTCCTGACCATAGTAAGCTGTTATTTTCTATGGTAGAGTAGGTCAGGGCGTGACAGGGGGGGTTTTCTAGTTTAGTTTTTCTATGTTGTTATGTTCTAGTTTAATATTTCTATGTTGGGTTGTTCTAGTTTTTGTATTTCTATGTTGTGCTTTGTTTGAGATGATCTCCAATTAGAGGCAGTTGGTCATCGTTGTCTCTAATTGGAGGTCATATTTAAGTTGGTGTTTGTCCCACCTGGGTTTGTGGGAGATTGTTTTTGAGTAGTGTATGTTTTCACTTCTGAGTCACGGTTTTTGGTTTTGTTCTTTAGTTTAAGTTTATGTATTGCATAGTTTCACAGTGTAAATAAAATGTGGGAACGACACACACGCTGCACTTTGGTCCGCTCCTCCTTTCGACAACCGTGACAGACACTGTTGAGACACCTCTCTGAGGTTGAGACGTGTGTGTGTGTGTGTGTGTGTGGTGTGTGTGTGTGTGTGTGTGTGTGTGTGTGTGTGTGTGTGTGTGTGTGTGTGTGTGTGTGTGTGTGTTGTGTGTGTGTGTGTGTGTGTGTGTGTGTGTGTGTGCCCGTATGTCCATCCGTCTTTCTGTCTACTGTATCTATTTATCTGTAAAAACTATAGCCAACCACTGACTCCTCTGCTATTAATTCCCTCTAACTTTGCATTTACCCTCCAACTTTGTCCAAATGTATTATCTTTATATTGGCTGTCTGCTAAACACAGGCAAGTGTACATTTTTAATTGTGTGCTGGGCTCTGTTGTGTAGTGATGCTGGGTCCCAAGGTTGATGAGGAGATATATACTGGGTTGGTTGAGAGTGAGACTGGGGCCATGCTGCCTCCAGGGCCAATCAATAAGGATGAAGTGTAAATACTAGGTAATGTGGACACAGACAGAGGGGATCCTTTTCAGTGTAACGGAGGTGGTAAACTGAACCAGACTGCTATCACAAAAGGGACCATTCACTTCAGACATGAAGACTTGTTAGCTGCCGGGGTAAATGCCAAGGAATTTTCTCAGTGGGCTAATGCAGTATTGTGGTACACAGACAACCCAGTCGATCACGAGAGCTGGTTCACTTACAAGGAAAGGACGCCTCTTTAAAATATTGAGATTCAACCCATGCCTCCAATGGCACTGTCATTCACTATTCCCCATTTCATGAAATGACTGACAATAATCTTTAGTATTGTTCCTCTATTTTTGGGGTGAAATTCTGAGAGGTTCACAGCAGTAGCGGTGTGTGGGTAAAATCACTGGGGAAGCAAAGCCAGAAAAAAGCCATATTACAAACTATGTTGTGATAATTGTGTTGTTTGCTCTATAACCAATTCGTTCATATGCCACCGTGATATAAAATGAGGCCGAGACAAGAAAAAGACAACAGTCACACAGTAGTGGAATAATTTCAACCACACATGCATTTGTTTCATCACAAAACAGGAGAGCAACATCTGTCCGGTGAAGTCCACTTAAGTGATAATGCTCGAGAAACCAGTGTTTGGAGGATATATTGGCAAACTGTGCCAGTATATCCTCCAAAACACTGGCTTTGAGGACATTATCACTTTTATACAACGGGTTAACAACATATTCAAATAATGATTGACATATTTTAATTAAAAACGTTATTTGGATGAATTTATTCATACTATTTCATCCTTCCACAAGATATAGTCCTGACACAAATCAAGGGTTGCTACCCAAGCCAGCTGATCGCTCGTTCTATCAGTTCAGTTGCCAGAGACACGACCCAGTCGTTCAGTCTTTTTGTTCTATATCTATGGATGCAACCGATTCGTTCGTTCTAAGCATTCCATTGCCATGCTGGTTGGCAACATTCTTATACCTCACTTGCTAGCTAGCCAACTACGGCTAACTTACATTCACGTCAAAAAGTGCAGCCAGAATAACAGTAAAGTAGACGCATTTGCATTTGTTTAAGCTGTTTTCTAGTGACATTTATTTGCATATATCCATATCAATGAGCTAATGACGCACGATTTCGCCTGGCATAAAATATGTGCTCACTCGTCAGGACACTGTTGTTCAGAGGAACTTGCCAACAACACAGCTAACACAATTACTTTGAACTTAAGCTGGATAGACTGCAAACTAGCCACACTTCGTTTCGTTTTTGTCACGTCCTGACCATAGAAAGCTGTTATTTTCTATGGTAGAGTAGGTCAGGGCGTGACAGGTTTTTTTTCTAGTTTAGATTTTCTATGTTGTTATGTTCTAGTTTTGTATTTATATTTTGGGCTTTGTTTGGGATGATCTCCAATTAGAGGCAGCTGGTCATCGTTGTCTCTAATTGGAGATCATACTTAAGTAGTGGTTTTTCCCACCTGGGTTTGTGGGAGATTGATTTTGAATAAGTGTATGTTGTAACTCTTTGTCACGGTTTGTTGTTTTTGTTCATTCAGTTTATTTGTATGTATTGCATAGTTTCACAGTTTAATAAAGAAAATGTGGAACGATACACACCCTGCGCTTTGGTCCGCTCCTTCATCCTACGACAACCGTGACAGTTTTACCTTTTTTACATTGACATTTCTTTGTATATATCCATAAAAACGATGCCAGCTGATTCATGATTTAGACTGGTGGAGAAACGCTGACTGCCTTTCTGCCTCGTCCCGACTCCCGACACATTCATTACTATGGGACAGCTGGAGATCGAATTTGAATATTGAAACAATGTTGCAAATGTCAGAGAGCGAGACAGCAAGGTTAATACAAATCTCCTCTGTTGAAAACAACATGTTAGTCAAAAGGAAATGTAAGATAATGTCTAGAGGTGTTTTATAGTGGAGATTGTTTATAAATTGCCTAGCTGGGCTGATGAGACAGTGGATTTTGCAGTCAGATGGAGCAGAGTAAATAGGGATTTTAACATCATAGATTTAGCCGGTGGTAACTTGTGGAATAGACACCGGCTAGAATGCGGTTTTAACCAATCAGCATTCAGGATTAGACCCACCCGTTGTATAAAAACAAATATTGCATGTAACAAACAGTTACATGACCTACATGGTCAAGCATGGTCAAGCAAGTTAACAGTTTACTAAACAACTACTGATTTAGAGCCATGAATAATTATCGCAAGTAAGCACAAAGCAAACAGGAGCACTGCCTCTGCTATTTCAGCACCATTTCAATTTCCACATTTAAACATCATTAAATCAACTAGGCTATAAACACTTAGTCTAATACAGTGAAAACAAACTTAAAGGTACCATAAACTATTTAGTCCAATCAATGGCTGTCCATGGTACTGATTTCTGTGTGTGTGTGTGTGTGTGTGTGTGTGTGTGTGTGTGTGTGTGTGTGTGTGTGTGTGTGTGTGTGTGTGTGTGTGTGTGTGTGTGTGTGTGTGTGTGTGTGTTCCTCCTAGTTTGACCAACAGCACTTACTTTTTATCTATTTAATGTTACAATGCCATCAACAATGTTACAATGCTATCTATATAATATTACAATGCTATCTATTTAATGTTCCAACATTATCAGGACTCCAATGTCCTAACATTGTCCTGAAAAGGTAGGAAAACAATGAAAGTTTGAAAAGTCAGGACTTTTTTCAGGTGCTGAATTTGTTCAAATGCTATTTTAAGCTTAGGGGTTAGGCTTAGGTTTAGGGTTAGGTTTTTTGAGTTAGGGTTAGGTTAAGGGTTAAGGTTTACGGTTGTGTTAGTGTGTGTAAGTAGAAAAAACATGTTTACTCACCCTGCTTGTAGAGTGGTTGAACAACAATGCCATCCTCCTCTCTTTCATGTTGGCAAAATGTTGTCATAGGCTACCTGGCTAAAAGGCTTGCTAGCCTAACTTCATTTCATGGGCAACAATGAACCAACTAAGTTAGCTAACTAGTTAATGTGAGCCTACTAGGCTACATCTAGGCTACATATTGAATTTCAATCATCTCAGGACAGTGGCACCATATACTGAATGAATTTATGATTAGATCAGAATCGCTGTTATAATCATTGGCCTGTATGGACAATTAAAACCACAAGTCCAAATCCCCATCTCCATCCATGGCATAAGAAAGGGTTGATTTAGCTAGCTAGCTACTGCAGGACAACAACACAAGCAGACCAGAAACATACATATTCTTCTGACAATGCTTGACAATGTTTTGCTTTTGATGTGATTTGATTGGTGAAGCAGTCTGGTCTCTCGGTCTTGTCTCGGAAAGTGAGGACTCATCATTTCTTCCTGAGACCAGTGGAGTAAAAAACACAATTATCAGCTTCCTTTCAGTCAGAACATAAAACCACTTCGCCAGGCCAAATATATAGACTCCTTTCTTGAAACATTCATATCTTAACAGCCTTAATATCTATTATAGACAGGTTAGTACAGTGTTGAACCTATAGGTCTTCAGTGTGTGACAGGTTAGTACAGTGGTGAACCTATAGGTCTTCAGTGTGTGACAGGTTAGTACAGTGGTGAACCTATAGGTCTTCAGTGTGTGACAGGTTAGTACAGTGGTGAACCTATAGGTCTTCAGTGTGTGACAGGTTAGTACAGTGGTGAACCTATAGGTCTTCAGTGTGACAGGTTAGTACAGTGGTGAACCTATAGGTCTTCAGTGTGTGACAGGTTAGTACAGTGGTGAACCTATAGGTCTTCAGTGTGTGACAGGTTAGTACAGTGGTGAACCTATAGGTCTTCAGTGTGTGACAGGTTAGTACAGTGGTGAACCTATAGGTCTTCAGTGTGTGACAGGTTAGTACAGTGGTGAACCTATAGGTCTTCAGTGTGTGACAGGTTAGTACAGTGGTGAACCTATAGGTCTTCAGTGTGACAGGTTAGTACAGTGGTGAACCTATAGGTCTTCAGTGTGTGACAGGTTAGTACAGTGGTGAACCTATAGGTCTTCAGTGTGTGACAGGTTAGTACAGTGGTGAACCTATAGGCCTTCAGTCTGTGACAGTGGTGAACCTATATGTCTTCAGTGTGTGACAGGTTAGTACAGTGGTGAACCTATAGGTCTTCAGTGTGTGACAGGTTAGTACAGTGGTGAACCTATAGGTCTTCAGTGTGTGACAGGTTAGTACAGTGGTGAACCTATAGGTCTTCAGTGTGTGACAGGTTAGTACTGTAGTGAACCTATAGGTCTTCAGTGTGTGACAGGTTAGTACAGTGGTGAACCTATAGGTCTTCAGTGTGTGACAGGTTAGTACAGTGGTGAACCTATAGGTCTTCAGTGTGTGACAGGTTAGTACAGTGGTGAACCTATAGGTCTTCAGTGTGTGACAGGTTAGTACAGTGGTGAACCTATAGGTCTTCAGTGTGTGACAGGTTAGTACAGTGGTGAACCTATAGGCCTTCAGTGTGATAGGTTAGTACAGTGGTGAACCTATAGGTCTTCAGTGTGTGACAGGTTAGTACAGTGGTGAACCTATAGGTCTTCAGTGTGTGACAGGTTAGTACAGTGGTGAACCTATAGGTCTTCAGTGTGTGACAGGTTAGTACAGTGGTGAACCTATAGGTCTTCAGTGTGTGACAGGTTAGTACAGTGGTGAACCTATAGGTCTTCAGTGTGTGACAGGTTGGTGATGCTGAAAGGACAGCAACCGTAATACCAGCGCACTCATGTAGGAGAGGTCACTTTTTGTAAAACACTAAGGTCCAGTGGTGTAGTGGAGGTTATACGCAGGTAGAAACCGTATACCCACATTTTCAGTGGGCATTGCATATACTCATTTCTTAATCCCTACTGATGTTTATCTAGTTAGTGTACTGGAGGCATACGATATATCAATTCTGTAGTACAATAGAGAAATCGTTCACAAAGTAGCCTACACAATTGCAAAGCACGTAAAATATATTCACATGCGCGATGCACACATAGCCTAGTTTCAGCGGAATATCATCTGCAGACAGCAAGAGTATGCAGCTCTCAACTGGTTTTGGCATGGAGCAGCTCATAGAAGATTGACATCGGTAGCCGGTAGGTTGGAAAGACATTTAAATGTATAATATCTACCAGTAAACGCTAACTAAGTCATCAATGGGTATGCAAACCAGGTATTGAACAAATGTAGTCTGAAGTGTTAGTTAGTAGGTTATTTGTGATGTGCAATTGTCATCATGCGCTGTTTGCATCAGGGGAGTAGACATGGATGGGCCTGGGTGGACAGAGGCCCACCCACTGGAGAGCCAGGCCCTGACAGGTCCACCCAAACAGATTGATGTGGTTTAAGCATTGTTGTAGACTTGTCGTTGTTTTTTTTATTAAAAATTTGAAAAATCTATAGGAAAACAGGATTTTTCACACAAGGTGCCTTTCCTTCGCTGAGCGGGCTGTTTGGGAACTTTTTGGCAAATTTAGAGTACATCCACTTCTCCAGGCACCACTACACCACTGCATAGGGCCGATGGAAAAACAGCAGTCACACACAGCATGATGTTAAAGGATAAGCAGTCCATAAACTCGGACATAATAAGCCAGTAAGTCCCAATCGTAATAATACAAAAACACAGCCATTAAGCATTTCTCAATCGAAATGTATTACTTATTTCCCATTGCAAAAAACATTTCACATTGAGCACACAAAGTAACTGGTGACCTAAAGTTTAAAGTGGAGCTGACAGCGTTTTAACTTCATTGCATACATGAAACAAACACAATCATAATATCAGTCCAAAATATCAAATTCCCGATTTATGATACAAAACAAACTTTATAAGAGGTTTTATCCTTTTCATACGTGAGTTCCAAATATCTCTAACGGTCGCCTCAGCGTGAGTTGTTTTATGCACGTGATGTTAGAATGCACTCACTGTTCCAAAATGTGATTATTACTCAATAGGACAGTTAACACCCGCTGCCTGCTAATTATCTATAGGCTATGTTTTAACTTGTCAATTTCAAATCATTTTTTAACAAGTTATATTTTCTAACATTAGTTTGAATTGAGGTGTGTTCCGCCTCCTCATTAATTCACATAAAAGTAGCCCATTTCAGCGTTGCGGACTATTTAGATTTGAGGCTTTACTGAGCCGGACAAACTTCTCTCTTCTTCTCTCTTCAAACTTCTCTCTTCTAGTAGGTGTATTTACAGTTTTATTAATGTTTTCAAGTACTGGTGACAAATAATGCATTCCGATTATTGCATAGATTGTAATGGACACCTATGATGTGGGTAAAATACTTTTTTGAAGGTTGTACTAATTATAATGAGCTAATGCTAAGCTATTTGCCAGCTATGTGTATGTGTGGTGCCATGTTTGTTGACATTATACAATGCATTCTGGTTGTCACGTAAACATATGTCAGACCAAAGATGTCATAATGAGGTGAAGGAATGGTTCACTCATCTTTCAGATAAACTTCCAGAAGTGGATGAAGGGAAGTGAATGACTGTAGACGACACACCCCCTTCAACATGTATACTGCAAACAGACCAAACTCATCTTGTCTCCTCTTATTATCTTTGGTTGACGCGAAAAAACAAACATGGTGGCGCGCACAAACTACCCATCGTCAGATTACTTTCGATTTCTAGAAAGTGTTTTACTCAATCAATGGTGAGCTCACCCGTGATGTGATTAATTATAAATAGTAATTTCTATTAAATCATATTGTAGTTTCTGTCAGCCGAGAGTTATAAAAATATGACCGCTTGTGTTATGTCAATCTTTCCTCAGTTAGAGCTAGGACAAATGTAGCCTACATTTACCGGTTTGGATGATTGTGTTATGCTGTAGCTACTTCTGTGAATGTCTGAACAGTGCATCCAATAATAAACTGGTCAAATTCTGGACATAATATCTCGATATACATCCATCAAATCATTTGCTCCTATTTCAGTCTCATTCTGAACGTCGTAATATCCTCTAAATCTGCACGAACCCTAGTCTCCATGATGAATCAACTTACACAAATTGGCTTAATTATTTATTTACTAACTAATAAAATAATCACACAGAAGTACATAAACACACACACAGTATAGTATTGAATATTAACATGATGCAATGAAAAGTCCCTAGTGGACTAACCCAATATGACGGATGGTTACACAATGAAAGGGGGTGGGGAACAAAAGAGCAGGAGGAGAGGCAAAGGAATTCAACTATCGTACATACAGTTGAATAATACACTTATCATAAGCATGGATATTTAGCACCCTAACAACCACACATTTGGATTTAGAAATGCAATGTACATATTTACGCTTGTAGGTCTTTGCCGTCTCCTCTGTTGAAATCCCCTGGTCCGTCTACAGGGAGTAATTCGACAGAAATTCTCTGGTTGTTTAAGTCTCAGGATATTCGTTAGACTGGATCCTTCAGACATTCCAATGGTCGTTCTGATGGGATCTCCCTCGTGTCTTTTGTAGTTGTAGTAGGCTTCATTTGTTCTGGAAGTGTCTGTTAGAATGGATACAGCAGATGTACCAATGGTCATTTGAAAAGATCTTCCTCGCGTCTTTGGTCAAAGTTCTAGATTACTTTACATGCAGAGCTGCAGGCTCAGAGCTGCAATCATCGAGTTTCAGAGGGTCTTGTAGTTTTAGAACCATTTGTCAAGTTCAGCTCATGCTGTACGTTGCTGGTTGTTAGTTTTAAACCATTTCTCAGCCGCTCCACACTGTCTGGTCTGGTAGTTTTAAACCATTTTACACGCCAGTAGCAACCCGGCAATGTACTGGTCTAATGTAAATTTCGTTAGGAGTCCTTTATAAGCACTCTGGTCAAAGGGGCATTCCATCCTTTGGCATAATGTCTGTGCTCACGTGGGCGTGGTTACTGACTGGGTAAAACTTTACATGAAAAACAGTTATCTCATTTAGAAGGCTAAAATCACATTTCATCTTCTCACAAATAGTTAAATATTTAATCATATTAGCAGAACAACATTTAGAGGGATTATTTTCCATCTCCATATTGCAGTGCAGAGAGAGAGGAAGTTTACGACCGGTTGTTAAATTCCTAGGACCGGAAGTAGCTAGCTAGCAAGCTAGCTAATTTTAGCCATTTAGCTTGGGTGCTTGGTAGGACAAGCATGCATTGGCAGGCAAGCTGCAGAACAACAAGGCTACAATTCCCCATCGTTTGTCAATGCAATTTTGATGGCCAACTAGCTGAAAAGGTTTGAGAGGGTTTATTTAATGTTCCTTCGTTAGATTTTAGCTCATCTTGCTCTGGCTAGCATTAGTTGTTGATCTGTTGTTGTTCAAGTGCGTAACTGAGGGAGAGAGAGCCTACCTTTTCATGTTTTTTTGATCAATAGGACTGTAAAGTTCCCAAATATAAGAGGACTCCCATTGTGTTTACATATTTGCAGAAATCCATTCAGGTGTATTTTGTGGCTTTTGTTGAATGCGTTCTAATGATCGAAAGTCGCGCTGTTGCAACTGCCTATAAACACACAGTCTATGTTCAAAGTGTCACGTCCTGACCCTAGTTAGGCCAGGGCGTGACAGGGGATGTTTTGGGTGGTTTTTCTATGTTTTCTATTTCTATGTTTAGTTCTAGTTTTCTATTTCTATGTTGGAGTTTTTTGGGATGATCTCCAATTAGAGGCAGCTGGTTCGCATTGTCTCTAATGGGAGATCATATTTAAGTTTTTTTTTTTCTATTGTGTTTGTGGGCAGTTGTATTCTGTTTAGTTGTGTTCTGTGTAGACTTCAGTACCTGACAGAACTGTTAGCTGATCGTTTTCTCTTTGTTATTTTCTTTAGTGTTCTGAGTTTAATAAACAGTAATTATGAGCACTCAACACGCTGCGCCTTGGTCCCCTCTATGCGACAGCCGTTACACAAAGTGAATAATGGCAGGGCCGTTTGGCAAATGGCTTGTTTGTATAATGCCTACTGTAGCTTTGATTGGCTATAAGGAAGAAGCAAAAAAAATTGCAGCAATATCTTCTTTGACAACACGAAATACAGTTGCATGGCAGATGCCTTCATCCAGGTTCTGATGGCCTAGCCAATGGCTGACTTAGCTATCTAGATTTATCTCACCAGAGATCGGCAAAGAAAAATCCTGATTGGATCTTTTGTTCTCTTCGGTGTTAACCCTTTCCTTTCCAACAACAACTGAAGAGATTAAATCAGAACATCATTGAAAATAATAATATCATTCTAATTATTATTATATAATTATAATAATTATTGTATAAATCCTTAGCCTTTCTACGAAGGCGTAGAAGACCCATTGTTCCCCACTGTGTTTGGGTTAGTAATAATTTGTAGAGTGGTTCTATTTCCCTCAGCATGCAATTTTTCACTATTTTCAATCTCTAAAGGATCCATATGTTGTTCTGAAATATGAACAAAGAAATACTCATACTATGGTGGTGATTTGACAAAATTTGCTCCGGTCTTGGTCTTGAATCTGTCTCGCTTTAGGTGGTCTCGAACACAACACTGATGTGAAGCCAAATCCAAACTGGCCTTCCTTGGGGGGTGGTTTTTCTGTGCCAGGACTAATAAGAAAACATCTTCCGTTCTAACACAAAAGGGGGGTGATGATGATACGCTATGCTGTGTTGCCCTCTTACTCTCACTCTCTCTCTCTCCTCTGCATGTCCCTCCTCTGTCTCTCTTTCTCACTGTCCTCTCCTCTCTCTTTCTCTCGCTCTCTCTCGCTCTCTTTCTCTCTCTCTACCTCATCCTCTTTCCTCGCAGCGTTGAAAACAGGGAGGGCTATTTTTGGTGCTCTTTGGGTGCAGGTGTCCAATTAAATTTCACACTGTTGTTGTGGTGCATTGTAGGAAAGTTGAGGGGGGGTGGACACTACTGCCGCTCTGTGGGGGCCTAGGGCCCTGAGAGGGAAAGAGATGGAGGAAGGGAAAGAAAGAGAGACTGTGGCTGAAGTGTAGGGAGAGACCGGTAAAGAGAGTTAGGGCCTGGAGGCCCTTGAACAAACACCAGGGATATAGTCACCAAGAAGGTTCAGTCAGGTCCCGTCATGGTGTCTGACATGGAGCAGCATGACTTTTAACCTCTGACCTTTAACCCTAACATTAAGGCATAGTGGTTGACCTTTAACCCTAACCTTTAGACACAGTGGTTGGTCCAGAAACATCCTGCAGCTCAAAAGGCCAGTGCTTAGACATCACTCTGTGGCTCAAACAGAGAAAGTTGTGTGTGTGTGTGTGTGTGTGTGTGTGTGTGTGTGTGTGTGTGTGTGTGTGTGTGTGTGTGTGTGTGTGTGTGTGTGTGTGTGTGTGTGTGTGTGTGTGTGTGTGTGTGTGTGTGTGTGTGTGTGTGTGTGTGTGTGTGTGTGTGTGTGTGTGGAGGAGGCTCAGAGGGGGTATGGAGGACAGGACGGGGTGGGTCGATAAGGTGATGTGTTGTGAGTAGTGGATGGAGGGGAGTTTGGGTGAGATTTAAAGATTTTGCTTCTCTGTTTAAAGCTCGTACAGTTTCACCAGTCCAAATGGTTTGGGATCCTTTGAGCTTCTTCCTCGACATGTGTGCTTTATAAAAAATCCTACAAGGGATTTTTTTTGTTTCTTTTTTTTTGTGTGCTTTATAATTCACGCCCGTCCTTCAGGAAAAGCTTAAAATCAATAGGTTCATCCGGCTGAGTAAAACAGCTCCTAGATCTCAGATGTTTGGATGGTTGCTTTACACACAGAGTCATTTCTGGTCCTTAACAGTGCTGCAGAAAATGGACTAGCTATAGTTTCTGTTTGCGTTGTTGATGTTGAATCCTGGAGGGTCCAGATTCCTGAGACATAGGGCCCAATGCAATCTGAAAGGTTCAGTTCTTGAGATAAATTGGCACATAGACCTACACAGCAAACCTGGGAGTATATCCGCACAAGAAATGCTTTTCCAACAGCAGCACTTTGACAGGCCCAATCCCCTCACTGCTCTAGGGCTTCAACAGAGGTGACTGGACTGGCAATCATACAAATACACACACCCACCCACACCTACACACACACACACACACACACACACACATATATGAGCGTGCAGGTGTGCATACACATGCAAGCATGCACACACACGCATCCACACACACATACACATGCACACACACACTCACTGAATGGCAATGAGACTCATCCTTTTCAGGGCCGTGAAGAGAGAATTTTCTTCTCACAAAAACAAAAGGGTTGTTTGAACTTCCTTCTTGACGTTACAGAATGCAAACACCAAATAATTTAAAACCTCAGAAGTAGCATACCCAGCGATGCATGTTTCTCACTAGCTGGTGGAATTATTTTTTGGAGCAGTGGAGTAGTAGTCCCACTCCCTATGTATTTGATTGCTTATTGGATAGGACAGAGAGAGGTAAAGAGGTAAAGAAGGAAAGTAAGGGACATTTTGGTTGAAAGAGCAACCCATGCTGGCATGCAGCAGTAGACTGCTAGACCACCCCAGTCCACAAACTCTACAAAACATTTTTGGGTGAGCGTCAGCTTATGCCTTTTACTGGTCTTCTCAAGAACAACGGTTCCAGCAATAACTAACCCAGATCCTTTGGACAACAAAGGAATTTACAATGGGATCAGTTATGCAAACCAGCATAATATGCTATGTTGTTTGTCTAACACTCGTTAGCATCTCAAAGACACATGGACGGCTGATTTGTTGAACTCGGCTGTGGACTGATCTCTGGTTATGATCAGGCTTCTCTTTGCCCTTCGCCCTCTTAATAATTCCGGACAATTTTTGGGCCTTCTGGTTTATTCGTACACCCAGCACCTCAAAGAGACAGAGGGAGCAGCACTGTCTTGAGGTATATCCTTGGGCCACACTCACACTGAGGTGCAGGTCTCGATGAATAACCCTCCTTAGTGGTCCTTAAATATTTTTTCAACGTAAGATATCATAACATATTTAAACACAGGGACACAACAGGACGCAGTGATTCTATTCTCCCTTCTCCTTTCCTCCTCTCCATATTCCTTTTTCTCTCCTCTCCCCTTTTTACTCTCTCTTTCTCTCTACTTTTATTATCCTAGTCGTTCAGTCTGATTTCCCTCTGCCTTTCCCCTTGACTAGTCCTCTGTGCCATCCCTCCATCCATCTACTGCTCCATCCCTCTATTCCTCCTTCCCTAAGGAGCTGTGTGAAGGTGAGTCAGACGATTAGCAGCCCAGAGAAACGGGACCTTTGTCTCACTGATGTACTGTCCCGTTTAGATGCCACCACAGGCATCACACACACACAGAGACGCACACACACTTTATGAACATGACACTGAGATGCAGGACTGGGGTCAAACTGAGGCCAGACATCGTAGAGTATTGTGAGTTTTAGGAGTGTGTGTGTATGAGTGTGTGTATGTTTTTGTTGTGTGTATTCTGTTGCGAGTGAGTGAACTGGAACACTGGCATGCTCCCTCAGCCGAAAGAAAACATCCAACCTCCCTCCCTCGTTCCTTCCCTCCTTCAATCTGACATTCTCTCTTTCCTGGCTCTTGCTGTGCCAGTGTTCCCCTTACCCCAAGGGAGGGGAGTGGTAACTGTACATAGAAACCGAGCCTACTCCACCCCGTCGCAATCCTCAATGCCTTGCTGAGGTGTTGTGAGCCACCCTGGTGACTGTGGGCTCTGAGATGATACATCATGGCTGACGCCAAATCAGCCAGAAGCTGAGCGACTGTAATTGTGTTCAATTGGACATAAAAGTGCAACATTGTCATTAGATTTTATTTATGGTCTCTTTGAATTGCACGATCGGAGTGAAATATACAAGTTTGGCTCGGCTCCCTGTGCTTCATTGTCATAGTCTTACCCATCAGGGGGTACTCTCTCTCTCTCTCTCTCTCTCTCTCTCTCTCTCTCTCTCTGTCAGATTATTGGTTTAATGCAAAGCAGAAAACAACAGAGTATTGGAGTGGTGTATGGGTGTGTGTGTGTGTGCACACGCCAGTACGTACACTATATATACAAATGTATGTGGACACCCATTCAAATTAGTAGATTTGGCTATTTCAAGCAATCTCCATAGACAAACATTGACAGTAGAATGGCTTTACTGGAGAGCTCAGTGACTTTCAACATGGCACCATCATAGGATGTCACCTTTCCAAAAAGTTAGTTATTCAAATTATACTCCCTGCTAGAGCTGCCCTGGTCAAGTGTAAGGGCTGTTATTGTGAAGTGGAAACGTCTAGGAGCAACAATGGCTCAGCCGCGAGGTGGTAGGCGATACAAGCTCACACAACGGGACAGCCGAGTGCTGAAGCGCGTAAAAATGGTCTGTCCTCGGTTGCAACGCTCTCTACTGAGTTCCAAACTGCCTCTAGAAGCAACGTCAGCACAAGAACTGCTCGACGGGAGTTTCATGACACGGGCTGAGCAGCCGCACACAAGCCTAAGATCAGTGTTGGCTGGAGTAATGTAAAGCTTGCCACAATTGGACTCTGGAATAGTGGAAACGCGTTCTCTGGAGTGATGAATCATGCTTCACCATCTGGCAGTGCAACGGACAAATCTTGGTTTGCCGGATGCCAGGAGAACGCTTCCTGCCCAAATGCATAGTGCCAACTGTAAAGTTTGGTGGAGGAGGAATAATGGGCTGTTTTTCATGGTTCGTGCTAGGCCCCTTAGTTCCAGTGAAGGGAAATCTTAACTCTACAGCATACAATGACAATCTAGAAAATTCTGTACTTCCAACTTCGTGGCAACAGTTTCAGGAAGGCCCTTTCCTGTTTCAGGATGACGATGCTGGGGTGACAGGTAGCCTAGTGGTTACAGTGTTGGACTAGTAACTGAAAGGTTGCTAAATCAAATCCCTGAACTGACAAGGTACACATCTGTTGTTCTGCCCCTGAACAAGGCAGTTAACCCACTGTTCCTATGCTGTCATTGTAAATAAGAATTTGTTCTTAACTGACTTACCTAGTTAAATAAATAAAAATGCCCCTGTGCACAAAGCAAGGTCCATACAGAAATCAATCATATTTTTTTTTTTTTATAAAGCCCTTCTTACATCAGCTGATGTCACAAACTGCTGTACAGAAACCCAGTCTAAAACAGCAAGCAATGCAGGTGTAGAAGCATGGTGGCTAGGAAAAACTCGCTAGAAAGTCCAAAACCTAGAGAGAAACTAGGCTATGAGGGGTGGCCAGTCCTCTTCTGGCTGTGCCAGGTGGAGATTATAACAGAACATGGCCAAGATGTTAAAATGTTCATAGATGACCAGCAGGGTCAAATAATAATAATCACAGTGGTTGTAGAGGGTGCAACAGGTCAGCACCTCAGGAGTAAATGTCAGTTGGCTTTTCATAGGCGATCATTCAGAGTATCTCTACCGCACCTGCTGTCTCTAGAGAGTTGAAAACAGCAGGTCTGGGACAAGGTAGCACGTCCGGTGAACAGGTCAGGGTTCCATAGGCGCAGGCAGAACAGTTGAAACTGGAGCAGCAGCATGACCAGGTGGACTGGGGACAGCAAGGAGTCATCAGGCCAGGTAGTCCTGAGGCATGGTCCTAGGGCTCAGGTCCTGAGAGAGAGAGAGAGAGAGAGAGAGAGAGAGAGAGAGAGAGAGAGAGAGAGAGAGAGAGAATACTTAGATTCACACAGGACACCGGATAAGACTGGAGGAATACTCCAGATATATATACTAGACTGACCCTAGCCCCCTGACACATAAACTATTGCAGCATAAATACTGGAGGCTGAGACAGGAGGGGTCGGGAGACACTGTGGCCCCGTCCGACGATACCCCCAGACAGGACAGATATCTAGAGGGATATCTTCAACCACCTACTTTCTATCCTGAGACAAGGCTGAGTATAGCCCACGAAGATCTCCCCCACGGCATGAACCCAGGGGGGGGGGCAAAACCCGGACAGGAAGATCACGTCACTAATGCACCCCTCCTAGGGACGGCATGGAAGAGCACCAGTAAGCCAGTGACTCAGTCCCTGTAATAGGGTTTGAGGCAGAGAATCGGCCAGGCAGAGACAGCAAGGGCGGTTTGTTGCTCCAGTGCCTTTCCGTTCACCTTCACACTCCTAGGCCAGACGACACTCAATCATAGGACCTACTGAAGAGATGAGTCTTCAATAAAGACTTAAAGGTCGAGACTGAGTTTGCTTCTCTCACATGGATAGGCAGACCATTCCATAAAAATGAAGCTCTATAGGAGAAAGCCCTGCCTCCAGCTGTTTGTTTGCTTAGAAATTCTAGGGACAGTAAGGAGGCCTGCGTCTTGTGACTGTAGAGTTCGTGTAGGGATGTACGGCAGGACCAAATCGGAAAGATAGGTAGGAGCAAGCCCATGTAATGCTTTGTAGGTTAGCAGTAAAAACTTGAAATCAGCCCTTGCCTAAACAGGAAGCCAGTGTAGAGAGGCTAGCACTGGAGTAATATGATCACATTTTTTGGTTCTAGTCAAGATTCTAGCAGCCGTGTTTAGCCCTAACTGAAGTTTATTTAGTGCTTTTTCCGGGTAGCCGGAAAGTAGATAATTGCAGTAGTCCAGCCTAGAAGTAACAAAAGCATGGATCAATTTTTCAGCATCATTTTTGGACAGAAAGTTTCAGATTTTTGCAATGTTACGTAGATGGAAAAAAGCTGTCCTTGAAACAGTCTTGATATGTTCGTCAAAAGAGAAATCAGGGTCCAGAGTAACGCCGAGGTCCTTCACAGTTTTATTTGAAATGGTTTGTCGAGATCGGCATGGAAGAACTTGACTGGCCTGCACAGAGCCCTTACTTCAACGTACTTCAACTCCATTGGAAAGCCGACTGCGAGCCAAACCTAATCGTCCAACATCAATGCCCGACCTCACAAATGCTCTTGTGGCTGAAAGGAAGTCCCACAGCAATGTTCCAACATCTAGTGGAAAGCCTTCCCATTAGAGTGGGGGCTGTTATAGCAGCAAAGGGGGGCCAACTCCATGTTAATGCCCATGATTTTAGAATGAGATGTTCGATGAGCAGGTGTAGTGTATGTGTATGTATTCATCAGACTTTGAGTTGAATTAGTTACAGTATATGTGTAGGTGCCCACATGAAAAAATACTATAGTATACTATGGTTAAATACTATAGTATTCACTGTAGTGTTTCTGTGGACTTTACTGTAGTATAATTTGTGTAATGTTTTTTTTTTTAAGTCTGCAAAAACACTACAGTAAATAATTTAGTATTTACTGTAGTGTTTTTTGGGACTGTAGTATACTGTAGTGTTTAAGCAGACATTACTGTAGTATTTACTATATTGTATTTGCTTTATTATCTTTGACATAGCAGTGGGGGCTTTGTCCGTGAGGAAACCTACTGGACAAAATACTCCAAGAGCAAATGTACATAACCGGTAGGTAGGTAGGTCTGTAGAACTGAGGTCTGAATGTTCATCTGCTCTTTTCTATAACCTGTAGGGAACAAAATATATGGTCCATACATGGTATGTAGGTTTCTCACTTATGGGTGCACAAATTGAGATATGGGGGAGGACATTACTGTAGTATTTACTGTAGTGTTTTTGCGGTCTGTAGTATACTGTAGTATTTACTATAGTATTCTACATTATGTAACAACATTTTATAGTAAGTACAATACATGATTGAGGTATACCACAGTGTGTAGTATAGAATTGAACAGTTTACTACATCATTCTCTAGTAAGTACTGTGGTATTCTAGTATTTTGTTCATGTGGGCAATGTTGCATGGAGATTTGAGGTAGCCATTTTGTTACCAGGATAGCAACAGTGTTGATCAATGAAGACCGAGTTGAATTAGATTAGTTGTTTGTCTCCTGGTTACCTATTATAGGTTGGTCACTTGGAGACTGTAGATATTGATGCGTATCAACCATATGTGGTTGTATTGACAGGTGTTCGTCTTTCTACTATGTGTCTTACTATGTATCCTGCCAAGTAACAGTACGCCAAACATCCAGCGACAAGCTGTGAGTCAGTAGTCATTCATCTGTTTGTTTTGGTCCAGATGGCAACTTGGAAGATGCATTCATGTTGTTATCAATAAAATGTCACACTAAGGTGCAGAGCATTCGCTTTGCCTGCTGGGGGGCAACGAGACCCGCAGCTCCGCTAAAACCATTGACAACTACGTGCCGTTTTCAAAGGGATCGTCAAATAAACGTTAACTATTTGGTTGTAACTAGACCAGAGGTTGTTGGTGGCACCTTAATTCCCAGAGGACGGGCTCGTGGTAATGACTGGACTGGAATCAGTGGAATGGTATCAAATACATCAAACGCATGGTTTTCAGGTGTTTGATGTCATTCCATTTGCTCTGTACTGGACATTATTATGAGTCGTTCTCCCCTCAGCAGCCTCCACTGAACTAGACAACCTCTTAAAGAGCATAGTCAGAACTACACAATTCCCGATTCACTGTTGCAAATCATCACACAAACAGCAGGACAGGGATACACGCGCGTAAACATACACGGTGGCTCACATACGGATATGAAAACATGTACAGTGCACAGAGAGATAGCACACATGCACTGCTATACATATCTCATGTCAAACACACACGTACATAATATGTTCAGTCGCTGTCATGTCCCTCGTTGGGATCACCAATTCACACAGCAGACATGCACATTATACACCCCACAACACATAACACAACACATCTCCAGCACACAACACAACACATGCTCCCTTAGACTTAACAAAACAGAGGGGGAGGCTCTCTGGAGAGAAACAGAAACAGAGCTGTGTGTTGTACTGATCTGAGAACAACACATGGATGACGGAGAGAGAGAGAGTAAGAAAAGGGGGTGACAGAGAGAGTGAAAGAGAGACAGAAAGGGGGCGGGGGGGGGGGGGACAGTCAATAAGAGAGCCTAGATAATCTCCTTCGCTCTTCCTCACTTTCTCTCCTCCTCTCATCCCCCCCTTCCCCCCTTGCTCTACCTCACTTGTTTTCAATGTCAAGAAGAAATGTATGATATGCTCAGTTGTCTTGGCTACACTTGAGAACATCCTTTGAGTTAGCCTGGTCTATTAAGATATTTTGCCACTCGTTTAGGGCTGGGAGGAGTTTATGGAGAGGAGGAGTGGAGGAAAGGAGTAGAAGAGATAAGAGGAGGAGGAGGAAGAGTGAATGCTGGTTTAGAGTGTGTTGCCATTGTTCAAATATAAAACTGGTGCGTTTTGTCTCTCAGCATACATGGAAAGGTCATGTGTGTCTATTCCTATGTTACATCAGTATGAGAGAGAGAGAGAGAGAGAGAGAGAGAGAGAGAGAGAGAGAGAGAGAGAGAGAGAGAGAGAGAGAGAGAGAGAGAGAGAGAGAGAGAGAGAGAGAGAGAGAGAGCAAAACAAATAAAAAGTATTTGATATTTATATTCCTTGGCTCTGATATAATACGTTGGAATGTTTCATGTCAAATAAAATGTATTCATGTCAAATACATTAAAGCATTGGACCAATAGAAATACATTATAAAGGAAAGGACACTTTAATTCTCCAGGTTTTCTATATGCAACAGTGGACCAAAAAATACCCCATCCAGGCTTCTGTGATTCTAACTCAGTGTAATCTCTAACATATCCACACTATATCACTGGCAAGGACATGGGCCAAAGTAAAACTCAAACGAGTAGCTAACAACAATGAGAAAAAGGGAGAAAATGGAAAATGACATGGAATTGCAAGTACTTACAAATATATCCCGCTCCAAACACAAACCAACAGGGCCGAATAACCCCAAAATATGTTCCGTTAGAAGAGGGCATATGCTGCTGGCGGATGGTAGTTTGTTTTCCACTGGATCCACAGACGGAGGTGGGCTATCCCTGGAGATGGTGGAGTGTGTGTGTGTGTGTGTGTATGTGTGTGTGGCAGAGGTTCGCCACAGCTGCACCGTTTAGCCATGCCAGGCCCAGGGGAGGGTGACCCAGAGCAGAGCAGAACAGCGCGGAGCATATGCCAGCGCGTCACAGCTGTGCCTATCTGTACTTAGAACATGGCATCTCCCTCAAAACCACAGCTACAGCTCCAGCACTGCAGCACAGCACTCAACAGGGCCGTATGTGGCTGTACTGTCACAGAGAATGTCTCTTCAGTTCACTTCATTGACTAGGTAAATACTGTATGCCCTGGGTGCAGCTCAATAATCTGAGCTGGCTTCCTCTTCTTGTCTCTTTCCCTTATCTGCACAGAAACTAAGGATAGGTGACAACATTATCTTCACCCCCTGGGTGCATTCCAACAGTCACTCACCAATAGTCACTCACCATATGTGACTGTCAGCCATATTCCCTATGTGGAGAGCTGGGAGTGTGATAATGAGAGTACACAATGGGGCAGACAGTTGCTGCCATTCAGGGACAATGCACACTACAGCTGTGGCCACTAGCATGCATCTACCACATGGCGAGACAGACTAGTTACAGCACTGTAGCAGTCTTCTCATATAACAATGAGAAATGACTACAGAGCAATACTTTAAAGTGGCTTCCTGTATAGCCTACCATTGAGATGGACCACATGGCTTAGCATATGTGACTCGTTACAGGAAACTAGGCGTATGTCACGCATCACAACTTCACAGGAGAGCCGTATGAACGTTTTTTTAAATCAAAATGCGTTTTTATGGCAGA
Organism: Salmo salar; assembly: GCF_965601325.2. Lineage (NCBI taxonomy): Eukaryota > Metazoa > Chordata > Actinopteri > Salmoniformes > Salmonidae > Salmo > Salmo salar. The sequence goes on from NC_138305.1 coordinate 57,542,039, forward strand.
AATTCCTTCTGGAACATGTGAACTTTCATGTGCCTTAATAGCAAACTTGTATGCCATCTGTAAATACGAATACAACTGTTAAATTACGAGCCTATTTGGTTTAGCCACCGAAAAATACATTAACCTTCCCGCTAGCCATGATTGGCTGAGATAATGAGTGGACTGGACATGACGAGAGATGAGTTCGGATTGGTCTGCCAAGTAGCACGCTTCTGTCTATTTGAGCTGGTCAGTATGTGTAGGTAATCCTGTCTAACGCGACTTTCTTTTATATATTGCGTACTAGAACTGCATGTGTTGCTCTCCACTTGGAGGACCAAGATTTGAAATCAGTGGAATTAGAGTATGATAGCTAAGGAGATTGAGAAAACACCTGTCTCCGGATTACATCTTTAGACTAAGTAAGGGCAACCATGGCATCCGTGACAGGGAGAAGCATCCGTTCCATGTACAGTACCAGTCAAAAAGTTTGGACAAACCTAATCATTCAAAGGTTTTTCTCTATTGTGGGATAATAGTGAAGACATCGAAACTATGAAATAACACATATGGAATCATGTAGTAACCAAAAAAGTGATAAACAAATCAAAACATATTTTAGATTTCAGATTTTAGATTTTACATTCTTCAAAGTAGCCACCCTTTGCCTTGATGATAGCAGGCTGCCGTTAACCTGTTAGGGCTAGGGGGCAGTATTGACACGGCTGGATAAAAAACATACCCGATTTAATCTGGTTACCACTCCTACCCAGTAACTAGAATATGCATATACTTATTACATATGGATAGAAAACACCCTAAAGTTTCTAAAACTGTTTGAATGGTGTCTGTGAGTATAACAGAACTCAAATGGCAGGTCAAAACCTGAGAGATTCCATTACAGTAAGTGGCCTGTCTGACCATTTCTTGAACTTCTTTTCCATCTCTATCTTTTACTAAGGATCTCTGCTCTAACGTGACACTTCCTACGTCGTCCATAGGCGCTCAGAGCCCGGGAAAAACCTGAATGTCGTCATCCCAGCCCCAGGCTGAAACACATAAAAATTGCATAAAAATTGATTTTAAACAGCGGTTGACATGCTTCGAAGTACGGTAATGGAATATTTAGAATTTTTTTGTCACGAATTGCGCCAAGCGCACGACCCTACTTTACCATTTCGGATAGTGTCTGGAACGCACGAACAAAACGCCGCTATTCGGATATAACGATGGATTATTTTGGACCAAACCAACATTTGTTATTGAAGTAGCAGTCCTGGGAGTGCATTCTGACGAAGACAACAAAAGGTAATCAAACTTTTATAATAGTAAATATGATTATGGTGAGTGCTAAACTTGCCGGGTGTCTAAATAGCTAGCCCGTGATGGCTGGGCTATGTACTTAGAATATTGCAAAATGTGCTTTCACCAAAAAGCTATTTTAAAATCGGACATATCGAGTGCATAGAGGAGGTCTGTATCTATAATTCTTAAAATAATTGTTATGCTTTTTGTGAACGTTGATCGTGAGTAATTTAGTAAAATGTTAGCGAATTCCCCGGAAGTTTGCGGGGGGTATGCTAGTTCTGAACGTCACATGCTAATGTAAAAAGCTGGTTTTTGATATAAATATGAACTTGATTGAACAAAACATGCATGTATTGTATAACATAATGTCCTAGGGTTGTCATCTGATGAAGATCATCAAAGGTTAGTGTTGCATTTAGCTGTCTTCTGAGTTTTTGTGACATTATATGCTAGCTTGAAAAATGGGTGTCTGATTATTTCTGGCTTGGTACTCTGCTGACATAATCTAATGTTTTGCTTTCGTTGTAAAGCCTTTTTGAAATCGGACAGTGTGGTTAGATTAACGAGAGTCTTGTCTTTAAATAGCTGTAAAATAGTCATATGTTTGAGAAATTGAAGTAATAGGATTTTTAAGGTTTTGAAAATCGCGCCACAGGCTTCAAGTGGCTGTTACGTAGGTGGGACGAATTCGTCCCGCCTAGCCCATAGAGGTTAACAACACAATTATCCTTAGCCAGCAGGATACCACCCTGCACCCAACTACTGGCTTGCTTCTGAAGCTAAGCAGGGTTGGTCCTGGTTAGTCACTGGATGGGAGACCAGATGCTGCTAGAAGTGGTGTTGGAGGGCCAGTAGGAGGCACTCTTTCCTCTGGTCTAAAATAAATAAATATCACAATTCCCCAGGGCAGTGATTGGGGACATTGCCCTGTGTAGTGTGCTGTCTTTTGGATGGGACGTTAAATGGGTGTCCTGACTCTCTGAGGTCATTAAAGATCCCATGTCACTTATTGTAAGAGTAGGGGTGTTAACCCCAGTGTCCTGGCTAAATTCCCAATCTGGCCCTCAAACCATCATGGTCACCTAATAATCCCCAGTTTCCAATTGGCTCATTCATCCCCCTCCTCTCCCCTGTAACTATTCCCCAGGTCGTTGCTGCAAATGAGAACGTGTTCTCAGTCAACTTACCTGGATAAATAAAAAATAAAAAATAAATAAAAATTACTTCTTCTGTGGGTGATTTAAAAAATAATTGGATCAAGGACATACATCTGGTGTAATAGAATCAATTATTGGTACCCTGATTGTCTTTAAAATGTGTATTTATTTACAAAAAATTTACCACAACGATTGCCATTTTCCCCTTCACTATAATGGGGATCCTGTTTTCTGCAAACAATGTGGGTATGCTTGCAATCGGTAAGGACTGGGGAATTTTTCGGGATGAATATATAAATGTAATGGCGCTAAGCACAGGAAAAATGCTAGAGGAAAAGCTTGTTCAGTCTGCTTTCCACCAGACAATGGGAGATGAATTCACCTTTCAGCAGGACAATAATCTAAAACACAAGGCCAAATCTACACTGGAGTTGCTTACCAAGAAGATGGTGAATGTTCCTGAGTGGCCGAGTTACAGTTTTCACTTAAATCTGCTAGACAATCTACGGCAAGACCTGAAAATGGTTGTCTAGCTATGATCAACAACAAATTTCACAGAGCTTAGAGAATAAAAAATTATAATAATTAGCAAATGTTGCACAATACAGGTGTGGAAAGCCCTTAGAGACTTACAGATATGCAGTGTCTGATTATTATTTAATTGTACTCATCTATCAATAGGTTGCCTTCTTTGCGAGGCACTGGAAAACCTCCCTGGTCTTTGTGGTTGAATCTGTGTTTAAAATTCACTGCTCGACTGAGGGACCATATAGATAATTGTATGTGTGGGGTACAGAGATGAGGTAGTCATTCAAAAATCATGTTAAACACTATTATTGCACACAGAGTAAGTCCATGCAACTTATTATGTGACTTGTTAAGCACATTTTTACTCCATAACTTATTTAGGCTTGCCATAACAAAGGGTTTGAATACTTATTGACTCAAGACATTTCAGCTTTTCATTGTTAATTTGTAAACATTTTGAAAAACATAATTCCGCTTTGACATTATGGGGTATTGTGTGTAGGCCAGTGACAATTTTATCCATGTACTTTAACGCATCAAAATGTGGAAAAAGTCAAGGGGTGTGAAAATTTTCTGAAGGTACTGTATATTTTCTCAACACATCCAATGCATATGCTCTTGACTGAGGATCTTGACATGATTTTTGATATGCCAAATAGTCACAATTTCTGATTCTCATTTGAGTTTTGAGAACATGCTCAATAATTTGACAAATATTAAATCCACACAGTTCTTGCTAGCTAGCTAGCTTGTCCCAGTTAGTTTTTTAATTACGAATGAAGCAGGTAGAGTAGCTACCTTGCGGTATGGTTATGTGAAATGACAACATTTTCTTGCAATATCGACATGATTCATGTTTTATGCATTGACAATTTGGAGTGTATCACAGACCAATACTACCACCACGTTGGGTCTGGACTGCGAAGGACCACCGCTGACAACCCAATATGCACCCATCGCATCCATCGTTCATAACAAACAGGGCAGACAGGGGTATTGGGGGTGTTCAACTTTAAGTTCCTGTTAAGTAAATAAATGGACATTTTTAGCAAAGACGGTCCTACGTTTGCATCTTTACTAAAAAAACGGGTTGTGACTGTAGCTCTGTATTTGCTATACTGCATTTTTTTAAACAGAGATAGCAATTTGGATTCAATATGACGATGCTTGCCTTTCTGTGCCTTGTATAGCCTACTGCTGAATATGGTGCAAATGTATGCTCAGATACAGTGTGTCACCTTGATGTGAAGAAGCACAATGATTTTTGGCACCAAAAATAGGTTACATAATTTTCCATTTCCTTAGTTGGATTTAGGCCATTTTCAATCAGATAAGGATGAATATTATGTATATTTTTTTTAATTAACTATGCAAGTCAGTTTAGAACAAATTCTTATTTTCAATGACAGCCTAGGAAGAGAGGGTTAACTGCCTTGTTCAGGGGCAGAACGACTGTTTTTTACCTTGTCAGCACAGGGATTTGATCTTGCACCTTTCAGTTACAAGTCCAACACTCCAACCACTAGGCTACCTAGTCTCGATATGTCTTGAAATTATGAATTTTCTGAGAAAAACTGATACAAAAATTATCAGGTACTGACTACAGGTATGATACATTTCTGAAAATATGTGAATTTGTTCATGCTTAAAGGTATAAAGGCTTAGATATGTCAACATGTTGACACATTTCCTTTCCGGAGTTAGACTATTATACAAATATGTAAGTGGGTGCACGCGCATCAGGTGCTTGTCTTGAACATATCTCACCCCAGATATCTCCCTAGACTCATACGGTAGCAGGGAGATTTCAGAGGTTCAGATTGGATGCATGTAGAAACTGTCCCATTACGGAGAAAATCCTACGAAGCTCCGTATATGAAATGAAGGACGTGTATCTGGAAAATGTTTACTCCTTATATCTAATAAAATAGCAGATATCCAGACATATATAGATAAAGATATCCCCTGATATTGACCCTTTTCGCCCCAGCGGAAATCTCAACATGATGGTTTTCCCTGTAACCTCAAACCAGACTACTGTCGAAGCTGCTGTACTCTGTTCTACTCGTGCACTGTGCATGCTTTATGTCAGCTTATGTCACACACACACACACACACACACACACACACACACACACACACACACACACACACACACACACACACACACACACACACACACACACACACACACACACACACACACACACACACACAAAGTCACACTGGCATGTCCAGGCACACATACTACACTGACCCTGGCAGTTCAGCCACTTAAGCAGTAGGGTTGTTCAGCTCCATTCCATCCCAGAGTGGCCCCCTCCCTGTCTCTTTATCCCATCTGGTCCCTGTCATGTCTGGGGAGCCAGAGCCTCGTGTCCCTTCTGTCCCCCAGCCTGACTGTCTCTCCCCAAGGTCATTAACTGGATGACCAAGTGCTGGATTGAATAATGGCCATGTGCGTTTAACCTCTGAGCGTGTGTGTGTGTGTGTGTGTGTGTGTGTGTGTGTGTGTGTGTGTGTGTGTGTGTGTGTGTGTGTGTGTGTGTGTGTGTGTGTGTGTGTGTGTGTGTGTGTGTGTGTGTGTCTGTGACAGAGGGGTGGCCAGCTGTGGTGTGTGGGACAGGAGTGGACCTGGAACCATCTAACTGATGTTTTTCCATGTTCTATTAAAAACATTCTTCCATGAATTCTATCCAATTTGTTCTCTGTATTCTATTAGCTATGAACATTTCTCTTCTTCAGTATATCTTGTGCAGGATGCAACATTTATGTAAGGTGTATTAACAAGTTGTTAATTGCATGTTTGTAGGTTCTTGTAAATAACTGTAATTTCCACAGTAAAAGGAATTGACTGTTTTGCATTTGTGCTTTCGGAAGCAGACACCACACCTCACTATCTTTTCAACCGCCATCTCATCCCTCCTTTATATGTTCTGATTACACCTATGCGTTTCTGCACACACGCACGCACACACACACGCACGCACTGTTGTCCTGCTGGCTAATGCATTCCTCACACCAGCCATTGTAGTACGCCATAGTTAGCCACACTGTGTTGTGCCAGACGCTTGTTCCTGACAATTTCAATTAGAACAAATTGTGGAGCAGAAATTTTTAATTACAGGACTGAGACTGGGGGAAGAAAACCTAGCATTGTAATTGGTCTAATTTGGTCTGGATTGCATCATGTAGCTTTAGGGTGTTTACAGGTAACACTTAAATTAATTGTGTAATTGTCTGATTTGTTGATTTTTGTATTGATTCATAAAGGTAATAACGGCGATGGGGATTTGTATTCAGTCAGATCTGACTCATAGTATGGTCATTGTCTTTCAGGTAATTCACTTTTTTAATGCTTTTTAGATGTGTCCATCATAAACAGGCCTGTTTGTAATAAAATGCACAACAATTAGTATCCAAATCACATAGCAAAGTCATATCGTTCATTCCAAGTGAAGTACATTTCAAAGTATATTTACATGACACTTCCTCATTTACATGTTTTATCACGCATACATGAATGTACACATGAGACTCATGTAAATGTGGATGTCTGCTGAAATCTGATCACGCCGAAAGCAATCAGAAGATCAAGGTTGCCTCTGCCCTAGTGAGTCAGTGAGTTAGCTAGCAGTGGGAGTAGAGACTGAGTCAGTGATTTGTTGTGTTATTGTTAAGGCCTTGACCCTTCTCTAGTTGTTTCCACAGGCCATCTTCCACTTCCCAGAGACCAGTTTGGATCCAAACAGGAGTGGGGTAAGGGCTCTCAGAAACTACGAGAGACGATGTACTGGGGGACACGCCTAGGAGGAGGTGTGTGTGTGTGTGTGTGTGTGTGTGTGTGTGTGTGTGTGTGTGTGTGTGTGTGTGTGTGTAGTCAGGGTGTTCCACAGTAAAGAGAGGGAGAGGTAGAGAAGGAGAGAGGGATATAGAGAAAGAGAGGAGGAAGAGCAAAACAGTGTGAAAGAATAAAAGAGAAAGGATGAGAGAGTGAGAAGAGAGGGAGGAAGAGCAAAACAGTGTAAGAGAGACGGAGAGAGAGCACGGGGGGAAGAGAGAGGGAAAAAATAGATAACTAATAGGATTCCTCACCGAGGAGCCTGCCACTAATGAGGAAGCGGCGTGGAGAAGGCAAGCAACGGAGTGACCACGGGGTTACCAGTGCAGGTCAAAGAGGTGTGATTGCTATGCAGATCGCCGGTACCAGGTCCAGAATCGCTGCATAGAAGGCATTTAGCTCATCTGGTATGCTCACGTCACTGGGCAGCACGGCTGGGTTTCCCTTTGTAATCCATGATAGTTTGCAAGCCCTGCCACATCCGACGAGGGTCAAAGCCAGTGTAGTAGGATTCGATCTTAGTCCTGTATTGGCACTTTGCCTAATTAATGTTTCGTCAAAGGGCGTAGAGGGATTTCTTACAAGCATCCGAATTTGTATCCCGTTTCTTCAAAGCGGCAGCTCTAGCCTTTAGCTCAGTGAGGAGGTTGCCTGTAATCCATGGCTTCTGGTTGGGATATGTACGTACGGTCACTATGGGGATGACTTCATCGATGCACTTATTAATGAAGCCAGTGACTGATGTGATAAACTCCTCAATGCCATCGGATGAATCCCGGAACATATTCCAGTCTGTGATAGCGAAACAGTCCTCTAGCTTAGCATCCGCTTCATCGGACCAATTCCGTATTGAGCACGTCACTGGTACTTCCTGTTTGAGTTTATCCTTGTAAGCAGGAATTAGGAGGATAGAGTTATGGTTAGATTTGCCAAATGGAGTGCGAGGGAGAGCGTTGTATGCATCTCTGTGTTTGGAGTAAAGCTGATCTAGAGTTTTTTCGCCTCTACTGGCACAGGTGACATGGTGGTAGAAATGAGATATGATGCATTTCAGTTTTATTGCTCTAAAATCACTTACCAATAGGAGCGCCGCCTCTGGGTAAGCATTTTCTTGTTTACTTAACCTGTTGGGGCTAGGGGGCAGTATTTTCACGGCTGGATAAAAAACGTACCCGATTTAATCTGGTTACTAATCCTACCCAGTAACTAGAATATGCATATACTTATTATATATGGATAGAAAACACCCTAAAGTTTCTAAAACTGTTTGAATGGTGTCTGTGAGTATAACAGAACTCAAATGGCAGGTCAAAACCTGAGAGATTCCTTTACAGGAAGTGGCCTGTCTGACCATTTCTGGAACTTCTTTGCCATCTCTATCTTTTACAAAGGATCTCTGCTCTAACGTGACACTTCCTACGTCGTCCATGGGCGCTCAGAGCCCGGGAAAAAACAGAATGTCGTCATCCCAGCCCCAGGCTGAAACACATCGCCTTTCTCAAGTGGCCGATCAAGGGACTGTGGGCTTAGGCGCGTGACCTGGCCGCCCCCGTCTTTGTGATTTTTTCCTCTGTTTGCCGAAAAGGAGATTCCCGGTCGGAATATTATCGCTTTTCTACGAGAAAAATGGCATAAAAATTGATTTTAAACAGCGGTTGACATGCTTCGAAGTACGGTAAAGGAATATTTAGAATTTTTTTGTCACGAAATGCGCCATGCGCACGACCGTTATTTACCATTTCGGATAGTTTCTGGAACGCACGGACAAAACGACGCTATTCGGATATAACGATGGATTATTTGCGACCAAACCAACATTTGTTATTGAAGTAGAAGTCCTGGGAGTGCATTCTGACGAAGAACAGGAAAGGTAAGACCATTTTTCTTATAGTAAATCTGATTAAATCTGAACCTCTCTAGGCTAGGCGGGACGAATTCGTCCCACCTACGTAACAGCCACTGCTATCCTGTGGCGCGATTTTCAAAACCTTAAAAATCCTATTACTTCAATTTCTCAAACATATGACTATTTTACAGCCATTTAAAGACAAGACTCTCGTTAATCTAACCACACTGTCCGATTTCAAAAAGGCTTTACAACGAAAGCAAAACATTAGATTATGTCAGCAGAGTACCAAGCCAGAAATAATCAGACACCCATTTTTCAAGCCAGCATATAATGTCACCAAAACCCAGAAGACAGCTAAATGCAGCACTCACCTTTGATGATCTTCATCAGATGACAACCCTAGGACATTATGTTATACAATACATGCATGTTTTGTTCAATCAAGTTCATATTTATATCAAAAACCAGCTTTTTACATTAGCATGTGACGTTCAGAACTAGCATACCCCCCGCAAACTTCCGGGGAATTCGCTAACATTTTACTAAATTACTCACGATAAACGTTCACAAAAAGCATAACAATTATTTTAAGAATTATAGATACAGACCTCCTCTATGCACTCGATATGTCCGATTTTAAAATAGCTTTTTGGTGAAAGCACATTTTGCAATATTCTAAGTACATAGCCCAGGCATCACGGGCTCGCTATTTAGACACCCGGCAAGTTTAGCACTCACCATAATCATATTTACTATTATAAAAGTTTCATTACCTTTTGTTGTCTTCGTCAGAATACACACCCAGGACTGCTACTTCAATAACAAATGTTGGTTTGGTCCAAAATAATCCATCGTTATATCCGAATAGCGGCGTTTTGTTCGTGCGTTCCAGACACTATCCGAAATAGTAAAGAAGTGTCACGCGCATGGCGCAATTCGTGACAATAAAATTCTAAGTATTCCATTACCGTACTTCGAAGCATGTCAACCGCTGTTTAAAATCAATTTTTACGACATTTTTCTCGTAGAAAAGCGATAATATTCCGACAGGGAATCTCCTTTTCGGCAAACAGAGGAAAAAATCCCAAAGGCGGGGGCGGTCGGGGTCACGCGCATAAGCTAGTGTCTCTTGATCGGCCACTTGAGAAAGGCGATAATGTGTTTCAGCCTGGGGCTGGAATGACGACATTCTGTTTTTTCCCGGGCTCTGAGCGCCTATGGACGACGTGGGAAGTGTCACGTTAGAGCAGAGATCCTTAGTAAATGATAGAGATGGAAAAGAAGTTCAACAAATGGTCAGACAGGCCACTTCCTGTAAAGGAATCTCTCAGGTTTTGACCTGCCATTTGAGTTCTGTTATACTCACAGACACCATTCAAACAGTTTTAGAAAATTTAGGGTGTTTTCTATCCATATGTAATAAGTATATGCATATTCTAGTTACTGGGTAGGAGTGGTAACCAGATTAAATCGGGTATGTTTTTTATCCAGCCGTGTCAATGCTGCCCCCTAGCCCTAACAGGTTAATATTAGAGATTGCACACCAGTTGTTGTTAACAAAGAGATATCATTTGGCTCCCAACCATTTGGCTCCCAATCAGCCCCAATTAGTCCTGACTGGAGAGCCCGTTGAGACCTGGAGCCATCGCCTCGGGATGTATACTCAATCTGTTACCAGGCCTCGACGAGTCTCCCCTGGTGGCTGACCATCCACCGTTATCACTTGGGCAGCGGCAGCTTTCAAGTTCGGATCCTCCCACTGGGCCGTTCCGAATTGTCCTCTCAGTTGACCCCCAGCGGGGGTCTCTACTGGCCCCTCGAAATCGAGGAGCGGGAGGATGGGCTCCTCCTCCAGGGGTTCCGCAGGGTGATCGGGTTCCGGCGCCCCTCCGACTCCGGAGCCGGAGACACATGCTGGTTAACCGGTTGCTTCCGGGCCGCACAGGCTATTGGTCGTCCCCGCTCTCTTCTTTGGCTGGCTTGTACCTTCTTCCTCAATTCGTGCCCCCATAGGGCCACGAACAGTGGACAATCCCGTCCCACTAGGAGAGGTACCGGCAGCTCTGGTACTGCACCCACCATCAACTGACAGCTCCCTTGTGGTGTCACGATGTTGGTCCATACGGTGGGATACCGCTTTGTGTCCCCGTGAACACAGGAAATGGACGTCTCCCTACCCCGTTCGGTCTCCTCATGGTTACGAGCGTCGTGTCCATCCGTGTCATGTCCGTCCACCTTCACCGGGACCATGGGTGCAGTTGATTCGCGGTGCGCCCAACAGGAGGTGACATAGTTCACGGCTTGACCCACCTCGCCTCCGGGGCTAGCTGATGGCATCGACTCCTCTCGAGCCGGGCAATTCCAGGCATTGTGCCCCCGGGCGCCACACTCAAAACACCTCCTTTGGTCTCCCTCTACCTGGGGTCGTCGGTGGCGGGTCGGCCCTACCCCCGCCGTCTCTCCATGGGTTTGTGGTCCTTTGGCCCTGCCAACTGTCGGTTTGGGGTACACCACGGTGGGGCTGTCCTTCCGTCCCCTCGGACGGGTCGCCGACTCGTCCAAGCTCCCACTCAGCAGTGCCTGAGTGTTCTTATGCGTCTCCACTGCTTCCAGGAGGCCCTCCAAGGTCTGGGGCGCGCATAGACTCGCAGCCCTCTTCATGTCATGGGGTAGCGCCCGTAAGAAGCGATCCAGGACCACTTAGTTGAGGATGGAGAGGGTGGATACGTCCGTGAGGAGCCATGCCCTGGTGACATGCAGTAGGTCGCTCATCTGGGCTCGGGGGGATGCGTCGGGTACGAACCTCCAGTCGTGGAACCGTTGAGCCCGATGGGCCAGGCTGTACCCATAGCGGCTGAGTATCTCCTGTTTGAGTCCGTCGTAGTTAGCCGCCTGTTCGTCGTTCAGGTCCCAATATGCCTTTTGGGCATTCCCAGAGAGGAACGGGGCCAGCAGACTTGCCCACTGCAGCCTTGGCCATCCTTCCCGTAGTGCTGTCCGTTCAAATGTACAGAGCTATGTTTCGATGTCATCGTCTTCCGTTAGCTTGATCAAAAACTGGTTGGGATTTGATCTAGGAGACGCTACTCCTTGCAGCTTCCTGACTACCTCAACGAGGCGGACGTTTTGTAGTCGCTGTTCCTCCAGCGTTCGTTCCTGAACCGCCTGTTGTGCTTGTTGGGCCCGGACGAACTGAGCTATCAACTCATCCATGCTGATACTGTGTAAACGTCAACCCTGATCTGACCACGTTATCAGACGTGCCCACATTCTCCACCACTTGTGGCAGACCAGGGGGTTTGGTTAAGACGTTTACCCATATCAGACACAGACAGAGAAGGATTAGCTCAGTTTCAAGGGTGTTTATTTAAATAATAGATCAAAAAGAAAAGGATAGGTCTCCCCTATGAGACCCTCTCCGGGATGCCGTCTTCTGGTATTCCGGGGCTGGCTGTATCCTGTCGGGCACAAAACTGAACTCCCTCTTCTTACCTCTGCAACCATCAACAATACCACGGGAGTCCTTTCTTCCCCCATTCCTCCTGTGTGCTGCCCTTCTGGCAGCTTTATGGGCCTTGCACAGCTGGTGAGCAATCCGCCCTTGATTACTCACCAGCTCCCAATCAGCCCCAATTAGTCCTGGCTGGAGAGCCCGTTGAGACCTGGCACATGGAGCCATCGCCTCGTGATGTATACTCCATCTGTTACCAGGCCTCGACGAGTCTCCCCCTGGTGGCTGACCTGCTGTACGCCACAAAAGCTACAAAAAATATAGATGAAAACTCTCTTGAGGTATTCCGGCTCAGGCGAGCAGAACCTTGAGACTTCCTTAATATTAGAGATTGCGCACCAGTTGTTGTTAACAAAGAGATATATACCAACCCTCTTGAGTTTACCCGATGCTGCCGTTCTGTCCTGCCGATGTATAGAAAAAACAGCTAGATTTGTATTTTCCATGTCCTTGCTCAGCCACGACTCGGAGAAACATAGGATATTACAGTTCTTCAGATCACTTTGATAGGATAGTCTCGAACGGAGCTCGTCCAATTTATTCTCTAGTGATTGCACGTTCTCCAATATAACGGAGGGTGGAGGCGGTTTATCTACTCGCCAACTTAGTCTCGTCAGGTATCCCGCAATGCGGCCTCTGTAACGCCGCCTCTTCCTTTCTTGAGACAGAGCCTCCTGTCCCTTCTGTCCCCCAGCCTGACTGTCTCTCCCCAAAGTCATTATCTGGATGACTGAGTGCTGGATTGAATAATGGCCATGTGCGTTTAATTGCCTGAACGTGCGTGTGTGTGTGCGGGTGTGTGTGTGACAGAGGGGTGGCCAGCTGTGGCGTGAGGACACAAGTCTGGAACAGGAGTGGAAGGACAGGACGGACAGGAGTGGGAGGACAGGACGGACAGGAGTGGGAGGACAGGACGGACAGGAGTGGAAGTACAGGACGGACAGGAGTGGAAGGACAGGACGGACAGGAGTGGATGGACAGGATGGACAGGAGTGGACCTGGATTCTGGTAAATACCTGTAATTTCCACAGTAAAAGGAATTGACTGTTTTGCATCTGTGCTTTTGGCAGCAGACACCACACCTCCCCATCTTTTCAACCATCATCTCATCCCTCCTTTATGCTTTCTGATTGCCCCCATGTGTTTCTACACACACACACACACACACACACACACACACACACACACACACACACACACACACACACACACACACACACACACACACACACACACACACACACACACACACACACACACACACACACACACACACACACACACACACACACACACACAGTTGTCCTGCTGGCTAATTAATTCCTCACACCAGCCATTGTAGTATGCCACAATTAGCCACGCTTTGTTTGTGCTAGACTTTTGTTCCTGACATTTTCAATTACAACAAATTGCAGAGCAAAAACAGATAATTACAGGACTGAGACTGGGGGAAGAACACCTGCATTGTAACTGGTTTAATTTGGTCTGGATTGCATCATGTAGCTTTAGGGTGTTTACAGGTAACACTTAAATTAATTGTGTAATTGTCTGATTTGTTGATTTTTGTATTGATTCATAAAGGTAATAATGGCGATGAGGATTTTTATTCAGTCAGATCTGACTCATAGTATGGTCATTGTCTTTCAGGTAATTCACTTTTTTAATGCTCTTTAGATTTTTCCATCATTCACTTTTTTAATGCTCTTTAGATTTTTCCATCAACAGACCTTTTTTGTTATAAAATGCATAATAATTAGTATCCAAATCACATAGCAAAGTCATATCGTTCATTCCAAGTGAAGTGCATTTCAAAGTAAATTTACATGACTGCCTCATTTACATGTTTTATCATGCATACATGAATGTGCACATGAGACTCATGTAAACGTGGATGTCTGCTGCAATCTGATCACGCCGAAAGCATTCAGATGATCAAGGTTGCCTCTGCCCTAGTGAGTCAGTGAGTTAGCTAGCAGTGGGAGTAGAGACTGAGTCAGTGATTTGTTGTGTTATTGTTAAGGCCTGGACCCTTCTCTAGTTGTTTCCACAGGCCATCTTCCACTTGCCAGAGATCAGGGCAGCCCAGTTTAGATCCAAACAAGAAAAGGGTAAGGGCTCTCAGAGACTATGAGAGACGATGTACTGGGGGACACGCCTAGGAGGAGTTGCATGCCTGTGTGTCCTCAGTGGGTTCCACAGTAAAGAGAGAGGGGAGGTAGAGAAGGAGAGAGAGTGAGAGAGAGAGAGAGAGAGAGAGAGAGAGAGAGAGAGAGAGAGAGAGAGAGAGAGAGAAAGAGAGGAGGAGGAAGAACAACATAGTCTAAGAGAAAGGAACAGAGAGAGAGGGAAAAAGAGATCACTAATAGAATTTCTCATGGAGAAGCCTGCCACTAATGAGGAAGCGTGAGTGGAGAGGGCAAGCAGCGGAGTAAAAACGGGTTCACCAGTGCAGGTCAAAGAGGTTTGATTGCTATGCATGCCGCAGGTACCAGGTCCAGGATCACTGCAGTTGATCTGATACTCTGTGTGGAGGAATAATCTAATGAGCCACACCACAGACATACATTTATATCTCTATATTATTACACCAACCCTGGTTATAGGCCATACACCTAAAACTGGTCATGTAACTTTAGCAATTATCAATCAGGGTTTGGGCCGGGGAGCAAGAGAGCAAAGAGAAAGAGAGAAGCATATAGAAAGAGATAGGGGGAGAAATGAAACCAGAGGGGATGTGAATCTTCCAATTAAAATAGTTTATTTTGATCTCTTTCAAATAGTAATCCATTTTTCGATAAACATAAAGTGTATATCCCTCTGCAGTCTTTTGTTAGCGTTTTGCTACTAAACATTAAGGTCAAGACACAGCAGCGGGAACGGCCTCCAGTTTACAATACACTAAACCTTGAGCAGCAGAGAGGAGGTTTCTGACAATGTTAGTAAGGCAGTGAGCAGCTAGGCAAACTGGACAGACGTAGCCTGGAGATCTTGTTAGCCTTTTCCCATCTGATTGATAGAGGATGACAATGCCAGGGACTAGGCTTGGTCTCGTGGGTACCAGAGGGCCCCAGCTATGCCAGGACTACCCACCAAAACGGATGCCATGTCAAAGACCAGTGAAAATACAAGGTGTTGTTCAGAAGCTTATGCTCAACCTCTTAGATGGATTATTTTATCTCTACATGTCAACAGGGGATTGTTATGGATTTTTTGTATTTTTTTCCCTCCAACATGAATGGGATTTGAGTTGTTAATAACTTCTTAGAGATCCAATCCCTTTAGCGGGATCGATTTGACAACAGCCAGAGAAAGTGCAGGGTGCAAAATTCAAACAACAGAAATCTCATAATTAAAATTCCTCAAACACACAAGTATTATACACCCTTTTAAATATACATTTCTTGTTAATCCAACCACACTGTCCAATTTCAAAAAGGCTTTACGGCGAAAGCATACCTTGTGATTATGTTAGGTCAGCGACCTAGTCACAAAAAAAATGGCCATTTTCCAGCCAAAGAGAGGAGTCACAAAAAGCAGAAATAGAGATAAAATGAATCACTAACCTTTGATGATCTTCATCAGGATGATCTTCATCAGATGGCACTCATAGGACTTCATGTTACACAATACATGTATGTTTTGTTTGATAAAATTCATATTTATATCCAAAAATCTCTGTTTACATTGACGCGTTATGTTCAGTAATGTTTTGCCTCCAAAATCCGGTGATTTTGCAGAGAATCACATCAATTTACAGAAATACTCATCATAAACGTTGATATAAGATACAAGTCTTTTGCATAGAATTAAAGACACACTTCTCCTTAATGCAACCGCTGTGTCAGATTTCAAAAAAGCTGTGCTGCAAAAGCACACCATGCGATAATCTGAGTACAGCGCTCAGGCACCAAAACAAACCATACAGATACCCGCCATGTTGTGGAGTCAATAGAGGTCAGAAATAGCGTTATAAATATTCACTTACCTTTGATGATCTTCATCGGAATGCACTCCCAGGAATCCCAGTTCCACAATAAATGTTTGTTTTGTTCGATAAAGTCCATATTTATGTCCAAATGCAAAATGCGCGAGCACTAAGTTCAGACGAAAAGTCAAAAAAGTTCAATTACAGTTCGTAGAAACATGTCAAACAATGTATAGAATCAATCTTTAGGATGTTTTTATCATACATCTTCAATAATATTCCAACCAGACCATTCCTATGTCGTAAGAAAAGAAAAGGAACCCAGCTCGCTCTCATGGCCACGCGCATGACTGAGCTCATGGCAATTTTCCAGACACCTGATTCCAATAGCTCTTATTCTCTCCCTATTCACATTAGAAGCATGAAACAACGTTCTAAAGACTGTTGACATCTAGTGGAAGCCTTAGGAAGTGCAATATGACCCCATTTACACTGTATATTGGATAGGCAATCACTTGAAAAACTACAAACCTCAGATTTCCCACTTCCTGGTTGGATTTTTCTCAGGTTTTGGCCTTCCATATGAGTTCTGTTATACTCACAGACATCATTCAAACAGTTTTAGAAACTTCAGAGTGTTTTATATCCAAATCAACTAATAATATGCATATGCTAGCTTCTGGGCCTGAGTAGCAGGCAGTTTACTCTGGGCATGCTTTTCATCCGCACGTCAAAATACTGCCCCCTAGCCCAAAGAGGTTTTAAGAGTCTTTTATTGTTATTTAACAAAATCATGAGCATAAGGTTTCCAGATGTTAATATTGAGGGGCAGTCAGTCTTGAAATTGATTTCAGAACAGACTTTGTGGTACAAGAAAATGTATGTGTACAATATTGATGTACTGTATACATTGGACCATAGTCAACACACTGTAAACCTTTAAAAAACACTCAAACCAATAAGGTCGAGTCAATAAGATGACACAGTGGCAGAATATATTCATTCACACCTTTGTTTCATCACAAACCTGGAGAGCAACCTCTGTCCGGTGAAGTCCACAAAGAACATTGCATGTAACAAACAGTTACATGACCTACAGCACGGTCAAGTAAGTTAACGTTTTCAACATTGTCGGACTACTAAACAACTATTGATTTAGAACCACAGAGAGTTACCGCAAGTCGAAACGATAACAGGAGCTGCCTCCACTATTCCAGCACCATTTCAAATTCAACATTTCAACATCATGCTTGCTCGCTAACCTAACTTCCTTTCATGGGCAACGTTAGCTAGTTAACATTAGCCTTGTACATCTAGCTACATAACAAACTTCCATCCTCTCAGTCAAGGGGCACAATGTATGAATTTATGGTTGGATCAGAATCGACAATATAATCATTAGCCTGTATGGAGAATTAAGTAAACCCACATGTACAAATCCCTATCTCCATCCATGGCTAATTTAGGAAAGGGCCCATTTTAGCTAGCTGGCCACCGGAGGACAACAGCGCAACAAGATGCAACGATTCAAGTTGTTTCTGTCAATTACGTATTTCTCTTGAGACTGGCTTCCTTCTTTTTCTTGCGCCAGAACCATTCACAGTTGAGCTCATTCAGTTTAGCTCTAGGCTGATTGGCTATTTTTTTATAGTTTTTTTGTCAAAGGAGGCCAAATGCTCGCCGGCTTCCCTTGCAGTCAATGCTTCGGGCGGCAACAAGGTCATACCCTTTATTACCAGATAGACAGATAGATTGCCTACACATACAGAGACAGAGGGGTGGTGTTTCGCAAGCTCGGATGCTTTATTGTATTTTTGTAAATTTTTGGGGAAACTTCCCTTGGGATCCATGAGTACACGCCACTGATAGTGAACCAATGATGCCATTGAGGATGACAAATGAAGCCCACAACTTAACATGATTGAATAGTTTTCTAGTTACACTTTCTTTGGTAGCACAGTAAAAAGCACAGAATCGTCTAGAATGTTATTGTATGCTGTAGCGTTAAGATTTCCCTTCACTGGAACTAAGGGGCCTAGCCCAAAACATGAAAAACAGCCCCAGACCATTATTCCTCCTCCACCAAACTTTACAGTTTGCACTATGCATTGGGGCAGGTGGCGTTCTCCTGGCATCCTCCAAACGCAGATTTGTTCGTCGGACTGCCAGATGGTGAAGCGTGATTCATCACTCCAGAGAATGCGTTTCAACTGCTCCAGAGTCCAATGGCAGGGGACAGTTATTGTGCTGTAGTTGCTTCCAGAGGAAGTTTGGAACTCGGCAGAGAGTGTTGCAACCGAGGACAGACGATTTTTATTCGCTACCCGCTTCAGCACTCGGCGGCCCTGTTCTGTGAGCTTGTGTGGCCTACCACTTCGCGGCTGAGCCGTTGTTGCTCCTAGATGCTTCCACTTCACAATAACAGCACTTACAGTTGACCGAGGCAGCTCTAGCAGGGCAGAAATTTGATGAACTGACTTGTTGGAAAGGTGGCATCCTATGACGGTGCCTTGTTGAATGACACTAAGCTCTTCAGTACGGGCCATTCTACTGCCAATGTTTGTCTATGGAGATTGCATAGATTTTATAGACTTTACAGTTTTATAGTCAGCAATGGGTGTGGCTGAAATAGCCACTCATTTGTTCATGTACTGTATATAAATTGAAGTTCTTTCCAACAGGTATTGCCAACAGGTATTGCTTCTAATTCTGTTGGAGGAGAAGTAAAGATATTAACATTCTGTTTGCTCCCCTGATGTTTCTCTATGTCAAGGTCTTTTTTGATGCACACACACACACACACACACACACACACACACACACACACACACACACACACACACACACACACACACACACACACACACACACACACACACACACACACACACACACACACACACACACACACATTTCTGGTATTTCTGGTCTCATGAAAATGTTTCAGTCCCCTAGAGCTGTGAAGCGTCTGTGGTTCCCAAACAGTTCAATATGTGAACCGATGAACTCAAAGACCGCGTTTGTTATCATGCCCTCTCATTTTCAACATTTTCCACTGCTTTCACTCGTTAAAGTGATGATAATATAAATAAGTGCGGGTCCTCGTCGTTTGATGGTGATGCACAGTCCCCGAATCAAAAGAGATGCCATCTTTCAATCACAGACTACACAGGGAAGAATTCTGCTTGAAAGGTGGTTTCCAGTTCAAGGTGTTCATGAGTTTGATGTGCAATTAAAGCTGAAGTGACTCGTGGTGCATGGCTGCCCTTAAAAAGCGTAGATGACTTCTCAACCTCAAACAGGGATGCACTGTTGTTGTGTACACACACTGTGCTGTGATAATATTTCCGCTTAGTTCAGATGGAAGGGAAGGATGATTAGTGGACTTGAAAGCACCCACGAGGAGGACCAGTGTGAAGTCTTCACGCCCAAGCCTTTTGCATATTAGCCAACCATCGTGTATCCGGTGGAGAAGAGATTTATATACACTGCATGGCCAAAAGAACACGCAGGTGGCGTATGTCTGCACGCACGCACCCACACACACAATAAACAACAACAGAGTCCCGCACACGCGTGCACACACTCACCCCAACCTTACACACACACACAGACTCTCACACACCCTCACACACATACTCTCTCACACACACACACACACACACACACACGCACACACGCGCACACACACGCACACACACGCACACACGCACACACACACACGCACGCACTCGCACACGCACATGCACACACACATACACATACATACACACATACACACACACAGCCCCCAACCTTCCAGAGACACACGCACACACACACATTCACCCCCACACTCCACACACACGCACTCCTCTCTGTCGACACTTTGCATGTTCTGTCTAATGAGGTTCACCCATTTTCTAACTAGATGACAATTTAAGTGCTGGGGACAAGGTTAGGACACGGGGGTCATAGCAGCAACAAGCCTGGTCCATAATGACAAGCGGACTGAGCTCTTGGAGAGTCTAAGAGACACAGGTTAATTAGCGTGAATCCTTGCCATTCCTGCCCTGCGTCGATGACTAATTTAATGGCTTTATTACCCAGGCTTTCTGCATAATTAAATTGCTCTAATCTTATTTTCAAAGTATTGTGGGGGGATAAGCTCATGGTGCTACTATGAGCGTGAGAGCTGAGAGTCAAAATAAGTATCACACACACACACACACACACACACACACACACACACACACACACACACACACACACACACACACACACACACACACACACACACACACACACACACACACACACACACACACACACACACACAGCTAGAGTCACACATTTTAGCAAACCAGATGTTCAAACACACAACACAAACAACCCACTCACAGTAAACCTTATGCGCTCAACTACCATATTGTGGAAGTGTTTGGTCGGTGAGGAATGCAGCAGGCTATATGAGAAATAAATTAGGACATCAGTGTAGAAATCTCCATCAAATCCTTTAATTGGAGTCTTGTACAGATTCTAAAACACATCAAGCCTTTTAAGCCTTACTTTAAATCAACTGACAAGCACTGAAATAGTTTAGCCACAACCACATTGTAAATGAAAACAGACTAGCAGCGACTCTGTTTATCCCTCTGGCGCTAGAAGGGACCTTTCAGTGACTGAGACTGTTCAGACTGTGCAGTCCGCTGCCTGACTGGCTGCTTTAAAAAGTCGTGACAGAAGCCTCTACCAGACATGGCAGCTCTGAGGCACGGTAGCTCTCAGCTAAACACTCTGTCACCAGCTGGATGGAGCTTGTTGTTGGGCCTTTCAGGAACCAAACCATCTACCAAAAACGTCCAGGAGAATAGTATGCTATGAAAGGGACTTTTTTTGTCAGTAATGTACTTACAGTAGCAACAAGACCTAGAGTACTGGAGTTAAATAAAACAGAATAATGATCATAGCAATAGTTTTTACAGTTTGGCATTTGCAATGAGTGTCTCAAAAGGAGTCTTCAAAAACGATAAAGGACATTGGCGCTTTCATAGCATGTTGAGGATGACAAACAGTGTTTTAGTCCACTCTGTCACATAACCATCACCACTCCTCTAAACCTACCTCGCAAACATAAGAGGAGAGAAGCAAGGGACGATCTTTACAGATGAAGTAAAGATCATATTTGCCATGCCTTACCCAGCATTGTCCCTGCTACCTTCAAGTAGGTTTTGGTTTTGTTATAGCATTGTGGACAGGGATGGTGGATGGGTGTAAGCATGTGCCAAAGGATGCATGTTCAAATCCACCAATAGATAGTTGTTTTTGAGATTTTGTTTTTAAGCCTATCCCTAACCATAACTCTTACCTTAACCATTAGGAATTCATGCCCAACCTTAAGATTTGTGAGTTAATGCCTAAACTTAAACTTGACCTTAAACACTTCAAAATGTGACATTTGGAACAACTTCGACGTTTGAGAAACATGGATGAACGTCTAATTCTGAAGGCAGACTGTGAGAGCTTGTTGGATTTATGTTGATTGTTGGACCTCACAATGACGCCAACTTGGCGTTACACACTGCCACCGGATACTGGATAATACAATGTGTGCACAACAACACAAAACAGTGCGCTTTGGGATCCTTGTGTGATGAGAATACATTCATTGTAGCTATCATTGTGAATATTGTGAGAATGTACTGAAATGATGCTACTTCCTTGTGGGGACAATGCCACTCACACTGATACGACTGACACACAGTGACACTACCTCACAGATCACAGACAGTGACAATACAGTGACAATGCCATAGACAGATAACGCAGAAGGTAGGACTCCATTATCCTGAATTACATGTACTTCCCAGGATGCTGTCATACAAATACACACACATACAAATACTCTAAGATTATGATAAACACAAATGTACACACAGACACACACACACACAGCACACACATGCACCCAGGCCCCCTGAATCCCCTCTAAAACGAGGAGCAAAGCCTCTGAAGTTCCGGCACATTGCGTTTGCCATGAGACCGGCGGGCAATCATCGCCCATCTCCGCCGGTGAAATGAGCCTGAAATTGTGAGGGAAAAGAAGGCCGTTTTGACAGGCGACGTACAAATACCAGGCGATAGAATCTCAATGAGGTCTGAAAAAAGGAATGCATAAATAGATTAGATTGAAGGGAGCGCCGGAGCCCAACAGAAAGCAAATCTAATTATGAAGAGGCTGTCTCCTGATTTAGAAAGGAGGGAAAGCTGAGAGCTCATCTTTGCACCAGAAGAACCTGCAGAGATCCACTACGACGACAGCAGCCGTCAGCGCTGACACAGAAAGAGACAGATATTTCAGCTTATTATCAGATTAATTCCATCCAGGGAGACATACTGTACATCGAGGTGCCAGTCTGTCTCTCTAGAAGTCACCTTGAAATGGAATGAGGCAACCTGAAATTCATCACTCCTCCATGTTGGCACTGAAACTTTCCTGGTGCTAACATGGAAGCCCATTGAAATGTCAAATCTCAAACAGAGCTTGCCGATTTCTATATGGCAACCATACTGTATTCATAGAACAGATGGAGCTTAGAGGGTCTGGCAAGACTAGTAGCTGGAGGGCTTGAACCTGCAGGATCAATCCGACTTGGTCTCCGTGTGTTATCTGAGGTAAGGTTACCTCACTAACAGAAATGCTCCTTATACATCAAAGACGAATTCTATAGAGTACAGCTGCTAAATATATGCAGTCCATATTTCATGACACTTCAGACTGTAGAGACATACCATGTGACTGTGAGTGTAACCCTGGATATACCGTGCGTGGATTCAACCACGGGGCAACTGACTTCAATAGGTTAATAGAACATTTACTATCTTGTCTCTCCATGGTTCTATTTAGACAAACAATGGAATCTTACTATAACCCATTTTCTAACATTAGCCACATATAGACCATTTGGAAATGCCTCCATCACTGAGATGAAAGTCACTTCACAGCAGGGAGGCATGCAGAACTACACTGATTCTACAAAACTTTAAGAACAACTGCTCTTATTCCATGGCATAGACTGACCAGGTGAATCCAGGTGAAAGCTATGATCCCTGTCACTTTTTAAATCCACTTCAATCAGTGTAGATGAAGGGGGGAGACAGGTTAAAGAAGGATTTTCAAGCCTTGAGACAATTGAGACATGGATTGTGGTATATGTGCCATTCAGACGGTGAATGGCAAGACAAAATATTTAAGTACCTTGAATGGGGTATGGTAGTAGGTGCCAGGTGCACTGGTTTGTGTTAAGAACTGCAATGCTGCTGGGTTTTTCACACTCATCGGGGGTGCAACTCAATATTAGGAAGGTGTTCCTAATGTTTGGTATACTCAGTGTGTGTGCCAATTTATTTTTAGCGGGAATATAACACTTAAAAGTAATTTTCCAGTAATTATGTGGAATCATATTAAACATAGCCTAGCCCTGGGTCCCTTTGAGTCTCTAGCTAGCGAGTGGAACTATAATGCATGTATGTAGAGTAATTGAAATATCCCAGCATCTTAATGGGTCACACAATTAAAATTGCATTAGTGGAGTGTTGTCACGATTACTTAATTCATTTTAAGTACATTTTATACCACTGACTAGCAGTCATTTCTCATGCAAAAGTAGAATTTCAGTAGTATCAAATTGACTTTGGAATACTGTGATTTTAGAAGGTACATTGAGCATAGGAAGACGTTAAGTACAATTCCAAAGCACTCAGGTTTCCCTGTGGAATTGAGATGGAAGGTAAGTGTGATAACACAAGTCTGTGTTTACAGTCAGTGGTGCTACTTGACAGTCACACCCATACTTGCAGTTGTTAGCTTGTACAGCTTATAAAGACTATGACTGAGTTTGCCCTTTTCAGTAGGCCTAGGCTACGACATCCAGCCACTTCATTTGTTATGAGAAATACAGTTATGACATTTAATTACATATGCTGTGCATCATATCCATTAGTAAAGGCCATTTGTGTCTCAGTGGGGCAGAGGACAAGTCATGTTGATTTATAAAGAGAATCCATTTCAGGGTCCAACACACACAAAAAGGTACTGGTTGGTTCTTTACAGGCATGCAAATGCGGTCTGAGAGAAGGCGCTCAGTCGATCACTAACGACTTAATCGAAAAGCCAAATTGAATTAAAAAGTGGGTTGACTTAATTTGTTTAGAAGGACATTGTTCAAGGTACTCATTAACTTTCACCTGGTATGGTGAGTGGAGCGAGCGCTTCAGGAGACGTGTGTTTTAGCATGGCCTCCCTCCAGGCATAACTAGTCAACCACATAACTCAGACAGAAATAATCACACCAGAGCCAGTGCTCAAACACGCACGCACAGATGCATGCATGCACACATACAGACATACACACGCACACACACACTCACAGTAACTTCAGTTTGGTTCTTCAAGGATATGATGTATAATTTAGCCAGGAGAAGTGAAATGAAAAATGTATTTGTTGATTGTTGTTAGGGGATGTTCTCCTCTGCTTTCAGTGATGGTGACCCAGAAGAGGAAGACCAGAATTGGTTTATAATGAGGCACCATTGTGTAACCCTCTCTCTGCTTGCCATTCTGACCCCGATCTCTCTCTCTGTCGGTCGTGTGTGTGTGTGTGTGTGTGTGTGTGTGTGTGTGTGTGTGTGTGTGTGTGTGTGTGTGTGTGTGTGTGTGTGTGTGTATAGTTGACCAAGAGTCATTGCCTTTGTGGTGCTGCCATTCTCACTGAACAGCTTCAATTACAGACCTCCGACTCCAATCACCTCCTTTCTAATCAAGATCTCTTTTGTCCTGTCTCTTTCTTATTCACTCTCTCTCATTTTCGCTCTCTTTCCCCTTTCTCACTTGCACACTCTCTCTTCCTCTCTCCCTCTCATTTGCTCAGTCACTTTCTCCCTCTCTCTCTTTTTCTCATTCTCTCTCACTCTCATTTGCTCTGCCGCACTCCTCCCTCTGCTCTCTCTTTCTTTCTCTTTCTTTCTCATTCTAGCATCACTACTCTGGACGGCTCTGACTTAGAATACGTGGACAACTACAAATACCTGGGTGTCTGGTTAGACTGTAAACTCTCCTTCCAGACTCACATTAAGCATCTCCAATCCAAAATTAAATCTAGAATCGGCTTCCTATATCGCAACAAAGCATCCTTCACTCATGCTGCCAAACATACCGTAGTAAAACTGACCATCCTACCGATCCTCGACTTCGGTGATGTAATCTATAAAATAGCCTCCAACACTCTACTCAACAAACTGGATGCAGTCTATCACAGTGCAATCCTTTTTGTCACCAAATCCCCATACACAACCCACCATTGCGACCTGTACGCTCTCGTTGGTTGGCCCTCGCTTCATACTCATCGCCAAACCCACTGGCTACAAGTTATCTACAAGTCTCTGCTAGATAAAGCCCCGCCTTATCTCCGCTCACTGGTCACCATAGCAGCACCCACTCGTAGCACACGCTCCAGCATGTATCTCACTGATCACCCTCAAAGCCAATTCCTCCTTTGGTCGTCTTTCCTTCCAGTTCTCTGCTGCCAATGACTGGAACGAACTGCAAAAATCTCTGAAGCTGGAAACACTTATCTCCCTCACTAGCTTTAAGCACCAGCTGTCAGAGCAGCTCACAGATCACTGCACCTGTACATAGCCCATCTATAATTTAGCCCAAACAACTACCTCTTCCCCTACTGTATTTATTTATTTTATTTATTTTATTTTGCTCCTTTGCACCCCATTATCTCTATTTCAACTTTGCACTTTCTTCTACTACAAATCTACCATTCCAGTGTTTTACTTGCTATATTGTATTTACTTTGCCACCATGGACTTTTTTTCCTTTACCTCCCTTATCTCACCTCATTTGCTCACATTGTACATAGACTTATTTTTCTACTGTATTATTGACTGTATATTTGTTTTACTCCATGTGTAACTCTGTGTTGTTGTATGTTGTCGAACTGCTTTGCTTTATCTTGGCCAGGTCGCAATTGTAAATGAGAACTTGTTCTCAACTTGCCTACCTGGTTAAATAAAGGTGAAATTACAGTTTTTCTCAGTCGCTTTGGTGCATTTCTTAGATCAAAAGTGCCATTCTTGATACTACTTGTACAAATTCCATATCATCTAGTCACTTGTGTACATCATTAAAGCAATTTCGTATTCCTTTGAACAAATTGCAATTGCTTTTGTACATATTGCAATTGATAATGTACAAGTGTCAGCTTTTTTCCACATTTTCAATTGCTCATGTCATGTTGATCAAAATATAGCAGATGGTTCTCTGTTGAATAGTCTTACCCCTCAAAACATCTAGGCATTAGTTCCTTGCATAAGTCATTACATGCAAAATTGTTGAACTATTTGTCATAAACTGTCAAGCATAGTTTTACACATTTCTATTAGACCTTTTGTACAAAAACGTGAATGGATGAATGGTGCAGGTGAAATTGACCCTCACTCATGAAGGAATGTAAAGTGTTAGTTCAACCAACAATCAACCAGTTGTCTAAATTTCTCAAAGGTGCATCTCATGAAGAATCAATTGGCAAGCATATATAGACAGACCACAACACAGAGTTGCAATTTTCCAATAATGGATGGACCAGGAAACGAACAGGGTCAACAGCCAAGAGGAGGAAGAAGAGGAGCAAGGATGCGTGGTGGAAGGCAAAACAGAGGAAGAGGCAGAAGAGGACATAGGCGCATATCTGATGACATAAGGGCCACTATTGTAGACCATGTTGTCAATCATGGCCTTACAATGGCTGAGGCGGGTCGAAGGGTGCAGCCGAATATTGGGAGATCAACCGCGTCCTCAATAGTTCAAACGTTTCGAAGAGAGAACAGGTATGTCCACCAATGTACAGTGCACCGTTACTGTATATAAGCAGTATACTGTTTACTTCCTACAATGCTTCATATTACAGTAGTCCACTTGTATTTCACAGCATACAGAAATATACTATATACAGATACATACTGCACCTTACATGCACCCACCTGTATGTTTTACAGTAAAATGTGTGTTCGCTTAGTTTTTGTCTATGTGAAAGTGTACGATGCATCACTGCATTTTTCCCCACATAGGACTGCAAGATTACCTCAAACCGGTGGCAGAGGACGCCTTTTCACACCTCAACAGGAGGAGGCTATTTGCACCATGGTCCAAGCAAACAATGCCATGAGACTCAGGGAAATACAAAGGACCACTATAGAAGACAACGATGTCTTTGAAAACATCCATACAGTTAGCATCTCAACCACCGACAGGGTGCTGCATAGAAACCAGATGAGTATGAAACAGCTGTACCGTGTACTATTCCAAAGGAATGAGGACAGAGTTAAGGAGCTACGGTACCAGTATGTACAGGTAAAACATATATCTATGTAACTACTTTACAGCAACATTTTATAGTGATACATAGTACAGTAAGCATAAACTGCACACATTTCCATTGCTGTGGAAGGAACATGCAATATATGTACATTTTATGTCACTCTTCCTTACCAAAACAAATTCAACTGTGTGTTCTGGGATATAGCGTATAATGGAGTTGGAATCAAGTGAACCCTCTCACAACTTTGTATACGTTGATGAGGCTGGCTTCAACCTGACCAAATGCAGAAGGCGGGGTTGGAATATCATCGGTCACAGAGCTACTGTGGATTTGCCAGGCCAACGGGGAGGAAATATCACCATGTGTGCTGCTATTTCGGAGCATGGTGTCCTAACCCATATCCCCCTTATAGGGCCATACAACACCCAGCATCTACTCAACTTTTTAGAGACTCTCTACAGGGCTCTCATCCCTGATGATGAGAGGGGTCTGTTTAGAGAGGATTTGCCAAAGTATGTGGTCATTTGTGATAATGTGAGTTTCCATCGATCAAACATCATAAGGCAATGGTTTGTGACCCACCCGAGGATGCTCATAGAATTCCTCCCATCTTATTCACCATTCCTTAACCCAATTGAGGAGTTCTTTTCAGCATGGAGGTGGAAGGTGTACGATCGTCAGCCACACACACAGATGACCCTGCTGGCTGCAATGGATGCAGCATGTGAGGACATCACAGTAGACGCCTGCAGAGGATGGATAAGGCATTCCAAAAGATTCTTTCCACGTTGCATTGGAAGGGAAAATATCCGGTGTGATGTAGATGAGAATATGTGGGCCGACAGACAGGAACGTCTGGATGTGTAGAGACAGCACTAGAACAGTGCCGTCTGGATGTGTAGAGACAGCACTAGAACAGTGCTGCGGGCAAAGTTGTGCCTTAGGGGTGGTTTCCTGTGTTTCTTTCTAATTTAGTTTTTTTTCCTTTGTGCCCCTTGGGTTGTCCAGTCTCTTTCAATCAATAACCCACATACAGTAATATGTAAATAGTACTTTTGAAATTGATATATGCCATAGAAGTGCAGACTTGTGCATTTTCAATACAGTAACTGTCATCCAAACTGTAGCTTAAGTTTACATCAGGTAATACTGTCAAAGTACACAGTTCCATTGACAACATGCCTAAACATTTTGACGACCTTGTTCGTGAACAATGACTCAATGACTTATCATTCTGATGACACTGACATGATCATTGGCATGAATATTTACTTTTGAGAGATGTACTAAGGATTTTTAGTGACTGACTAGCTTTAGAAACACATCTATTGTATATTGCAGTTTGTACAAATTGTTCTGAGAAATGCACTTATTATTTTGCACATGTTAGGGATGATGTGAAAAATGCACCAAAGCGACTGAGAAAAACTGTAATAAAAAAATAAATAGAAAACTTCTCTGTCCCTCTCTCTGACACACTCTCTCTCCCCCTGACTCACCAGATATTTCCTATAGGGTCATTTTATTTCCATTTGCGTCACTGGATGAATCATTTTAATTTGACCCTCCCCTGCTATTCTGTCTTACGGTCCATATGACACATGACTCTTTGTTTCACCTTTCCTTACTATCTAACCAACGACTATTACTTCACTACTGGATATTTAATTCTGCTCACAAGCCACATCCATCCACTACCCTACCCCTGACATATACCCACTGCGATTTTGCAGACAGATATCCTCCTCCCCATCCCCTCTCCCCTGTAGCTTGAGCCAGTGTACTGTGCACTGCACACTGCTATGCACTTCACCAGGCCTGTAGACCTTGACTCTCGAGCCCACGCCACAGGTCCAGACACACCCCTTTTCCTTGCGTTTTATCTTAGCTGCAGCGTACGGCAGAGCAGAACTGAGGCCCCGTTCTGCTGATAAGACATGATGAATGCAGATTGTTTGTGGTGTGACAGGCTCATTAGTTTACTGTGGGTTAGAGCCTGTGTGACGGGCCACACCTTGCAACCCTGGGAGAGAGAGAGGGAGAGGTGAGAGAGAGGGAGGGAGAGAAAGTAAAGGGGAGAGGTAAAGAGGAAGGGAAAGGAAAGGGAAGAAAGAGGGAAGGAGAGAGAGAGTCTGAGTGAGGGGCCACGCCTCACAACCCTGAACTTGGGAGGGAGAAATAGAGAGCAGAAGAAGGAGAAGGATAGAGAGTAAGAAAGGGTTTCGAAAGATAGCGGGAGAGATGGAGGGAGAGAGAAAGGCATGCTATGCACCCGTGAGGTGGAGAGAGAGAGCGAGAAATAGAAGGCAGAGTGGGGGTGAGTGATGGCCATGCTAAGGTATAGGGGTGGGAGCAGGGTGAGGGACAGGAAAGAGAGGAGGTGGTGGTGATGATGCCTCTGATAGGTGAGCGGTGGACAGAACAGAATTTTTCCAGTTGAAAATAGAGGAAAGTGGAAACCGAGAGAGAATTCTGAATTTCAAAATCCACTTTATTGTTCCCATGAACATTCAACCCTCAGGAATCATGCATCACCATAATTCATGTGTACCAGCCTGTGAGTAAAAACTGAAATTTGAGAGGGTTTAAAATCCCTCAGATCACCCCCATGTATAGATGAAAAGCCCAAGGTTCCCCACCAATCTAGGCGAACTCCACCTTCAGTCTTGCTGCCACTAACCCCTTGAGCATGTCCGCCACATCCACAGACCCTGTCCCTGTGTACAGTTCTTATCCAGGAGAAAGTTTAGCCTGAAACTGTACTTCGGTCCTAAAATGAACAACCTGGAAGAGAAAACCTCCCCCAAGCCCGAAAACTAGCTAGTTAGCAGGATAAACATCCATACCAGTCTTGGACACTGTACGAAGAGGTGAGCTAACTCAGGTTTAAAACAAATCTAACAATGCTTGGATGTAGGTGCACCAGATGTGTATTGGTGACTATCGCCCCATGTATGATCCTCCACTCGAGGTCAGCGGTCCGTTTGTTGATTGTAAGCTTGTACAGTGACTGCCATCAGCTTTTTGGGGAGGGAAAAGGGTTCCAGATGCACTGCACCACAACAGACCTTTTCCCCCTCAGGAGACTGAAAAGATTTGGCATGGGTCCCCAGATCCTCAAAATGTTCGACAGGTGCACCATCGAGAGCATCCTGACCGGTTGCATCACCGCCTGGTATGGCAACTGCTCGGCATCTGACCGTAAGGCACTACAAGGCACTACAGAGGGTAGTGCGTACGGCCCAGTACATCACTGGGGCCAAGCTTCCTGCAATCCAGGACCTATATACTAGGCGGTGTCAGAGGAAGGCCCATAAAACTGTTAGAGACTCCAGTCACCCAAGTCATAGACTGTTTTCTCTGCTACCGCACGGCAAGCGGTACCAGAGCGCCAAGTCTATGACCAAAAGGCTCCTTAACAGCTTCTACCCCCAAGCCATAAGACTGCTGAACAATTAATAAAATGGCCACCGGACTATTACATTGACCCCTCCCTCCATTTGTTTTGTACACTGCTGCTACTGGCTGTTTATTATCTATGCATAGTCACTTCACCCCTACCTACAAATGTCCTCTAACCTGTACCCTCGCACACTGACTCGGTACCGGTACCCCCTGTATATAGCCTCATTATTGTTATGTTATTGTGTTACTTTAATATTTTTTACTTTAGTTTATTTGGTAAATATTTTCTTAACTCTTCTTGAACTGCACTGTTGGTTAAGGGCTTGTAAGTAAGCATTTCACAGTAAGGTCTACACTTGTTGTATTCGGCGCGTGTGACAAATAAAGTTTGATGTGATTTGATGCACTGCACCACAACAAATGCACTGCACCACATCTCCACATTTCCAGTCCAGCTGATTTTATCTGTGGTTGTGATATATCCACGACCCTGCCATGGGAAGTTTTAGAGTGGCCCGGCCCAGGGGTAATGTTATGTTTCGGGCTCTATTATTGCAGAGAAATGAAAGCAATTTTTCATAGTCAGAGGGGTTCTTTTAGTTTTACGTGCTGCTGCCTTGAAAAAAGTGAAACATGAAAGGGGGTATATTTTATGGAGAAGAAAATAACAGAACAAGCCTGTTAGGCAATTAAGCTGTTCCTCAAAGGAAAAAAGAAAGAATGAGTTACAATGTTCACCCATTTTCACAGCCTCGTTACTGAGGTAACTGTAATGACTCGCTAGGTGTGGCTAGTATGTGGCTGGTAGGAAGGCAATGAGGAGTAACAATGACATAAGTCCAACACAAAGGGGCACACCTTAAGCCAGGCTAGCATATTTATTCAAAATAAAAGGTTCAAAAAGCTGGTTCTCAAAGGTTAACTGAAAACAAAACACTCTCCCACTCTACTTAACTGAACCTAGCGATAGCCTTAACTTGAAAGAAAACTAGCCGGGCTGCTACCCAGCTAACCAGCTTCACTCGCAGTCCCTCACTCCTTCCTGTGGAGAACAAAATGTCCACAGATCTCAACGTCCAGCCTGGAACTCCCCCATGCTGAACTACAGCAGACCCTTCCATTTCCCCAAGTGTGTTGCAGCCTAATGAGGCCAAGTGGCCTCAGGTGTGGGTGTAGCCCTGCAGCCTACAATGCTGGTTGTGGGGCGTGGCTGACGGTCCAAACAGGGGCTTTCCCTGGCACATCACCGTGGGCACCACAGTAACATATTCATAGATATCGTTATTTCAAATTAAAGTAATTTTATGTCAGCGTGTTATACCTGTAAAAATGAGACATTCATATGAACTCCACAGCAAGGTTATTATAGTTTTGTGTTTTTATATTTGTTTTTATTTCAATTCGTTTTCAGATTCACTTTACTAGTTTTTACTAGTAAATTTCATTTTTATATTATTTAGTTTCACTTTTAGTATTAGTGTTAGGGACAAATGGTAGGCCACACAAGATCACAGAATGGGACCTCCGAGTGCTGAAGTGCGTAGCCTGTAAAAATCGTCTGTCCTCGGTTGCAACTCTCACTACCAAGTTCCAAACTGCTTCTAAAAGCAACATCAGAACAAGAAGTGTTTGTCGAGAGCTTCATGAAATTGGTTTCCATGGCTGAGCCACAAGCCCAAGATCCCCCTGCGCATTGCCAAGCGTCAGCTGGAGTGGTGTAAAGCTCGCCGGCATTGGACTCTGGAGCAATTGGCAGTCCGATGGACAAATCTGGGTTTGGTGGATACCAGGAAAAAACGACTTTCTGAATGCATAGGAGGAATAATGGTCTGGGGTTGTTTTTCATGGTTCGGGCTAGGCCCATTATTTCCAGTGAATAGAAATCTTAACGCTACAGCATACGATTACATTCTGGACAATTCTGTGCTTCCAACTTTGTGGCAACAGTTTGGGGAAGGCCCTTTCCTGTTTCAGCATGACAATGCCCCCCTGCACAAAGCGAGGTCCATACAGAAATGGTTTGTCGAGATCAGTGTGGAAGAACTTGACTGGGCTGCACAGAGCCCTGACCTCAATCCCATCGAAAACCTTTGGGATGAATTGGAACGCAGACTGAGAGCCAGGACTAATCGCCCAAAATCAGTGTTCGACTTCACTAATGCTGTTGAGGCTGAATGGAAGCAAGTCCCCGCAGCAATATTCCAACACTGAAAGCCTTCCCAGAAGAGTAGAGGTTGTTATAGCAGCAAAGGGGGGACCAACTCCATATTAATGCCCATGATTTTGGAATGAGATGTTCAACGAGCAGGTGTCCACATACTGTTGGTCATGTAATGTGTATATATATAATATAATATATAATATATATATATATATATATATATATATATATATATATATATATATATATATATACCATAATTTCCGGACTATTAAGCGCACCTGAATATAAGCCGCACCCACTGAATTTTAAAAATAATATTATTTTGAACATAAATAAGCTGCACATGTCTATAAGCCGCAGGTGCCTACCGGTACATTGAAACAAATGAACTTTACACAGGCTTTAACGAAACACGGCTTGTAACAAAAATAAATAGGCTTTAATGAAACACGGCTTGTAACAAAAATAAATAGGCTTTAACGAAACACGGCTTGTAACAAAAAATAAAAAATTAGCAGTAAGCTTTAGTTGTCTTTTTGCACTGAGTTAATTCCTCAAGCTGCTGTTTCCAACGTCTTATCAACTGACTCATTAAGACCAAGCTCCCGTGCAGCAGCTCTATTTCCTTTTCCAACAGCCAGATCAATCGCCTTCAACTTGAAAGCTGCATCATATGCATTTCTCCGTGTCTTTGCCATGATGAGGGTGGCAAAATGACTACCGTAATCAGAATGATGGGAAGTTTGAGAGCACTCGATTTAATCTAAACAGTAAACTAAAAAGTTGTTTGACCTTAACCCGTTCGGCAATTTCATTGGTCTAATGAAAGCTTCATGCCGCCAAAAAACTGAGCACATCACAGAATGTGTTTTTTTGGAGAAAAAAATGTGAAAGCGGGAAAAATCCATATATTAGCCGCGTCATTGTTGAAGCCGCGAGGTTCAAAGCCTGGGCAAAAGTTGCGGCTTATAGTCCGGAATTTACGGTATGTAAGACAGAAAATATAAATTTCAAAGATTTTACTTAGTTATAGTTCATATAAGGAAATCAGTAAACTGAAATAAATGAATTAGGCCCTAATCTATGGATTTCATATGACTGAGAATACAGATATCTATCTGTTGGTCACAGATACCTTTAAAAAAAAAGTAGGGGCGTGGATCAGAAAACCAGTCAGTATCTGGTGTGACCACCATTTGCCTCATGCAGCGCGACACTGGCAGGCTGTTAGCCAGCCTGTTAGCCAGCCTGCCAGCTTAGTGGAGTCTGCCACTAGCACAGTCAGTATAGTCAGCTCAGCTATCCCCATTGAGACCGTGTCTGTGCCTCGACCTAGGTTGGGCAAAACTAAACATGGTGGTGTTCACTTTAGCAATCTCACTGGAATAAAGACCTCCTCCATTCCTGCCATTATTGAAAGAGATTGTGATACCTCACATCTCAAAATAGGGCTACTTAATGTTAGATCCCTCACTTCCAAGGCAGTTATATTCAATGAACTAATCACTGATCATAATCTTGATGTGATTGGCCTGACTGAAACATGGCATAAGCCTGATGAATTTGCTGTGTTAAATGAGGCATCACCTCCTGGTTACACTAGTGACCATATCCCCCGATGCATCCCGCAAAGGCGGAGGTGTTGCTAACATTTACAATAGCAGATTAAAATTTACAAAAAAAAACAGATGTTTTCGTCTTTTGAGCTTCTAGTCATGAAATCTATGCAGCCTACTCAATCACTTTTTATAGCTACTGTTTACAGGCCTCCTGGGCCATATGCAGCGTTCCTCACTGAGCTCCCTGAATTCCTATCGGACCTTGTAGTCATGGCAGATAATATTCACATTTTTGGTGACTTTAATATTCACATGGAAAAGTCCACAGACCCTCTCCAAAAGGCTTTCGAGCCATCATTGACTGTTTTTTGTCCAACGTCTTCGGACCTACTCACTGACTCTGAACCTAGTTTTGTCCCATAGAATAAATGTTGTGGATCTTAATGTTTTTCCTCATAATCCTGGACTATCGGACCACCATTTTACTACGTTTGCAATCGCAACAAATAATCTGCTCATACACCATCCAAGGATCATCAAAAGTTGTGGTATAAATTCTCGGATAACCCAAAGATTCCTAGATGCCCTTCCAGACTCCCTCCACCTACCCAAGGACGTCAAAGTACACAAATCAGTTAACCTGTTTAGGATAGGGGGCAGTATTTTCACGGCCGGATAAAAAACGTACCCGATTTAATCTGGTTATTACTCCTGCCCAGAAACTAGAATATGCATATAATTGTTTGATTTGGATAGAAAACACCCTAAAGTTTCTAAAACTGTTTGAATGGTGTCTGTGAGTATAACAGAACTCATATGGCAGGCCAAAACCTGAGAAGATTCTAAACAGGAAGTGCCCTCTCTGACCATTTCTTGGCCTTCTATACCCTCTTTATCGAAAACAGAGGATCTCTGCTGTAACGTGACATTTTCTAAGACTCCCATAGGCTCTCAGAAGGCGCCAGAATGTTGAATGATGACTCTGCAGTCCCTGGCTGAAAAACAGTAGCGCATTTGGATAGTGGTCGATCTGAGAACAATGAAACGGGTGCGCGTGTGCACGTGAAGAGTCCATTTTACATTTTCAGTCTTTGAACGAAAACAACGTCGCCCGGTCGGAATATTATCGCTATTTTACGAGAAAAATCGCATAAAAATTGATTTTAAACAGCGTTTGACATGCTTTGAAGTACGGTAATGGAATATTTTGACATTTTTTGTCACGATACGCGCCGGCGCGTCACCCTTCGGATAGTGTCTTGAACGCAAGAACAAACGCAGCTATTTGGATATAACTATGGATTATTTGGGACCAAACCAACATTTGTTATTGAAGTAGAAGTCCTGGGAGTGCATTCTGACGAAGAACAGCAAAGGTAATCCAATTTTTCTTATAGTAAATCTGAGTTTGGTGAGTGCCAAACTTGGTGGGTGTCAAAATAGCTAGCCATGATGGCCGGGCTATCTACTCAGAATATTGCAAAATGTGCCTTCACCGAAAATCTATTTTAAAATCGGACATAGCGATTGCATAAAGGAGTTCTGTATCTATAATTCTTAAAATAATTGTTATGTTTTTTGTGAACGTTTATCGTGAGTAATTTAGTAAATTCACCGGAAGTTTCGGTGGGTATGCTAGTTCTGAACGTCACATGCTAATGTAAAAAGCTGGTTTTTGATATAAATATGAACTTGATTGAACAAAACATGCATGTATTGTATAACATAATGTCCTAGGAGTGTCATCTGATGAAGATCATCAAAGGTTAGTGCTGCATTTAGCTGTGGTTTTGGTTTTTGTGACATTATATGCAAGCTTGAAAAATGGGTGTGTGATTATTTCTGGCTGGGTACTCTCCTGACATAATCGAATGTTTTGCTTTCATTGTAAAGCCTTTTTGAAATCGGACAATGTGGTTAGATAAAGGAGAGTCTTATCTTTAAAATTGTGTAAAATAGTCATATGTTTGAAAAATGGAAGTTTTGGGATTTTTGAGGAATTTGTAATTCACGCCACGCCCTATCATTGGATATTGGAGCAGTGTTCCGCTAGCGGAACATCTAGATGTAAGAGGTTAACCACCTAACTGAGGAACTCAATTTAACCTTGCGCAATACCCTAGATGCAGTCGCACCCCTAAAAACCAAAAACATTTGTCATAAGAAACTAGCTCCCTGGTATACAGAAAATACCCGAGCTCTGAAGCAAGCTTCCAGAAAATTGGAACGGAAATGGCGCTACACCAAACTGTAAGTCTTCCGACTAGCTTGGAAAGACAGTACCGTGCAGTATCGAAGAGCCCTCACTGCTGCTCGATCATCCTATTTTTCCAACTTAATTGAGGAAAATAAGATCAATCCAAAATGTATTTTTGCTTCTTTTGCAAAGCTAACTAAAAAGCAGCATTCCCCAAGAGAGGATGGCTTTCACTTCAGCAGTGATAAATTCATGAACTTCTTTGAGGAAAAGATCATGATCATTAGAAAGCAAATTACAGACTCCTGTAAATCTGCGTATTCCTCCAAAGCTCAGTTGTCCTGAGTCTGCAAAACTCTGCCAGGACCTAGGATCAAGGGAGACACTCAAGTTTTTTAGTATTATATCTCTTGACACATTGATGAAAATAATCATGCCTCTAAACCTTCAAGCTGCATACTGGACCCTATTCCAACTAAACTACTGAAAGAGCTGCTTCCTGTGCTTGGCCCTCCTATGTTGAACATAATAAACGGCTCTCTATCCACCGGATGTGTACCAAACTCATTAAAAGTGGCAGTAATAAAGCCTCTCTTGAAAAAGCCAAACCTTGACCCAGAAAATATAAAAAACTATTGGCATATATTGAATCTTCCATTCCTCTCAAAAAATAATGAAAAGCTGTTGCGTAGAAACTCACTGCCTCCGTCTGGTTTTAGACCCCATCATAGCACTAAGACTGCACTTGTGAAGGTGGTAAATTACCTTTTAATGGTATCAGACCGAGGCTCTCCATCTGTCCTCGTGCTCCTAGACCTTAGTGCTGCTTTTGATACCATCGATCACCACGTTCTTTTGGAGAGATTGGAATCCCAAATTGGTTCACATGGACAAATTCTGGCCTGGTTCTTAGCCAGATCTTATCTGTCGGAAAGATATTTCTCCTCAGACAAATCAACTGTAAATTTCGGTGTTCCTCAAGGCTCCATTTTAGGACCACTATTGTTTTCACCTTATATTTTACCTCTTGGTGATGTCATTCGGAAACATAATGTTAACTTTCACTGCTATGCGGATGACACACAGCTGTACATTTCGATGAAACATGGTGAATCCCCAAAATTGCCCTCCCTGGAAGCCTGTGTTTCAGACATAAAGAAGTGGATGGCGGCAAATGTTCTACTTTTAAATTCGGACAAAACAGAGATGCTTGTTCTAGGTCCCAAGAAACAAAGAGATCTTCTGTTGAATCTGACAATTAATTTTGATGGTTGTACAGTCGTCTCAAATAAAACTGTGAAGGACCTCTGCATTACTCTGGAAACCTGATCTCTCTTTTGACGAACATATCAAGATTGTTTCAAGGACAGCTTTTTTCCATCTACGTAACATTGCAAAAATCTGAAACTTTCTGTCCAAAAATTATGCAGAAAAATTCATCCATGCGTTTGTCACTTCTCGGTTAGACTAATGCAATTATCTACTTACTGGCTACCCGGATAAAGCACAAAATAAACTTCAGTTAGTGCTAAACACGGCTGCTAGAATCTTGACTAGAACCAAAAAATGGTATCATATTACTCCAGTGCTAGCCTCTCTACACTGGCTTCCTGTTTAGGCAAGGGCTGATTTCAAGTTTTTACTGCTAACCTAAAAAGCATTACATGGGCTTGCTCCTACCTATCTTTCCGATTTGGTCCTGCCGTACATACCTACACGTACGCTACGGTCACAAGATGCAGGCCTCCTTACTGTCCCTAGAATTTCTAAGCAAACAGCTGGAGGCAGGGCTTTCTCCTATAGAGCTCCATTTCTATGGAATGGTCTGCCTATCCATGTGAGAGACGCAGACTCGGTCTCAACCTTTAAGTCTTTATTGAAGACACATCTCTTCAGTAGGTCCTATGATTGAGTGTAGTCTGGCCCAGGAGTGTGAAGGTGAACGGAAAGGCACTGGAGCAACGAACCGCCCTTGCTGTCTCTGCCTTGCCGGTTCCCCTCTCTCCACTGGGATTCTCTGCCTCTAACCCTATTACAGGGGCTGAAGCACTGGCTTACTGGTGCTCTTCCATGCCATACCTAGGAGGGGTGCGTCACTTGAGTGGGTTGAGTCACTGATGTGATATTCCTGTCCGGGTTGGCGTGCCCCCCTTGGGTTGTGCCATGGTGGAGATCTTTGTGGGCTATACTCGGCCTTGTCTCAGGATGGCAAGTTGGTAGTTGAAGATATCCCTCTAGTGGTGTGGGGCTGTGCTTTGGCAACGTGGGTGGGGTTATATTCTGCCTGTTTGACCCTGTCTGGGGCTATCGTCGGGTGGGGCCACAGTGTCTCCTGACCCCTCCTGTCTCAGCCTCCAGTATTTATGCTGCAGTAGTTTATGTGTCGGGGGGCTAGGGTCAGTCTGTTATATCTGAAGTATTTCTCCTGTATTATCCGGTGTCCTGTGTGAATTTAAGTATGCACTCTCTAATTTTCTCTCTCTCTTTTTCTCTCTTTTTCTCTATTTCTTTCTTTCTTCCTCTCTCTCGGAGGACCTGAGCCCTAGGACCATGCCTCAGGACTACCTGGCCTGATGACTCCTTGCTGTCCCCAGTCCCCCTGGTCGTGCTGCTGTTCCAGTTTCAACTGTTCTACTTGTGCCTATGGAACCCTGACCTGTTCACCGGACGTGCTACCTTGTCCCAGACCTGCTGTTTTCAACTCTCTAGAGACAGGAGGTGCGGTAGAGATACTCTAAATGATCGGCTATGAAAAGCCAACTGACATTTACTCCTGAGGTGCTGACCTGTTGCACTCTCTCCAACCACTGGGATTATTATTATCTGACCCTGCTGGTCATCTATGAGCATTTTACATCTTGGCCATGTTCTGTTATAATCTCCACCCGGCACAGCCAAAAGAGGACTGGCCACCCCTCATAGCCTGGTTCCTCTCTATGTTTCTTCCTAGGTTTCGGCCTCTACACCTGCATTGCTTGCTGTTTGGTGTTTTAGGCTGGGTTTCTGTACAGCACTTTGTGACATCAGCTGATGTAAGAAGGGCTATATAAATACATTTGATTGATTGATTGACACATCTCCTTCGCATAGAGTTGACCAGGCTGTTGATTGTGGCCTGTGGATAGCTGTTACACTCCTCTGTGTGAAGTTTCTGGATATTGGCAGGAACTGGAACACTGTTGTACACGTTGATCCAGAGCATCCCAAACTTGCTCAATGGGTGACATGTCTGGTGAGTATGCAGGCCATGAAAAAACTGGGACATTTTTAGCTTCCAGAAATTGTTTACAGATCCTTTCGACATGGGGCCCTGCATTATCATGCTGTGACGAGGAGATGGCGGCGGATGAATGCTACAACATTGGGCCTCAGGATCTCGTCACGGTATCGCTGTGCATTCAAATTGCCATTGATAAAATGCAATTGTGTTTGTTGTCCTAGCTTTTATGCCTGTTCACAACGTTGACATCAGCAAACCACTCGGCCACACATTGCCATACACGTGGTCGGATGTACTGCCAAGTTTTCTAAAACGATGTTGGAGGCAACTTATGGTAGACAAATTAACATAAAATTATCTGGCAACAGCTCTTGTGGACATTCCTGCAGTCAGCACGCCAATTGCACGCTCCCTCAAAACTAGAGACGATCTGTGGCAGTGTTGTGTGACAAAACTGCACATTTTAGCGTGCTGTTTAATCAGCTTCTTGATATGCGACATCTGTCAGGTGGATGAATTATCTTGGCAAAGTAGAAATGCTCACTAACAGGGATGTAAACAAATTTGTGCACAAAATTTGAGAGAAATAAGCGTGTTGTGCGTATGGACATTTTCAGGGATCTTTTTTTCAGCTCATGAAACATGGGACCAATACTTGACATGTTGCGTGTTTATATTTTTGTTCAGTGTAAATTATACAAAATCCGAAATATCAATTCTCAAAAATATAGTATTCTAGCAATGTAAAATAGCATACACATGTAAAGACATGATTTAAATATGCACTCCAGCTATTTTTTGGACCATATCCGACATTTAAATACACAAATTTACACACTTAAGAGTCAAAATACTGTACGTTTTGAACAAAATAGTGTTTTTTAGACACAAGTGTAAATTTCATGGAGTAAGCCATTCAAGGAGTCGGTCTGATGGTGCCTTCTGATGTCATCGGCCTCCCACTTGCTTGCAGGAGCAATAATGAGGATACCTGGACCACCTATTGAGATGAGCCTTTTGTTAAGTAAATCAGGTGATAACTGAAAAAGGAGACTGGGGTAGGACATTAATTGACTGCCATTGTCCTGTAATACGTTAATTAAGGATGCTCTTCTACTAGTCCCCAATTATAGAAAACGTAACATATCATCAATATTTAACAAACCTCTCCTTCGTTAACCCCCCCCTTCTCCAAAAAAGAACTAGCCTGATAATAGAGAAGAATAGAATGATCCTTAGAGAGAACTCTTAGCCCTGTTCTCTAAGGCCACTAACAGGGGAGCAAAACTTTCCATCACTAGCGTTTTCCTCTCCCTCATTGCGAGGAGGGCACACATCTCCACCGGCACTACAACCACGGGGGAGTCAGGGGGGAGACGGGGGAGTCAGGAGTTGTGAAGGACAATTGGCAGACCTGTGAAAATTGTATCAGGGCCATGAATTAATCAATAAGAGGATAAGGGTAAATTAAGCTTCTAAATACCGGCCGAGGGAGGCCCAGTGCCCCTGTGCCGCACCACG
Source organism: Salmo salar (assembly GCF_965601325.2). Lineage (NCBI taxonomy): Eukaryota > Metazoa > Chordata > Actinopteri > Salmoniformes > Salmonidae > Salmo > Salmo salar. The sequence continues at coordinate 57,583,569 of NC_138305.1, forward strand.
TCGTGCCTCTGCTGTACCGCACTTCCTGAATTAATAATTTCCTGCGAAGGTCCATGGCTGAAGGGTGTCTGGCGGTAAAAAGCACCCCCTTACTGTCAAATTTCGGTTCCCCCGCTGAATTTTCCCCTCATGGCTCTGAGGATCTCAAGGCCGGACTGGAAAACAGGGGAGAAGCTCAGCTGACAGTCTGAATATTTACAATGTGAAAATAGAGCTTCACTCAGATCACTTAGCATACTCACCCAGCCAGCCACGCATCGGCACCAATCCTTTCTTATGGGAGCCAATTTAGAGGTGAGTTCTTGGTTGTCAATGTCGTGTAATTAAGCTCATTTTGATTGTCGTGTACAGGAGCATATTGAGGCTTAATTGTTAGAAGAGGAGGAGGGGGTGGAGGAGGAGGAGGAGATGAGGAGGACAGTGTGTGTGTGTGTGTGTGTGTGTGTGTGTGTGTGTGTGTGTGTGTGTGTGTGTGTGTGTGTGTGTGTGTGTGTGTGTGTGTGTGTGTGTGTGTGTGTGTGTGTGTGTGTGTGTGTGTGGTCTAACTTTACTGCCCTTTGGGTTAGGGCTTTGGGTTTAAAGTTAAGGTTAGGGTTAGGGTTCGGATTAAGGAAAATACGATTTTGAATGGGTATACATTTTTGGGTCCCCACTTGGATAGTAAAACCAATGTGTGTGTGTGTGTGTGTGTGTGCCGTTTGTCTTTGTTTCCGTCCATGTGATTTCCTATACATTAGATGAGTTCCTATTTGTTACAGCATTAGTGTGTAATTACATTTTGCATTACAATGATTAATCTGTAGGCATGGAGCCTTGGGATGATGGCTTCAGTTAGTATCTCGTCAGTGGAGTGAGATTGTCTGGTTGAATAGGCTTCATTAATAATGAGATGCACTCTACTTTCCTGTACTGTACTATAGTGTTCTACAATGTATTTTACGGTACTGTACTATACTGTGCTACACTGTACCAGATTGAACAGTACTATACCGTGCTACACTGCACTATACTATATTATGCTACACTGTACTCTACTGTACTATACTGTATGAAGGCAGTACATTAAAATACTTTTGTACTGTAATTGTCCAAGACTTTAAAATGACCTAAGGCCTTCCTAGACAAAGATTAGGTCTCTCACTAGGTACTCCCAGTCAGTAGCTACTGTAGACAGGGTGGTTATGGTTATGTTGAATTGATTCACCTGAGAAATGTAGCAGTACATTTCCACAGTGAACTTAAAGTAACTGTCCAGTGTTTCCCGTTTTCTATGACATATGACATATAATTAATTGCAATATAAGTGAAATGGTTTTCCTACCAAAAAATGGTAATTAAGTATGTTAAAAATCAGCTTTTCTCTCCTGGAATGGTGTGGGCGTACACCGGTCATTAAACTTATTCATGCAAGTTGACTGCTGATTGGCCAGCTCATCCTCAAGAGGATGACATCTTCCTCTATGAGGAAATCGCAAGCATTTTTTTAAATGTTTTTTTTGAATGTTTTTTCTCCAATTTATGCTTTGGCCACGATTACGAGTATAGGATGAGTCAAGAACATTATTTGGGTATGAGAATTTTCACTGGACAGTTACTTAAAAATGCGTCTTGGAGAAAGAAGGTTAGCTCTGCTTTCCGACAGGCGTAACATTTCAGGTTCCTCACTCTGACACAGAGGGAGCAAGATTCCATAATCTCTGTGTAATATACATCCACACATATTTAGGTTTACTTTTCTGTGAGTAAAAATTTGAAATTGAAAATGCGAAAGCAACACGGCGTGGTAATTGGCAACGCCAAGCTCGGCTAAAGTTGAGGGAACTAATCCCACATCAAATTGAAAAAGCATGGTGGCTGAGAGAGAGAGACAGAGAGAGAGAGAGAGAGAGAGAGAGAGAGATAGAGAAAGGAGAAAGACAGAGAGAGAAGGTCCTGTATCATTGGAGCGGATGAAAAAGACAGGAGAGAGAGAGAAAGGGTCAGAGAGTGAGAGGGAATGAGAGAGAGAGCGAGAGAGAGAGAGAGAGAGAGAGAGAGAGAGAGAGAGAGAGAGAAAGAGAGAGAGAGAGAGAGAGAGAGTGAGAGACACACACACACACAAAGAAGAGAGGGAGTCTTGTAGCTGGCACAACAGTCACTGGTTTGCCATTACAGAGAGCAGGGTTGTGTGCATGCAGCAGCATCCTGTAGCAGTAGTGGTGGCAGTAGCAGCATGGTCTCCGGGGTGTCTTCTCCACTATCTCATAGCCTGCACTCAGCAGAGCACAGCAATCACTTCTCTGCACACCAGCAGCCCAACCAAACACAGATCACAGCCCCAGATTAGACAGGAAATCAAATGAGTCTGGGACTGGAGAGATGGAGGGATTGGGAGGGAGAAGAGGAGGGGTTGGTTTGGGTTTAAACGGTTTGTACAGTTATACAGATTCATTATGGTGGCTGGTGCTGGCAAAGATGGAGGGATGAGGGAGGGAGGAAGGAAAGGGAAGAGGCGGGAGAGGGAAAATAGGGATGGTTTTGGTTTGTGCTGTGATACAGATTCATCATGGTAGCTGGGGCAGGAGAGATAGAGGGATGAGGAGGGTGGAAAGGGAAGAGCGGGAGTGTAGATCAAGGGGAGAGGGGGAGGTAGGGGGAGAGGAGGAGAGGAGAGATGGTTTTGGGTTTGTGTGCTGTGACACATTCATCATGGTAGCTGGGGCAGGAGGGAGGAAAGGGAGGAGGGATGTGGGAAGGTAGGGAGGGGAAAAGTGGTTTTGGGTTCGTGTACTGTGAGTCAGATTTAAAATGGTGGTTTTGGATCTATGCTGGCGAGAGAGAGGGTGCTGAGAGATAGCATTGCACTGCTTGGTAGAACGGATCTGCTGAAGCCTGAGGATGTGGTATAGGTCTGGGGTGTGCAGAAAATTAAAATTGGGTATTTTGTATTATATTATATATGAACAAGTGGAGAAAACCAAGATGCATCACTAAATCAAATATGTGGTTGTCAGTGCATAATATCTAATATTTTCATCTTAAAGATACAGTATGTGTAACACTCACTCCTATAGCTTAAAGCATCACTTTTACAGCATGTTTCCAACCAGAAGATGTGCTGGGATCATGTCTGCAGCCACACTGGAATTAGTTCAGGCCTCTACCCACAGACTCCTTACTGAAGTATACAATACCACATGGCAGACAGATTGAGGGGGAAGAGACAAAGGGGGGGGGGGGTGGAGAGAAAGAAATTGAGAGAAGGAGAATAGAGAGCGAGTAAAGAGAGTGATGAAGATAAATAGATAGGAACATGTGAGAGAGAGAGAGAGAGAGAAAACGCTTCCCTGCCTGCATCCATGCACGTGAGAGAGAAAAAGGAAAAGAATAAAGAGAAGAGTATTTGGGGAAGAGAGATAAGGTTCATTAGAGGAGGTGTGCATAATCTGCGTTTTAACCTTACCTTTAGAGGAAGGCCACAGCGGCCCTGTGATAAAGGTGTGGAGCAGCCTAGGCAGCACAGGCCGGAGGCACTTGCTGAATACTGATTAATCCTTCCTTTGTTATCTGGAGACGTCAGCTAATGGTGCTGGTAGGAATATATCTCAGTCAGGCTCTGGGACTGACTGGGGAGGAGAGGACATCCTTCCCTCTTACTCTACCTCTATCTCTCCATTGCTCTTTCTGTCTCTGTGTCTATCTCTCTGTCTCTGTGTTTATCGCTCTGTCTATCTCTCTGTCTCTGTGTCTATCCGTCTGTCTCTGTGGCTGTCTCTCCGTTTCTGTGTCTATCCCTCTGTCTTTTTCTCTCCATCGCTCTTTCTGTCTCTGTGTCTATCTCTATGTCTCTGTTTATCTCTCTGTCTCTGTGTCTATCCCTCTTTCTCTGTCTATCCCTCTGTCTCTGTCTATCCCTCTGTCTTTTTCTCTCGATCGCTCTTTCTGTCTTTGTGTCTATCTCTGTCTTTTCTCTCCATCACTCTTTCTGTCTCAGTCTGTCTATATGTCTCTCTCTCTCTGTCTTTTTATTTGTCTCCATGTCTGTCTCCCTCTTCGTCTCCCTCTCTCGCTCTCTCTCTCTTTCTCGCTCACTATCTCCTTCTGTCTATCTTTCTGTCTAGTCGTCTCTCTCGCCCCCTCTCACGCTCTATCTTTCAGTGTCTTTCTGTCTCTCCCTCTATCTCTCTTTTTATCTCTATGATTCTCTCTGTTAATCTTTCAGTCTCTCTATCTCTCCACGGAGGATAAGAATGAGTGCTCTGGTGTAATGGTGTAAGGGGGTGTGAGAGTTTTGATGAGGCCTGATGTCATATAAATCTGAATTTAACCACGGGATCTGAATTGAATTCCTCTATTTGTCATAGTATCTCCATCTCAAAATGATTACTGTACTGGACAGATATAGCTCAGAGTTTAGCTTTGTTAGACTGTCAATTGCTGTAATATTGACTTTGAATAGGCAGTGACTGTAGCTCAATAAAAATGTAGCATTTAGCTGCACTATATAGACCAGAAATTGTTTGTAGAAAAGTGCAGTCAGTTTCAGTTTAAGTTTCTGCGTCAGAGGGCTGTATTTCCAGAGGAGAGATGAAACAGTGGGCAGAGAGAAAGAGAGAGAGAGAGCGCGAGATAGAGAGAGAGAGAGAGAGAGAGAGAGAGAGTGCGAGAGAAGGCAGAGCCCTGAGAACGCCACTTAGTGCCTGTGTTGAACCTCGCTGAACCTCTTTCCTTCGACCACAGAAGTTATACTCTCGCTCGCCCTCTCCCTCCTCCTTTCTCACCTTCCCTCTCCCTCCCTCCCTCACTCCTCCTTCTCTCTCTCCCTCCCTCCTTCCCTCTCCCTCCCTCCTTCCCTCTCTTCTCTCTCTGGGGCTGACGTTCTTGATGGATTGGCCCATCAGTTAGAAATAATTAAGGATGAGCTGCTGGCTTCTCTGACTGAATACACCATCATGGTGTCAGGGTCAGAGGTTTAAAAGCAGAACTCTATCTCTCGGTCTCTCTGCTTCTCTTTATAGTCGTACAGGGTTCTTTTGGTTGTCCCCATAGGAGAACCCTTTTTGGTTCCAGGTAGAACCAAAAAGGGTTCTTCAAAGGGTTGTCCTGTGGGAACAGCCGAAGAACCCTTTAAGTTTTTTTATAAGAGTGTACAGAGCATGGGCAATAACATATATACACACACACACACACACGTGAGCACACTCACACACAAACAAGCAATTACACACACATACTCAAACACACAACGGGGATTCGAACTGTGGCTCCTATGGTGAAGAGGTAAGCGCCTTACGGACTGCCCCACAAAAGCCTGGTCCTATGGGCAGAGGCAGTACAATGCTGACTCACATCGTGTTACATGGATACTCTCTGCAAGCAATGGAAGTGGTTTGAGGCGAAAAAAAGGTTGTTTACAGGAGTTTACGGCAAAAACTGTACCAAACTATCCAAGGATCAACCAGCTCTCACAGTCTCACGTCAGAATTAGACGTTCATCCATGTTTCACAAACTGAAAACGTCAATGTGTTTCAAGTTAAGTTCGGGATAAGTTTAGGCATTAACACCAAAATCTTAAGGTTAGGCATTAACTCCTGATGGTTAAGGTAAGGGTTAAGGTTTGGGATAGGCTAAAAACAAACATCTCAAATACGACTTTCTATTGCTCGATCTAGAAAGTTTTCTAAATGTGTTTTTGAGATTTTTAAGCATCTGTCTCTGATTCCAAAGGTTTCAAGTTTGAAGCTTGCTTAGGTCCACCCGCCATCCCCGTCCATAACACCCTAGCAAAAACGGAAAGCTACTTGAAGGTAACATCGCTCACTGTTGCGCCGAGTGGCCGATTGCCACGTCATCTCCCGACGTGGATGGACATTGAATACTAACTTGTATCACGGGTGCCCTGGCCGCCCTGGATGGCAGTGCAGTGTTTTGAAAAGTTGTGCCCGCTGTTTGATATTTGGTTTGAGTGTGCCCTAGTTCGGATAAGCATTGCTAAAGGGCTTGTTTTGTTCAAAAAGCCTCCCAATGTATTTACACTAGATTTGTGGAAGTTCCATTGGCTGGTAATCTCTTCTTAAAGGTCCAATGCAGACGTTTTTTTTAAATCTCAATATCAAATCATTTCTGGGTAACGACTAAGTACCTTACTGTGATTGTTTTCAATTAAAATGGTCAAAAATAAACAAAAATAGCTTCTTAGCAAAGAGCAACATGCCATTTTATACTCAATCTCTAAGGTCTGCTCTTTGGCAATGTTACCCTCCAATGCTTCTTTAGTGTTGAGAGTCTTAGGTGGGCTGGGAGAGTAGGCTTCCCTTTGTTTGCCTCTAAACTAACAGAATGTTTATTTTAGTGTGACCGGACTCCAAATGGACTGTCCAGTCTATCACTGTCTGCTTGTTTGTGGGCAGTGATGCACTGATGGCACCACCAAGTCGGTTTCTTTCGCTCTCTTTATTTCTCCTCATTCATCTCTATATTTGTATATTTGTATTGCCCCCCCCCCCCCTCTCTCTCTCTCTCTCTCTCTCTCTCTCTCTCTCTCTCTCTCCTCTCTCTCTCTCTCTCTCTCTCTCTCTCTCTCTCTCTCTCTCCTCTCTCTCTCTCTCTCTCTCTCTCTCTCTCTCTGTCCATCGGTGCTGTTCTCTTGCAGATAAACTTGAAACTAGCCTTGCCTCTCCAGTGGTCTTCATTGATGCCACATTTGCAGTAGACACATCAAAAAGCCTCTTAAAAGAGACACACATACACACCCGTAACAACACAGACCCTGGGGCCAGATTGTGCTTTTTTTCCAGTTCATCCGTAAAACATAAATTTAGAGCTCCTCTCTAACTTGTCTCTCACTTTTCCCCTAGTAATTGGGATGAATAGAGTCCTGAGAGAGGGGTGTTTGCACAGCGGGGGATTGGAGTGTCTGTGTGTGTTTTTCATATTTCAAGTGTGCTGTCCATAGTATAGGCTGGACACAAAGTTCTGTGTGTGTGTGTGTGTGTGTGTGTGTGTGTGTGTGTGTGTGTGTGTGTGTGTGTGTGTGTGTGTGTGTGTGTGTGTGTGTGTGTGTGTGTGTGTGTGTGTGTGTGTGTGTGTGTGTGTGTGTGTGCGCGTGAGTGAGTTTTTGTTTAACTATCCTTGTGGGTACCAGAAGTCCTCACAAGAATGGTAAAACAAGGACAATTCAGACATGTTGCCGTTCCCCAAGAGGGCTTAGCGGTTAGGTTGAGGGTTACATGCTGACCAAACCGGACGTGCGCGTGCATGTTGATTTTGTGCCCCTACACCAGACACGATCACAACACGCAGGTTGAAATATCAAAACAAACTCTGAACCAATTATATTAATTTGGAGACAGGTCCAAAATCATTGAACATTCATGGCAATCTAGCTAGCTAGCTTGCTGTTGCTAGATCATTTGTCCTGGGATATAAACATTGGATTGTTATTTTACCTGAAATGCACAAGGTCCTCTACTCCGACAATTAATCTACAGATAAAACGGTAAACCAAATTCCTTTCTCATCATCTCTCCTCCTTCCTTGGGCTTCTTTTTTACTTCTTTGAACTTTATATGGCGGTTGGAAACCTACTTTACGGTGCATTACTACAACGACTGGAGTATGGACGTCAGTTCATCTTTCAATCACCCACGTGTGGCTCAGTTGGTAGAGCATGGTGTTTGCAATGCCAGGGTTGTGGGTTCGATTCCCACGGGGTACCAGTACGGGGGAAAAAAAGAATGTATGAAATGTATACATTCACTACTGTAAGTCGCTCTGGATAAGAGTGTCTGCTAAATGACTGAAATGTAAATATGCTCCTAAAAACCAATGAGGAGATGGGAGAGGCTGGACTTGCAGCACGTTGAGCGTCACAAATAGAACCTATTTCTATTTTAGTGCCTGGCCGTGCTGAGGCGCGCGAGCAGTGTGGGTGCAATGATCGAATAACATGTATGTATACATTTATTTCGCAACGCTCGCGAACGCTCGCGCACACGACACAAGCGGTGTGGTCAGAATGTTAGGGTTACAATTAGAGTTATGGTTAGAATTAAAGTTAGGGTTAGGGGTTAGGGTTAGGAGTTAGGGTTAGGAGTTAGGGTTAGATTTAGGGTTAGTGGTTAGGGAAATTATGATTTTGGATGGAAATCAATTCTTTGGTCCCCACAAGGATAGCAATACAAAACTGTGTGTGCATGTGCGTGTGTTCGTGCGAGCATTATTGTTTGTGCGAGAAAGGCCTTTCATGCTAGCCACATGGCGCTCTGTCCATCTGCAGCAGGCTTCAAACACAGGTGAGATCAAACTCTGCAGCAACCTGGAGTGCGGTAGCTGGTGGACTGATACACAGAGGAGAGGGCAGGTATACTGTTCAATAGAATATAAACAGTGACAGGTCAACTGGGCGATGGCTGTTTGGCTTTAATGTCACATGAATGGTCGGGGGTCTGTGCCCTTGACATGTGCTGGTTCCAAGTACTTCTCCTCCCCCCACCACCACCACCTCTTTCTCTCTCTCTCTCTCTCACACACACACATACACATACCTATACCAACACTTGTTATTTGGGCTACTCTGTGAAGCCATCTGTCTGTTCAAGTGTAAGATGCAACCTCTGGTAGCTATTTCATCCATTTACAACATTTGAACCTTTGCATTTTTTACACTCATGCTGTGCACTTATCAAACAGTTATGAAGACTTGCATCCCACTAGCCACAATATATTTTACATGAGAACCACACAAAAGCTGGCAGCATCCCAGCTGTGAGATGGAACTGAAAGGTATGAGATGGCTTGCCATCCCCAGAACAGAAACCTATTTTCAATTACATAGGATCCTCTCCTCTCAGCGTATGTATGTAGGGGGGGTGTGTGTGTGTGTGTGTGTGTGTGTGTGTGTGTGTGTGTGTGTGTGTGTGTGTGTGTGTGTGTGTGTGTGTGTGTGTGTGTGTGTGGTGTGTGTGTGTGTGTGTGTGTGTGTGTGTGTGTGTGTGTGTGTGTGAGGGATCGCTCTGAAATGCAATTCCGGTTTGTGTCATGAATTCCTGTCCAATCTTTCAACAAAACTTCAGAACAGGTTTGGTTAAAGTGAAATAGATTTCTATTTTTTGCTAAACGTTCTGCAGGTACTGTGTTGATGAATATTTATATACTTTTTGTAATTGGAAAAAACAAACTTCTGCAAAATCGTCAGAGAACTTTATGTGTCGATCTGAGTGTGAGTTCGAAGAGAAGAAAACTTGGTAACACTGACACGAATAGCTTAGTAACTCGGATTCAACAGAAGCAGATTCAATTATTACGCCATTGTGGAGAGTGAATCAATCCAATCTAGATAGTAGTTTTAAGTGGTTATTCACGTGTTTGGCTTCTCGCTATCTGACGAAAGGAGTAGTGTAGTTGATAGAGTTTGGTATGAAGGCTTTTGGCGTGGATAGTAGTCCAGAGGCCAGCCCCAGGTTGTGGATTGGGCTTGGTAGCTGGCCTCCCGGCAGCGTCAAACAACCCCAAACAGGTACCCAAAAGTACCCCAAACAACCTTAAAGTGCACCAAACAACCTCAAACAAGTACCCCAAAGTACCCCAAACAGGTACCCAAAAGTACCCCAAACAGCCCCAAACAGGTACCAAAAACCTTTGAAGATCTGACCCAGGAGAATGCAGTTATGTAGTGAAAATACAGGTGGGAATCACATAGTTGGCAGAATATAAGCTTAATAGAAACAATTTAAGCAGTTCACGAAAAAATAACTGCTTTCACCTGTGTGATAGTCAATATCAAGGAATGAATTTCTTGTGTATGTTCTGCACCAATGTAGAAGGCTGTAAGCAGTTCAAGGACGGGAATGATTTCACCTGTGTGCAGTACGCCTACATAATATCCCGATGTTTGTGTATAGCTTTATATGACTACCCACTGGGCACAGACGTCAATTCAACGTCTATTCCACGTTGGTTCAGTGTAATTTCTTTGAAATGACGTGGAATAATTGTTGATTCGACTAGTGTGTGCTCAGTGGGCATTTCCTTTATTCAATCCCTTCCCACTGAAATTCTGTTGAACCAATGTGGAATAGGTGTCGAATTGACGTCTGTGCCCAGTGGTTTTACTTACACAGAACAAAAATATAAACACAACATGATGGTCCCATGTTTCATGAGCTGAAATAAAAGATCCCTGAAATGTTCCTTATACAAAAAAAGCTTATTTCGCTCAAATTTTGTGCACAAATATTTCTCTATTGCCAAGGTAATCCATCCACCTAAAATGTGCGGCATATCAAGAAGCTGATTAAACAGCATGATCATTACACAGGTGCACCTTGTGCTGGAGCCAATAAAAGTCCACTCTAAAATGTGCAGTTTTGTCACAACACAATGCCACAGATGTATACAGTTTTGAGGGAGCATGCAATTGGCATGTTGACTGCAGGAATGTCCACCAGAGCTGTTGCCAGAAAATGGAATGTTCCTTTCTCTACCATAAGCCATAATGTCGTTTTAAAGAAATTGGCAGTACATCCAACCGGCCTCACAATCACAGACCATGTGTGGGCGAGCATTTTGCTGATGTCAATGTTGAGAACAGAGTGCCCCATGGTGGCAGGGGGTTATGGTATGGGCAGGCATACGCTACGGACAACGAACACAAGGGCATTTTTAACGATGGCAATTTGAATGCATAAAAATACCGTGACCAGATCCTGAGGCCCATTGCGAGGCCCATTCTGTATTCCCAGTCATGTGAAATCCATAGATTAGGGCCTAATGAATTTGTTTAAATTGACCGATTTCCTCAGTAAAATCAATGAAATTGTTGCATGTTGCGTTTATATTTTTGTTCAGTATATATTGAAAGGCATCTCAAACCAGACGCCAGTGCAAGAAAATACCATAAACAGTTGAAGGGTCCAATCATGCTTTGTCTGTGTACAGTCTCCTGTTGGCATTACAAGTCCACTTGGTCCATACACAACAATTCATAGTATTCACTTCCATTCAAACTTGTAGCTCTCGTGTTGTTGGGCCTTGAGGTTTTTGAAGAGGTATAACCTCTAAGAAGCACAATTATGAGTAAGGAGAGCTTCCAACCGAAAAGGCTCTCAGTACAGGCCCTCCTTATATCACATCATATTCAAAACTCAATCCTCATTTCATTTCAATCTTCAGCCATTCAAGCGTAAAATACTTTATTTTGTCACCGATTCAATTGAATTTACGGAATCAGAAAGCGTACCATGACCTTGTCTTTCCCTTGCTTATAGCAGCATTAGAGGTACTTACTTTATGGAGGGGGATGTGAAGTGTGGCAATGTTCAGATTAATTCCTCTTCAAGCCACCAGAGAGCAACATTTAGCTATCTTTTAGTTAGTGCATAACAAACGGATGTTGCTGCTGATGGAGGGAGCTACTGTGGCTTGTTGCCTCTGCATCATAGCTTGCCTTTAATGACTGCCAAAGCAAAAAATGCCCTATACCTTACACAGTGGAAGAGAGTGAGTGAGAAAGGGAGAGAATGACAACACGCACACACGCGCAGGCACACACACACACAAGGTCAATATTATTATTTATTTTTTCAATCAAGAAAGGTTTGAGTTCTGTTCCTGTTATTTGTATGTAATTACTGGATCTTGTTTCTGGCCCAATCAAGACCCATTCAAACTATTTTCTCATCAAATGATCACACAATAACTGTTAGATTTCATTGTAGAAACACACAATAGTGTATTTTAATCTAACTCACACTGTATTTTAAGTTTCAGGTTTCCATCATTAGATCCCAAGTTATTATATATATATATATATATATATATATATATATATATATATATATATATATATATATATATATATATATATATATATATATATACAAGTTTTCCAATGAAATAGCTTTTTGTATGTTGAAGTACTCAAAAGATAATTTCAAAAGTAAATGTATTTTATTTCTTTTTGAAAGTGTTTTTGTACTTTTTTGGTTTAATCTACCTCTGTACATGCTCTGCTCCTTCTCTTCACAGTTGCTGTGAAACTTTTTTCTCCTTTTTCTTTCTTACTTCCTTCTTTCCATCACTCCTCTGGCCCTAACGAGCCATATGACCGTACCGTAACCCTTCAGATTCATGTTTCTCTCAGTAGGAACCAACAGTAAAGACCTGCTGAAAGTCCTGTTCACATTTCTCCTCCTCCTCTTGCTAATACGGCTAAAATGACAGACATTCATAAAGTCGATGAATCCCCTTGCCTAGCGGCGCTATTCTGTCCCTCTGTGCCGGGTCATAATGCAGTTCAGTCACTTTCAGGCTAATCAGATGCCCTGGGCCATGAAGTCATGAAGCCATCGCCTTTAGAGAGTTCACATGCTCCATCCTCCAGACCTCGTCTGTGAGAACCAACTCTTAAACCTCATGCAGACAATGACTCATAGGCCCAGTTCAAAAATGACAACCTATTCTCTATGTTAGACTGAATTCCAAATCCACCCCTGGCACCCTTCCTATCGTGAAGGCGATAGATGGAGATGGAGCTAGCTATGAACACAACGCTCATAGAACCTACATATCGGATCCTCTCAGACCACCACATAATGTCTAGGCAGCGGTGGTCAGTGGGGCGGCGCCCAACTTTTGATAGGTCAAAAAATAAATATATTATATAATTCATGAAATGTTCATAAAAGTGTGCTAAATGTGTACATTTTCCTGTTTTAAAAAAAACACAAGCTGTTCAGTTACTTACTACTCCGCCCCTCAGTGACTGCCAGCAGCAGCAGCAGCTCCACCTCCGTGGGGCACATAAGCCGTGCGAACATTGCTTGGATTGTTTTGCCAGCTATTTACTGTGATTGAGAACTGCTCCAATGAAATCGCAGGATTTCCTAGGATAAATTATAACAGCACAAAGTAAATGGACCTTCCTGGGGTGCTCAAATGTGCGTTCAGTCAGAACTTCTGGGTCTGCTCTAGTCTCCCTCCCGATGAGTCTCTCACGCCAGACAGCTTACAGTACTTCCACGTGAGACTAGATCTGTTCTATCAGGTAGAGATAGCGCTAAATCAAAAAGCTAATTGTAATGAAGTTGTAAATAAATAATCATAAGAGTCATGGGAGCCTGGGACCTGATAAACCGGACAACTACATCCAACAAGACTCGAGGACAGAGGTGTACACTAGTTAGAACCTTCTCATCACGGATCTGATCTACATGTTGTTCATCAGGTTCTACACTAGGTGACATGTTGTGTGGGCTAAAAGAGTCATTTTGAGAAACATTTAAGAAATATTGTAGTTTGCTAAATATTTTTGTAAATTAACCGGTTCTCTACCTTTAATAAGCAGCTAGATAGCACTCATTCTAAATAGTATAATCTAAGCTGTTCAAAACAGAGGCAACATGTGCATGTCACGCCCTGACCTTAGAGATCCCTTTTATTCTCTATTTGGTTAGGTCAGGGTGTGACTAGCGTGGGCAATCTATGTTTTCTATTTCTTTGTTGGCCGGGTATGGTTCCCAATCAGAGGCAGCTGTCTATCGTTGTCTCTGATTGGGGATCATACTGAGGCAGCCTTTTTCCACCTTTAGTTTGTGGGATCTTGTTTTTGTACTGTTGCTTCACAGCCCTACAGAACTGTGCGTTTTGTTTTTTTGTATTTGTTGTTTTTTCGATGTCATCTAATAAAGTAAGATGTACGCCTACCACGCTGCACCTTGGTCCGATCCTTCCATTGACGAGTGTAACAGAAGATCCCACCACAAACGGACTAAGCAGCGTGGCCAGGAGGAGCAGACATCCTGGACATGGGATGATATCTTGGACGGAAAGGGATCCTGCACATGGGAAGAGATCCGGGCAGGAATGGATCGCCTTCCATGGGAGCAGACGGAGGCAGCGAGGGAAGATCAACGGCGACTCCGAAGTTCACGACCACAACGGAAGCCCGAGAGGCAGCGTTTTTGGGGGGGGCACACGGGGTGGTTGGCGAAGCCAGGTTTCAGACCAGAGCCAACTCCCCGCACTCGCTTAAAGGAGCGTGTGACCGTTCAGGCACCATGTTATGCGGTGATACGCAATGTGTCTCCAGTGCGCATCCACAGCCCGGTGCGTTCTGTGCCAGCTCCTCACACTTGCCGTGCGAAAGTGAGCATCCAGCCAGGATGGGTTGTGCCGGCTCAGCGCTCCTGGTCTCCAGTACTCCTCCTCGGTCCAGTGCGTCCTGTGCCAGCGCCCCGCACTTGCCAGGCTTTAGTGAGCCTTCAGCCAGGACGGGTTGTGCCAGCTCTACACTCCAGACCTCCAGTGCGCCTCCACGGCCCAGTATATCCTGTGCCAGCTCCGCGCACCTGGTCTCCAGTGCGTCTCCTCAGCCTGGTACGACCTGTGCCTGCTCCACGTACCCGGCCTCCAGTGCGTCTCTCCAGCCTGGTACGCCCTGTGCCTGCTCCACGCACCCAGTCTCCAGTGCGTCTCCCCAGCCTGGTAAGCCCTGTGCCGGCTCCACGCACCAAGCCTCCAGTGATGATCCATGGCCCGGAGCCTCCTGAGAAGATCCATGGCCCGGAGCCTCCAGCGACGGTCAGCGGTCCGGAGCCTCCAGCGGGGGTTCCCGGTCTGGAGTCTCCGGCGACAATCTACGGTCCACAGTCCCCGGCAACGATCTACGATTCGGAGTCCCCCGGTGACGACCTTCGGTCCAGAGTCCCCGGTGACAACCTACGGTCCGGAGTCCCTGGCGACGACCTACGGTCCGGAGTCTCCGGTGACAACCCACGGTCTGGAGTTTCCCGGCGACGACCCACGGTCCGGTTCCTCCGGCAACGATCCACGGTCCGGAGCTTCCGGCGACGATCCCCGCACCAGAATCGCCACCGAAGATGGCGGATCCGCGAGCGGGGTCTACGTCCCGCACCGGAGCCGCCACCGAGGCTAGATGCCCACCCGGGACCCTCCCCTATAGAGTCAGGTTTTGCGGCCAGAGTCTGCACCTTTGAGGGGGGTACTGTCACGCCCTGACCTTAGAGATTCCTTTTATTCTCTATTTGGTTAGGTCAGGGTGTGACTAGGGTGGGCAATCTATGTTTTCTATTTCTTTGTTGGCCGGGTATGGTTCCCAATCAGAGGCAGCTGTCTATCGTTGTCTCTGATTGGAGATCATACTTAGGCAGCCTTTTTCCACCTTTAGTTTGTGGGATCTTGTTTTTGTACTGTTGCTTCACAGCCCTACAGAACTGTGCGTTTAGTTTTTTTGTATTTGTTGTTTTTTCGATGTCATCTAATAAAGTAAGATGTACGCCTACCACGCTGCACCTTGGTCCGATCCTTCCATCGACGAGCGTAACAGTGCAGCAGTGGTCATTCAGTTTTTGACATGCAAAAGTGAAATAGGTGTATTTATGCTGTTGTTCAAATCCTTAGATTGCTTTACACAGTATATATTCTCAAAGAAACTACCAGTAGTTCGAAAACTTTGCATCATATTTCTGTCATGCTGCTTTGTTGACCTCACGCGGCCGCCACTGTGTCTAGGGCGTGGTTAGAGGCACAGGTTCGATTTGGGATTCTGCATTATTCACTCCCACTGACCCATGGTGCAAGGCAGAGGCCCTCTGGACCCTGGCCTTTTTCCATTTCTTTAACCATTTCCAAGCTGGAGCAAAGCCCTAGAGCTGCCACACCTGCCCTGTCAGTTCTAATCTCTCAGCTACACACCATGAATGGGGGTATTAAGAGTTTAACTGAGATCAGCAGAACCACCATCCAAGACATTCAACTGAAAATCTAAAAAAAATAAAACTCAGAAAAGCACAAAACCAGGTGGCGAAAGGATTCGTGTCGTTTGCCAAAGCCCTAGGTGTGTTTTCCGTCTCCTCTCTCTCCTCCAGCCTGGCCTCAGAGCCATACGAAACATACTTTAGGTCATTCTGAGCACCTCCAAGATGTATGATTGATACTAATGGTCTGGCTACTTTAGACAGAGACTAAAGTAGGGAGGTTTGTCAGGGAGGATGGTTGGGTCTAGAAATCCAAAGGTTGTGTGTTCGAGTCGTGTCGGGGACAACTGTAGCATTTTAGCTCACCCTTCCCCTAACTCTTATTCTAAACATCCTAACCTGCTACATAAATTCACCTGACCTTTGTCGTTTTAATTCCTTCCACGTTAATTATCCTAACCTTTGTCGTTAGTTCTCCTAACTACCAATGTAAATTCTCCCCGTTATTCTCCTTTGTTGTTACAGTGCAACGAGCAACCTGGTCTCAAAGAATGGCGTATAATACTACACATCGCCAAGATCTATGTTAAGTTACAGTATGTCATTCAATTTGTATGCTATTGTACAACTGGGTAAGACGTATGATACTATACATCCTCTAATTCGTATGATACTGTACGACCGCTATTCCATTCAAAATGTAAGCTAATGTAAAGTAAAATATTATACTAAATGGAGTGTTTCAGATTTACATATAGAATAATACGAAATGCCCTGAGACCATGTTGTCTCTTCTCCTCCTCTCGCTGTCTCTCTGTCTCTGGATTTGAAGTGTGTCCCAGGGTGGTTCTAGCTTTAGAGCAGGGATCACAACTCTCACAACTTAGCCATGAAAAAAAAACCTGATCCAAACAAAACAAGATACATTTGTAAATCAATAAACAGCTTGTGCTTGAAAATATCAAAATCATTATTCATTTATGTTGCCGTCCAGGCAATTTGCCATTACAACAACAAACTATTTCATTGCTATATCAATTGACAGAAGGGCAAAAATAATTCTGGATTGAGACAAATGTTTGTAGCAGGAGGATTGCACCATACCTGCAGTATACATGCAATACCATCCTCCTACACATAACATCCAATAATAATACACACTTCTTCCACTTATTTCCTACCTTAGGGTATAGTTTTATTCAGTTTATCTGCAGATACACCAGACTTGTGTCACACAATCTGCTGCTAAACATGTGTACAACATGAAAGTCATTTGCAGCTTACCTCTGGCACGAGATGAACAGGACTGATGACAATCCTATACACACACCCCCTTCTCCCATCGCCTTCAAATGCTCTCTTTATCTGGCTATTGCTGCCTCCACCTCAGAAAGCCATCTTGGCTGAACATGGCTCCAGTACACCAAGGCCTCATATCTCCCAGGCAGACAGACTGAGCAGACAGACCCAGCAGCCTGAGCATCCAGTCGCTCCTGTCTCTCTGCCCACCAGGGACCAGCACCAAGTGGACCTTTTATCTGTGTTTATTAAGCCTGAGATGACACGCACAGCACAGCACATGCAGGCAGACAGCAGTGGTAGAAAAAGTACCCAATTGTCATACTTGAGTAAAAGTAAAAATACTTTAATGGAAAATGACTCAAGGGCCTCCCGAGTGGCTCAGTGGTCTAAGGCACTGTATCACAGTGCTAGAGGCGTCACTACAGACCCGGGTTCGATCCTGGGCTGTATCACAACCAGCTGTGATCGAGAGTCCCGTAGGGCGGCGCACAATTGGACTAGTGTTGTCCGGGTTAGGGGAGGGTTTGGCCGGGGGGTGCTTTACTTGGCTCATTGCTCTCTAGCGACTCCTTGGTGGGCCTGGCACCTGCAGGCTGACCTCAGGTGAACGGTGTTTCCTCTGACACATTGGTGTGTCTGGCTTCCGGTTTAAGCAGGCGGGTGTTAAGAAGTGTGGCTTGGCGGGTGTAACGCATGACTCAACCTTCACCTCCCGTTGCAGTGACGAGATGAGATTGATGAGGGGGTAAAATACAAATAATTTCAAATTCCCTTCATTAAGCAAAGCATACAGCACCATTTTCTTGTTTTTAACATTTATGGATAGCCAGGGCACACATAATTTACAAACAATGCATTTGTGTTTAATGAGTCCCCCAGATCAGAGGCAGTAGGGATGACCATGTGTTCTCTTGATAAGTGCGTGAATTGGACCATTTTCCTGTCCTGCTAAACATAAAAAATGTACTTTTGGGTGTCAGGAAAAATGTAGAGTAAAAAGTACATTATTTTCTTTAGGAATGTAGTGAAGTAAAAGTAAACATTTTCAAAAATATGAATAGTCAAGTAAGGTAGAGATACGCCAAAAAAAATCACTTAAGTAGTACATTAAAGTATTTTTTACTTTACACCACTGGCAGACAGGCACACACACACACCAATGTATAGGCATTGGACAGCTCTCTCCTCATGTTGTTTGCAGTAAGCCCAATGCAGCTCTCAAGGAAAAGCTTCCATGCTATACTGCTGGTGAAGCTTGTTGTGTATGTCTTTGGGGGATGCTGCAGTCTTACATGGCAAAGGCATGTATCATAGCTGGCTTAGTTGGTTTCTCCTGTCTTCAGTCTGAAAGTCAATGTATGTTCAGCCTAACCCGATTTACATACAAATGTTCACAATGGTGGAGAGCATGGTTGTATCTGATATGATGGAGAGGACCACACAGCCAACATTTATCTTTAAGACTAACAATATGTTTTTCTCTCTTATTAATTATGCATGATTTGTGAGGTGTAAGAATGGACTTTTAAGGTGAATTGACTATAATGGTGGATTTAAAACCTTTTCCTTTGATACTCATAATCTACTACCTCTATACTGAGTGCACCAGAGGTTTCTTATGGTATCATTTTTCTTGCTTCAGGTAAACATGGTCATTTTGGCCCAACAGGGCCGAGGCACCCCAGTCAGCCTCGTTTAGTGGAAGTAGCCATCTGCAGTGTGATTCATGTCTCGACAGGAAGCCGAGCTCTGATGATCCATAGTGGGGGGTATACTACCCCCGTGTGGCCATATAGAGTAGCTGCAATTTACTGACGGACAATTTTCTTTTATGTAAGCTTTATTTTTAACAGGGAGTCATGCTAAGACCAACTTCTCTTTCACAGATGAGCCCTGTATACACATCAATACACAAAAAGCTAAGTACAATCACAGAAAACAAACACATTCTTCAGTAAAAAAGGTCCTCAATCAGCCTTTTGAATTGCCGTAGACCAGGGCTGCCCAACCCTCTTCGTGGAGATCTACTGTCCTGTAGGTTTTCAGTCCAACCCTAATTTAGCAGTTCTGATTCAGCTAGTTAAGGTCTTGTTGAGCAGCTAATTAGTATAACCAGGTGTGTTAAACTAGGGTTGGACTGAAAACCCACAGGACGGTAGATCTCCAGGAAGAGGGTTGGGCAGCCCTGTCCTGGAGGCACCAATTCATCCAACTTTAGAGAGCTTTGGAGATCATTCTACAAGTAAGGTGTAAAAAAAACTAAAAGCAGATTTACCTAACTCAGTGGAGACCGAAGGGATCTCCATTCCTGAGACTGGGTCTGGTGTCTCGTACGTCTGTAAGTTAACAATGAAGTAAGGTACGGTGGAAGTTTATGCAGGAGTGCTTTATAAACAAAAAGAGTGCAATGCGTTGATCTATGACACTTCAAAGAGGGCAGGCCTTACTTTCTAATACAGAAAAATTGAATGATACAATGAATGATGGCGAGTGAAATTACGGGGAAGGAGTTCATTTAAGATTGAATGAATGCCTCTACTGAAAACACTATATTTTGTACACAAAAGTTGAAACTCGAATTTTCGAGATTCTCCATTTTACATTTGTAATGCACTTTGGGTTTCTGAAAAGAAAAGTGAGATACAAATCAAATGTATTATTATTACTAAAATGTCTAATAAAAACAAAATAAACTTCTGGATAGATCCATCATCCAAGTCACGGACTCAAGCAGCCAGACCTTGAATCTAGTGTTACTGCTGGGCTGTAAAAATCATGGGCTGATGCACACCCAAAACATTTGGTAAAGGTGCTGACTAACAGAGAGTAAACTGTCAAAAAAGAAAACAAGTTGCACACAATATATAGCAGGGGTACTCAAGTACTATTTGAGAAAGTCCAGTCACACAAATTTCCTAGATGGCAAAGGTTCAGATGGATACTGCCATATATCGGTGTAATAACAAACACGCACCTCGCAACTCATGGGAACCCAAACTGTTAACACCCCTCTAGTTTTAAAGCACATTTCCTGCAAATTCTACACATTTTGCCATATCTTTTGTTCATATACCTGAGTAACGTAACAAAATCAATGGGCACCCCGTAGGGGTCAAGGCCCCTAGGCACGTACTCTGGCCATACAAGATCTGGATAGCTGATTAGCTAACATGGGCTAGTTGATCAACTGGAAATTTCTGTCAGGGAATAAAGAGCTCTGTCAGCGATATAGCAGGCCTGCTGTTTCTGAATCTCTCGCGGACAGATGACGTAACAAATAGTACAGTAATCGTTCTTAAATCGAGCACCTGAACAAAAATCACACAAGATTTTAGTTCTGGGTTAACCGAGAAGCCCTGATACAGCTGGTGGTGTGCCAGCATTGTTGATTTAACACTCTGCACAGGAACAGGGAAAAGCCTCTGTTCCATTAACACTCAGTGTGTATGTGGGAGGGGGGCATACTCTCTCAGGGGATTCCAGACAGGAGCAAGGAGCGTATGTTCACAAGATAGCTTTAGCTTAGCAAAGAAAATGGAGGAAGGACATACCACAAAACAATTCATTCAAACTAAAACAGGTTTCAGTGCAGGGAAAGTATTTCAACATTATCATTAACTTAAAGCATCATTTAATAAAAAATAAACAATGCTTCCAAAGCGGCTCTGCCACAGCTTCACCACAACTGCTTCCCTCTCACCTGCACCTTTCCCTGGGCAGCCACACCACAACCAAAAGAAAGGTTATAAAGGGGCGGGGAAGCACAGTGAGAAAATCACATCACTCAATGAATCAAGCAATAAACTAGCTCTCACTTAAAAGCACATGGGCAGAATCAGGCACAGTAATTAAGAGCATTCGTCACACCTGTGACATTTATAAGACTTGTATGCCCTATAAACAATAATGAGTCGGTAGGACGTCATGAAATGGAAGCCTAAAGTCGTCAGGACGCTGTGTCATGGTCACCTGGAGGTTTTGTCTAGTTCCCGGTTGGTCATGGGGATGTCCCAGAGGACATTTTTAGGACTTTCATTGGCTATTGTCTCATGGTCCCCTAAAGGTCTCCTGAAGAATTGTGGGACGTTGTCACGTCCTGACCCTAGTAAGATGTTATTTTCTATAGTACAGTAGGTCAGGGCGTGACAGGGGGTGTTTTGGGTTGTTCTATGTTTTCTATTTCTATGTTTAAGTTCTAGTTTTTCTATTTCTATGTTGGGATTGTTTGGGTTGATCTCTAATTGGAGGCAGCTGATCCTCGTTGCCTCTGATTAGAGATCATATTTAAGTAGGGGTTTTTCTTCCTGGGTTTTGTGGGTAGTTGTTTTCTGTTTAGTGTATGTCACCTGACGGAACTGTTGTCCGTTGTTTTGTTGTTTTTGTTAAAGTGTATTCATTAAAAGTAAATATGAGCACTATACACGCTGCGCCTTGGTCCCCTTTATACGACCCGCGTTACAGACGTTGTGTCATGGTCCCCTGGAGGTTTTTGTCTAGTTCTCGGTTTGTCCCAGGGATGTCACCTGATGGTCACAAAGAAACGTTCCCGCCCAAAAATCTAACATTTTACCCAAGGCACGTGTACCCTACTTTCATTACACATTACCCCTTGTTACTGTTGCCAAGCCCATCAAGGCCCTGATTAGTGAATGAATCCAGTCACAGTTCAATTTATTTTGGCAATGCTAGGGACATCAACACACACACACACAAACAGTGATTTTAATGTACATATTGGACACACTTTGACATACAACATTACATTGTGTACAGTGTCTTCAGAAAGTATTCACACCCCTTGACTTTTTCCACATTTTGTTGTGTCACAGGCCTACATACAATACCCCATAATGTCAAAGTGCTATTATGTTTTTCTAAATGTTTACAAATTAATAAAAAATGAAAACGCTGAAATGTCTTGAGTCATTAAAGGAAACGGAATGGAGCTAAGCACAGACTAAATCCTAGAGGATAACCTGGTTCAGTCTACTTTCCAACAGACACTGGGAGACAAATTCACCTTTCAGCAGGACAATAACCTAAAACACAAGGCCAAATATATACTGGACTTGCTTACCAAGATGGCATTGAATGTTCCTGAGTAGCCTAGTTACAGTTTCACTTAAAATCGTCTTGAAAATCTACGGCAAGACTTGAAAATGGCTGTCTATCAATGATCAACAACCAACTTGACAGATCTTGAAGAATTTTTTTAATAATAATGTACACATGTACAATCCAGGTGTGCAAAGCTCTTAGAAACTTACCAAGGTAAAACAGCTGTAATTGCTGCCAAAGGTGCTTCTACAAAGTATTGACTCATGGGTGTGAATACTGATGTGAGATATTTCTGTCTTTCATTTTCAATATATTTGCAAATACTTCAAAAAACATGTTGTCACTTTGTCATTATGGGGTATTGTGTGTCGATCGGTTTGAAAAAAAAAAGAAAATCTACTTAATCAATTTTGAATGTAGACTGTAACACACGTGTCAAACTCATTCCACGGAGGACCGAGTGTCTGTGGGTTTTCGCTCCCCCCTTATCCTTAATTTAAGAATTAAGGTCACGGATTAGTAAGGAACTCCTCTCACCTGGTTGTCTAGGTTTTAACCGAAAGAAAGGAACAAAAAACAGCAGACACTAGGCCCTCCATGGAAGGAGTGTGACACCCCTGCTGTGACACAACTAAATGTGGACTAAGTCAAAGGGTATAAATACTTTCTGCTCAATGGTGGATCTATTCATAATTATTTAAGAGGTTTCATGTCCTTACCTGGGATTTCAACTCACAACCGCATTCCAATGTTCCTGCTACTCCACCATGTCTGTATTAATGACTGATTTCACCTATTATACTTATCATAGCAATTCAGAAGTAACATTAAAACAGAATAATATGCCCCACCAACATAAGACAACTATACTGATAACTAAATGAAATCAATGAGAGAATAGTCAGATTAACCCATAACTAAAATAGCAGTTCAGATGGCACTCTCTTCCTAACTGCAGAGATGTATTACAGGTAATTAATGTTTAGGGGACTTCTACATTTCTACAGATCAGCATACCCCAAATCCAGAAGTTGTGAGTTCAAATTCCAGTTGGGGTCATATTGAAAAGTCACTAATAAATGATCATGTCAAATACTGTAATTCATTCATGTTTTTTTTAACTATTTCAGATGAACAGCCTACCACTTATCATAAAACCCCCATACCATTTCATTACTTTACTTATACTGGTTTGGGACATCTGGGAGCCATCAAGTGTTGTCCTAAGCACTAGTAAAATGAAAGTCCTGAGAACAGCCTAAAAAGGTCCAGACACAGTCCTCAGTGATGTACTGGTAACTTACAGGGAACTACACAAAGGTCCCCCAGAGAATGTTACCTTTGGACTATCAAGTGACATTCTCAGAACATCAGTGGGATAACGTTACACCGGAACCCATAAGAAACCTAATGGGAACGCCGCCAAATGTCTTCAGGACGTCCCAATTGCTGGGTGTTGCCACGGTGAGGCCTCTCTTAGGATGAAGTTCACCTCTCATCAATCATGAACCATGCTGGGATGCACCAAGTTCTTTATATTTTGTATTATTGCATTGGGCAATCTTTTAAAAAAAATATGCTAACACTTGCAAAGTTTGTATATAAACAAGACTAGCTTCACATTAATACAATGTGAAATGGTATTTTCTATGGTTCTATTCCACCAGTGCAACAAGAGTGGAAAAAACACCAGATCAGCGATACTCCAGACACAATAACGCATATAAAGATCTCCCTCGCCCTCCATTTGGAAATCTGACCATAATTCTATCCTCCTGATCCCTGCTTACATGTAAAAATTCTAATCAGGAAGTACCAGTGACGTGCTCAATACGGAAGTGGTCCAATGAAGCCGATGGTAAGCTACAGGACTGTTTCACTAGCACAGACTGGAATAAGCTCTGGGATTCATCCGATAACATTGAGGAGTTTACCACATCAGTCACTGGCTTCATAAATAAGTGCATTGACGACGTCATTCCCACAGTGACGGTACATACATATCCCTATCCGAAGCCATCGATTACAGGCAACATCCGCACTGAGCTAGAGGCTAGAGCTACAGCTTTCAAGAAGCGGGACGCTAATCTGGACGCTTACTAGAAATCCTGCTACGACCACCGACGAGCCATTAAACAGTCAAAACATATATTTGCAAATACTTCAAAAAACATGTTGTCACTTTGTCATTATGGGGTATTGTGTGTCGATCGGTTTGAAAAAAAAAAGAAAATCTACTTAATCAATTTTGAATTTAGGCTGTAACACACGTGTCAAACTCATTCCACGGAGGACCGAGTGTCTGTGGGTCCTACAATTCCGGCTCTAACGTTCGTCGGAAGTGACAGGGCTTGCAAACTATCACGGATTACAAAGGGAAACCCAGCAACGAGATGCCGTGTGACGCGAGCCTACTAGACAAGCTAAATTCAATGCATGAGAGCACCAGCTGTTCCAGATGACTGTGTGATCTCACTCTCCATAGCCAATGTGAACAAGACCTTTAAACAAGTAAACATTCACAAGGCCGTGGGTCCAGACGAATTACCAGGACGCATACTCAGAGCATGCGCTGACCACCTGGCAAGTGTCTTCACTGACATTTTCAACCTCTCTCTGACCCAGTCTGTAACACCTACATGTTTCAAGCGGACCACCATAGTCCCTGTGCCCAAGAACGCCAAGGTATCATGTCTAAATGACTATCACCCCATAGCACTCACATCTGCAGCCATGAAATGCTTTGAAAGGCTGGTCATGGCTCACATCAACACCATCATCCCAGACACCCTGGACCCACTCCAATTCACATACCGCCCCAACAGATCCACAGATGACACTGCATGAGATTGGCTGCATCACCGCTTGGTATGGCAACTGCTTGGCATCCAACTGCAAGGCGCTACAAAGGGTAGTGCGTACGGCCCGGTACATCACTGGGGCCAAGGTTCCTGACATCCAGGACCTATATACTAGGCGGTGTCAGAGGAAGGCCCCAAAAATTGTCAAGACTACAGTCTCCCAAGTCATAAACTGTTCTCTCTGCTACAGCACGGCAAGCGGTACCGGAGCGCCAAGTCTAGGACCAAAATGCTCCTTAACAGCTTCTACTCCGAAGCCATAAGAATGCTGAACAATTAATCAAATGGCCACCCATTTGATTAAAGGGCTTGTAAGTAAGCATTTCACGGTAAGGTCTACACCTGTTGTATTAGGCGCATGTAACAAATACAATTTGATTCGATTTGATCAAAAATAGATGTTGAATTGATGTCTGTGCAAAGCAGGATGTAGTTGGTGCTTCACTCTGCTGGAGGTAATAAAGACTTAACTCCAGTGCTATAAATCTTAGCTATAATACTCCCTGATATCTCCAGTGTCCCGAAACGTCAGTTCACTCGGTTTAGTCATTCAATGAATACCTGGAAGAGTTATTGAGTGTGTTACTTTCATTATCTTCTCAACGCTATCTGATCATAGCAAATACAGCCACCTGCACTCATATTGATTGTATTAATAAGGTAAGTGGTCCCTCTCCATTGTAGCATGTTGAGCTAGCAGGCGCCACCACTAAGCTAGGGTGGCTTTACTGAGCTCTGGCCGAAAGATTGAGGAAGGCCAAAGTTGATAAGACACAACTAGCGAGACGGGTAAGTCATACCAATTACAATTACATTTTTTAAAATGTAACCTTCATTTAACAAGTCAGTTAAGAAACAAATTGTTATGTACAATGACATGTGTCTTGGACGGTCACCAGCAACACAAGATAAACATAATTTCTCATCAAGCCTACTCATTTCTACGGGGCACATGTTATGTAGCATGATGGAGACATTTGAATGAACAGACCATCAATATGGCATGAGTGAGGCAGCATAACAAGCAAAGGGACCTGGAAGTGTGAACTCGCATTGTCATCGTTTTAGGTTAATTGCAGGTCTGAACTTTGTTCACAACACTAGGGGATAAAAACAACGCACCCTTTCAGAATCAGCTTTCAAAGAACAAAAGGGACCACAACAGTTAGCTGCGTTCAGTGAGAGAAAAAAACGTGCTGCACCGTTCAATTAAATGGAAACGGTGCTGTTCTGAACGACTAGTTAAAAACAGGAGGGGTTCACCTCACTGTCAGCATGGCCGCTGCACTTTAAATGCGTCAGTCATTGCTTCAAGCCACACCCACCAAACACACGTACCTCAAAGTCTGTTCAAGAACGTACAAGAGCGTTTTGGGAAAGCATGTCATTCAATACAAACCGTTCCGCAACATGTCAAACGTACACCCTTGTTGTAAAATGGAGGAGAATATAACACCTACACCTTGATAAGGCAATAGGCTAACGTCATGTTATTTGGTGAAATAGGGGTACGCCTAACAGGCTAGGCAGTTTAGATATGTAAGCCTATCTGCCCTTTTCTAATCTCAAAATAGAGGGTCATAATCAGATTTGTGAGTGGTTTTCATTTGTAGCCAGAGCTCAGAGCTAAGCAGCTAAATAGATTTTGTTTTTAGTGCAAATATGTACAAAATAAGTCTCTTAGCCTAGCGGTTTTCCTCCTGTACAGAAAGTAGGTCATAGGCCACACGGAAAACAAACAAAGGCTTGAAGTCACAGAAAGAATAGTGGTTGCGAAAGTTGACTTTGAAGTTATTTTGTGTGTCATATTTGAGCATAGACCAATGTTCAAGCGTACGGACACTCCAGAGCAAATGTGAGTCATATTGAGTGTACAGTGGATTCTGCAGATGTCATCCAAACTGCTAGCAAACCTGTCTCTCTGTCACATCCTCTCTTTAGCTAAATGTTCCTATGATGTGCTTCCTTAGGGCTCTCATTGCTTCCTAAACTTCAGCTCACTCATCTTCGATCACTCACTGAGAACATGCTTTGCCAGAAATGTAGGCTAACACTCAATACACCTCTTTGAGCCCAGGCAAAATCTTATATTTTGAGATTGTCTAAGTCTACTCGTTTTTCTAAATTATTCCCAACAAAACTGTTTTTCTTTTACACAGACCCCAGTGTACTACAGCACAACAGTAGGGTTATTATTGTGCCATATGTAGGCCATCTGAGGAAGAGAAAGGGATCACTTACTTATGTGGTCATTTTTCTTATAGGTGGCGTCGTGTGACACACCAGGGACATTAACTCACTTTAAAGACTATCCCTGATAGGATGACATCACCCCAGCCTATACTGTATACCTGTGTGTGTAGGATCAGGAGGCTGATGATCCATCTGCCTTCAGCCTGTTGCCAGCTTATAGCAGTATTTTACTAGTGTTATAGCACCACTGTACAGGGCATCTCCACAGGGATTTCAGTCTATGAAAACGGAGCTACGGAGCTCTATTTGAATCTGCATCGCATTCCCAAAATTAAACCGCACCAAATTATGTCGAACTACGGAAAGAGCTACACGAACGAACCTCCGTCGAATCCGTTGCCGATCTGTTGTCAACAGCGTAGAGCCTTTAAGTCTGGTAAGAATCCACTGAAGCAGTCTGCCGGCCTTCCTTTCTGGGGGTCTATTTCTGACAATGACTAAAGCACAAACAGATTTGCTTCCAGGCTAGGGATGTACACTTTCATTAAAGAAGTAGTCGGCTACTTCTGACTAAACATGATTTTTCAGGAGGTGACCATTCGTGCCTCCCTGTTCCACCAGAACTTGTGTAGATTGACAGACACACAGCTGGGAATGATAGGCCTACTAACATGCCTGGCTCTAACCCCTCTATCCCTCTCCTTCCAGACATGGCGCAGCCTATCCAACAGCTCACATCAGACAGAGAGAGCACAACGGACAGGGAGAAAGCCCCTTTTACACTTGTCACACGCAAAGAGAAGGTAAGCTAAGCTAGCTCCTTCTGTGCGCCCTCTGTCGCCATTAGGGAAAGATGGACTAGTCGACAGGCAGTTGCTTTATATAGCCTGTCTTCTATCTGTCACACCCTGATCTGTTTCACCTGTCCTCGTTATTGTCTCCACCCCTCCAAGTGTTGCTTGTTTTCCCCAGTGTATTTATCCCTGTGTTTCCTGTCTCTCTGTGCCAGTTTGTCTTGTATGTCCAAGCCTACCAGTGGGTTTTCCCCATATTCCTGCTTTGCCTTGTCTCCTTTTTCTAGTCCTCCCGGTTTTGACCCTTGCCTGTTCTGGACTCTGTACCCGCCTGCCTGACCATTCTGCCTGCCCTGACCTCAAGCCTGCCTGCCACTCTGTACCTCCTGGACTCTGATCTGGTTATGACCTTTTGCCTGTCCACGACCATTCTCTTGCCTATTCCCTTTGGATTTATTAAACATCTTAAACTCCAACCATCTGCCTCCTGTGTCTGCATTTGGGTCTCGCCTAGTGTTATGATAGTATCCTTGGCTTGAGTTCATTGAGTTTGAGTAAACAGGGGAGAATTGTTAGAGTATTGACGCATGCCTTTGAGCCAGAGAAGATGGCTAGATACAGTATATAGGAACAAATCAGTCTCTACAGTACCACTTTCTAGGTCTCTCTCTCTCTCGCTTGCTCTATTGCTATCAATCCCTTCTACAGTGCGCTCTGTAAAGCATTTTTTCTTCTTTTGGCTGTATACTCCAAAAGTTTGGATTTGAAACCAAACAATGTAAGGTTAAGTGCTGACTTTCAGCTTTAATTTTAGGGTATTTTCATACATATCGGGTGAACCATTTAGAACTGTTTGTATGGATAATCATGAATAATGATGAGTGAGAACGTTAGACGCACACATCATACCCCAAAGACAAGCTAACCTCTCACCCTTACAATGGCAGAGGAGGTTAGACTTTTTGTGGGTCTCCCGAGTGGCACAGTGGTCTAAGGCACTGCATTGCTGACGTGGTCTTCCTGTCTGGGTTGGCGCCCCCCCCCCCCCCCCCCCCCCCCCCCCTTGGGTTGTGCCGTGGCAGAGATCTTTGTGGGCTATACTCGGCCTTGTCTCAGGATGGTAAGTTGGTGTTTGAAAATATCCCTCTAGTGGTGTGGGGGCTGTGGTTTGGTAAAGTGGGTGGTGTTATATCCTGCCTGTTTGGCCCTGTCCGGGGGTATCATCGGATGGGGCCACAGTGTCTCCTGACCCCTCCTGTCTCAGCCTCCAGTATTTATGCTGCAGTAGTTTATGTGTCAGGGGGGCTAGGGTCAGTCTGTTATATCTGGAGTATTTCTCCTGTCTTATCCAGTGTCCTGTGTGAATTTAAGTATTCTCTCTCTAATTCTCTCTTTCTCTCTTTCTTTCTTTCTGTCTTTCTTTCTTTCTTTCTCTCTCTCGGAGGACCTGAGCCCTAGGACCATGCCTCAGGACTACCTGGCATGATGACTCCTTGCTGTCCCCAGTCCACCTTGCCGTGCTGCTGCTCCAGTTTCAACTGTTCTGCCTGTGGCTATGGAACCCTGACCAGTTCACCGGACGTGCTACCTGTCCCAGACCTGCTGTTTTCAACTCTCTAGAGACAGCAGGAGCGGTAGAGATACTCTCAATGATCGGCTATGAAAAGCCAACTGACATTTACTCCTGAGGTGCTGACCTGTTGCACCCTCGACAACTACTGTGATTATTATTATTTGACCCTGCTGGTCATTTATGAACATTTGAACATCTTGGCCATGTTCTGTTATAATCTCCACCCGGCACAGCCAGAAGAGGACTGGCTACCCCTCATAGCCTGGTTCCTCTCTAGGTTTCTTCCTAGGTTTTGGCCTTTCTAGGGAGTTTTTCCTAGCAACTGTGCTTCTACACCTGCATTGCTTGCTGTTTGGGGTTTTAGGCTGGGTTTCTGTACAGCACTTTGAGATATCAGCTGATGTAAGAAGGGCTATATAAATACATTTGATTTGATTGCAGTTGCTAGCTGTGCCACTAGAGATCCTGGTTTGAGTCCGGGCTGTCACAGCCGGCCGTGACCGGGAGACCCATGGGGCGGCGCACCATTGGCCCAGCATCGTCTGGGTTAGGGGAAGGTTTGGTCGGCAGGGATGTCCTTGTCCCATCGCGCTCTAGCGACTCCTGTGGCGGGCCGGGCGCATGCACGCTAACACGGTCACCAGCTGTATGGTGTTTCCTCCAACACATTGGTGTGGCTGGCTTCCAGGTTAAATGGGCATTGTGTCAAGAAGCAGTGCTGCTAGGTTGGGTCGTGTTTCGGAGGACGCATGGCTCTCGACCTTCGCCTCTCCCGAGTCCGTACGGGAGTTGCAGCGATGAGACAAGACTGTAACCAATTGGATACCACAAAATTGGGGCGAAAAAGGGGTAAAAACATATATTTAAAAAGAATATTAACTAAAATATAAAAAAGATTAAAAAAATTGGTGGAGGTATGATATTAGTGCATCTAACTTTCTCACTCATCATTATTCACGATTCATTCAGGATTATCCGTAATCATGGTAGCATCTACATTAATGTAGAAGTGTTAAGAAACATATTATATTCTTATTTACAATACATGTGACTCCAAAATGACACAATACATTATTTACCATTCATTTCTATTGGGCACAAAATAATCTTAAACACAACCAAATCAAACAGCAAATGCATCCAACAAATGTGTAGAGTCACAAGCTTTATGTAGTCATTGTGTGCTATGAATATGGGAGTAGGTGCCGGGGTATGGTAGTAGGTGCCGGGCTCAACTGTTTGTGTCAAGAACTGCAACGCTGCTAGGTTTTTAACGAATGGTTCATCACCTAAAGGACATCCAGCCAACTTGCCCGACGAATTGAGGCTGTTCTGAGGGCAAAAGGGGGGGCTGCAACCAATGTTCACTTTAATTCTAATTAGCAGTGAACACTGAGGCTGTACCCTTACAGTTTTAGACAGTAGCCAATAGGCTATTGTGGCTATTTGAGCATAATATAGGCCTACCAACAAAACCAATGGAGCAAATCCCAGAACATTTTCACATGGAAATTGCTTTTGATTTCTATGATATAGCCTACAGTAGCCTATATGAGGTGTTCAATGCAGGTCTACATTGCATGAGACTTTAAAAAACGTTTTTACATTATCAAGGGCAAGACATGAATTCATTATTGTTTACTTGGTCTGTAACACCATTGGCCAAATCGGTGACTGTACATTGCATTGCATTGTGTTGTAAGAAACCACAAAATAGAATGTATTATTATTACCACACAGAGAATTCGACAATGTAGGCTACCCCTCTGCCTATTGGCTTATTTGTATATTCAAGCATTTCTCAAAATACAACACTGCCCCTTTAATTAAGACAAGCTTTTTACCTGACTGGCTTTTCAAAGACAGCTTGAAATGTAGCCTACACGTTTTGTGCTCTTGTAAGAGGCAGTAACTCCCCATTGCTGACCTATACATATCTATCATCCAGCTAATAACTGGCTAACTAGCAAAGAGTTGTGCACACCCGTGGCTCTGCGCTGATCTGAAAAGCGTATTCACTCGCGGGTGATTGAACGACCACTTGTGGGCTACACCCGCCAATATAATTCTACTCTGTTGCGCTCTAGCTCTGCCTACAACAAAATCACAGGCTCAATCTTGCAAACTCCCGATTTGTTTTGGTTTGTTGCATAACACGTGATGCTATTATGACCTTGCAGCCCTTCACTCATATCCAGCACCATCCGCATCCCCTGATTCTTCTTAGGCACTCCGCTGGGTGGCTTCCCAGTGTATACTTACATATTCCATGCATAGCTTGATTTGGCGTCACATGCTGCCCATATTTTGATGCCATATTTTTCAGGCTTGTTTGGCATATACTTTCAGAAGGATGAGCATCCTCTGAATGGAACAAGGCGTTCATCCACTGTAACATGAGGACCAGGATTGTACAGTAACTGTAGAATATCCATCCATTTGTCCCATAAATATCTGATTTCAGCTAGTTTGTCTCTTTCACATTGACCGGGTTTGGTATCACGGTTATACAAACGGGTGGAAATTCTACAGTTACTGTACAATCCTGGTCCTCATGTTACAGTGGATGAACGCCTTGTTCCATTCAGAGGATGCTGTCCCTTCTAGCAGTATATGCCAAACAAGCCTGAAAAATATGGCCGAGCAGCTGCACACAAACCTAAGATAATCATGTGCAATGCCAAGCTTTGGCTGGAGTGGTGTAAAGCTCGCCACCAATGGTCTCTGGAGCAGTGGAAACGCGTTCTCTGGAGTGATGAATCACGCTTCACCATCTGGCAGTCCGACGGACGAATCTGGGTTTGGCAGATACCAGGAGAACGCTACCTGCCCCAATGCATAGTGCCAACTGTAAAGTTTGGTGGACGAGCAATAATGGTCTAGGGCTGTTTTTCATGGTTCGAGCTAGGCCCCTTAGTTCCAGTGAAGGTCAAACTTAACGCCACAGCATACAATTACATTTTAGACGATGCTGTGCTTCCAACTTTGTGGCAACAGTTTGGGGAAGGCCCTTTCCTGTTTCAGCATGACAATGCCCCCATGCACAAAGTGATGTCCATACAGAAATGATTGGCCGAGATCGGTGTGGAAGAACTTGATTGGCCTGCACAGAGACCTGACCTCAACCCCATCGAACACCTTTGGGCTGAATTGGAACGCCGGTTGCGAGCCAGGTCTAATCGTCCAACATCAGTGCCCCACCTCACTAAAGCTCTTGTGGCTGAATGGATGCAAGTCCCCGTAGCAATGTTCCAACATCTACTGGAAAGCCTTCCCAGAAGAGTGGAGGCTGTTATAGCAGGACCAACTCCATATCAATGCCCATGATTTTGGAATGAGAAGCTCGACAAGCAAATGCTCACATACTTTTGGTTATGTAGTGTGTATATATGCTATAATAAACGGGATATCTTGGTAGCCAGGCTAACAAAGTATATTGTTGTTGACCGTATACTTTATTGACGCTTTAAAGCTGTGTTTACATTTCATTGCATTCATTAAATCCCTGGTTGTCATTGTTATAGTTTTTTTGCCAGTCGATGTATACTGAACAAAAATATAAACGCATCATGCAATTATTTCAAAGATTTTACTGAGTTTCAGTTCATATAAGGAAATCAGTCAATTTAAATAAATAAATGAATCCCTAATCTATGAATTTCACATTACTGGGCAGGGGAGGGCATAGGCCATGGGTGGGCCTGCGAGGGCATAGGCCCACCCACTTGGAAGCCCAGCCAATCAGACTGAGTTTTTCCCCTCAAAGGGCTTTATTACAGACAGAAATACTCCTCACCAACCAGCTGTGTAATGATCATGCTGTTTAATCAGTTTGTTGATATACTGCTCAAAAAAATTAAGGGAACACTTAAACAACACATCCTAGATCTGAATGAAATAAATAATGTTATTAAATACTTTTTTCTTTACATAGTTGAATGTGCTGACAACAAAATCACACAAAAATAATCAATGGAAATCCAATTTATCAACCCATGGAGGTCTGGAATTGGAGTCCCACTCAAAATTAAAGTGGAAAACCACACTACAGGCTGATCCAACTTTGATGTAATGTCCTTAAAACAAGTCAAAATGAGGCTCAGTAGTGTGTGTGGCCTCCACGTGCCTGTATGACCTTCCTACAACGCCTGGGCATGCTCCTGATGAGGTGGCGGATGGTCTCCTGAGGGATCTCCTCCCAGACCTGGACTAAAGCATCCGCCAACTCCTGGACAGTCTGTGGTGCAACGTGGCGTTGGTGGATGGAGCGAGACATGATGTCCCAGATGTGCTCAATTGGATTCAGCTCTGGGGAACAAGCGGGCCAGTCCATAGCATCAATGCCTTCCTCTTGCAGGAACTGCTGACACACTCCAGCCACATGAGGTCTAGCATTGTCTTGCATTAGGAGGAACCCAGGGCCAACCGCACCAGCATATGGGCTCAC
The DNA here is from genome assembly GCF_965601325.2 of Salmo salar. Classification (NCBI taxonomy): domain Eukaryota; kingdom Metazoa; phylum Chordata; class Actinopteri; order Salmoniformes; family Salmonidae; genus Salmo; species Salmo salar. The sequence goes on from NC_138305.1 coordinate 57,617,493, forward strand.
AAGGGGTCTGAGGATCTCATCTCGGTACCTAATGGCAGTCAGGCTACCTCTGGCGAGCACATGGAGGGCTGTGCGGCCCCCCAAAGAAATGCCACCCCACACCATGACTGACCCACCGCCAAACCGGTCATGCTGGAGGATGTTGCAGGCAGCAGAACGTTCTCCACGGCGTCTCCAGACTCTGTCACGTCTGTCACGTGCTCAGTGTGAACCTGCTTTCATCTGTGAAGAGCACAGGGCGCCAGTGGCGAATTTGCCAATCTTGGTGTTCTCTGGCAAATGCCAAACGTCCTGCACGGTGTTGGGCTGTAAGCACAACCCCCACCTGTGGACGTCGGGCCCTCATACCACCCTCATGGAGTCTGTTTCTGACCGTTTGAGCAGACACATGCACATTTGTGGCCTGCTGGAGGTCATTTTGCAGGGCTCTGGCAGTGCTTCTCCTGCTCCTCCTTGCACAAAGGCGGAGGTAGCGGTCCTGTTGCTGGGTTGTTGCCCTCCTACGGCCTCCTCCACATCTCCTGATGTACTGGCTTGTCTTCTGGTAGCGCCTCCATGCTCTGGACACTATGCTGACAGACACAGCAAACCTTCTTGCCACAGCCCGCATTTGATGTGCCATCCTGGATGAGCTGCACTACCTGAGCCACTTGTGTGGGTTGTAGACTCCGTCTCATGCTACCACTAGAGTGAAAGCACCGCCAGCATTGAAAAGTGACCAAAACATCAGCCAGGAAGCATAGGAACTGAGAAGTGGTCTGTGGTCCCCACCTGCAGAACCACTCCTTTATTGGGGGTGTCTTGCTAATTGCCTATAATTTCCACATGTTGTCTATTCCATTTGCACAACAGCATGTGAAATTTATTGTCAATCAGTGTTGCTTCCTAAGTGGACAGTTTGATTTCACAGAAGTGTGATTGACTTGGAGTTACATTGTGTTGTTTAAGTGTTCCCTTTATTTTTTTGAGCAGTGTAGTTCTCACTCCTATTTTCATAGCATTTTATATTTTCATCAGTAGACAGACACATGTGATATATCAGTCAGGCCTAAACCAGGTGTTTATAAACCTCAGGTAATGTGTTCATGGTTTCTCGACTATTATTTCAGCAACAAACTGTAGTAGGAAGGAGTCAATGCAAAAGTAGTCACTAACATTTGTCTATTTTTGTTTTTACAAAAGATAAGTAAAAAAAACTGTTGTCTGTCTATAGCTTTGCCTCTTGACGGAATACAACTTATTAACTGCTATACAAAGATTTACCACCAAAATGTTGTAAATATTTTTGTAAGGGATTCACTGATTATACAGACTAAGGTGGGACTCTTTAATACACTTCAGTTGTGGAAGAATGAGTTTAGAACACAGGCAAAGCCGGGGAAAAGGACTGATATGGTTTCTCTAACACATCTCTACCACAAGGTGGCATCGGAAGGAATTTGATTTACAATAAATTGCAACCCCATGCACGGTCTTGAAGAACATGTCCATATATATAACTGACCACATTATCACTTGCAATTTTCTTACAGGTGGTTTCATTAAATGCACATTATTAATTTGCAATATTCAACATGAATATACACATTGTATTTTCTATTATTTTTTTATGAAAAAAATACAAAGAACTGCATCAAATGTCAGATTTCTTTGTCAGATTTTGCAATCAAAGTCGAAATAATTATTTTCTGGTCCTGTAAAATATATTTATTAAGCAAAGCACTAATGATGATGATCTCCCTTTGCACCAAGGCAAGCCAAACCGCAAAAAAATACAGTTTTTTTGCAGGTTAGGGGAATTTAAGCAGCAGGTTATGAGACGGAGGTTATGGTTGGTGTTAGGGTTGGCGAAAATGCTCTCCTAACCTGCTACGAAAATCACTTTGTATCGAAGTGGAGTGAAAAGTGTCCCAAAGACTTTACGCCTCCGGTCCTCCCACAACGGAGGTGAAAGTTCAGCAGTGCGCCTTGTAAAATGGCGGCTGAATTGACTAGAGAGTGGAGCGATGAGCAGCTCAAAAGTGATGATCTATCCAAAAAAGACGTTATTAAGTTCATTCAGGACAATGCGGCCCACTCGGTATGTTTTATGTTTGATCAATGCATGCATTGATTTAACAGCACTAACTAAAACGCCATTGCTCACTTTTAGTGCGCACGCATGGTGATATCAGTTACCTCCGCATTGGCGCACCACTGCCAATTTAGCTTGATGCTAGCTTGTTAGCCTAGCATGTAACAGTTCAACATGGCATGCATGTATAGTCCCATTCGTTCTGTATATCACCGTGCCGTGTCAAGTTTTTTGATACGACTACTTATTTAACTTTGAATATATTTTTCGCCGTTGGGCCAACCGGTAGCAAATGCGTTATTGCACCAGACCGTAAACAACAAGCTACGAATCAGAGATGGTGTTAGCCCGGTGTTTTGGGTTAGTCTGGTTAACACCTCAAATCAATGTGTAGGCTAAACAGTAACATGCTTACGTATAGGCCTTTCCCAACAATGCAGAATATATTGAGAAAATATTTGAAAAAATATATATAATAAATACACAATGGGCAGTGGTAGCTTGGTTATATACATAGGGTATATTTAGGTAGGTACAGTACATTCGGAAAGTATTCAGACTCCTTTACTTTTTCCACATTTTGTTACAGCCTTATTGTAAAATGTATAAAATATTTTTTTTCCCTCATCAATCTACGCACAATACCCCATAGCAATAAAGCGAAAACAGGTTTTTAGAATTGTATTTTTTTTTTTACGTATTTATATAAGTATTTAGACCCTTTGCTATGAGACTCGAAATTGACCTCCAGTGCATCCTATTTCCATTGATCATCCTTGAGATGTTTCTACAACTTGATTGGAGTCCACTTGTGGTCAATTCAATGTATTGTACTTGGTTTGGAAAGGCACTGTCTATATAAGGTCCCACAGTTGACAGTGCATGTCAGAGCAAAAACCAAGCCATGACGTAGAAGGAATTGTCTGTAGAGCTCAGACAGGATTGTGTTGAGGCACAGATCTGGGGAAGCTTACCAAAAAATGTATGTAGCATTGAAGGTCCCCAGGAACACAGTGACCTCCATCATTCTTAAATGGAAGAAGTTTGGAACCACCAATACTCTTCCTGGGAGACTAGTAATGGAGGGAAAGATGAACGTAGCAAAGTACAGAGAGATCCTTGATGAAAACCTTCTCCAGAGTGCTCAGGATTTCACTTGGGTGAAGGTTCACCTTCCAACAGGACAACGAACCTAAGCACACAGCCAAGACAATACAGGAGTGGCTTCGGGACAAGTCTCTGAATGTTCTTGAGTGGCCCAGCCAGAGCGTGGACTTGAACCCGATTGAGCATCTCTGGAGAGATCTGAAAATAGCTGTGCAGCAACGCTCCCCATCCAACCTGACAGCTTGAGAGGATCTGCAGAGAAGAATGGGAGAAACTCCCCAAATACAGCTGTGCCAAGCGTGTAGTGTCATACCCAAGAAGACTCGAGGCTGTAAACTGCTGCCAAACGTACTGAGTAAAGGGTCTGCATGCTTATGTAAATGTGATTTTTACGTTTTTATTATGAACTCGGCAGCCAAAAACCTGTGGAACGGTCGTTAAGACACTAACAGCTTACAGACGGTAGGCAATTAAGGTCACAGTTATGAAAACTTAGGACACTAGAGAGGCCTTTCTACTGACTCTGAAAAACACCAAAAGAAAGATGTCCAGGGTCCCTGCTCATCAGCGTGAACGTGCCTTAGGCATGCTGCAAGGAGGCATGAGGACTGCAGATGTGGCCAGGGCAATAACTTGCAATGTCTGTACTGTGAGATGCCTAAGACAGCGCTACAGGGAGACAGGACGGACAGCTGATCGTCCTCTCAGTGGCAGACCACATGTAACAACAGCTGCACAGGATCGGTACATCTGAACATCACACCTGCGGGACAGGTACAAGATGGCAACAACAACTGCTCGAGTTACACCAGCAACGCACAATACCTCCATCAGTGCTCAGACTGTCCGCAATAGGCTAAGAGAGGCTGGACTGAGGGCTTGTAGGCCTGTTGTAAGGCAGGTCCTCACCAGACATCGCAGGCAACAACATCGCCTATTAGCACAAACCCACCGTCGCTGGACCAGACAGGATTGGAAAAAAGTGCTCTTCTCTGACCAATCAATCAATCAAATGTATTTATAAAGCCATTTTTACATCAGCCGATGTCACAAAGTGCTATACAGAAACCCAGCCTAAAACCCCAAACAGCAAGCAATTACATTCTGTTACATTGTAGATCTCGACATAACCAAATAGTACTTAGTTCTACTTTTGTTTTGATATTCTGCACTGTACACAATGCACTCCTCTACCCTTTTCTTCTAGCCTACATTCAGTCACAACAACCTTCACCAGAGTGGTTTGGATGATATAGTGCATCACACAGACGGGGTGAGAGGAGGACAGATGTATCGCCCTGAGTCAATTATACAGAGAGACCAGCCCTCCAGTGATAGCTACTGACGAGTCGCGGTTTTGTCTCACCAGGGTTGATGGTCGGATTTGCGTTTATCGTCGAAGGCATGAGCGTTACACCGAGGCCTGTACTCTGGAGCATGATCGATTTGGAGGTGGAGGGTCCGTCATGGTCTGGGGCGGTGTGCCACAGCATCATCGAACTGAGCTTGTTGTCATTGCAGGCAATCTCAACGCTGTGCGTTACAGGGAAGACATCCTCCTCCCTCATGTGGTACCATTCCTGCAGGCTCATCCTGACATGACCCTCCAGCATGACAATGCCACCAGCCATACTGCTCATTCTGTGCGTGATTTCCTGCAAGACAGGAATGTCAGTGTTCTGCCATGGCCAGCGAAGAGCCTGGATCTCAATCCCATTGAGCACGTCTCGGACTTGTTGGATCAACGGTTGAGGGCTAGGGCCATTCCCCCCAGAAATGTCCGGGAATTTGCAGGTGCCTTGGTGGAAGAGTGGGGTAACATCTCACAGCAAGAACTGGCAAATCTGGTGCAGTCCATGAGGAGGAGATGCACTGCCGTACTTAATGTAGCTGGTGGCCCCACCAGATACTGACTGTTACTTTTGATTTTGATAATGTGTTCAGGGACACATTATTACATTTCTGTTAGTGACATGTCTTTGGAACTTGTTCATTTTATGTCTCAGTTGTTGAATTATGTTCATACAAATATTTACACATCTTTAGTTTGCTGAAAATAAACGCAGTTGACAGTGAGAGGACATTTCTTTTTTTGCAGAGTTTATTTATATTTGCAAAAATGTATAGAAACCTGTTTCTGCTTTGTCATTTTGGGGTATTGTGTGTAGATTGGAGATAAACAAATAATACAAATTAATACATTTTAGGATAAGGCTGTAACATAACAAAATGTGGAAAAAGTCAAGGGGTCTGAATACTTTCCAAATGCTCTGTAGATATGTACATGTGTAAAGTGACTAGGAAACAGGATAGATAGACAATAGCAGCAGTGTATATGTCGGCGTGAGTGTGGTGGTAGAGTCAGCGTTACTGCAAAAAGGGTCAATGTCGATAGTACGGGTAGCCGCTTGCTTGGGGTAGAAGCTGTTCATGAGCCTTTTGGTTCCAGACTTAGGTACCGTTTGCCGTGCGGTAGCAGAGCAAACAGTTTATGACTTGTGTCTTTGACAATTTTTAGGGCCTTCCTCTTACACCGCCTGGTATAGAGTTACTGGATGGCAAGTAGTTCGACCCCTCTGTAGCGCGTACTACATAGTGCAAAGACGCTGTCGGTGTGTTCAAACTGTTAGTTAGCCCTCTGTCTTCCGTCTGTTTTGCATGAACATGCTGTAATATGGCTGCGTGGGAACCCAAACCTTCAAAGTTTTTACAAATGTTTATGTTTAACATTTTTGTTTTGAAGAAGATAAAATAATGTTGCACTGATATGAAAGATACATTATGTTTCCAAAACCGTACTACAAGCTATGCATGTTTAATTGCAGTCGGGGCTCTTAACTTCCCTGGCCAGAAGATACCTTCATTAATAGATACAAAATGTAGTTAGTCTATGAATGGGCTCGCTAACCTAAATCGACGTCATTATGTCCCATGAGTCACGTCAGCCAGGCTTGTTTTTTGGTCGCCAATTTTGGGAAATAATAATAATGCAAAAGCATCAATTTGCACCAAAGGGTTGAGTGTTGCTTTCATGCCACAACTACCCTCTTTGACGTCATTACTTTTCTTTTCCAGTTTCTTGCCGAGCACAAGCTGATGGGAAATATCAAGAATGTCGCAAAAACGGCGAAGAAAGAGCAACTGATTATTGCCTACAATGACTTGTTTGAGAGCAAGGTAGGTGGACAACATGGATGGAGTGATGTATATTTTAGAAGCATATGGCATGACATTATAAGATGTGAATTATGAATGATAAGATCGTTTTTTTGTTTGTGCGACTAACAGAGGTTTTTAGGGTCGGAACCCATTGAAGATGTGACAGAGCATGTGAAAAATGTGAAGATTGACGACAAGCCCAAAGAAGTTGTGGAAGTCGTGGATGAGGTAAACGACCCATGTTTGAAAAGCTTTTGATTCAACGTTTCCCGCTGAAATAAGCATCAGGGTAAAAGTGTTGAACAAAATTGAACAAATCTCGAAGTTACTGCAACTCCACTACATCCAATTTCCACTGGTTGTCAGAATAATTGTATTGTTAAAATGGTCACTTGTGTTATGCATTTGAATTCCCAGGGTCCTCCTAAGTTCTTTAAGTCTGTGCTGAAGAAAGGAGACAAGACTAACTTCCCTAAGAAGGGAGACAATGTGAGCTGTTGGTACACTGGCTCCCTGGAGGACGGCACAGTGTTCGACACCAACATCCCTGCAAGTATGTTTTCTCTCTCGTACACATACATGCAGACTATCTCTGTCTCAAACACACATATTGTCACTCTGTCACACACACTCCCTTCTCCTCAATTATCTTTCTCTCATTAATACCAATAATGATTTGACTTTCCTCTGTCCTCCCCTCTCCAGCTGCCAGAAAGAAGAAACAGAGCAAGCCACTGAGCTTCAAAGTTGGCCTGGGCCGGGTCATCAGAGGGGTAAGACCATAGAGAGATTGATGTTATATTTCGGGCTTCTGAGTGGCGCAGCGGTCTAAGGCACTGCATCTCAGTGCAGGAGGTGTTACTAATGTCCCTGGTTTCAAATCCAGGCTGTATCACATCCAACCGTGATTGGGAGTCCCATAGGGCGGCGCACAATTGGCCCAGCGTCGTCCGGGGTAGGCCGTCCATTGTCAATAAGAATATGTTCTTAACTGACTTGCCTAGTTAAAGGTTAAATAAAATATATATATGTATGTATGTGCCTTATTGCAACCATTTCCCTTGTGAAAAATAGATTGCAACAGTTATCACTAAGTCTTATGAGAAATAATTTTTTTCTCCACAGTGGGATGAAGGCATCCTAACGATGAGCAAAGGGGAGACGGCCAAACTGGAGATTGAACCAGAATGGGCCTACGGGAAGAAGGGACTTCCTGACTCAAAGTATCCTTTACATTGGAACATCATATTTAACTAGGAGATTAAAGTCAAGAGGCTTCACTTTCTGCTATGTTTTACACCACCAGTGATGGTCAGAAAGATTGCCAATCCTCCTAGAGGAGTCTTCTCCTGTACAATGGCTCTATCATAGCTTTGTCGATACTAATTGAATTTGAGCTGGATTTCTAACCACTAAGTCTTTTAAAGATGAACTATATAATGAATGTCTCCCTCTTTGAATCGATATGCAACTGTTTCCTGTGTGCTTCCTTAACTCTCCCACCACCAGAATCCCACCCAACGCAAAGCTGATCTTCGAGGTCGAGCTGGTGGCTGTCGATTAACGTCAGAAACCAACTCAGCATGCACTTCTCTCCATGGACGGGGGAAACGCAGTTGTCACCAGATGGCCATGCGCAAAAGGACAGAAGTGGCTTTCATTGTCAGAACTTTGAAGAAAGAATCTGTAATATATTGTCTTAATTTACGTTTAAGGTTAGTCTGGTTGTTTCAAGTCTTTTTCTGCTTAAGCCAAGTTCTTTATCATTGTCTTGGCATGTTTGGCATATTGTCTGAAGCAGGAAAAGACATGGGACCCGGTTAGGGTTATTTGTGCTGAGTTAAGTAGGTGCTTTACTTCTGTCCTTTCCAGCATGGTCAGATAGTGACGACTGGGCAACACTGTACAGACGGGGCATCCTTTCTGACAAGTTACACACCGCAGAGGAAAGCCTCTCAGGATATTCTGTTTTATTCCAGTTTTTTTGTTGTTTTTATTGCATGTATAATGTTCTTGTAAAGATTAAACCAATTTTGGAGACTAAATTGACATATGCATCTGAAATCTTGTTTATTGTGCACATTCAGTAAGTGTTTGAATGGTCAAGAAAACTGGGCATCAGGGAATGGTTTGGAAGTAAGTTCCTACACTTGAAATAAGACGTATGATCAAGTTTCAATGTCACATGCACAAGTACAGTGAGACGCATTTCTCGCATTTCTTTTCACTGAACATTGTAAATATGTTCCTGGAACTGAATGACCCTGTATATAGTATGCTTGCTTTCTTGTTCCTCTTATTTCTAATTTAAATTACTTTGAGTGTTAGATTATTGATTCATGCATTGTTGGGTTTGGAGCTTGCAAGAAAGGCATTTCACTTGTATTTGTGCATGTGACAACTTAACTTGCGAGTTCCAATGGTATGTCATCAGATGTCATACCTGTCATTTTTAACCTGAAGGTGGGCTTTTCATGTAGTAGTAGCACACAATTGCCCTCTGGGCCACAATATATATATATATATTTTTTTTTAAACAGCTCTGGTTCTGTTGACAAACCTTGTGCTTTGACTCCTACTGAACATGGCCCAGTTCTTTTTGGAAATGTATACTTGAAACACTATTTTTAGTATGAAGATTTATACTACACACGAGAAGTCTGGCCTCAAATCACTTTAGATAGCTGTCAGAACTATATATAACTCCACTTGGACTGTCACGCGGTGTTGGTATTACCAGTTTGATTTTGATAACATCTTAGACTACATCTAGAGTCAGCAGTTTGAAGTTCCTCGGCGCCCACATCAGAGGACTTGACATGGACCAACAGCGCCTCCACTTCCTGAGGCAGCTGAAGAAATTTGGCATGCCAACCAGGGTCCTCTCCAAATACCGCTGCGCCATCAAGAGCATCATGGCGTAGTAAGGGAATTGCTCCATCCACAACTGCAAGGCCCTCCAGCGGGTGAAGACGGCCCAGGTTCCCACCAACTTGAAACGGTGCCTGAGGAAGTCCCGCAGCATCAAGGACCCCCACATGAGCTGTTCACACCCTTAATGTTAGGCAGATGGTATTAGACCTCATGCTCTGATAACAGGCTCAGAAAGTCATTCTACAAACCATCAGACTGCTGAATGACCTGGACTGACTCTAGAAATGCTACACAATTTAAACACTTTCCTCCTTTCTCTGATACATGTAAATATTGTTCCTACCTGTATTATACTTATGCTCAAATGTTTCTTTATTCAGAGCCATTTACTTTGCAACAATAAATCAAATATGAACATTGTCAATACAGAACCTGCAAGTAAGCATTTCATTGGACAGTGTACTCACTGTCTGGACCTTGAAGCCAGTTTCAACTCTTACCCTATGGAGGTCCAGATTCTGCTGGTTCTGTTCTACCTGAATTGCACCCACCTGTTGTCTCAAGTCTAAATCAGTCCCTGATTAGAGGGGAATAAAAATAAAAAAAATGCTGTGAAACTGGCTTCAAGGCCCAGAGTTGAGTTATCAGGTACAACAGAAAACAGCAGTCCTGCAGCCAGGCTCAATCACTTGTTAGTTTGTTGTCCAAACAATCCTTTCTATTACGAGCCATTTATATTATCAAGCAACCCGGTCTCAAAATGCATTAACACCCAAGAAATGACAAACAAGTTCTTTAGTCTGAGCCAAATTTTTATTCTGTACAGGAGGAAACCTTTCAGTGGGTTAAAATGAAAGGGGTGTGATCACAAGCATTCTCCTGAGGGGGGGGGGGGGCAGTGTTTTTAGGAGTTGGCGTTGGGGCCCTTCTTCTTGCCGAAGGTGGGCACAACATTGACGAAGCGCCTGTTGTACTGGATGCGACGCTTGGCACGACCAGTCTTCTTTTTCTTCTTTTCCTGTTTGTCAACCTGAAGTGATAAAAAGAGGGACAGTGCTACTATGGTCATTACTCTGCAGAAATATATTACATTTAGCAGACACTAATCCAGGAGCTACGATGACTTTCAAACAACCAGACAATGTTACAACTGCCACAAAATCATAGCCAACAAACAATCTAAATATATATTTTTAAATGCAGCAAGTATCTGCTGACCTTGGGTGTCTGTCCCCTCACTTTACCGGCACGGGCCAGGGAGCCATGGACCTTTCCTGGTGGAGAGAGAAACACAAGAGTGATTATCCTGAGTGAACATACAGCAACGGAAGTAATGACAACAGAAATTCATAGAGTATCTTTGAGTAAACTATTGATCTGGAACTGTATGTGCAGCAGGTGGCCTAGCGGTTAGAGCATTGCACCAGTAACCAAAAGGCTGCCTTTTCGAATCTGAGCCGACAAGGTGAATAATCTATTTATTGTTCTGCCCTTGTGCAAGGCACTTAACACCCCACAACAGCTCCCCAATGTGGCAACCCCCCTGAACTGCTCAGATTCAGACGGGTTCTGTTAAAAGCAGAAGTCAAGTTTCGGTTGGACTGTTTGTGCAATTGACGATAAAAATAAATGTACCAGAAATCCTTTTAATAAGTCAAAGCTAGGTGTCCACCCTATTTCTTTCAACAATCCAATCCTCATGTGTGATTACTTTTAAGTTGGGAAGGAAGCATTTTCAAAGTATTCAAATCAGGCCATATTTGATGCACCATTTTGAGAACTGACCTCCCAGCAGTCTGCCAGCCACCTCCAGGGTGCAGTGCTCAGAGATGCCACATTCCACCAGAGAGGAAGCATCCTCCAGGGGGGAGCCAGCCAGCAACAACACCTGGTCCTCCACTAGGAGACCCTCCAGACTCTGGACATGGACCTGAAACCACACACACACACAATGATTTGATCCACACAATTTACATACATGTAACAATCCAGACAAGAGCATGCAGAACACGACTTGAGACTGTGGTATTGTAGACTCCAAACAGTACACCAGTTACCATTACACTACAATTAACATTTTCATTGATGTAGTCTAGCTTGGCCTCACCTTGAGGTCTCTGACAGTCTCCTGTCCTGTCACCTCAAGGGTGTGAGTGTTCTGGGCACGCAAGAAGAGCTGCATCTTGATGCTGTGGATAGGAAGAGATGGCCAGTTAGCTTCCAGTATGAAAACAGCAGGCAGGAAGTGGGGTGTCACCATAAGTCCACATGTGACTTGAATCCCCTCTAAAAAGCAACAATGACTGAGCTAGGCTTGAAGAGACAACTTAAGCAGGCAATATGTTAAACTATTTGTAGATGTCTACAAATCAATAGACAGTCATTTAGGAACCAATAACTACAACTTTGCAGGAACGAGAGCAATACTAGCTAGTTAAATAGCCAACTAGCTAGCATTGCAGTAAGGTTGAGGAATGATGAAGTTCACTGGCTAACATTGTAGTTAGACATAGCCCGGCAATACGTTTGCAAATCAGCAACATGACAAATGTGAAAATAAGTTTGATTATACGACCATATATGTATTATACTACCAAATTGTAACTAGCTAGGCATCCATACTTGTTTGCTTACCGACAGTCACGTAATTAACGTTAGCTAGCCACGAGGCATGCGGTTTCGGAAAAACTATTAAAATTGCCAAATATAAGGCAATCCAAAAAAACTATTGTTCGTCGTGGATGGTGATGTACTTACGACCAATATTCCGACCTGATATGTTGTCTCTAAAGGGTATAAAATTCAAGATTTCCTCTCATTTTGCACAGGCCTTACCTCGTTTGATGCTAGTCGTTCAACACTAGGTTAAAAAAGGACTTAGGGAGCGTCGGCGGTGCGCATGTGTCAACGTGTGACGTCGATAAGTAGAGAACCATAGAGATCCTATTAAATTACTAGAGGAGAATGTCACAAACCCTCAAATTTGCCTATTTCAGCTTGAATGGCAGCCATCTTGGTCAGGGAGAAATTCCAAACTAGTCTAGTTGGGAATGCATGGCAGTAGAGACAGGTGATGCTTTTCCTGCTTTTAATTATGAAGAAAAATAAAAGGCATGTGATGTATCAGAAATGGTGTAATGGAATATTAGTCAACCTAAGAAAGTCATAATTACAGAGTTTATACGGGTCTTATACAAATTTTCTGCATAAGTAGCCTCTAAAATATAGTGAACAGACCATCAATTACTGGAAAGCTGTGAGTCCTATTATATGATACAATATCAGGACTTGTTGCATTTACAACTTGTCTAAGTCCTATCATTAACTGATTTGAGCCAGTGTATGGTTGTGGATTGACAGCATTGTTCAAATGGAATGTTGGCAGTTCATTTGAAAACATGCATGGAATCATTCCTCTAAAACTGTCTGGCTAGCAGTTTCTAACAGTGCAGATAACTTCTTCAAATTCATGTTTTAAACAATATCTTATCACAACACTGGCAAACCATGGTTGATCAATATGGATGACCTTGGGACCATCATAAGGGACACGGTTCTTAGAATCCCTTCTAGTACTGCAATTCCTAATTTCTAAACTCAGCAAAAAGAGAAATGTCCTCTCACTGTCAACTGCATTTGTTTTCAGAAAACTTAACATGTGTAAATATTTGTATGAACATAACAAGATTCAACAACTGAGACATAAACTGAACAAGTTCCGAAGACGTGACAGAAATAGAATGTGTCCCTGAACAAAGGGGGGGGGGGGGTCAAAAGTAACAGTCTATCTGGTGTGGCCACCAGCTGCATTAAGTACCGCAGTGCATCTCCTCCTCATGGACTGCACCAGATTTGTTAGTTCTTGCTGTGAGATGTTACCCCACTCTTCCACATTTCTGGGGGGAATGGCCCTAGCCCTCACCCTCCGATCCAACAGGTCCCAGACGTGCTCAATGGGATTGAGATCCGGGCTCTTCGCTGGCCATGGCAGAACACTGACATTCCTGTCTTGCAGGAAATCACGCACTGAATGAGGAGTATGGCTGGTGGCATTGTCATGCTAGAGGATCATGTCAGGATGAGCCTGCAGGAAGGGTACCACATGAGGGAGGAGGATATCTTCCCTGTAACGCATAGCGTTGAGATTGCCTGCATTGACAAGCTCAGTCCGACGATGTGACACACCGCCCCAGACCATGACGGACCCTCCACCTCAATCCCGCTCCAGATTACAGGCCTCGGTGTAACGCTCATTCCTTCAACGATAACCGTGAATCTGACCATCACCCCTGGCGAGACAAAACCGCGACTCATCAAAGAGCATTTTTTGCCAGTCCTGTCTGGTCCAGAAACGGTGGGTCTGTGCCCATAGGCGGCGTTGTTGCCGGTGATATCTGGTGAGGACCTGCCTTACAACAGGCCTACAAGCCCTCAGTCCAGCCTCTCTCATCCTATTGCGGACAGTCTGAGCACTGATGGAGGTATTGTGCATTCCTGGTGTAACTCAGGCAGTTGTTTCCATCCTGTACCTGTCTCGCAGGTGTGATGTTCGGATGTACCGATCCTGTGCAGCTGTTGTTACATGTGGTCTACCACTGCGAGGACGATCAGCTGTCTGTCCTGTCTTTGACGTCTCACAGTACAGACATTACAATTTATTGCCCTGGCCACATCTGCAGTCCTCATACCTCCTTGCAGCATGCCTAAGACACGTTCACGCAGATGAGCAGGGACCCTGGACATCTTTCTTTTGGTGTTTTTCCAGAGTCAGTAGAAAGGCCTCTCTAGTGTCCTAAGTTTTCATAACTGTGACCTTAATTGCCTACTGTCTGTAAGCTGTTAGTGTCTTAACGACCGTTCCACAGGTGCATGTTCATTCATTGTTTATGGTTCATTGAACAAGCATGGGAAACAGTGTTTAAACCCTTTACAATGAAAATCTGTGAAGTTATTTGTATTTTTACAAATTATCTTTGAAAGACAGGGTCCTGAAAAAGGGATGTTTCTATTTTTATTTTTTTCTGACTTTATGTAGCACTGGCTGAGGTCACTCCCATCCACAACATAAAAAGCCAATTAGAACTGCTTGATTAAGACCATGATAAACTACATCAGTTTTAAAGTGGTGGGTTGGAGTTGGAACAAAAGCCAGCACACGCCACATCCTACTGTACCACACCATAACCAGGGTTGATGTCTGCTGAGTATGACCTATGCTTTCATCTATAAAATGTGTACGAGTAAGTACATGTCAATTACTGAAACTTATGATTGGGTAGGTACAGGCAATTTGCTCTCCAATCTTAACGGTTATGCTACAATGGCAGTGATATTAATATTGTATAAAAAGGGTTAATTCAGGGAACATCATAACAAGAAATAGGATATCAATGTCTTTATTATGAAATTAAGTCAAAATAAAAAAAATGAATCTATATTCATTTCTGTTCTTGTCCCAGAAAACAAAACAAACCTTAATCTTAGGAAAGCAGAGGAGAGGCTCAGGGAGGACTCGGAGCACAGCAGGTACCACTACCTCCATACGAATCTATAATCTGTATCAAACATAACTAGTTTCCCCACACAGAGATATCGAAGAGGAACCAAACTAAGTAGCCATCCAATCTAAAATCTAAAAACATATAATTTGGCGTAATTTTGACTGTGGGGGGAAAAAATTATAATCTGAAGTCTGCATCAACAACACATGCGTAAAGAACACAAAAAGCAGCAAGTCAATGAATGATGGTGAGATGGTGATTACAGTGAATATGTCAAATGGCCAATGGAAACAAAAGGACATCAAACAACAAATCAAAGGAGGAGGATGGTCTAGCTGAGCTGAGCGGTTGGGCTGGGTAGAAAGGACGCTTCCTCTGAATTTCTTCCTTCAGAAGGACCTCTGTCCATCGGTCTTTGAACACATCATGTGGGTGGAGGGGGGTAGTACTGGTTATACTGCTGGGCATACTGGTTGTACTGTCCCCAGGAATGCTGGCCCCAGTTATTGTACTGTTGCTGTAGAAGGAAAGCAAGGAAAGACCGGGTTAGTTGGCATTCCTTTCAGCGTCACCATATGATAGAGTTCAACACTATCGTCCTCCCATTTTTGTTATTCTAGTGAGAACCAATTGTCATGGAACGCCTTCGTCAGGGATGGTATTACATTTGTCACCTTCCAATACAAATTGCATGTATAACCATGTTTGACTCTGCTCTAGCATAGGACTCACTTGGTACCAGTTGTAGTTGTAGGCAGAGTTGTCTCCCTGCATCATGTGCCCTGAACCTGGGTGCTCGTCTGTACGCTGTCTCTTCGACTCGGGCTCCTGGGAGCTGCAGGAACACGAAGGAACAGGTTCATGTCAATCAAGAGCACCCAACTAAATCAATTCAGGTATGGCGATTCACAACCTGCTATGAAGCATCCTACTGTGTTGTACTCAATGTCGTAAATGTTAAACAGAGAGAGAAGTTAACAAATTCAAATCTTACCCATTCTCTGCTTTCCTCTTTGTCGACTCATGTTCTTTCAGAAGCTTCTGGTGTTCATCGTATGCAGTCACTAACCTGTGAGGATGGAAAAAGAGTACATGGTTGGGATTAGGAGTGCAAGCATGCCATATGGATTCATTGACTAATCAGAACACTGGTCAGTGAAAATGTACTCATTGTTTGAGGGTGTAGGTACTGTAGGTGAACTGACTTATTGATGTCGCTGCCAAAGTCCTCGAGGAACTCGACCTTGCGCTGAGAGAAGGTGAGGCGGCAGTCGAGGGGCAGCGGGCTGCTCAGGGCGCGGTCGAAGCAGGCCAAGATTTCCGCCTCATTCTGCTGCACGTCCCCACTGTACTCCAGCTCTAGCAGGTTCAGGTACAGCTTAGGACTCGTCTGGAGACACACACAATGAACTCAAATGGTTTCTCAAAACACATTCTCTCTGAATCAAACTCCCTTTGACACCATGTACTGTATCTCAATATCAAGATCCTGAACCAAGTGATTCCATTCATCTAGCTCTGATCTTACCTGGTCCTTGTCTATGGTGTCCAGCAGCACCTTGCGGGCCTTGGTGAGGCTCCTCTGCACCTTCAGCAGCTGCCGGGCCAGCTTCACGGCGTAGAACGACGTCTCGCTGGCATTCTTCCCCGATGCCATCGCCTCGCTCAACAGGGCCTCTGCCTCCTCCAGATTGCCGTGGCGACGTTCCAGGCTGACCCGCCGCAGACGCACCATGGCCAGGCCCGGTACCACCTCTTCCAGAGACTTCAGGATGCCGCGTGCCTCCTCTATGTTCCCTGCAGGGAAACAACACAAAAACTCAGTTCCAATTCTGGGTTGAATGTTTCTTACTAGTCTGTGTAGACAGAGGCTACCAAGGCTTTTGAAATTCTATTACGTGATCGTCTCAGCCTCGTTAGTCGAATGCACTTGTTTGTAAATCACATCAGGTAAAGGTCTGACAAGTGAGGTGTGTGAATCGTGGGACTGGCACAATAATCGTATAACCAACAATTATGGACAACCACCATGAACCACAATTGTTTTGTCAGAATTGTCTTAACACATTCATTTTAATAGGGTGGGGATTCATTTTTATTTTCAAATAGACAAAGTTTACCTAATAATCATTACATTTTTACAGTTGAAGTCAGAAGTTTACATACACCTTAGGCAAATACATTTAAACTCAGATTCACAATTCCTGACATTTAATCCAGATAAAAGTTCTGTCTTAGGACCACTACTTTATTTTAAGAATGTGAAATGTCAGAATAATATTTCAGAGAAGGAGTTATTTCGGCTTATATTTCCTTCATCACATTCCCAGTGGGTCAGAAGTTTACATACACTCAATTAGTATTTGGTAGCATTACCTTTAAATGGTTTAACTTGGGTCAAACGTTTCAGGAAGACTTCCACAAGCTTCCCACAATAAGTTGGGTGAATTTTGGCCCATTCCTCCTAACAAAACTGGTGTAACTGAGTCAGGTTTGTAGGCCTCCTTGCTCGCACACGCTTTTTCAGTTCTGCCCACATATTTTCTATGGGATTGAGGTCAGGGCTTTGTGACAGCCACTCCAATACCTTGACTTTGTTGTCCTTAAGCCATTTTGCCACAACTTTGAAAGTGTGCTTGGGGTCATTGTCCATTTGGAAGACCCATTTGCGACCAAGCTTTAACTTCCTGACTGATGTCTTGAGATGTTGCTTCAATATATCCACATCAATTTCCAACCTCATGATGCCATCCATTTTGTGAAGTGCACCAGTCCCTCCTGTAGCAAAGCACCCCCATGACAAGATGCAGCCACCCCCATGCTTCACGGTTGGGATGGTGTTCTTCGGCTTACAAGTCTCCCCCTTTTTCCTCCAAACATAACAATGGTCATTATGGCCAAACAGTTCTATTTTTGTTTCATCAGACCAGAGGACATTTCTCCAAGAAGTATGATCTTTGTCCCCATGTGCAGTTGTAAACTGTAGTCTGGCTTTTTTTAATGGCGGTTTTAGAGCAGTGGCTTCTTCCTTGCCGAGCGGCCTTTCAGGTCATGTCGATATAGGACTCATTTTACTGTGGATATAGATACTTTTGTACCCGTTTCCTCCAGCATCTTCACATGGTCCTTTGCTGATGTTCTGGGATTGATTTGCACTTTTCACACCAAAGTACGTCTCCTAGAGATGAACAGAACGCGTCTCTTTCCTGAGGAGAATGACGGCTGCGTGGTCCCATGGTGTTTATACTTGCGTACTATTGTTTGTGCCGATGAACGTGGTACCTTCAGGTGTTTGGAAATTGCTCCGAAGGATGAACCAGACTTGTGAAGGTCTACAATTTATTTTCTGAGGTCTTGGCTGATTTATTTTGATTTTCACATGACGTCAAGCAAAGAGGCACTGAGTTTGAAGGTAGGCCTTGAAATACATCCACAGGTACACCTCCAATTGACTCAAATGATGTCAATTAGCCTATCAGAAGCTTCTAAAGCCATGACATCATTTTCTGGAATTTTCCAAGCTGTTTAAAGGCACAATCAACTTAGTGTATGTAAACATCTGACCCACTGGAATTGTGATACAGTGAGTTATAATTGATATAATCTGTCTGTAAACAATTGTTGGCAAAATGACTTGTGTCATGCACAAAGTAGATGTCCTAACCGACTTGCCAAAACTATAGTTTGTTAACAAGAAATTTGTGGAGTGGTTAAAACGAGTTAATGACTCCAACCTAAGTGAATGTAAACTTCCGACTTCAACTGTACATGAGGGTAAGGTTGGTACATCTTTTTTTACAAGCAAAAACAGCACAGTCGGGAGGAGATGTTTCATTTCCAAAAGTTCCAAGCAGTCAAAAACATTTAAATTAGACGGGGGGGGGGGGGGTTACCAGAGCTGTGTTGCATTCATTTAGTATGCATGTAGTAGCTGATTTTCATAGATGCATTATGGTACATTACAAGTTCAAAACCATTTAACAAAATTGACAACCATGGTAATTTGCTTGACAATTAATTCTTACCCAAAATTCCATAACCGTCACAGCTTTATGTGAATGTGATGTTAAGTGGGAACTAGAAACACCACTCACCCTGCTGCTCCTCGAACGCGGCCCACAGCAGGTGAATGTTGGGCTTCTTGGATAGGTGGATGGTACACGCCTTCTTGTACACATGTCGCACTCCCTCAATGCTGTAGCACTCTAGATATTTTGCGTACTTCAGTGTGAAGCAAGAAAAAGAGGAGGGTTGGAGAAAGAGGGGAGGACGGGGTGGGTGGAGAGCAGGAGGTGGAGAGAAGACGAGGAAGGGAAGGTGACAACAACATTTTAAAACACCCATTTCCAGTTTGCTCAACCAGTGAATTTCTTCATTGACAAGATCGTGTTTTTAGAAATGTTCTTTGTAAACCCATCAGCACCTTCATGGAACCAATAAGATAAGTTTCTGTAAGGTAGTGGGAGACGGAGAAGATGCAACGTAGTAGTTGGCAAATGCTGGAGTCAAATCTTGTGTGGCAAAGCTGGCCATCCCCTAATACAACAGATACAGTGATTAACAGATCAACGTTACACGCAAAGAAGAGATGTTCAGGACGATTTACTGTTGTCAGGAAGTGATGCAATCGTTGATGGGGGAAGTGCAGGGGTCATTATTTTTGAGGTGGGGTTGAAGGTCAAAGGTTAAGGTTGGGTTACCTTCATCCAGAAGTCCTCGTAGAGAGCACAGGCGATGAGGCAGCGTTCGAACAAAACGACCACGCGTTCGGGAGTGCCATTCTCGATCTCAAAGTCCAGATACTCCTTCCAGTTGCTGAGCTGGGTCTTCTCCAGGGCTTTAACGTGGAAGTAGGGCCGTTTTATCTACGAGGGGAAAAGGGAAACACGGCATTCAAAATGGCAGCGGACCAAAATGTACAATCATTTCAAAAGTAATGTTATTAACAATGGAAGGAAATAAATGAGGGATAGTTCACCCCAAAAATCAATATTTGTCAAATATTTTCATACCTCGTATTCCATCTATTGTGTAGACATCTGTAGGCCTCAATCCCAAATGAATGGGAAAGAGTGGCACCATCCAATTCCATCTCCACCCAGCTTGACAAAGCCCACTTTAGAGGTATGAAAACTTTGAGGTGAACTATTCCTTTTAACAATATGAAATAAAATTGGATGATATTCTGATCATTAAAAGACAGATGTCAGAACTCACCCCTTCCTCGAAGGCCCAGCGTTTGCTGACCTCCTGCTCGTTTTGGTTGAACACCTCCTGGCGCGACTCGATCACCTTGTGGCGCATGTTCTCAATCTCCGTCACTCTCTAAACATAGCACAAGACACTCAACGTTAACTGCTTGACTTTCAAACAATCTCGTAACTATCTCATTCTCCACTGATGTGTAAACTGCATGTCCAGCTGCCAAGGTTATTTACATCACCCTGAGGCTGAAAGAGAGCCAGAGACAAGCAGGGGCTCTGCCTGTCGAAGGTGTTGGGGCCTACCCAGGGACCGAGGCCCACCCCGGGGCAGGGTATGTACCATATACACCCTGTCTGTAGGCCAGTCCTGGTGCTGGGGACTGGAGAGGATG
The DNA here is from genome assembly GCF_965601325.2 of Salmo salar. Classification (NCBI taxonomy): domain Eukaryota; kingdom Metazoa; phylum Chordata; class Actinopteri; order Salmoniformes; family Salmonidae; genus Salmo; species Salmo salar. The sequence goes on from NC_138305.1 coordinate 57,637,804, forward strand.
AGGGGAGTCACTCAACTAGGCCAGCCAGCCCACGATCCGTCCATTCCAAATCCCTGACTGGATGATGCCCACGTACTCATTGGCTTGGCTGCTGATGGAAAGACACCTCTTCAAACCTGCACAGATGTGTGTTTCACCCCATGGATGTCTCCATGGGTGATGAAGAGACAAGGGCCTCCTTCTTAACCCTCTGGCATGTTGTGGTACATCAACCCCCCTGAAGGTGAGGCAGCGGAGTCGTACCTTAGCAGGATCTGGGAGGTCCTCGGTGCCGGCTGGGAGTCCCTCGGGCTCCACGGGTGTTGCTTCCTCTCCCTCCTCATTGACGGTGACTGCATTGGCTTTGGCTAGCTCCACCCTGAGCTGGACAAACTCCTCCTCTGACAGGAAGTGTTTGGGGTTGTTGTTCTGCACATGCTCTTTGAACCTGAAGAATGACAAATCAGTACATCACTAAGAGAACAAAAAGTACTACCAGAAAATAGTGCCCCTGAAAGTAAGTGTGGCTGACAAGGTTAGAACTAATGCCAGTGTTTGATTTCTCTGAGCTACCCACTACCTGAGATGTAGACCATAACCCTCATGGACGGTTTATCAAAACCTATTGTGAATGAGCTGACCCGTCATACCTCTGGAGGTGCTGTGAGTAGAGCTGGGTGGGTATGCCCAGGATACGATCGTAGATGGCCGTGACGTTGGCCAATTTCTCCTGCTCCGTCTCCCAGTTGATGTAGGTCTCCCACAGACGGTCAGAGCGGAAGTCTGTCCCTGCTGCCAACACAGCATGCTCATACGCACTGTAGGATAGAACACAGACGACATGATTAACGATCAGGGTTGGGTAGGTTACTTTCTAAATGTAATCCGTTAGTTACCTGTCCACATTTATCAGTAATGTAACTGTTGGATTACCCAAACTTAGTAACGTAATCTGATTGCTTTCCCTTTAAAAAGGCATTAGAAGAAGACAAAAAGGATCCATGTGTCATCATGGTGGTCTTTGACTTGTGGTCAGACTAGCTCAGGTGGAACAAACTTACACCCCTTTTCAATGCTGAATGGAAGATCATTGATAAAACAAAGGTGTCAATACATTTTTTCCACAAACATCTTTTCTGAATATTATTAATATTTTTCAAAAGCATTTGTAATCTGATTAGTTATTTTTTTGGAAAACAAATGACCCCAACCCTGTTAATAATACACTATGACCTGTAAAATCAGTAAAACACTTGGTTTTGGAATTGTCACAAGGCTCTCGCGCACCTAACTTGTGGATATACAGGAGTGTGTGTGTTGAGGTGCGGCCTTTCACTTTTCAGTGAGGACAGAGCTCTTTACTCACGCTCTAATGCGTGACGGTGTCTCTGGGTCTTCAGGGTCAGCGTTGTCCTTGATGAAGGACAGGTAGTGGAGCCACAGGTCCACACTGAGGGGGATGGCATGCACACCCCGCCGGTACACCTGGGGATAGGAGGCAAAAACGACATTGGGGAATGAGACAACCAGTGTGAAAAGCCGAATGACTGCCACAGCAAGGACGCAAACAGTAGACAGAACAAAGCTCCAGCCACTAACCCTGTCAAGCCCTTTCAGATCAGGACAGAGGATAGGAGGAGAAGATGTCCATTTACACTATTAAATACCACTGCATGAGCCCAGCCATGGAAGACAGAGACTTACCTCCTCTGCCACCTGTGCATTGCCATGTTTCTTCTCAGTGTCAGCTAACTTCTTCCAGTAGCCGTAGCAGTAGGGGTAGCGCAAGAAAAACGCATCAAACGCCTTCCTCACCACACCAAGATGATTCTGAGGCGGCAAAAAAAATTACATTTACAACTTGCTTCCTGACAGAACAACCTCAATGTTTACATGTAGTTTAACACAGCAGATAAAACCTAGTCACAATACAAGCAAGGGTCAACATAAACATTCCAGGACTTTTCCACACTCACCTCTTGCTCCACATACTGCAGCAGGTAGACCCAACCATTGAAGTCATCAGGGTTCTCCTCACACCCTTTAGCCAGCTTCTCATACTCAGAAGGGATAAGAGGCTCTGTAGGGACAGCTGGTTCTTCAACAGGTTCCCCCTGCTCTGTCTCTTTGGATTCTTCAAGTTCCATGTTAGCTGGGCTACCATCTTCTGCAACCATTGGTGGCTGGGCTTGGACTCGATCTTGTTGCTGTTCTACAGCGTCGGACAACTTCTCGCTCTGTATCAGAGGCTCTGTGGCTGTGTTGTGCCCATCCTGACTCTCGTCTGACGATGCCTCCATTTGGTTCTGTTGTTCTGCCTGTGGAGAACGAGACTGCTCATCTGAATCCTCATGCTCCTCTTGGAAGAGTTCAGCGCTCGCTAGCTGGAAGTGCTGCACTGCCTGTTCAACAGATCCTAGATCAGACTGCTGGATCTGGTGCTGCTCTATTACCTCTGGTGACGACTGATCTGACTCTGAGTCCGAGTCGTGGATAACCGTGGTGAGGTTATGGGGATCCTGGACAAGGGGGAAGGAAATTATTACCAGCAAGCAACTAAGAAAATAGGCAAGGGACTGCCTCATGTTTGAGAGAGCACCACTATTGAAAGATGGAAGTGTTGGTGTTTAGACCTACTAGTAATGCAGGCAGACAAAATAGCATTTGCTATATTATTGTACAGAATAATAACAAAAAAGGATACATTGGCCTTGTCATTACAATGACATCCAGGGGAAAGAGGTTAAACCCCACGTGCATTTCCCACACTGACCTGATCCATGGTCCATTCAGCAGCATGCGTGAGGACAGGCAGGTCGGGGAGGAAGTCCTCTCCGTTGCCCTCCATTTCTGGGGACTCCCCACTTTCCGGGCTGTCTGTGTCCAACATCCCCGTCATGGGCTCGTCTGAGAGGTGCAGGTCTGAGAGGAACACATATTGCACGTCAATATCACAAGATCGAGAAGGGACAGTAATTATTAGTTAGTATTACAGGAAATTTATGTGGAATCAGGTATGACTGGGTGATATGGCTGGTCATGTAATATCACAGAAAAAGTCCATACTAGGAGTGTGAACATTAAATCAAAGTTGGGATCCTTAACATTAACTTCTTATGGCTGGATGGCAGTATTGAGTAGCTAGGATGAATATGGTGCCCGTAGTAAACTGCCTGCTACTCCGGCCCATAAGCTAAGATATACATATTATTAGTAGATTTGGATAGAAAACACTGAAGTTTCTAAAACGGTTTGAATGATGTCTGTGAGTATAACAGAACTCATATGGCAGGCAAAAACCTGAGACAAAATCCAACCAGGAAGTGGGAAATCTGAGGTTTGTAATTTTAAGTCTTGGCCTATCCAATATACAGTGTCTGTGGGGTCATATTGCACTTCCTACGGCTTCCACTAGATGTCAACAGTCTTTAGAACCTTATTTGAGGCTTCTACTGTGAAGTGGGGGGAAATAAGAGCTGATTGAGTGAGAGGACTGCCAGATGGGCATGAGCTTCAGCCATGTGCGCGCCCGTGAGATGTAGCTGAGTTCCATTGCATTTCTAAAGACAAAAGGAATTCTCCGGTTGAAATCTTATTGAAGATTTATGATAAACATCCGAAAGATTGATTCTATACATCGTTTGACATGTTTCTACAAACTGTAATGGAATTTGAGTTTCTGGCCTGCGCATCGTGAATTTGGATTTGTGAACTGAAGGTGCGAACAAAAAGGAGGTATTTGGACATAAAGGATGGACTTTATCGAACAAAACAAACATTTATTGTGGAACTGGGATTGCTGGGAGTGCATTCTGATGAAGATCAAAGGTAAGTGAATATTTAAAATGCCATTTCTGACTTCTGTTGACTCCAACATGGCGGATATGTATGGCTTGTTTTTGTGTCTGACCGCCGTACTCAGATTGCATGGTGTGCTTTTTTGGTAAAGCTTTTTTTTTTAAATCTGACACAGCGGTTGCATTAAGGAGAAGTGTGTATCTGAAGTTCCATGCATAACACTTGTATTTTCATCAACATTTATGATGAGTATCTCTGTAAATTGACGTGGCTCTGCAAAAATCACCGGATGTTTTGGAAGCAAAACATTTCTGAACATAACGCGCCAATGTAAACCGAGATTTTTGGATATAAATGGATATAAATATAAATGTTACACAAAACATACATGTATTGTGTAACATGAAGTCCTATAAGTGTCGTCTGATGAAGATCAAAGTCTAGTGATTCATTTTCTCTCTTTCTCCTTTTTGTGACTCCTCTCTTCGACTGAAAAAATGGCTGTGTTTTTCTGTAACTAGGCGCTGACCTAACATAATCGTTTGGTGTGCTTTCGCTGTAAAGCCTTTTTGAAATCGGACCCTGTGGTGGGATTAACAACAAGTTTCTTTAAAATGGTGTAAAATACATATGTTTGAGGAATTTGAATTATGTGATTTCTGTTTGAATTTGGGGCCCTGCACATTCACTGGCTGTTGTCATATCGATCCCGTTAATGAGATTCCAGCCATAAATGAATATAAACCCCTAACCAAAAAACTGTCTTCCCCCACTGCACTTAAGTAAAATCACAGTTATACACAAAAATATTTTGTACATGTTATAGCCGATAGGCTATGAAGGCCTGTGGAGATTTTTTTTTTTTTTTTTTTAATTACACAGAGTGGAAGAGGCAAACTTCAGGCTACTTGGTGAATTTGCAAGGCATTCAAGACAAGATATTGCGAGATGCAGATTACCAAAACATATGAGCACGCTTCTTCTTCTGCCTCTCTCAATCTCTCCATCACGCTGGCTTGCCTGCTCCGTCTCTTCACTAATGATGCAAGTGTGTGATCAAGCACGGGGTAGCCTACTCAGTTTTTGCCTCATGAAATCAGTAGGCTACCGCTAGAATGTATCGATTACGCTTTTCAGGCGTAATGTTATGTGGCCCCTTGAAAGTGCCTCGGCTACAGCATATCTGTCTGTTAGGGTAGGCTACACTACGTTTTATTGTTTTATGCCAGCACAAAACCTTCTCTGGTGATATGAACAGACATTTTACTTGTCTGTAAAGGAACGCCACTTCTGAAGCCGGACTAAAGTCCATCACTAGGCAACCAGAACTGTCAACCAAATAAATCGAGCTGCTTCGTGCAACTCACTACCATCTGAAAAAAGTACAAAGATTTTTTATTACTAACCCAAGAATGACCACAGCCTGTCGTTTCCAACGGGAACAAATTAGTCAGTGGGCAGAACAAGGAAAGAGGTTGGAGATTCAATTGGCGCGTTCTAGCATATTTCCGTTAGGGAACACCTACTCTGAAGTGTGCAATAACTCAATTTACCTTTGCACTCCTAAACTATTTTTTATTTATTTTTTACTTGGCACACGGTGAAGTCAACAAAACTTATTCCCTCTGTTCATAACAGCTTCTAGTTTTGGGAACAGAAAACTGTATTGAGAGCAATTGTTTAAAACCGATGAGAAAATGTGCAGAATGTCTGCCGAAATCCATCTCGTTCCATCTTCTCTCCATATTCGGTAGCGAGTGGAAACGCCAAGCGGATGCTTCACATTTATACATCCCGTGAAATATCTGTCTCATTGTTCTGTGGTACAGACCAGAGGCACCACCTTCTAAAAATTGTCTGAAAAAAGGTATCAATTGTCACTATTAGGGTTGCACATTTTGTGGAATATTCAGGTGGAAACTTTCCATGGGAATTAATATTAAAACCATTTAAATGTAGATGTTTATTGCATTGGATATATTTACCATATGGAGACAAACATAAGCCTTAACCTTATCATAAGTAGACATAATTGCAAGTGATTAAATCCTTCCAATAGAAATAAAAGAACAATTTAGTAACAAATTGAACTTTAAATGAGTTGACGCTTTACATGGGATGATCTCACTGAACAACAAAGGGAATATTGAATGATCCGATGATCCATCGCATCTCCCAAAAATATTTTCAACATACATCTGTAAAATGATAGTCCAGAAACGAAAGCTTTGGTTGTCTTCCTCTCAGGCTTCCATGTATTCTTCCTGGACCTCCTCAATGTCCACCTCTTGAACATCAGACTGAGGCCTCATCTTCACTGTCACTTTCCAACCTTGGTGAGGATGGCTCGCTGTCAGGCTCAAAGCCTCAAATTTGCCCAGATGGCCACCAATTTTCAACCCTTGTATTGGTCAGCCTGTTGCGTGCTTTGGTGTGCGTGTTCCTAAACAAGGACCAGTTGCGCTCCGAGGCGGCTGATGTTGGTGGGATTTGGAGGATGATGGAGGCAACAGGGGAAAGAGCCTCAGATCCACAAAGTCCCTTCCACCAGGTGGCTGATGAGATATGTTGGCAAGACTGCCATATTGCATCTCCATCCCAAAGCCCTTGCTTGGAAGTGTACTTCGCCAGACTGCCAAGAACCTTGCCCCCATCCAGGCCAAGGTGACGAGACACAGTAGTGATTACACCATAGGCCTTGTTGATCTCTGAACCAGACAGGATGCTCTTGCCAGCATACTTGGGGTCCAACATGTACGCTGAGGTGTGCACGGGCTTCAGGCAGAAGTCTTCACGCTTTTTGATGTATTTCAGACTGCAGTTTTCTCTGCTTGGAGCAACAGGGAAGTGGGCAGAGCAAAACGGATTTCTTCTCTTACATCTGCAAGCAGAGTCAGAACATCAGACAGGATGGCATGGTGAATCCGTGCAACGGCTACTGCAATAGGTTTCAGGAGTTTCAGGCTGCTTACCCCTCTCTCCCAAAACACATCGTCCATTTAAGCAAAATTCCCCAAATTTCAGGGCGTAACTTCCCATGGAAAATATCTGGAAATTTACCGGAAAGTTCCCGACCCTTTGCAACCCTGGTAGCTATTAACACTTAACTGTAGCTGCGTTCTGTCTGTAAAGGGTTGCGGTAGATATAAATTCGTCGCCCGGCCCTAGAGGTCATACATGCGTAATAGCACCATTATTCTGCATTGTAAATTTACTTGGAATTTTATAATTTATCGTTTTAATGGAAAACCGATTAAGAAAATAGCATTTTAAATGTTAAGCAAATTTGCCAATTTGTCACAGCCCTATTCCATATGCACAAAGAGCTTATTTCTCAAATCTCCATTTTTTCCAACGTTCTCTAAATAAGCTTTGTTAAACAATGAAAGGTCAATACACTGCATTTCAAACAGCCAGGAATAATGTAATTAAGTCAGGGCTTGTAAAATAATACCTTGGCTAAATATAGGCTTTCCACAAACATAAGACCCACTAATATTGTAATTATTTTAACAAAATAAATTGTATCTGCTTTTTTGCAACAATCACTGATCTGGCTTTCAAGTCTATGAAAATGCAATTTTTGTTACAAACACCAGAACCATGCACATCCATGATAATGACCAACTTCTAGCAGCAGGCATTATAGAACATTAACACAGGTCCCATAATCACTCAAGTGAGTAACCAGCTAAACTTTATATTTAAAAGTCTAGCCAACTTGGATCTACTTGCTTGCCAACAAGGTAGAATAGTTAAACTTATGAATACACCATGTCCTGTCCATCACCAACTATTTGAACAACTTAGCCTATTCACTTTGTTTAGACACTGAAATCAAGTGGCCTACCTGTATAAAAAGATGCTTAGGCTATTTCTCAGAATGAGAACGAGCTGCCAATGTCTTATATAAATGCATCTTATGCTCATTGCACATTTATAAAACAGACAAGACATCAAGCACCTAAGTCTGTGGCTAAAATGCTGCTAGCAGTACGTTGTGAGACAAACTGAGCATACACTTTCCACAATCATGTTCATTGATACTCTCGTTTTAGTAGGGTCTGCTCTGTTCTACATTTTGGAAGTTGAGACAAAAAAAGGTATCATAAGAACGGATGTTCTCATCTATTACAGTAAAATAATGTGTGTGTGTTTCGGAGCCCATATGCCCAATTCTGTTAGACCAAACCTCAAATGCAAATAGCAAGTTTAAACTGTTCGTTGTCAGAGAGGAAGAAGTTATCTTTTGTCGTTGTGTGTGTGGCAGGGGCTTGGTGTCTGTGTAAAGGTGCCTAGAGCACACAGCATAGAAGGCGCGAAGGAGAGAAAAATGATTAAGGTAGGACAATGTAAACCTTGATACTTGAAACAACGCTCTAACACATGAATTAGAGGTCGACCGATTATGATTTTTCAACGCCGATACCGATTTATTAGTAATAATGACAATTACAATACTGAATGAACACTTATTTTAACTTAATACATCAAAATCAATTTAGCCTCAAATAATTTGGTTTAAATAATGCAAAAACAAAGTGCTGGAGAAGAAAGTAAAAGTGCAATATGTGCCATGTAAGAAAGCTAACGTTTAAGTGCCTTGCTCAGAACATGGGAACATATGAAAGCTGGTGGTTACTTTTAACATGAGTCTTCAATATTCCCAGGTAAGAAGTTTTAGGTTGTAGTTATTATAGGAATTATAGGACTATTTCTCTCTACGATTTGTATTTCATATACCTTTGACTATTGGATGTTCTTATAGGCACTTTAGTATTGCCAGTGTAACAGTATCGCTTCCGTCCCTCTCCTCGCTCCTACCTGGGCTCGAACCAGGAACACATCGACAACAGCCACCCTCGAAGCAGCATTACCCATGTAGAGCAAGGGGAACAACTACTCCAAGTCTCAGAGCGAGTGACGTTTGAAACGCTATTAGCGCGCACCCCGCTAACTAGCTAGCCATTTCACATCGGTTATACCAGCCTAATCTTGGGAGTTGATAGGCTTGAAGTCATAAACAGTGCAATGCTGTTTGAATGAATGCTTGCTGGTGCCTACCACCGCTCAGTCAGACTGCTCTATCAAATCATAGACTTAATTATAATATAATAAACACACAGAAATACGAGCCTTAGGTCATTAATACGGTCGAATCTGGAAACTATCATCTCAAAAACAAAACGTTTTTTCTTTCAGTGAAATACGGAACCGTTCCGTATTTTATGCAACGGGTGGCATCCCTAAGTCTAAATATTCCTGTTACATTGCACAACCTTCAATGTTATGTCACAATTACGTAATATTCTGGCAAATTAGTTCGCAACGAGCCATGAACGCAAGAGAAGTGACACAATTTAATGTTAGCAGGCAATATTAACTAAATATGCAGGTTTAAAAATATATACTTGTGTATTGATTTTAAAGAAAGGCATTGATGTTTATGGTTAGGTACATTGGTGCAACGACAGTGCTTTTTTCGCAAATGCGCTTGTTAAAATCACCCATTTGTCGAAGTAGGCTGTGATTCGATGAGAAATTAACAGGTACCACATCGATTATATGCAACGCAGGACATGTTAGATAAACTAGTAATATCAACCATGTGTAGTTAACTAGTGATTATGTTAAGATTTATCGTTTTTTTATCTTAAGTTTAATGCTTGCTAGCTAGCAACATACCTTGGCTTCTTGCTGCCCTCGCGTAACAGGTAGTCAGTGCAATGTAAGGCAGGTGGTTAGAGCGTTGGACTAGTAACCAGAAGGTTGCGAAAACAAATCCCCCCTGAACAAGGCAGTTAACCCCCGTTCCTAGGCCATCGTTGAAAATAAGAATGTGTTCTCAATCTGACTTGCCTAGTTAAATAAAGGTGTAAAAAAATAATTTAAATTAGAAAAAAATTACACTTAAAAAGAAAAATCGGTGGCCAAAAATACAGATAGCTATGAAAACTTGAAATCGGCCCTAATTAAAAGTCGGTCGACCTCTAACATGAATTTTAGTTAATACGATATGGTCGCCCAGCTCTTGAGTCAGAAGTGGATCCAGACAGTGTTGACATAAAATGCAATGCCAAAGGTCACATTGACATGACTGGGTTATGGGTAGCCTCCTTTACAATCCAAGAGTGAAATACCAACATGTAGGCTCAGCATCCCTGAACAGTCCATTACAAGTAAGAATGCTTAACAAACTTCATTTCAACTTTACTTGTTGTCCCCTGATTTCGGCAACATATATTCTTGGTGGTTCCAAACTTCCTCCATTTCAGAATGTTGAAAGCCGCTGTAATTGGAGACCTTCAATGCTGCATAACATTTTTGGTACCCTTGCGCAGATCTGTCTCGACTAAATCCTGTCTTGAAGCTCTACGGATAATTCCTTTGAACTCATGGCTTGGTTTTTGCTCTGACATGCAGCGTCAACTGTGGGACCTTATATTGACAGTTGTGTGCTTTTCCAAATCATGTCCAATCAATTAAATTAGCCACAGGTGAACTTCAATCAAGTTGTAGAAACATCAAGGATGGTCAATGGAAACTGGATTCACCTGAGCACAATTTCGAGTCTCATAGCAAAGGGTCTGAAATAAGGTATTTTTTAAATTTGCTAAAATTACCCAAAGCCTACTTTCGCTTTGGCATTACGGGGTATTGTGTGTATATTGATGAGGAAACAAATTATTCAATTTTAGAATAAGGCTGTAAAATGTGGAAAAGGTTAAAGGGTCTTAACACTTATTGAATGCACAGTAACACAAATGTGGGTAAACACCATTATCTCCACGTCCTACCACCAAAAAGGACCAAGAGCATGTACAACCTGTTGAGTAAATACATTTTTATTCAACATTCTGGCCTGTAAAGACTATTGCATCTTTTTAGGGCGACTTCGGTCAGACTGAAAGTCCATGGAGCAACCATAGTAACAATTTGATGTTTAGGCAGGGTTATAGGTTCCTGTGGCATCTCTAGTAATACACTAAAACAGTTATATCTGATCCAAATGTCCACATATCCAGATATGGCTAAGTAAGTTAGCTGAAAACGAGTAACAAAATACATTTCATACATGCTCCAGATTCGGAACCTGAACCATTCAAGTCATGCTCAACTTTATTCAAGTAGTTGTAAACCAAAGAATCCCCACCGACCGCAGCTCTCGACTTCTTCAGTCACGTTGACTTGTTCAAGCATGCGTACTTCCGTGTTTAGGAACATAGCTAGCATGTCAGCTAGCACAGGCGCGCGTAATGGCGTATAGTAACGTTAGTTAATCATATCTAACTAAAAAATTTATTTGCTCAATCAACAACGACCAAAATAGCTAACCATCTAGCTAGCCCACTTGTAATGATAGCTAGCCAGACATCATTGAAGCACGACGCGGTAAACACAACAGTGAAGTTGGCTTAGTATCCTAACTAACCGTAGCTAGTTAATTCAAACGGATCTAAATACCTACCTTACCCACTGACTGTATATCCTCAAATAAGACGTTAGTAAAGTTCACATATGCTGCGTGTCATTGTAATGATAGTAGGGAAAGGCGACCGTTTAATTTTAATCCAATAATAGGCTGAAAGTCTTACAAACAGTACAACAGCGTATTGATGTCTTCAACCCTGCCTCGGTTTGGGCCTAACGACTTTAGCTGCTAGCTAGTTAGCTAGCCAGACCGCACACGTCCACCACCGTCTTCACATTACAGCAAGCGGAGTGGTAACAAGTTCAGGTGAAAACATGTATAAATACTTTTTGCAAACTTACCAGTATCTTCCATGAAATTCAGTTTAGACAAATGTGTATTTCCGTTACTTTAAACGTATCTAACCAACAACATGTAGCCGCGTTTCTACTCTCATTCTCCAGCGACAACTTTGAGGAAGCTTCGGAAGGGCAGACGGAATGTGCGCATGCGTAAGGTTTTCAATAGTTACCACAAAGTCAAAATGACTATATCGTAAACATTTGCTTTTGGTTTAAGGTTTGGGTCAGGTATAAGGTTAGCAGTGTATTTCATGTTATGTTTAAAAACAGATCTTAATTAGATTCATTGTAGAAAGAGGCGGATTTTAGCCATAATGTATTTGTGGCTGTAGTAACTATTGACGACCCATGCGTACTGTAGGGGGGCGGATCCACTAATATAATGGCTGTGTTCGAGAGGATCAAAACCGTAATATATCATGGCTAAATTGCGGCTGACTGATCTACAAAAAATAAAGAGTAGTTATTTAAGATACAATGTTATTTGTTGAGAATTCAGTCGGCAGTCGCCTGCAGCCGACTCCAATGTCGAACAAGCCCAAAGTAACCAAGAATGGTTACACTGTATATCTGTCGCCTTGTGTTTGTCTGGCTACTTTGTAATGAATCCAACAAACGTAGCCAGTAGAGGCTGCAGTCACGGATTTATGCAAAAAGGTGAATAAGAATAAGATAATAATATACCTATTTGTCATTGGCTTTGATGCCACTATTTTACATGATTTAAAAAACAAACATTAATTTAACATTGAACTGTAGAAGAATTGGAATGGGAGCATAGATTTGACTAAGGTCTAGATTAGAAATAATAGAAGAAATCCAATGTAGGCGAGTGTATTCACTGACATTTAACCTCTCCCTGACCTACATGTTTCAAGCAGACCACCATAGTCCCTGTACCCAAGAAAGCAAAGGTTACCTGCCTAAGTGACTACCGCCCAGTAGCACTCACGTCGGTAGCCATGAAGTGCTTTGAAAGGCTGGTCATGTCTCACATCAACACCATCATCCGGAAACCCTAGACCCATACCAATTCGCATATCGCCCCAAAAGACCCACAGATGATGCCATCTCAATCGCATTCCACACTGCCCTTTCCCACCTGGACAAAAGGAACACCTATGTGAGAAGACTATTCATTGACTACAGCTCAGCATTCAACACCATAGTGCCCACAAAGCTCATCACTAAGCTAAGGACGCTAGGAATAAACACCTCCCTCTGCAACTGGATCATGGACTTCCTGACCGTCCGCCCCCAGGTGGTAAGGATAGGCAACAACACATCTGCTACGCTGATCCTCAACACTGGGGCCCCTCAGGGGTAGATGCTTAGACCCCTCCTGTACTCCCTGTTCACCCACGACTGCGTGGCCAAGCATGACTCAAATCAAATCCAATTTTATTTGTCACAGGTGTAGACCATACAGTGAAATGCTCACTTACAAGCCCTTAACCAACAATGCAGTTAAGAAAAATACCTAAAAAAATTAAATAAAAGTAACAAATAATTAAAGAGCAGCAGTAAAATAACAATAGCGAGGCTATATACAGGTGGTACCAGTACAGAGTTAGTGTGCGGGGGTAGCCGTTAGTCGAGGTAAATGTGGCAATATGTACATGTGGGTAGAGTTAAAGTGACTATGCATAGATAATAACAGAGTAGCAGCAGTGTAAAAGAGGGGGGACAATGCAAATAGTCTGGGTAGCCATTTGATTAGATGTTCAGGAGTCTTAGCGCTCTGGTACCGCTTGCCGTGCAGTAGCAGAGAGAACAGTCTATGACTAGGGTGGCTGGAGTCTTTGACAAGTTTTAGGGCCTTCCTCTGACACCGCCTGGTATAGAGGTCCTGGATGGCAGGAAGCTTGGCCCCAGTGATGTACTGGGCCGTACGTACTACCTTCTGTAGTGCCTTGCGGTCGGAGGCTGAGCAGTTGCCATACCAGGCAGTGATGCAACCAGTCAGGATGCTCTAGACGGTGCAGCTGTAGAACCTTTTGAGGATCTGAGGACCCATGCCAAATCTTTTCAGTCTCCTGAGGGGGAATAGGTTTTGTCGTGCCCTCTTCACGACTGTCTTGGTGTGCTTGGACCATGTTAGTTTGTTGGTGATGTGGACACAAAGGAACTTGAAACTCTCAACCTGCTCCACTACAGTCTCATCGATGAGAATGGGAGCGTGCTCGGTCCTCCTTTACCTGTAGTCCACAATCATCTCCTTTGTCTTGATCACGTTGAGGGAGAGGTTGTTGTCCTAGCACCACACGGCCAGGTCTCTGACCTCCTCCCTATAGGCTGTCTCGTCATTGTCGGTGACCAGGCCAATCACTGTTGTGTCATCGGCAAACTTAATAATGTGTTGTTACTTACCCTTACCACCTGGGGGCGGCCCGTCAGGAAGTCCATGATCCAGTTGCAGAGGGAGGTGTTTAGTCCCAGGGACCTTAGCTTAGTGATGAGCTTTAAGGGCACTGTAGTATTGAACGTTGAGCTGTAGTCAATGAATAGCATTCTCACATAGGTGTTCCTTTTGTCCAGATGTGAAAGGGCAGTGTAGAGTGCAATAGAGATTGCATCATTTGTGGATCTGTTGGTGCGGTATGCAAATTGGAGTGGGTCTAGGGTTTCTGGGATAATGGTGTTGTGAGCCATGACCAGCCTTTCAAAGCACTTCATGGCTACAGACGTGAGTGCTACGGGTCGGTAGTCATTTAGGCAGGTTACCTTAGTGTTCTTGGGCACAGGGACTATAGTGGTCTGCCTAAAACATGTTGGTATTACAGACTCAGACAAGGAGAGGTTGAAAATGTCAGTGAAGACACTTGCCGGTTGGTCAGCGCATGCTCGTAGTACACGTCCTGGTAATCCGTCTGGCCCTGCGGCCTTGTGCATGTTGACCTGTTTAAAGATTTTACTCACTCGCTGCGGAGAGCATGATCACACAGTCGTCCGGGAACAGCTGATGCTCTCATGCATGTTTCAGTATTACTTGCCTCGAAGCGAGCATAGAAGTAATTTAGTTTGTCTCGTAGGCTCGTGTCACTGGGCAGTTCTCGGCTGTGCTTCCCATTGTAGTCCGTAATAGTTTGCAAGCCCTGCCACATCTGACGAGTGTCGGAATCGGTGTAGTAAAATTCGATCTTAGTCCTGTATTGATGCTTTGCCTGTTTTATGGTTCGTCGGAGGGCATAGCGGGATAATCTTATAAACTTCCGGGTTAGAGTCCCGCTCCTTGAAAGTGGCAGCTTTATCCTTTAGCTCAGTGCGGATGTTGCCTGTAATCAATGGCTTCTGGTTGGGGTATGTACGTACAGTCATTGTGGCGACGACGTCATCAATACACTTATTGGTGTAGCCAGTGACTGATGTGGTGTACTCCTCAATGCCATCGGAAGAATCCCGGAACATATTCCAGTCTGTGCTAGAAAAACAATCCTATTGCTTAGCATCTGCTTCATCTGAACACTTTTTTATTGACCGAGTCACTGGTGCTTACTGCTTAAATTTTTGCTGATAAGCAGGACTCAGGAGGATAGAATTATGATCAGATTTTCCAAATGGAGGGCGAGGGACAGCTTTGTACGCATCTCTGTGTGTGGAGTAGAGGTGGTCTAGATTTTTCCCCCTCTGGTTGCACATTTAACATGCTGGTAGAAATTAGGTAAAACGGATTTAAGTTTCCCTGCAAAAAAGTCCCTGGCCACTAGGAGCGTCGCCTCTGGATAAGCGTTTTCCTGTTTGCTTATGGCCGTATACAGCTCATTGAGTACGGTCTTGGTGCCAGCATCGGTTTGTGGTGGTAAATAGACAGCTACAAAGAATATAGATGAACTCGCTAGGTAGATAGTGTGGTCTACAGCTTATCATAAAATACTCTACCACAGGCAAGCAAAACCTTGAGACTTCCTTAGATATTGTGCACCAGCTGTTGTTTACAAATATACATAGACCATCACCCCTTGTCTTTCCAGAGGCTGCTGTTCTATCCTGCCGATACAGTGTATAACCCACCAGCTGTATGTTATTCATGTCGTTGTTCAGCCACGACTCGGTGAAACAAGATATAACAGTTTTTAATGTCCCGTTGGTAGGATATAAGTGAATTGTAGTTCATCCACTTTACTATCCAGCGACTGTACGTTGGCCAATAGTACCGATGGCAAAGGCAGATTAGCCACTCATCGCCTAATCCTCACAAGGCACCCCAATCTCCTTCCGCGATATCTCTGTCTCCTACGAATGACAGGGATGAGGGCCCTTCAGGTGTCTAGAGTAAATCCCTCTCGTCCAACTCGTTAAAGAAACACCATCATTAAGTTTGCTGACCACACAACATTGGTAGACCTGATCACAGACAACGATGAGACAGCCTATAGGGAGGAGGTCAGAGACATTTACATTTACATTTACATTTAAGTCATTTAGCAGACGCTCTTATCCAGAGCGACTTACAAAATGGTGCATTCACCTTATGATATCCAGTGGAACAACCACTTTACAATAGTGCATCTAAATCTTTTAAGGGGGGGGGGGGGGTTAGAAGGATTACTTTATCCTATCCTAGGTATTCCTTAAAGAGGTGGGGTTTCAGGTGTCTCCGGAAGGTGGTGATTGACTCCGCTGTCCTGGCGTCGTGAGGGAGCTTGTTCCACCATTGGGGTGCCAGAGCAGCGAACAGTTTTGACTGGGCTGAGCGGGAACTGTGCTTCCTCAGAGGTAGGGGGGCCAGCAGGCCAGTGGTGGATGAACGCAGTGCCCTTGTTTGGGTGTAGGGCCTGATCAGAGCCTGAAGGTATGGAGGTGCCGTTCCCTTCACAGCTCCGTAGGCAATCACCATGGTCTTGTAGCGGATGCGAGCTTTAACTGGAAGCCAGTGGAGAGAGCGGAGGAGCGGGGTGACGTGAGAGAACTTGGGAAGGTTGAACACCAGACGACCTGGCGGTGTGGTGCCAGGACAACAACCTCTCCCTCAATGTAGTGGAGCGGGTCGAGAATTTCAAGTTCCTTGGTGTCCACATCACCAACAAACTATCATGGTCCAAAAACGCACCACGACACTCGTGAAGAGGGCACTAGAACACCTTTTCCCCCCTCAGGAGACTAAAAAGGGTTGGCATAGGTCCCTAGATCCTCAAAAGGTTCTACAGCTGCACCATCTAGAGCATCCTGACCGGTTGTATCACCGCCTGGTATGGCAACTGCTCGGCATCCGACCGCATGGCGCTACAGAGGGTAGTGCGTACAGCCCAATACATCACTGGGGCCAAGCTTCCTGCCATCCAGGACCTATATAATAGAGTACCCCATGGTTTGAGTAGGGCTATGGTATGGGCAGGCATAAGCTATGGACAATGAACTCAATTGTCTTTTATCAATACCAATTTCAATGAACAGAGATACCATGACGAGTTCATGAGGCCCATTGTTGTACCATTCATCCGCTGCCATCACCTCATGTTTCAGCATGATAATACACAGCCCCATGTCGCAAGGATCTGCACACATTTCCTGGAAGCTGAAAATGGCCCAGTTCTTCCATGGCCTGCATACTCAGGAATGTCACCCATTGAGCAAGTTTAGGATGCTCTGGATCGACGTATACAACAGCGTTTTCCAGTTCCCGCCAATATCCAGCAACTTCGCACAGCCATTGAAGAGGAGTGGGACATCTATCCATAAGGCCACAATCAACAGCCTGATCAACTCTATGTGAAGGAGATGTGCCACGTTGTATGAGACAAATGATGGTCACACCAGACACTGACTGGTTTTCTGATCCACGCCCCTACCTTTTTTGAAGGTACCTGTGACCAACAGATGCATATCTGTATTCCCAGTCATGAGAAATCCATAGATTACAGCCTAATGAATTGTATTAAATTGACTGATTTCCTTATAAACTAACTCTGTAAAATCTTTGAAATTGTTGAATGCTGCATTTATATTTTTGTTCAGTGTATATAAACAGTACCAGTCAAAAGTTTGGACACCTACTCATTCCGAGGCATTTCTTTATTTTGTCTATTTTCTACATTGCAGCATAATAGTGAAGGAATAAAAACTATGAAATAACACACATGGAATAATGTAGTAACCGAAAAAGTAAAACAAATCAAAATATATTTTATATTTGAGATTCTTCAAAGTAGCCACCCTTTGCCTTGATGAAGGCTTTACACACTCTTGGCATTCTTTCAACAAACTTCATGAGGTAGTCACCTGGAATGCATTTCAAATAATGTGTTTGAGCCAATCAGTTGTTGTGACAAGGTAGTGTTGGTATACTGAAGATGGTCTTTAACCAAATTGGGCTAAGTCCATATTATGGCAAGAACAGCTCAAATAAGCAAATAGAAATGACAGTCTATCATTACTTTAAGACATGAAGGTCAGTCAATTTGGAAAATGTCAAGAACTTTGAATGTTTCTTCAAGTGCAGTCGCTACACCATTTTGTTATCGCTTTCAAATAGGCACATTCTTCTCTTCTACCCTGCAACTCTTCCCTGGGTCTTTGGTGTAGAAGATATGTTTTCTGTCAATATACCTGGTAAAATAATGGTTAATAAACAACTCTAAGGGGGCCCCGTAAAATTATATTAGGTATTTTCCTGCATTCTGTTTTTCTCTCCTGGACTTTTTTCACACTAAATATTACAATTATTCATAAGGAAACAATTGAAATTTTAGACCATTTTAGGTCTTTTTTTGGTGTAATTCCCCTTTAATTGTGCACCAGGTGCCTGGTTATCAATAATGTATATGATCTAACGAGATTGGAATGTGTCATCTAGCGATGTTAGGCCTAGTGCTGCAGAACATACCATGGCAGAGTTTACAAAACAATTGGCACCCAATTGATTCAAATCATGATATAGTTCTGTTAGGTAAGCCATCTTTGCAGTTAACGTTCAACTGAGAAGTCTATCTACCCACAAGACAGTTATCATTGGGGCTCCCGAGTGGCGCGGTGGTCTAAGGCACTGCGTCTCAGTACAAGAGGCATCACTGCAATTACTGGTTCGGATCCAGGATGCATCATATCCGGCTGTGATTGGGAGTCCCATAGGGCGGTGCACAATTGACCCAGGGTCATCCGGTTTTGGCCGTCATTGTAAGTAAGAATTTATTCTTAACTGACTTGCCTAGTTAAAGGTTAATAAAAAGTGGCTAATTGGCTACATACAGAGTGATAGACAAACGTGCACACCAAAACAAACAGGTAGAAATGAATTGGCAGTGTTACATTTGGCTTTTTAAGGCAATAGTGGCTAACCAGGGGTGGGGTAATGTCAATATGGCTTGATTGTATAGTAGCAGGGAGCTTTATGTTGACAAATGGGAAGCTCCTCATAGGTGGGCTGCAAGCTAATCGTAGCTCGTGATCTAGCTGTTGGAGATGCCTGATCTAGACTCTAAAGCCTACATGCTTACCCTTTCAAAGTAGGAGGTACAGATGCAAATAAAAGATGACTGATAGTTGGTCAGAATATTCAGATCAGATAGTGATGTGACGATCTGGGCAAAAAACTCCATCCCACCTGAACAGGCTGAAATTCCTGGCATTTTTTTTTTTTTTTACAAACAGCTCTTACACAAAAAGGGCATTATCATAATTTTCACAATATAAAAAAATAAAAGTTCTCATGTTTTTAACTTCACTGCCCCTTTAAAATAATCCAGAGTATGCAAACAGAATTAGCCTAACCTTGTGTATTGGGATTTCTAATTAATTGCATTGGAGTTTACACGTAAGCCATTTGCAATTTGTTACTTTAAATGAATGTTCAGGTACACAGCAGGGACAAGTATATCAGTAATTGTACATTCTTAATCCTCATGGCTATTAACCCAATAGCCTACTCTGAAATGCGTCCACATTTTCTGTCTGTTTGTAGGTAGGCTACAAACAGAAAATGTGGATGCAAGCGTATGGTAAGCTTGACATTACAGTAGGTGTAATGTCAAGCTTACCATACGCTTGCTTCCAAGTCAAAACAGTTCACACATTGTAACGATGTATGCAGAGAGTCGGGAACAAGTGCAGGGCGTGAACACGTTTAACAAACCAAAACAAGAACCACTAACAGCGCACCGGCATGAAACCAATACAGAAACAATAACACCTGGGGAAGGAACCAAAGGGAGTGACAAATTGTCCAGGTGAGTATCAATAAGCGCTAGTGCGCATGACGATGGTGACAGGTGCATGTAATAATCAGCAGTCTGGTGACCTAGAGGCCAGAGAGGGAATATATGTGACAGTACCCCCTCCCTGGCGCACGGCTCCAGCCGCAAGGACATCCCGGGGATCAGGAACAGACCGGCCACCTCTGCCAAAGCGCGGGAACCTGCCGAGCCAGATGTGGCATGGGAACCTGCCGAGCCTTGAAAACCTGACGAGCTAGAAGGGAGTGACATAAATAGGGCAGGTAATCAAGGAGGTGATGGAGTCCAGGTGGTTGTCAATAAGCGCTGGTGCGCGTGACCATGGTGACAGGTGTGCGTAATAATCAGTAGTCTGGTGACCTAGAGGCCAGAGAGGGAGTATATGTGACACACATACAGCGCCTTCCGAAAGTATTCAGACCCCTTGAATCTTTCCACATTTTGTTACGTTACAGCCTAATTCAAAAAAAATAACGTTTTTTAAATCCTCAGCAATCTACACACAATACCCCATAATGACAAAGCAAACACTGTTTATTTTATTTTAGCGAATGTATTAATAAAAATAAATACAATTATTTACATAAGTATTTATACCCTCTGCTATGAGACTTTGAAATTGAGCTCAGGTGCATCCTATTTCCATTGATCATCTTTGAGATGTTTCTATAACTTGATTGTAGTCCACCTGTGGTAAATTCAATTGATTGGACATGATTTGGAAAGGCACACAACTGTCAATATAAGGTCCCACAGTTGTTAGTGCATGTCAGAGCAAAAACCAAGCCATAAGGGCGAAGGAATTGTCCGTAGATGCGCCGAGACAGGATTGTGGAGAGGCATCAAAACATTTCTGCAACAAGGTCCCCAAGAACACAGTAGCCTCCATCATTCTTAAATGGAAGAAGTTTGGAACCACCAAGACTCTTTCTAGAGCTGGCCGCCCGGCCAAACTGAGCAATCGAGGGAGATGGGCCTTGGTCAGGGAGGTGACCAAGAACCCGATGGTCAATCTGACAGAGCTCTAGAGTTCCTTTGTGGAGATGGGAGAAACTTCCAGAAGGACAACCATCTCTGCAGCACTACACCAATCAGGCCTTTATGGTAGAGGGGCCAGACGGAAGCCACTCCTCAGTAAAAGGAGGCTGCACATGACAGCCTGCTTTGAGTTTGCCAAAAGGCACCTAAAGACTCACAGACCATGAGAAATAAGGTCCTTTGGCCTGAATGCCAAGCATCACGTCTGGAGGAAACCTGGCACCATCCCTACGGTGAAGCATGGTGGTGGCAGCATCATGCTGTGGGGATGTTTTTCAGCGGCAGGGGCTGGGAGACTAGTCAGGATCGAGGGAAAGATGAACGGAGCAAAGTACTGAGATCTTGATGAAAACCTGCTCGAGAGCACTCAGGACCTCAGACTGGGGTGAAGGTTCACCTTCCAACAGGACAACGACCCTAAAAACACAGCGAAGACAACACAGGAGTGGCTTCGGGACAAGTCTCTGAATGTCCTTGAGTGACCCAGCCAGAGCCCGGACTTGAACCTGATCGAACATCTCTGGAGATACCTGAAAGTAGCTGTGCAGCAATGCTCCCCATCCAAGTTGACAGCTTGAGAGCATCTGCAGAGAAGAAGAATGGGAGAAACTCCCCAAATACAAGTGTGCCAAGCTTGTAGCGTCATACCCAAGAAGACTGCCAGCAAATACCGCCTCGAAAGGTGCTTCAACAAAGTACTGAGTATATTTCAATTTTTTTATTTGTAATACATTTGCAAAAATGTCTAAAAATGGCGTCCTGAGTGGCGCAGTGGTCTAAGGCACTGCATCGCAGTGTCAACTGTGCCACTAGAGATTCTGGGTTTGAGTCCAGGCTGTCGCAGCCGGCTGCGACCGGGAGACCCATGGGGCGGCGCACAATTGGCCCAGCGTCGTCCGGGTTAGGGGAGGGTTTGGCCGGCAGGGATATCCTTGTCCCATCGCGCAATAGCGACTCCTGTGGCGGGCCGGGCACAGTGTGCGCTGACACGGTCGCCAGGAGTACGGTGTTTCCTCCGACACTGGTGTGGCTGGCTTCCGGGTGAAGTGGGCATTTTCAAGAAGCAGTGCGGCTTGGTTGGGTTGTTTCGGAGGACGCACGGCTCTCAACCTTTGCCTCTCCCGAGTTCGTACGGGAGTTGCAACGATGAGACAAGACTAACTACCAATTGGATACCACGAAATTGGGGATTTTTTTTTTAATGTAAACTTTTTTCTATAAACCTTTCATTATGGCGTATTTTGTGTAGATTGAGGGGAAAGAAACAATTTAATCAATTTTAGAATAAGTCTAACATGACAATGTGGGTAAGACTTTCCGAAGGCACTGTATATTATGACGAAATGTTGACCTTTTTTTGTTAGTTTTGGTCTTCGGGTGTTTGTTTTTTTTGGCTGGTGGTGCGCACAAAAAATATTCTTGAGACAGTTTCAGTAGTATACGCCCCTTCGTCAGAGATTGGTCAACAGTACTACTCCATGTAGGAGTGGGCTATGGACTGGATTCTTCAATGAAGTGTTTGTCATTCAACGAGATTACTAATTTTCATGCCGTTTTTCACTTGGAAAATACTGCACCAAACATCTTAGATATAAAATTGCAAACATTTTGGCAAAAACGTTCTAATTAATTACAGATTTCTTGAGCTGCAAAAACTTTTTGGGCGACCTGACCGTCACATAGAAATGCGTTATCTGTAATTCTCATTGAAAGTGAGTCTAAGAAGTTGTAGATCTGTTCTATTTCTATGCTTCCAGTTAAATTTAGTTTTTGCGTCTTTTACTTTCGGTTTTGTACACCAGTTTGCAAAAGCTGAAAATACAATCTTTTTGGTTATGGAAAAGATATTTCACAGCAGTTTTGTCAACAACTGAAATTAAGTAAACTATCATTTTTGCAACCAGGAAATGGCGGAATGATTTCTGCATAGCTCATCTTTAAATCTGACTAATTTGAGAAAGTGTTACTAGCTATGTTGTTGCTACAGTGTCTCAAGAGGGACAAATAGTAATATTGCTGCTTTTTTCCCCTCAGTCTTCAAGCGAAGGTCTTTTAGGGTGTATGCAAGTTCGCTTCTCCTGAGTTCTGGTAAAAGCAAACTGAACCTTGTAACGATGTGCGCTGAGAATTGGGAAGCAAGTTCAGGGAGTGAGTGATTTTTATCAATGAACGAAACATAATATAAAACACGAACAATGCACAGACATGAAACCGAAACAATGACGACTGGGGAAGGAACCAAAGAGTGATATATATGGCAAGTAATCAAGGAGGTGATGGAGTCCAGGTGAGTGTCATTATGCGCGTAACCATTGTGTGCCATAACGAGCAGCCTGGTGACCTAGAGGCCGGTGACAAACAGGGGCGGAAATCCCGGGGGGGACGGGGGGGGGACACGACCCCCCCATCCTGGGAAAAATATGATTTGTCCCCCCCAATATATCACTGAAACATAACTATGTAATTTAATAATATTAATAATACGCAATGAAAGCAATTGTGTTGATTATAGACACTTAATAGCTCGTTTTTAAGTTTCAAAAGATTGCGACCCCCCCACCCTTTGCCTCACAATGGTTTGATCCACTGCCAGTTCCTTAGCTTGCGAGGTAACGTAGAGGTCGTATCTACTGTCTGAAAGGCACTCAATGCACGTAACTGACGTGAGGTTAATCCAGTCAATCGCGCACACACACTAGCTGAATATGCAGAGCTAGCGCGCAAATATTAACTATTAAGCTAGCTAGTGCCTATTCCATTTATGTGGCGTTGTCAAAGATGGAATCTTTGCTATCGTCAATTTATTCCAAGATCAGCATGCATGTAAGTTAGTGCTTCAAAGTCCCTGTGATAAGGTTAGCGATAAACTGAACAGAACTACACTCTCTTCTACCATTGTTTTAAATATATTTAATGGTCTCGTTGCAAAAGCTAAATTGTCGCAAGGGAACTTTTATTTATATATTTTATTTCACCTTTATTTAACCCAGGTAGCAAAGATTATAGCAAACACCACTGAATTGGTGCTCGCTAGCTTTGCAAATTCAGCTATTGTTAGAAGCCAGCCAATATGAAACAAACGATTAAAATTACAAAAGGTTGCAGCATATGTTGTGTAAATGGTGAACTCATACAGCTGTCAACTCTTGTCACTGCAATCCGTTTCACATTTGCTAGCTACCTTTTAGATCGAAGCCCATATAGAATGATAGAAGATAAGATGATAGAAGCCCATTTCCTACTGTAAATAACCTACATACTGTGTGTGTGTAGCCAACCAGGTTGAAAAATGAAATGAAATTCTAATGGAAATGTTTCACAATGATGTCATTAGGCAGAGCAGGCAACAGATGGCACACAGACAGCAGAGTTGGGGACAGATATGCAGGGACAGACTGGCAGAGACAGGGAGTCTCAGGTAAGTTTGTTGAGTCTTTGTTTGGAAACATTATGAAAGGTTCTCAATTTTTTTTACTTGTAAAATAGGAACATAATTGGAAAATGCCATGGACACCCCCACTCTCAACTTAAACTGGTGACTGAACTAAGATTTGTTAAAGGCAATGGTATTGCTGTTGTGATTAGTTGTGTAGTTTTGGGTACCGGTAGTTAGGAGTACGGCAAACACCTTATTTCTTTGGTTCCTCAATATACATTTACCATATTAAACGTAGGCTATGTGTTACAGCACTACTTTTGGTGTCCCCCTCAGGAATTGCTCTTGAGAAAATGTAATGTAATTGTCCCCTCCAAAGTTGATATCAGATTTTCGCCCCTGGTGACAAACCTAGTCAAATTGACTTGTTGTAGATTAAAGGCTGTGTGTGACGACAAATTACTTTTTGCGGTTAAATTTCCTATGTACCGAATAAAAAATACACATTAAATGTGTTTCCATCGCATTTAACTCTACTGATGGTTTTCTCACAAAATGTAGTATTGGCACGTGCACTCTAGCCAATAGCTCTCAGAAATAGTGCTGGTGAGATTATTATGGATAAAAGGGCAATAATATTTTAATGCCACCAGAATAAGACCCTCAATATTTATTGGAAAGGAGCATAAAGCTCATCACCTTGCACTTTCACCAACCTGTTAAGGTCATGTCACGTGTGCTCCCTCTCCGGCCTCTAGGTCACCAGGCAGCGCCATATGACACTCACCTGGACTCCATCACCTCCTTGATTACCTTCCCTATATCTGTCAATCCCCTTGGTTCTTTCCTCAGGTGTTATTGACTCTGTTTCATGTCAGTGTGTTTGAGTCTTGTTTTATGTACCGTTTATTTACTAATCATTCACTTGCTTCCCGACTCTCAACGTACATCGTTACAGTTCATCATAAGTTATTTCACCTGTAGCCTAATAAATTGCATGGTTTTCCGAGTCATAGGAGGAGGAACACACACCATATAAATATACAGTACCAGTTGTTACATTCCCCAGTTTCTGTGTTGTGGGTTTGTATGCGTGTGTATTTCAGGAAATGGCTTCCTGGATTCCTAAAGCAGCTGATTGGTCGGCCCCATCGCTGATTGGCGCTCTGACCCCTCCCTCTCGTCAGGGATACAGCTGTCTCTTCAATTACTAACTCCTTCTCCAGCTTGATAAAAGCCAGTGTTCCTTCGTCAGGGAAGAGAGCTTCTTTTTATGTCTTGTGTTGGTTATTGTGGTGGCGGTCAGTAAAAGTTTAAAACACATTTTTGTAGCTGCTCCTTCAGAGGTATGCGAATAGGACTTAGTGTTTTTGGTTAATGAAATGTTTCACTTAAAGTCTTAGTAATCATTCTTTTTCATTTGTTCCCGGGGGGAGAGGGGAATGCACCTTGGAAGTGTTTAGGCAAGAGGCCTGCGGGCATACATAACCCGTAGTATTTAATCTGTCTATGCACACTAGGTAAGACCTGGGCGGACCACCCCTTGTACTTTGGTTAGCGCACCAGGTGGTGTTAAAGGTTGGGTAAGAAGTGGGAAGGTAGGAGAGGGGACGCTACCTTTACATTTCTTTGCTTTGGTTCTGTCCAGACCCTTTTTTCCCCCACTTTACCGTGTTTAGGAATAATAAATTCCCTGTAAACGGTATTTTTCTCTGCTTCTGTTGTCCTTCTCCGCACCTACAATCACATAGTTTTCTTCATTCCACGGGGAGTTGAGATGTAGCGGGGTGTTGCATTCTCTCCAAGAGGCCTACGTAACACAGTCAAAAGTTTGGACACCTACTCATTCAATGGTTTTAATTTAGTTTATCAAAATATATTTGAGATTCTTCAAAGTAGCCACCCTTTGCCTTGATGACAGCTCTGCACACTCTTGGCATTCTCTCAACCAGCTTCACCTGGAATGCTTTTCCAACAGTCTTGAAGGACTTCCCACATATGCTGAACACTTGTTGGCTGCTTTTCCTTCACTCTTTGGTCCAACTCATCCCAAACCATATCATTTGGGTTGAGGTCAGGTGATTGTGGGGGCCTGGTATTTTGATTCAGCACTCCATCACTCTCCTTCTTGGTCAAATAGCCCTTACACAGCCTGGAGGTGTGCTGGGTCATTGTCCTGTTGAAAAGCTAATTATAGTCCCACTAAGCGCAAAACAGATGGGATGGCGTATCGCTGCAGAATTCTGTGGTAGCCATACTGGTTAAGTGTGCCTTGAATTTTAAATAAATCACTGACAGTGATTTCGACCATGAAGGCCTCCTCATGAGAGACAGTTTCATCATAGCGCTGAATGGCTTTTGCGGCTGCACTTAAAGAAACTTTCAAAATTCATGAAATTTTCCGAATTGAGTGACCATGACTTTATAGTAATGATGGACGGTCGTTTCTCTGTGCTTATTTGAGCTGTTCTTCCATTTTACCACAGAGGGTTCTTTTGTGTACAACCCCTACCTTGTCACAACACTACTGATTGGCTCAAACTCATTAAGAACTAAAGAAATTCCACAAATTAACGTTTAAAAAGGCACACCTGTTAATTGTAATGCATTCCAGGTGGCTACCTCATGAAGCTGGTTGAGAGAATGCAAAGCTGTCATTAAGGCAAAGGGTGGCTACTTTGCACAATCTCAAATATAAAATATATTTTTATTTAACACTTTTTTGGTTACATGATTCCATATGTGTTACGTCATAGTTTGATGTCTTCACTACTATTCTACAATGTAGAAAATAATACAAATACATAAAAATCCTTGAATGAGCAGGTGTGTTCAAACTTTTGACTGGTACTGTATATCTCATGACTAAGTTTCTGCCACCATTTCTCGCATCATTAATTTTAACACAAATATCCTACCATGTCAAACGAACAAATGATCTGTCTGCATTCTGCATGAACTACCAAAACTATCGTTTTCCATCACAGCTGTAGTGATTTTTATTTTTTATTTTTTTAATTCTCTCAATTTGGGCATTGCAACAAATCTTGCATTACTTGTGTCATTATTTAAACTCACAACGTCTAGTGAACAACCATGACGTCATAATGAGGCGCATTATCACGGAATATGACGTAGACAATAGGGAGATCAGATTGGTTTCTAGATTTGTAAACACAGAACCAGATAATCACAAGACAAAATTAAACCGTGCCGTTTTTGTAATACCCTAATAATACCCAACAACTGGCGTCCATTTCAACTATCATACGATCGGTTTGCTGTTGAAGTCTCTCGGTGTGCGCATGCCAAATGGCGTAGTGCATGAGCAATCGAGAGGAAGTGGCGGGTGATCTGGGTCCGCACCTTTTCCGGTAACACAGCACCGCCACCGCTTTGACTGAACGACTGTAGAGAGAGGCAAGAGCGGGGAGAATCAACCTGGGGACCGGGGGTTGCCGCAGTTGCAAGTAAGCTACCTATCACATTTTCCAACGCGACGCCTTTTTGTGTAAGCTTTTAAATTATACTGCGCGCTATTTTCAGGCTGGAACAGTGCACTTTTGACATAAGGGTAGCCGATTAAAGTTGTGCTCTGTCTGTCTGACACCCCTCCCTTTTCTGAATTGCTCTTGTGTTACAGGGAGAGAAAGAAGAGCGGAAAGTCGGATGAATCAATTACCTTTTGAGCATTGTAGACCTGGTTGTCCCGGCGAAGATACGACTGGGGCTGATCTTATTTGTCTCCGGTACAATGAACTCCCGAATAGAATCGTTATTTTGAATCCGCCGATTGGAATAAGGGCAAGCGGACAGCCGGCAGACAAGGAGGAAGTCGGAACTACTACGGGCTTTTGAGAGGGCCTACTTTCTTCAACGCAACTATTAGGCTATATTTTTGGTATTTCTTTCTACATGATTGAAAACACCAAGGTACGCACCGGGACCTGAAATTTAGATTCAAATAATGTCGGGTTGTTAGGCTAATCGTTTGAATCAAATAGACTGAATTATAGTGTTGTGGATTATGAAAATATTTCCCCACCCTCTCCCGGCACCTAGACGTCAAATTCTCAACCACTTCAGTTTCTCTTTGCAAACCTCTCGTAGTTCCTAGTTATTTTCTGACAGCTGTTAAGGTAACGGAATATTTGTATCTTTCAGTGAATACTTTTCCATTGCTTGCCCGCCATTCTACACAAGAGTTTCTGGAACAGTCGTTTGTAACTGCCACCGTCTTTAAAAAAAAAAAGTAGACTTGTGTCAACGTACCACTGAGACTGTCACGTGGACGTCTGCTGTCAGGCAACCTGCTACCGCAATAGAAACGAAACCTGTAACTTAAATTTAAAAAAATACAATTTCTGCTCTCTCGAAATCATAGGGAAGCAATTTAGATTTTTTTTCTAAGGAAGTGGATGTTCATGCACAGCCTACAATATGGGGAAAATGCTCTCGAAGATCTTTGGCAACAAGGAGATGAGGATATTGATGCTTGGACTTGATGCTGCTGGCAAGACCACCATCCTCTACAAACTGAAGCTGGGCCAGTCCGTCACCACCATTCCCACTGTCGGCTTCAACGTTGAGACGGTAACCTACAAAAACGTGAAGTTCAACGTGTGGGACGTCGGGGGCCAGGACAAGATCCGGCCGCTGTGGAGGCACTACTACACCGGCACCCAGGGCCTCATCTTCGTGGTGGACTGCGCCGACAGGGACCGGATAGACGAGGCCCGCCAGGAGCTCCACCGGATCATCAACGACCGGGAGATGCGAGACGCCATCATCCTGATCTTCGCCAATAAACAGGACCTGCCCGACGCCATGAAGCCCCACGAGATCCAGGAGAAGCTGGGCCTGACCCGGATCAGGGATAGGAATTGGTACGTTCAGCCATCGTGTGCTACCACCGGTGATGGACTATACGAGGGTCTGACCTGGCTCACCTCCAATTACAAATCTTAATGTTCATCACTTTTATGTTCAGCCTGGACTGTTTAGTTACAACAAGCAAAAAAGAAGTGAAATGAACGAGATGGAAAAAATTACAAGCTGAGGCAATTAATGAATAATATGACTTCTCAGATGATTATATGAAAAGATTGATTATACATTTTTTCTTTTGATAATGACTTCCCTATAACCTACATTTTCTTTATAAACAAAAAATACTATTGTTTTGGCTGGCTTTTCTTTCATATTTTTTCCCGCTTTGGCAATGTAATATACTTCGCTCACATTCTTATCACTCAATACTTCACTTTCAGAAGCTCTGAAAGATGCGTATTCCAACAAACAAAAAAATCTCTTGTATGATGTTTTGGGGGATGGCAGGGTTCTATAGATACATTAGACAGCCTTTTCATACAGTATTCTCATGTCCCGACTTCCACCCAAAAGATGGGAAATGCCCCTTTGAGGACGTTACCCATTCATATCTGTGCCCGGAAACCTTGGGGCAGCATCAGCATATCAGTTCAACTGCCACCATGTTTTTTTAAAGAATTAAGATTGTGTATTACGGACATGTAAGGACCTTATGAAGAAGTACTTTTTTCACTATTGATTGTAAAAAAAAAAAAAAAAATGCTGAGATTGAGGAAAATGTGTTGGTATGTAATTCCTTAAACAGTGATTCCATCCATGATGTCTGCTAGGGACGTTTTCTAAAAAGACACTATATGGATGCTGGAATATATGGAAACGGACATGGATGGATATTGTTATTTTTGTTCTGTTTTCGGATCAGAATCTTTTAGCACTGATCTCGTTTTGCCTCTACCAAGCGCTTCCATTTGCAGTTCTGGCTGGCTTTTGCGAAGCCCTGAGTTTATAGGTGCACCAACAGACTGACAGCATGGCGGAAAGCACACTCATAGCTGAGTCTGCACAATAGGTGGGAGGGGACTACCCTATCCGTGAGAGGATGGGAAGACGCATACTATAGACCCCTTGACTAAAAGTGCACACTTGACTCTTGACTGACTCTTGGACCCCAGTAAGCATTTACTTTTCAACCCCCCCCCCCCCCCCCCCCCCCATACCACTTCAATGGTGCTCTGCTCTCCAGTAACTGGGGCCTTCTGCGCTGCTCATTCACATCAGCTGTACAGCTCATGTCATGCAGTCAGACAAGGCTGTACTTTTTGTTCAGTATAGATAAGAAAATGCTTTGTTTTATTTTTTTTTGTTTGATTTGCTATGCTGACTAAATAATAAAAAAAAGATATCCACACCAACATGGAAGTGTAGCTTTTTCAATATGATGCCTGCAACACAAGTTGATTAACATGTACATGCTTAAACTATTTGAATGTCACGAAAGAGGAAGTAAAATTTGGCTGTTAAAAAAATTGATGTGTGAACTGTGAAGTCTGTTTGGTGTGTTTCCGTTGTGCTCTTTCATGGCGTGAGTCACAGGCTTTGAATAAGTGATGAGATCTCTGGTTTCGGGTTGTGATTGTCAGGTAGCTTAGACCTTACTTTCAAGGCCTCTATGTATCCCATAGTCCATTAGAATACTGTAGTAGGAGTCTCTAGTGTATTTAACCCAAAGTGCTTTTTGACATTTTAGGGATGTGTAAGCAAATCATGCCCAAGCTGTTTTTCTTTTGTGAATTTGTAAGGGGTTATAGTCTGAAACTCAGTTTCTAAAATCAATTTTCATACTTGAAGTTGAAGAAAGTTAGTCCTTAAGTTAGTGTTGGTTTGAACGTAGGAGACTGCTGACAGATTGAACCCCACCACCTTCTCGATTAGCCTCAAATGGCCACAGATTGAGAGACATTGACTGGATGGAACTGACTGACACCTGTCAACTTGTGTACAGAGACGGTAGACAGCCAGATTCTTTTTAATGGGTCACTCAAACAAAGCCGTGTCCTCAAGAACAAACAACACTCAGTGTATTTGAGTATGTATGTTGACATTTTCAATTGTATACATTCACAGATTTAAATAATACATAAGGCAAGGGAAAAAGGTTGGTCACATTTAAACATGCCCTTAGTTGCTCAAAGTAACTTACTGTTTTGGCAAATCTGTTGGCAAGTGTAACGTAACGCGTTTGTTCACACCAATGAGAACCTGCTTGGCGTCTCGGTTGGAGAGTGATGTCATCCTTCATGCTCATGTGACCCGTAGGGGGTGTCAGCCACACAAAAGGCCCCAGCCAGCCTGGCTGGCAGCTCGCCCTGGGTAGACTATGCCCTTAGGTACAGATCTAGGATCAGTTTACCCGCTCCCAAATCCTAACATTAACCGTTAGAGTGGGGGAATAAGAAAACTGACATTAGATAAGTGTCTATGGGAAAGTTCATCCCCAAAAAGAGATAGGGAGGGTGAATTATTGGTATGACATCAACGACTGAAGTCAGAAACTGCTAGAGGGAGACATGCATGTCAGTGTGATCGTTGTTTGAGGTGTGGCACAGTTGTTCCAGAAAGTGCAGTCAGCCAAATGTGAAGCTTCAGTTTTGCTCTTATAGATGAGCGCGTTTATGAACGTTCAGTGTAACCTTTATGATAAAGACAAAAAAACGAGCAGTTTAATGTATTACATACTTGCCGTTTAGTATGCAGTTTGTGCAAATTTATTACCACACAATAATCCAGCAGCTAGTGCCCAGCCCTTATGGGTCTCTGTGAGGGAATGCCTTTCTCTGATGAAATGGAGGCATGGCTACAGTGTTGGCTAATGTGTTGTTTGTTCTGCGTCTGTTGGTTTGGAGTTTGACCTGGCTTGCTGTGTTGAAATGATCGACTTCCCTGTGACCCGGGCAGGCTGGACGAAGGACGTGTAGTTAAACTGAAAATCCACACCAGGGAGATCAAATGGAACTGCCTGCTATCTCCTCAGACCGCTGCGCCACTCGGGATGGTTCAAAGGCACTGCATCACAGTGCTAGAGGTGTCACTACAGACCCTGGTTCGATCCCGGGCTTTATCACAACCGGCCTTGATCGGGAGTGCCATAGGGCGGCGCACAATTGGCCCAGCGTTGTACGGGTTAGTGGAGGGTTTGGCCGGGGTAGGCCGTCATTGTAAACGCAACTAAATTCTAGAGACAAACGTTAAACTTCTGCTGTCCCTCACTCGCTGTATGGCAAATGTTTGAATAAGCAGTGTCTCGATTTGCTTGGTATGCAAACTAGAGATCACAGCATACACAGCAGGGGAGTTGAACTCTGGCTGTGTCTCAATCGACTAATGTGGCTTACGCTCCTTTTTTCTTCTCCATACCTTAATTTTCATTGGAAATAATCAGAAAACATTGGAGAAGCACCATGTTGAATGCTGAGCAGGATATTGCTTTCACCAGTCCATCTCACGTCAGCAAAGACAGAGGAGATAAGGAGAAGAAGCCATTCTAGACTATGGAGACTCAGCCATGTAGTGTTTAATTAGAGAGGCTCAGAAGCACAAGTGTCAGAGGCCTCCCTACAGCTGTCACTGCACTCTGTGGCGGATCTAAAATAAATGGCACTAACTGTTAGCTATTGTCTATCTGGGATTCTTGGGACGTCCATACCCTAAACCCGTTTTGAACTTTAAGACTTAGACCTTCATGATAAAGACCTCTTTGTGAAGTTAGTAGACACGTAGTTAGTTACATACCTGCCACATTTACACATTGAAGCTATATTCCCTGCTTTTCTGGTTCAACATTTTTTTTACAGCAAGATTACTATTGAATCACTCACTTTCCTCTAATGTCTTAAAGATGGGTTTAGAAGTGAACGTTATTTGAGGCATGTACAGTTGAAGTCGGAAGTTTACCTACACCTTAGCCAAATACATTTAAACTCAGTTTTTCACAATTCCTGACATTTAATCCTAGTAAAAATTCCCTATCTTAGGTCAGTTAGGATCACCACTTTATTTTAAGAATGTGAAATGTCAGAATAATAGTGGAGAGAATGATTTATTTCAGATTTTATTTCTTTCATCACATTCCCAGTGGGTCAGAAGTTTACATACACTCAATTAGTATTTGGTAGCATTGCCTTTAAATTGTTTAACTTGGGTAAAACGTTTCGTGTAGCCTTCCACAAGCTTCCCACAATAAGTTGGGTGAATTTTGGCCCATTCCTCCTGACAGAGCGGGAGTAACTGAGTCAGGTTTGTAGGCCTCCTTGCTCGCACACGCTTTTTCAGTTCTGCCCACGAATGTTCTATAGGATTGAGGTCAGGGCTTTGTGACAGCCACTCCAATACCTTGACTTTGTTGTCCTTAAGCCATTTTGCCACAACTTTGGAAGTATGCTTGGGGTTATTGTCCATTTGGAAGACCCATTTGCGACCAAGCTTTAACTTCCCGACTGATGTCTTGAGATGTTGCTTCAATATATCCACATCATTTTCCATCCTCATGATGCCATCTATTTTGTGAAGTGCACCAGTCCCTCCTGCAGCAAAGCACCCCCACAACATGATGCTGCCACCCCCGTGCTTCACGGGGGTGGCAGCATCATGTTGTGGGGGTGCTTTGGTGGTGTTCTTCAGCTTGCAAGCGTCCCCCGTTTTTCCTCCAAACATAACGATGGTCTTTATGGCCAAACAGTTCTATTTTTGTTTCATCAGACCAGAGGACATTTCTCCAAAAAGTACGATCTTTGTCCCCATGTGTAGTTGCAAACCGTAGTCTGGCTTTTTTATGGCGGTTTTGGAGAAATGGCTTCTTCCTTGCTGAGTGGCCTTTCAGGTTATGTCAATATAGGACTCGTTTTACTGTGGACATAGATACTTTTGTACCTGTTTCCTCCAGCATCTTCACAAAGTCCTTTGCTGTTGTTCTGGGATTGAGTTGCACTTTTCGCACCAAAGTAAGGTAATCTCTAGGAGACAGAACGCGTCTCCTTCCTGAGCGGTATGGCGGCTGCGTGGTCCAATGGTGTTTATACTTGCGTACTATTGTTGGTACAGATGAACGTGGTACCTTCAGGCATTTGGAAATTGCTCCCAAGGATGAACCAGACTTGTGGAGGTCTACAATATTTTTTCTGAGGTCTTGGCTGATTTCTTTTGATTTTCACATGATGTCACGCAACGAGGCACTGAATTTGAAGGTAGGCCTTGAAATACATCCACAGGTACACCTCCAATTGACTCAGGCTAATTGACATAATTTAGCAGAAGCTTCTAAAGCCATGGCATAATTTTCTGGAATTTTCCAAGCTGTTTAAAGGCACAATCAACTTAGTGTATTGTAAACTTCTGACCCACTGGAATTGTGATACAGTGAATTATAAGTGAAATAATCTGTCAGTAAAGAATTGTTGGAAAAATTACTTGTGTAATGTAGAAAGTAGATGTCCTAACCGACTTGCCAAAACTATAGTTTGTTAACAAGAAATTTGTGGAGTGGTGGAAAAACAAGTTTTAATGACTCCAACCTAAGTGTATGTAAACTTCCGACTTCAACTGTATGTAGTTAGTAAAGACAAACCTGCTTGGGTTTTGCTGGGTGGATTTAGCCCTGAGCCAAACCATTGTCTGCCGCAGGGTAGGGTTGGACCGATCTAATGCGTTCGTTTGGAGGGGGTGAACTCAAACAATACGGTTTAAATGGACCTTGTTACAAGTTCCCTGTAATTTGTTTACTCAGGCCTCCTCCTTGATATTAATATTACTGCTGCTGTGTTGAACCACACGCACGCACGCACACACACACTCAACAATTCTTTCTTGAACAAAACAGAACTGTTCATTCATAGACATCGCAACCACATATGCAGTGTTACTTTGGTTATTAATGATTTATTATATTGAACTGGAGTACAAATGTACAATCCAAAAATACGGGTTAAGGGGATGTTTGTTGTGTTCATTGTACTGACAAATAAGTGTTAATGACATTCATCAGGTTTATTTGCACATCTAAAGCCTACCTGTGAACCGACAGACACACAAACCCACACCCACATGAACCCAACCCCACACTAGCATTAACAAAGCAGCAGTTGAGACAAGACACACCTACGGAATTCTGTTTAATACACAAGCACTTTTCTTTTCTGAATCTTTTAGCTAAACCCCTTCAAGGTTGCATTTGTATACCTTTCTATACTTTTGTATACCCAGAGCTCTAGTTTGTGTCTTTCTATAGAATAAGGAACTGGAATTCTCAACTCAAAGTGAAAGGAGAAGTGTTGTCAGTGTTGGGTCCTTGGAACAGTGACATAATGAAATTAAACTCCCATTCACTGAATTTAACCTTGATTTATTCCATTGCATCAAACAGCAAACACATCAAGATTGTATTCAATGAGTTTGGATGAACTCTTCGTTAGTATAGACGTGCCTGTACACATCTGTTTGCATGTGTGTTTGAAGTGGATCATGTAAATATGTACCACGTCTACCAGGGCGTAGCATAAACTGGTTGTGGCGTCCCGACAAGTTCTCTAAAACACTTTGAGGACCACCAACACTGTGTGGACAGTGAGAGTTGGATGTAAACTAGGTCTCTGGATCTCCAAATATTCCATTGTAAACATTTGAGGGTAACGGATGATGAAAAATAAACGCTTTACATGTATCATTGTTATTCCCTTGCTTCAAGTTTGACATTAGGGAAGTTAGAGGTTAGAGATTACAGTTGGCTATTATATATTTTTACAGAGTAGGCCTATGTGTATCCCTTTCGATTATGTCCCAACCTTTGAATCTATCATTCTTAGAGACACGCACCAATCTGATGTGTAAAACAGAAAGAACTCAGTATCAGAATCAGTGGGAAGGAAGGCCTATTGTATGGTGACAAGCACATATACCGAGACTCCACCTTCAGGTAGTCTGATCAATGAATAGTCATTATCTGCCTCCTCTACTCCCCTGACATCCTGTTCAGGAGCAACAGCAGACAGCATCTTACTGTCTAACCTATTAGACAAGAACTAAGCTAGTACCCTGAAAACTCTAAATTAACTCCTTTCTCCTCATTTCCTTTCCATTATCCGTAGCCTTGAGCGTGGAATCGGACGGTAAAGTCACAAGATAGGTGAAATATTTCTGCAGATGAAAGACAGGAAGCCACTTTAGTCTAATGAGACACACACACACACAGTCTGGTCAGCTGTGGATGCTTTACACAGCTCTATAAAACAACCATGCTGTGCTTTAACAGAGTCGCTTAGCCTTGAGGCTGCAACTAGCCTCTTTAGAAAATGTCACAGAGAGCTTTTCC
The DNA here is from genome assembly GCF_965601325.2 of Salmo salar. Taxonomy (NCBI): domain Eukaryota; kingdom Metazoa; phylum Chordata; class Actinopteri; order Salmoniformes; family Salmonidae; genus Salmo; species Salmo salar. Next base: position 57,674,126 of record NC_138305.1, read on the forward strand.
CTTTGACCATATGCTAACAATTATACAGGGCTGAGAGGACGTAGTGCATCTGGTGGCAGTATGTTGAGGCGAGGATGCATCCCTTGGCCCTCTAAAACAGGATGTGATGCGAGCTGCCAGACCTAAATGAATGTGAGAGGAATCGGAGTCCTGTTCATATTCTTACAAAATGTACCTTTCCTTTCTAGCTTCCTTGGGCTGCGTTTACACACGCAGCCCAATTCTGATATTTCTTCCACAAATTGGTCTTTTGACCAATCACTTCAAATCTTTTCACATCCAGATCTTTTTCAGAGCTTATCTGATTGGTCACAATACCAATTAGTGAAAAAAAAATATCAGAATTGGTCTGCCTGTGTAAACGCCGCTGTGCAGTCACTGATCACTCGATTGGTTAGGTGAACACAATGCTTAGCCAATCATGCTGAGTGATTACTTCCAGGGAAGGGAGGAAGGACAGATATATCTTTGAAGTGTTGTTATAGGTTCCAAATATAAAAGGAATTATGTGTTTACTGTTCCCCTATGCAGTTTCACAGGAAGCGTCACTCACAGTTTTTATGTTGGTCCTAAGGGAGCCCAGTCTTGATTCTCCACCTGGCATGGTCCAGGTGTACCTGCAGTGTAGGGTACAGTATAAAACATTGGATCAATCCAATGCTACAGAGGAAATGAGCCAAAGAGGAGAATTGGAATAAGGCTCCTGTGAGGTCCAGAGACAGTACTATGATAACAACCCTTCCTTCTACTAAAAGACAGACATTCTCTAATCTACTTGAGTACTTCTGAAAATAAAACAATCAAAGCCACATTTAGGAATTACTCGATCCAGATCCAATATATCAGTCCAGTTTTGTGTTTGTTAATTGGCAAAGCGACTGCAATTATGCGGAATGAGTTTAAGAGGAATTCTGCCACGTCAGCAAAACCATGTGGAATGGCGTAATCAGCCAACTAAAATCCTCTGCAAACGTACACGTACACACACTCACACATTGACCCTTGGTTGACTAGCCAGTGTTCAATACTCAATAGAAGCGCGGGATAATGAGTGGAGTCAGGAGGAGGGCTTGTACATAGTATGACATAAATCAATATGTGAAGTGAGACCAATTAATAAAGTTATCATATTATGCTATATCATATTTACAGCGATCCCCTTCATCCCAATAACACTAATACACTCAAAGACCAACTGAAGTGACTATTATTGTTGTTCTCAGATCTGTGCCATTATAGCGATGGAGGCTCCTATTCACTATGAATGAAATTATTGATACTGTGGGACTGAGAACAGGAAGTCAATTACTCTAAATGTCGCTTTCCCTGTGGTCTATCCACACACACACACACACACACACACACACACACACACACACACACACACACACACACACACACACACACACACACACACACACCTGCTGCAGACAGACCCTCAAATAAACACTGCATCCTTAAATAGCCTGGACACACACAGCCCCCAGTCTGTTTCTCCCAGCTGACTCTAGCCTAGTCTGCAGTTGTTGTCCCACAGGCATGGCTGGTGATGACTCAGGGGAGGGCAGTTGCTTTCCTTGTCTTACATTCCATCCAATACTGTCTGTTTTCCTAGATGGAATGCAACAGTGCTGTGACGTCTTTGTTGAGAGGTAGAGAACCTTTCTGAGGTCACTTAGATACAGTATCTTCAACGCAGAGTAAGAAATATCTTGTTATGTCTTGTTTTTGTTATGTAACTAACTACTGTGTATTAGTAGTTGATATCTGTTGTCTGTTATGGAAACATGTTATGGAGAGTTTGTTGGCTAGCCACAGGTCCTTTTTAACCACAAGGATATTTGTCTGTCTCAGTGTGTGAGCTCATTGCCCCCATCACATTGGCAGCTCTTACTTTCCCCTAGTTGTCAATATGGTAAATGGTCACATTGAAGACCCCAGATTTTTAATTCCAGACACGTTCACAGATTAACACATTAACACACAGTTTTATCATTTCAAGGCAGCCATTTCCACTGCAGCATACTCTCTCTTGTTTCAGGGTTATTAAGTAAATCTTTATACAGTAGAAGGACACTAAACCATGTTAGTGCCATTCTACGACAGTCGTTTTGATTGAACACGTGTGTGTATTGACATGCTTCTCTTTGCTTTAAAGATCAGATAGTTCAGGTCATGTATGCTGTGGGATCAAAGGTTGTTTCTGTGACTTCACCGAGCACTGGAGTGAAACTGCTGCTCTTCACAACTGTCACAAAGCTGTTTCCTGTTGGCTCTAGTCCTCCTCCTTTCACCCCCTCTTTTTTCCCCTCACTGTATGCTTTCTGTCTCTCTCTCTTATTCTGTCTGAAGGGACTTTGTGTGTGTGTGTGTGTGTGTGTGTGTGTCTGTGTGTGGGTGCGCGTGTGTGTGTGTGTATGGGTGCGCGTGTGCCTGTTTGTGAGCATATGTACTTGTGTGGCCTATTGTCTATAATAAAAAATTATGAAATACCAATCAACGGCATATTTGTTTTGTAAAATTACACTAAACAATTACATATCCTTGTGTAGCCTGTAGAGGAGCCTGTTGTGTGTGGGCAAATAGAGAATGAAAAACCTTGAAGAATCTACTGAGCCATCTGCTGTATAATGACTGCTCTTTGCGGGAGACTGACGTTGCTCAGCAAGGGCCACTCACACATACAGACAAATGACTCATCATATCAACTGAACTACTGACAAACATATAACTCTCCAAATCACATCAGCTGAACTACTGACACATATAACCCTCCATATCATATCAGCTGAACTACTGACACACATATAACCCTCCATATCAGCTGAACTACTGACAAACATATAACCCTCCATATCATATCAGCTGAACTACTGACACACATATAACCCTCAATATCATATCAGCTGAACTACTGACAAACATATAACCCTCCAAATCACATCAGCTGAACTACTGACACATATAACCCTCCATATCATATCAGCTGAACTACTGACACACATATAACCCTCCATATCATATCAGCTGAACTACTGACAAACATATAACCCTCCATATCATATCAGCTGAACTACTGACACACATATAACCCTCCATATCATATCAGCTGAACTACTGACACACATATAACCCTCCATATCATATCAGCTGAACTACTGACAAACATATAACCCTCCAAATCACATCAGCTGAACTACTGACACATATAACCCTCCATATCATATCAGCTAAACTACTGACACATATAACCCTCCATATCATATCAGCTGAACTACTGACACACATATAACCCTCCATATCATATCAGCTGAACTACTGACACACATATAACCCTCCATATCATATCAGCTGAACTACTGACACACATATAACCCTCCATATCATATCAGCTGAACTACTGACAAACATACAGTGAGGGAAAAAAGTATTTGATCCCCTGCTGATTTTGTATGTTTGCCCACTGTCAAAGAAATGATCAGTCTATAATTTTAATGGTAGGTTTATTTGAACAGTGAGAGACAGAATAACAACAACAAAATCCAGAAAAACACATGTCAAAAATGTTATAAATTGATTTGCATTTTAATGAGGGAAATAAGTATTTGAACCCCTCTCAATCACAACCCTCCAAATCATATAAAATGTGAAGGAACTGCCAAAAGCATCCAAAGCTCTGTTCGGTTAGTGAGCCCTCAGCCACAAGGTGAGAGCACTGCACTGCTAAATACTGTACCTTTACTTTGTTTGCACTTGTTTCCCTGGTGATCGCCTGACACCTGCTGTAGGGCATGAGGGAGAGAGGATGGGGGATATAAGCATTAGACACTAGAAACTGAGTCTGCTAGGCATTTTGTAGAAGAGAAGTGAGTTAAATCAGAGGGGAATATTGGATCGTTACTACTTCTCCCATAGTCTGCCAAATTAAGTCCCATTCATCATTCAGATCAGCCTTAGCAGCCAATACCTGAACCACAACCAGGAAACATCTTGATGATGCACGTGGAGCATAATCCGCAGCCAAAATATTTCACCCCCCTTTCCAGAGCCATTACATAATTACTGTGTGCGTGCGTGTATGCGTGTGTGTGAAAGAGAGGATGATCAAAAAGAATGTGAGAGTGGGAAAGGGGGGGGGGTGTGTGCTCTGTGTGTTTATGTTACGTATGACTGGTAGTTAAAACATGGTAGTAGTGAGTATATGCTTTGTGCGTTTGTGTGTGTGTATAAATGTGTGTTTCCAAAAACAAACTCTCCACTGCTGCTCTTGTTCTAGGACTGAAATAAATCTGCATCCAACAGCTGGCTGCATAGTGATAGCAAAAAGTAATGCATTCCTTACTATCACAATAATAAGGCACACAGTCAGATCTCAAATCATATCACCAAATATGGTTCCCAGACAGTCTCTCTCTGTGACTCCACTATTGGGTGTTATCTGCTTTCTACACTGTAATCAAGGATTCCAATTCCACATTGAAGAATTATTGGGGTGACCAGAAAAAGAGATGTGGATCAATGTCAAAGTTTTTGGTGTCCGTTTGACATACTGTACATACAGCAGTTGACCTTTGTTATTTACATTTACATTTAAGTCATTTAGCAGACGCTCTTATCCAGAGCGACTTACAAAATGGTGCATTCACCTTATGATATCCAGTGGTGTTATGGAGTGGTTCAGCAGTGGGCAGTGGCAATGAGGTGAAAACCCCTGTAATTCGATCCATTTTAATTTTAATTCCACTCCTATTAATCAAATCAAATCAAATGTATTTTTATATAGCCCTTCGTACATCAGCTGATATCTCAAAGTGCTGTACAGAAACCCAGCCTAAAACCCCAAACAGCAAGCAAAGCATGTGAGACTTGGTCCTGTTTGTGGGTGAGTCCCAGAAAGAGTGCCAATTATCTACAAATTCTATCTTTTGGGAGGGGCAGAAAACAGTTTTCAACCAGCGATTGAGTTGTGAGACTCTGCTGTAGAGCTCATCACTCCCCCTAACTGGGAGGGGGCCAGAGACAATTAATCGATGCCTACACATCTTTCTAGCTGATTTACACGCTGAAGCTATGTTGCGCTTGGTGACCTCTGACTGTTTCATCCTAACATCGTTGGTGCCGACGTGGATAACAATATCTCTATACTCGCCAGTTTTAGCTTTAGCCAGCACCGTCTTTAGATTAGCCTTAACGTCGGTAGCCCTGCCCCCTGGTAAACAGTGTATGATCGCTGGATGATTAGTTTTAAGTCTAATACTGCGGGTAATGGAGTCGCCAAAGACTAGGGTTTTCAATTTGTCAGAGCTAATGGTGGGAGCCGTCGGCGTCTCAGACCCCACAACGGGAGGAGTAGAGACCAGAGAAGTCTCGGCCTCCGACTCCGACTCGCTTAATGGGGAGAACCGGTTGAAAGTTTATGTCGGCTGAATAAGCGACACCGGTTGAGCATTCCTACAGCGTTTCCCTCCAGAAGCCATGAGAAAGTTGTCCGGCTGCGGGGACCGTGCGAGGGGGTTTATACTAACGTTACTATCTGTACTTACTGGTGGCACAGACGCTGTTTCATCCTTTCCTACACTGAAATTACCCTTGCCTAACGATTGCGTCTGAAGCTGGGCTTGCAGCACAGCTATCCTTGCCGTAAGGCGATCGTTCTCCTGTATATTATAAGTACAACGACTGCAATTAGAAGGCATCATGTTAATGTTACTTAGCTTCGGCTGTTTGAAGTCCTGACGAACCATGTCCAGATAAAACCTCCGGGGTGAAAAAGATGAATGAAAAAAGTTGAGTGAGGGGAAAAAGTAAAAATATGAATGAAAAAAGTTGAGTGAGGGAAAAAGTAAAAATATACGGTAATGAAAAAGTAAAAAACCGTCAGGTAGCAAAGTAAGATCGGCAACAAAACGCACAGCAGCGTGGGGGGAATTACACAAAATCGCCTCCAATTCTGTGCATTGAAATGCCAGCCAGTGGATCTGGCCTCTTCTGTGCCTCTATTGAGATATACTGTATGTCACAAACGTCATGTGGAGCCTGAACACATAATCTTGACTGAGTTGCCAGCTGGTGGGAAGAGAGGGGACAACTGATAGTGGACTACATGAAAAGGAGGGCAGAACACGCCCCCATTCATATAGAAGGGGCTGTAGTGGAGTGGGTCGAGAGTTTCAAGCTCCTTGGTGTCCACATCACCAACAAACTATCATGGTCCAAACACATCAAGACAGTCGTGAAGAGGGCACGACAACACCGTTTCCCCCTCAGGAGACTGAAAAGATTTGGCATGGGTCCCCAGATCCTCAAAAAGTTATTCAGCTGCACCATCGACAGCATTCTGACCGGTTGCATCAACGCCTGGTATGGCAACTGCTCGGCATCCAAGCTTCCTGCCATCCAGGACCTATATACTACGCGGTGTCAGAAGAAGGCCCAAAAAATTGTCAAAGACTTCAGTCACCCAAGTCATAGACTGTTCTCTCTGCTATCACAGGGCAAGCGGTACCGAAGCGTCAAGTCTAGGTCCAAAAGCTTCCTTAACAGCTTCTACCCCCAAGCCATGCTAAGCAATTAATCAAATGGCCACCCGGACTATTTGCGTTGACCCCCCCGTTGACCCTTTTTTTTAACACTACTACTACTCACTGTTTATTATCTATGCATAGTCACTATACCACTACCTACAGTGGGGGGGGATTTGATCCCCTGCTGATTCAACAGTGAGAGATAGAATAACAACAAAAAAATCCAGAAAAACGCATGTCAAAAATGTTATAAAATTATTTGCATTTTAATGAGGGAAATAAGTATTTGACCCCTCTGCAAAACATGACTTAGTACTTGGTGGCAAAACCCTTGTTGGCAATCACAGAGGTCAGACGTTTCTTGTAGTTGGCCACCAGGTTTGCACACATCTCAGGAGGGATTTTGTCCCACTCCTCTTTGCAGATCTTCTCCAAGTCATTAAGGTTTCGAGGCTGACGTTTGGTAACTCGGACCTTCAGCTCCCTCCACAGATTTTCTATGGGATTAAGGTCTGGAGACTGGCTAGGCCACACTAGGACCTTAATGTGCTTCTTCTTGAGCCACTCCTTTGTTGCCTTGGCCGTGTGTTCTGGGTCATTGTCATGCACCCATCCACGACCCATTTTCAATGCCCTGGCTGAGGGAAGGAGGTTCTCACCCAAGATTTGACAATACATGGCCCCGTCAAATGATGTGGTGAAGTTGTCCTGTCCCCTAAGCAGAAAAACACCCCCAAAGCATAATGTTTCCACTTCCATGTTTGACGGTGGAGATGGTGTTCTTGGGGTCATAGGCAGCATTCCTCCTCCTCCAAACACGGCGAGTTGAGTTGATGCCAAAGAGCTCCATTTTGGTCTCATCTGACCACAACACTTTCACCAGTTGTCCTCTGAATCATTCAGATGTTCATTGGCAAACTTTAGACGGGCATGTATATGTATTCTTGAGCAGGGGGACCTTGCGGGTGCTGCAGGATTTCAGTCCTTCACGGCGTAGTGTGTTACCAATTGTTTTCTTGGTGACTATGGTCCCAGCTGCCTTGAGATCATTGACAAGATCCTCCCGTGTAGTTCTGGGCTGATTCCTCACCGTTCTCATGATCATTGCAACCCCACGAGGTGAGATCTTGCATGGAGCCCCAGGCCGAGGGAGATTGACAGTTCTTTTGTGTTTCTTCCATTTGCGAATTATCACACCAAATGTTGTCACCTTCTCACCAAGCTGCTTGGCGATGGTCTTGTAGCCCATTCTAGCCTTGTGTAGGTCTACAATCTTGTCCCTGACATCCTTGGAGAGCTCTTTGGTCTTGGCCATGGTGGAGAGTTTGGAATCTGATTGATTGCTTCTGTGGACAGGTGTCTTTTTTACAGGTAACAAGCTGCGGTTAGGAGCACTCCCTTTAAGAGTGTGCTCCTAATCTCAGCTCGTTACCTGTATAAAAGACACCTGGGAGCCATAAATCTTTCTGATTGAGAGGGGGTCAAATACTTATTTCCCTCATTAAAATGCAAATCAATTTATAACATTTTTGACATGTATTTTTCTGGATATTTTTGTTGTTATTCTGTCTCTCACTGTTCAAATAAACCTACCATTAAAATTATAGACTGATCCTTTCTTTATCAGTGGGCAAACATACAAAATCAGCAGGGGATCAAATACTTTTTTCCCCCACTGTACATGTACAAATTACCTCGACTAACCTGCACCCCTGCACATTGACTCGGTACTGGTACCCCCTGTATATTGCCTCAGTATTGTTATTTTATTGTGTTACTTTTATTATATTTTTTACTTTAGTTTATTTAGTAAATACTTTCTTAACTCTATTTCTTGAACTGCATTGTTGGTTAAGGGCTTGTAAGTAAGCATCTCACGGTAAGGTACCTGTTGTATTTGGCGCATGAAATCGTGGCCAATCAATTGAATTTACCACTGGTGGACTCCAATCAAGTTGTAGAAACATCTCAAAGCTGATCAATGGAAACAGGATGCACCTGAGCTAAATGTTTTGTCTCATAGAAAAGGGTCTGAATAATGATCTTTTATCATACATTTGCAAACAAATCTAAAAACCTGCTTTTGCTTTATCGTTATAGGGTATTGTGTGTAGATTGAGGGGAAAAAATATTTGATTCATTTTAGAATAAGGCTGTAATGTAACATTACATTACATTACATTTAAGTCATTTAGCAGACGCTCTTATCCAGAGCGACTTACAAAATGGTGCATTCACCTTATGATATCCAGTGGAACAACCACTTTACAATAGTGCATCTAAATCTTTTAAGGGGGGGGGGGGGTAGAAGGATTACTTTATCCTATCCTAGGTATTCCTTAAAGAGGTGGGGTTTCAGGTGTCTCCGGACGGTGGTGATTGACTCCGCTGTCCTGGCGTCGTGCGGGAGCTTGTTCCACCATTGGGGTGCCAGAGCAGCGAACAGTTTTGACTGGGCTGAGCGGGAACTGTGCTTCCTCAGAGGTAGGGGGGCCAGCAGGCCAGTGGTGGATGAACGCAGTGCCCTTGTTTGGGTGTAGGGCCTGATCAGAGCCTGAAGGTATGGAGGTGCCGTTCCCTTCACAGCTCCGTAGGCAATCACCATGGTCTTGTAGCGGATGCGAGCTTCAACTGGAAGCCAGTGGAGAGAGCGGAGGAGCGGGGTGACGTGAGAGAACTTGGGAAGGTTGAACACCAGACGGGCTGCGGCGTTCTGGATGAGTTGTAGGGGTTTAATGGCACAGGCAGGGAGCCCAGCCAACAGCGAGTTGCAGTAATCCAGACGGGAGATGACAAGTGCCTGGATTAGGACCTGCGCCGCTTCCTGTGTGAGGCAGGGTCGTACTCTGCGAATGTTGTAGAGCATGAACCTACAGGATCGGGTCACCGCCTTGATGTTAGTGGAGAACGACAGGGTGTTGTCCAGGATCACGCCAAGGTTCTTAGCACTCTGGGAGGAGGACACAAGGGAGTTGTCAACCGTGATGGCGAGATCATGGAACGGGCAGTCCTTCCCCGGGAGGAAGAGCAGCTCCGTCTTGCCGAGGTTCAGCTTGAGCTGGTGATCCGTCATCCACACTGATATGTCTGACAGACATGCAGAGATGCGATTCGCCGCCTGGTTATCAGAAGGGGGAAAGGAGAAGATTAATTGTGTGTCGTCTGCATAGCAATGATAGGAGAGACCATGTGAGGATATGACAGAGCCAATTGACTTGGTGTATAGCGAGAGTAACAAAATGTGGAAAAAGTAAAGGGGTCTAAATACATTCCAAATGCACTGTATGTACCATCAGTTGTCTTGGGCCATTACTATTCTCTAATTTTACAAATGATTTGCCACTGGTCTTACACAAAGCTAGAATGACTATGTATGTGGATGATTCCACACTCTACATGTCAGCACCCAAAGCCAGTGAGATCACTGAAATTCTAAATAACGAGTTAGTCAGTATCAGAATGGATAATTAATAATGAACTGGTCTTAAATGCATCTAAAACTGAAAGATGTGTGTGGTTCAAAACATCCTCCAAGACCTAAACATCAACTGGATGTGTGCATAAAGGGTGTGACTAGGTGACCCTATTACCACCACACCGGTGGTCATGAAGGAAGTCAAATTCCACATGACTATTTAGTCACATAATTAAGCTTCTCCAAACTCTGATGCTGATGGTCATTAGTAGCCTACCAAACTTGCTAACTACATGGTACTCAGCACTCTATTATCACTCTAATCACTCTGACATCAATGCAAATGCATTCGAAAATGTAATCAAACACTCATGTTGTGCAACTTCTACAGGCTATGCAATTGCGAGAGAAAACAGAGTGATGGCCGCTAATAAAAAGACGAGCATCCCATCAGCTTTCTATAGGCTAGGCCTACTATATTTATTTCTCAACTTTCCTAATATTAACAACCTCTACAGGATCGGTGGGTCGGTGGGTTGAGCTAACGTAGGCTAATGTGATTAGCATGAGGTTGTAAGTAACAAGACAATTTCCCAGGACATAGACATATCTGATCTTGGGAGAAAGCTTAAAATCTTGTTAATCTAACTGCACTGTCCAATTTACAGTAGCTATTACAGTGAAAGAATACCATGCATGCTATTGTTTGAGGAGAGTGCACAGTTATGAACTTGAAAATGTATTAATAAACCAATTAGCCACATTTGGGCAGTCTTGATACAACATTTTGAACAGAAATGCAATGATTCATTGGATCAGTCTAAAACGTTGCACATACACTGCTGCCATCTAGTGGCCAAAATCTAAATTGTGCCTGGGCTGGAATAATACATTATGGCCTTTCTCTTGCATTTCAAAGATGATGGTACAAAAAATACAAACAAATGCATGTTTTTTTTCTTTGTATTATCTCTTACCAGATCTAATGTGTTACATTCTCCTACATTAATTTAACATTTCCACAAACTTCAAAGTGTTTCCTTTCAAATGGTATCAAGAATATGCATATCCTTGCTTCAGGTCTTGAGATACAGGCAGTTAGATTTGGGTATGTCATTTTAGGCGAAAAATGAAAAAAAAAAGGGGCGGATCCTTAAGAGATTTTAAGCACATTGCTTATATTTACAACATGAATATAGCTTACCTGGCTGGCATGAAAATAAACCATGGGGAAAAGCGTCCTCCATTCACTATTTAAGTGCAGAGATGACATGTATTTTTTCCCCTGCCCCTGTTTCGATACAGGTGCATGATAATGGTCCATTCTAAATCAAAACAAATGTCACACATACAGTGCTGTGAAAAAGTATTTGCCCCCTTCCTGAATTCTTATTTTTTTGCACATGTCACAATTAAATGTTTCAGATCATCAACAGTTTTTAATATTACACAAAGATAACCCAAGTCAACATAAAATGCAGTTTTTAAGTTATAATAGTATTTATTAAGGGAAAAAAGCTATCCGAACCTTCATGGCCCTATGTGACAAAGTAATTGCCCCCCCTTGTTAAATCATGAATTTACTGTGGTTAATCAAATTTTTTGGAAAGCTGAGTTCAATTTCACTAGCCACACCCAGGCCTGATTACTGCCAGACCTGTTGAATCAAGAAATCACTTAAATAGAACCTGTCTGACAAAGTGAAGTAAGCCAAAAGATCTGAAAAAGCAAGACATGCCACGATCCAAAGAAATTCAGGAACAGATGAGAAACAAAGTAATTGACATCTATCAGTCTAGAAAGGGTTACAAAGCCATTTCTAAAGCTTTGGGACTCCAGCGAACCACGGTGAGAGCCATTATCCACAAATGGAGAAAATTTGGAACAGTGGTGAACCTTCCCAGGAGTGGCCGGCCTACCAAAATTACCCCAAGAGCGCAGCTACGACTCATCCAAGAGGTCATAAAAGAACCCACAACAACATCTAAATAACTGCAGGCCTCACTTGCCTCAGTTAAGGTCAGTGTTCATGACTCAACCATAAGAAAGAGACTGGGCAAAAATGGCATCCATGGCAGAGTTCCAAGACGAAAACCACTGCTGACCAAAAAGAACATAAAGGCTCGTCTCACTTCTGGCAAAAAAACATTTTGATAATCCCCAAGACTTTTGGGAAAATATTCTGTGGACTGACAAGAAAAAAGTTGAACTTTTTGGAAGGTGTGCGTCCCGTTACATCTTGCGTAAAAGTAACACAGCGTTTCAGAAAAAGAACATCATACCAACAGTCAAATATGGTGGTGGTAGTGTGATGGTCTGGGGCTGCTTTCGGACCTGGACGACTTGCTGTGATTGATGGAACCATGAATTCTGCTCTCTACCAAAAAATCCTGAAGGAGAATGTCCGGCCATCAGTTCGTGTCCTCAAGCTGAAGCGCACTTGGGTTCTGCAGCAGGACAATGATTCAAAACACACCAGCAAGTCCACCTCTGAATGGCTTAAAAAAAACAAAATGAAGGTTTTGGAGTGGCCTAGTCAAAGTCCGGACTTGAATCCGATTGAGATGCTGTGGCGTGACCTTAAAAAGGCGATTCATGCTCCAATGTGGCTGAATTAAAACAATTCTGCAAAGAGACTAATGAAGTGTGTACAGCCTGCGCAAAAAAACAAAGAAGAGCTCATGCCTGTCAGGCATCTTTTTTCAAATCATCATTAGAATCTCATCATGCAGCCTTACAATGTATTACAAATCAAAACATAGCACAACATTTGTAGAACAACTAAAGTTACATTAATAACTCTAAATTAAGCATATAGGAGTACCTATTTCGTTGTTAACTGCTCAACACAGAATAGCCGCATGTGCACACGCCCTCAAATCGTTTGGAGACAATAATGATATTTTATTCAGCTTTGTTCGATTGTATTCTTCAAACTCTAAAATAATGCCACAGAATTATAAGCAAATCTTGTCTGCTAAATGAACTAGTGTAGCCCACAGCCATTTGGCATAGCCACATCAGGACCTAACATAAGGACAGCAGAGTATGCTATTATGTTCTTCTGAAATAGACTACATTTTCTTCATACATGCTTCTTTAGATCTGTCTGAAAAAAAAAGGATTTATTGTGAAGGTGTAGGCTATTTACATGGATTAATTAGCCTATAAGCCATTTTAAAAAGTCTATGTGTGGAAACCAGGAGATGATAAATGTGTTTATGTTAATTAACGGTCAATTACCGTGAGACCGACAGTTATTTAATCACTGGCTGACGACATTTCGTGACCGCCACAGGTATAACATTGGATGGTCAATTATCATGGTTAAGTCATATTGACAAAGTTGTTGTGAAGATGGGGAGGGGTATGTCTGTTATAAACAGATGTTCTGCGTTTTTTTTTTACACAAATCAACTGTACTAGTTAAGGCTCTGGTCTTGTCTCGTCTTGATTACTGTCCAGTAATATGGTCAAGTGCAGCAAAGAAAGAGCTAACAAAGCTGAAGATGGCTCAAAACAGAGGAGCACGTACAGAACTAACATCAACAACATGCATGCCAGTCTTTCCTGGTTGAGGGTTGACGAGAGATGAAACTGCTTCTCTTCTAGTTTTTATATGAACGATTACTGTAATGGAAATTCCAGGTTGTCTGCATAATTAAGTAACATTCAGCTCTGACACTCATACATACCTCTCAAGACATGTCCCCAGAGGTTTCTTTACAGTCCCTAAATACAAACGAATTCACAGCAACAAACAGTATTACACAGAGCCATGACCGCATGTAACTCCCATCTCCAATTACTCAAGCAAACAGCTAAATTACCTTTAAATATAGATAAAACATCTCATAGAACAACGGGACACGTGCACACACACTCTAACACATGCTTTTTAGTGTTGTATTGTTTGTATAGCATTGTATTTAAAATGTGTAACTGTTCTTGTCTATCAGTGTGTCGTGGTTTGTGGCTTGTCATGTTGTGTTTTTTTGTGAAGGCCAGGAAGAGTAGCTGACGCTTCTGCGAAATCTAATGGTGGTCCAAATAAACAGCAATTTTGAGTCTATTGATCTGAACCCTTTGAAACTTGTGTTAATTGTTGCACTTTTTTTGCAGTGCTTTTGTTATGCTAACTAGGCCTGTGTTATGGCTATGCTTGCTACTTTTGTTAGCTTTATATTGTTTGTTTGCCATGTCATGTGGCCATTGATAAATTAGCCTGCTATAGTTTTGGCCTACCATGCCGCATGCTATCACACCCCCTTTCTGGCTATTCATTGTTAACTGCTGCTATATTTATGCTTAGCTTTACCCATTTATATGCTTATTACATTTGCAAATTGTCATTGATTATTGCTGATAACAGCCGATTAATTATGTTCATTGCTGTTATTGCTTATTTAATTGCACCTTTCTGTGTCTTTATGATAAATCATACTTCATACAAAGCTAACCAAGTCTCAATTCAAGACGAGTCTCATGTCAACTGTCAATCATTCCCTGCCATGTATCATCTGCAGTACCTGAATCTAGGATTGCGGTCCAAACACTTAAAAGACACACCCTCGTCCACTAACCCTCGTCTTATGACATTGGGGGGAATCCCCGTCGCCATCTTGGCAGGTGGTCCAAATGATTGGCCAAGCATAATTGACTATAGCGCATATAAAGCACCCACAAGCTACCGCTGGCTGAAAACACAATCATCACGGGATGAATGAGTGACAAATTGGTCCATTTAAAAATAATTTCTTCCTCCCTTGCCCTGCACGTGTATACTCATCAGACGACACGATACGTTGTCACGTCCTGACCAGTAAAAGGGGTTATTTGTTATAATAGTTTGGTCAAGGGGTGTTTGTTTTGTGTGTTTTGGGGTTTTGATGTATGTTCTATATTTTATATTTCTATGTTCATTCTATGTTCCCTATCCTTGTTTTGTCTTTCTGTGTTTTGGCCTGGTATGGCTCTCAATCAGGGACAGCTGTACTTCGTTGTCGCTGATTGGGAGGCATACTTAGGTAGCCCTTTTTCCACCTGTCTTTTGTGGGAAGTTGATTTTGCATAGTTGTGAGTAGCCTGCAATACTGTTCGTTTGTTGTGTTTTGTTTATTGTTTTGCTGGTTCACGTTTATTAAAATATGATGAACCCAACCCACGCTGCGCTTTGGTCCCCTTCTTCTAACGACGGACGTTACATACGTCATCAGAAGTGTCCACTTAATTTGAGGGCTGAGGGGATAGGGTGTGTATTTTAAGTGTTTGGACTGAAGCCTAGAAAGCCTCTTAAACTGAACTGCATCTCTGCCTCCGCCTGCTCTTTAACTAGAGTCTCACAGTAGACGGGCATAACCCTCACCTAAACCTCAATCAGTTAATCTTGTAACTGATGAATATTGTAACGGTAGTAGGAACCAAAGTTGTGGTCAGTGTTTCCCTGGGCAACCTTATTAGGAGAGGACATGCAGGTCATGTCCAGGTACGAACTTTGTACCTGGAAGGTCCTTTATGTGTATAGGCTGTGTGGTGTCGTTGCTGTTGGTTTATTTCTGTGAGCAACCATTTTGTGACCATGCTGTCTTGAAGAAATGTTTGGAGTGTGATTGATTGTTCTGAATGGTATGTGTTGAGTTAATTAATGTTTCTTCAAGACATTAATTATGTAAAGCCACTGCAATAATGTCCTATTGTTTGGAGTTGGTTTGTTTGGAGAGGCTTTGCTGGTTAAGGTCCAGGCAGTTCATTGGCAGTGCCCTCCAATAAGGTGACTGTCCTTTTAAGTATTTCTAAAATGTATATTATGTAAATGAAGTGGTTAACCCTTTTTTTTTTACAATCAGAAGTACAGTATTGTTTTCCACTCTTTTTGGTTATCTTGTGAACCTGGTTAGCTGAATCTCTGTGAAACATTATTTCAGAAAGCTATCTAGTGGAAATGACAGATGTGTTATGTGTCAAACAAGCAAACCTAATCCTCTAAACTTTAATAAACTTTGCTTGTTATTTGCCTCTATACTGTTTCACTTTAATGGGCCTAGAACCTCTCTAAGGTTTATGTTACAATTGTAATAAATAAAAAATAGTTTTGCTAAGGTGTTGTCTAGTCCGTTGCATTGCTCAGAACTGTTGACCCAACTCAATACGTGGCCTGTCACGAACCTGTGTTCAGGTTGAGGTGATCTTGTTCCCATCTAATGCACATTCAAATGTCATAAATCAGCACTGCAGAGCTCTCCCTGTCCTCTGCCGTGCCTTGATTGTATTACTGATGATGACATCTGGAAATGTGCATGTACACCCTGGCCCATCTACTGTTGTTAGCCCCAATTCTGACTTGTGCTATGATATCTGCTTCACTGATTTCTGCTCTCGTAAAAGTCTGGGTTTTCTGCACGTTAATACTAGAAGCTTATTACCTAAAGTGGATCAATTGAAAGTGTAGGTTCACAGCTCCAATCCAGATGTGTTGGTCCTAACTGAGACGTGGTTAAGGAAGTGTGTTTTGAATACTGATGTTAACTTTTCTGGTTATAACCTTTTTCGGCAAGACAGATCTTCCAAAGGTGGGGGAGTGGCAATCTTTACCAAGGATCACCTTCAGTGCTCGGTTGTCTCCAAGTCTGTCCACAAACAATTTGATTTCCTGGTTTTAAGCATTAAACTTTCAAATAGCTCTTTGTTGACAGATGCTGGGTGCTATCGTCCTCCATCAGCACCAGCCTGTACCCTACCTGCCCTAAGCTCTATCCTGGCCCCTTACACTAAGTCTGAATTTGTCCTGCTAGGTGACCTAAACTGGGACATGCTTAAACCACCTGCCCAAGTCCTAAAGCAATGGGACTCCCTAAATCTTTCTCAGATTATTACCAATCCCACAAGGTATGACTCCAAACACCCCGAAAAGGCTACTCTCCTCGACGTTATGCTCACAAATAATCCTGATAGGTATCAGTTTGGTGTTTTCTGTAATGACCGTAGTGATCACTGTTTTACAGCCTGTGTTCGTAATGGCTGCTCAGTGAAATGACCTGTCCTGATTTGTCATAGACGCTTGCTAAAAAACTTTAATGAGCAAGCCTTCCTTTATGAACTGGCCTCTGTAAAGTGGTAAGAATCAGCTTGATCCAATTTGTCAAAGACACTTGGACCTTCTTTTTTGATATTTTCAGTGGAATTGTTAACAAAACACCCCCATAAAGAAAATGTGAATTAAAAACAGATTCAGCCCCTGGTTCGACCGTGATATTGCAGAGTTACTCCACCTCAAGAATTGCATTTGGCAAATATGCTCGGCACACGCATACTCAGGCTGACTGGCTCTTGTTCAGGCAAATGAGAAATAAAGTAACTAACTTGGCCTTCCGGATAGCCTGAGTGCACTTAAGGAGCAGTTCTCTCTCTGTGGGTCTAACCCCAAGAAGTTCTGGAAAACGGTTAAAGACCTGGAGAATAAACCCTCCTCCTCACAGCTGCCCATGTCCCTCAATGTTGATGATGTGTTTGTTACGGACAAGAAGCACAAGGCTGAGCTCTTTAATCACCACTTCATTAAGTCAGGATTCCTATTTGACTCAGCCAGGCCTCCTTGCCCGTCCAACATTTCCTCATCTCTCACCCCTTCTAATGCGACTAGCCCCAACGCTTCTCCCACTTTTTCCCCTGCGCCGCTACAAAGTTTCTCCCTGCAGCCGGTCACTGAGTCCAAGGTGCTAAAGGAGGTCCTTATACTTGACCCCAAAAAAACATCTGGGTCAGATGGTTTAGACCCTTTCTTCTTTAAGGTTGCTGCCCCTATCGTCGCCAACCCCATCTCCATCCTTTGTAACCTGTCTCTCCTTTCTGGGGAGGTTCTCATTGCTTGGAAAGCAGCCAAGGTTCGTCCTTTATTTAAAGGGGGAGATTAAGCTGTTCCTAACTGTAATAGGCCTATTTCTATTTTGCCCTGTTTATCAAAAGTGTTGGAAAAACTTGTCAATGATCAACTGACTGGCTTTCTTGATGTCTATAGTATTCTCTCTGGTATGCAATCTGGTTTCCGCTCAGGTTATGGATGTGTCACTGCAACCTTAAAGGTCCTCAATGATATCACCATTGCCCTTGATTCTAAGCAATGATGTGCTGCTGTTTTTATTGACTTGGCCAATGCTTTTGATACGGTAGACCATTCCATTCTTGTGGGCTGGCTAAGGAGTATTGGTGTCTCTGAGGGCCTTTGGCCTGGTTTGCTAACTACCTCTCTCAAAGAGTGCAGTGTATAAAGTCAGAAAGTCTCAACCACTGCCTGTCACCAAGGGAGAACCCCAAGGCTCGATCCTAAGCCCCACGCTCTTCTCAGTTTACATCAACAACATAGCTCATGCAGTAGGAAGCTCTCTCATCCATTTATATGCAGATGATACAGTCTTATACTCAGCTGGCCCCTCCCTGGATTTTGTGTTAAACGCTCTACAACAAAGCTTTCTTAGTGTCCAACAAGCTTTCTCTACCCTTAACCTTGTTCTGAACAACTCCAAAACAAAGGTCATGTCGTTTGGTAAGAAGAATGCCCCTCTTCCCACAGGTGTTATTACTACCTCTGAATATTTAGAGCTTGAGGTAGTCACCTCATACAAGTACTTGGGAGTATGGCTAGACGGTACACTGTTCTTCTCTCAGCACATATCAAAGCTGCAGGCCAAAGTTAAATCTAGACTTGGTTTCCTCTATCGTAATCGCTCCTCTTTCACCCCAGCTGCCAAACTAACCCTGATTCAGATGACCATCCTACCCATGCTAGATTACGGAAACGTAATTTATAGATCGGCAGGTTAGGGTGCTCTCGAGCGGCTAGATGTTCTTTACCATTCGGACATCAGATTTGCCACCAAAGCTCCTTATTGGACACATCACTTCACTCTATCCTCCTCTGTAAACTGGTCATCACTGTATACCCGTCGCAAGACCCACTGGTTGATGCTCATTTATAAAACCCTCTTAAGTCTCACTCCTCCCTATCTGAGATATCTACTGCAGCCCTCATCCTCCACATACAACACCCATTCTGCCAGTCACATTCTGTTAAAGGTCCCCAAAGCACACACATACCTGGGTCGCTCATCTTTTCAGTTCGCTGCAGCTAGCGACTGGAATGAGCTGCAACAAACACTCAAACTGGACAATTTTATCTCAATCTCTTCATTCAAAGACTCAATCATGGACACTCTTACTGACAGTTGTGGCTGATTTGTATTGTTGTCTCTACCTTCTTGCTCTTTTGTGCTGTTGTCTGTGCCCAATAATGTTTGTACCATGTTTTGTGCTGCTACCATGTTGTGCTGCTGTCATGTTGTGTTGCTACCATGTTGTTGCCATGCTGTTTTGCTACCATGCTGCGTTGTCATGTGTTGCTGCCTTGCCATGTTGTTGACTTAGGACTCTCTTTATGTAGTATTGTGTTGTCTCTCTTGTCGTGATGTGTGTTTTGTCCTATATTTAAAAAACAAAAATAAATCCCAGCCCCCGTCCTCGCAGGAGGCCTTTTGCCTTTTGGTATGCCATCACTGTAAATAAGAATTTGTTCTTAACTGACTTGCCTAGTTAAATAAATACAAATCAAAGGTGTTCCCTTCATTAAACAGTAACTGCTGTAGTCTGGTAGTTGTGCCATTTTAGTAAACCCTTGTCGGAAAGTAATACTATATATTATTACAGTCATGTCCGCAATAACAATACGTGAATACTAGAGCAAGGCCTGCAAAAACACTAGTGAATATTTTAGTATACTACAGGCATGTCCACAAAAACACTACAGTTAATACTGTGTGTGTGTGTGTGTGTGTGTGTGTGTGTGTGTGTGTGTGTGTGTGTGTGTGTGTGTGTGTGTGTGTGTGTGTACTGAAGAAAAATATTAACGCAACATGTGAAGTGTTGGTCCCATGTTTCATAAGCTAAAATGTAAAAAAATCCCTGAGACGTCCGCCCACATCCGGCTTCTTCACCTGCGGGATTGTCTGAGACCAGCCACCCGGAAAGCTGATGAAACAGGCGTATTTCTGTCTAATAAAGCACTTTTATGGGGAAAAACTCATTCTGATTGGCTGGGCCTGGCTCCCCAGTGGGTGGGCCTATGCCCTCCCAGGCCCACCCATGGCTGCGCCCCTGCCCAGTCATGTGAAATCCATAAATTAGGGTCTAATGAATTTATTTAAATTTACTGTTTCCTCATATGAACTATAACCCAGTCAAATCAATGAAATTGTTGCAATTTGCGTTAATATTTTTGTTCAGTATAAATAGTAATACTACAGCATTTAGACTATCAATTTTTTTCATGTGGGCAGGTTTACAAAGCGTCAAGTTCATTCATAAGTCATACTGCTTGCTCTCAAAACTATGCCAGAGGTAAGTGTTGTTCAGATTAGCTAATCTTTCCATAATATGGACTGGTCAAAACCCAGTTTAGAAATTGAAATTACTTGCAGATCAGATAATCCAGCTAGTACCTCGACTCAGGTTGGCCCTTATAAACAAGCAGATTACTACACATTCAGAATGTGGCTGATAAAATATGTATACCGCACTTTTTTTGCGTATTAGAAATAGCTGTATGGTCGATAGGGCTTTAGACTTTTTACTCGGAGTACGGTTTTCAACTCTCCCTGAATTGACCTTCACCTCCCTGGGAGCAGCTAAAGCCAACTGAAATGAATACCTTCAAATGTACAGTGTTGAAGGCTGAATGACTTTCATGATCTCCCAGAGGGAGTTTGATCCCAAATTGTCAACCCTAGTCGCAGGTGACGCTTCAGCCTTAGAACCAGTCTCTGACCTTGTGCAGGCCTAACAGATTCCATTACAGGCTCAGTGGCATACCATGGCCTGGCTGGGTCTCATTCAAAACCTGCAGCACAAAGCTCACGTTCTGCCTGGTCATAGAGTGAAGAACAACAACACAGGGAGATGGACAGCATGGCTCTATGCAGTGATTAGACCCTATTGGACATGTGACTGACCAGGTTGTCTATGTATGTGACTCCAAATCTGTGTAAGCCTTCTGGGATAAAGGCTGACAGCTGGGAGTCTTCAGGTTTCATCTATGGTTACTCATCATAGGATTTGTCATATTTTCACTTAGTCTCCAACTGACATTAATGCATGACAAAGTGAACATTTTACTTAAGTGGAGGATTCGCCCCCAAGTTTGGGTAGCTTGGTGAACCACCTCCACTACCTACATGCCGAGACCTCCATTGGAAAGTTCCACTGAAGACTCTGGAGGTTCTTTGTGGAGGTCGACCGATTAATCGGCATGGCCGATTTCACGTTTTCATAACATTTTTGGACGATTTTTGGACATTTTTGGACGATGATTATATTGCACTCCACAAGGAGACTGCATAGCAGGCTGACCACCTGTACGCGAGTACAGCAAGGAGCCAAGGTATGTTGCTAGCTAGCATCAAACATATCTTATAAAAAACAATCAATCTTAACATAATCACTAGTTAACTACACATGGTTGATATTACTAGTTTATCTAGCTTGTCCTGCGTTGCAAATAATCAATGCAGGGCCTGTTAATTTATCATCGAATCACAGCCTACTTTGCCAAACGGGTGATGATTTAACAAGCGCATTCGCCAAAAAAGCACTGTCGTTGCACCAATGTACCTAACCATAAACATCAATGCCTTTCTTAAAATCAATACACAAGTATATTTTTTTAACCTGCATATTTTGTTAAAAGAAATTCTTATTAGCACGCAATATAAACTAGGGAAATTGTGTCACTTCTCTTGCGTTCTGTGCAAGCAGAGTCAGGTTATATGCAGCAGTTTGGGCCGCCTGGCTCGTTGCGAACTGTGAAGACCATTTCTTCCTAACAAATACCGTTATTAATTTGCCAGAATTTTACATAATTATGACATAACATTGAAGGTTGTGCAATGTAACAGCAATAGTTAGATTTATGGATGCCACCCATTCGATAAAATACGGAACGGTTCCGTATTTCACTGAAAGAATAAACGTTTTGTTTTCGAAATTATATTTTCCGGATTTGACCATATTAATGACCTAAGGCTCGAAATTTCTGTGTGTGAATTATATTATAATTAAGTCTATGATTTGATATTTGATAGAGCAGTCTGACTGAGCGGTGGTAGGCAGCAGCAGGCTCGTAAGCATTCATTCAAACAGCACTTTCCTGCGTTTGCCAGCAGTTTTTCGCAAGGCTTGAAGCACAGCGCTGTTTATGACTTCAAGCCTATCAACTCCCGAGATTTGGCTGGCAATACTATAGTGCCTATAAGAACATCCAATAGTCAAAAGGTATATGAAATACAAATGGCATAGAGAGAAATAGTCCTATAATTCCTGTAATAACTACAACCTAAAACTTCTAAACTGGGAATATTGAAGACTCATGTTAAAAGGAACCACCAGCTTTCATATGTTCTCATGTTCTGAGCAAGGAACTTAAACGTTAGCTTTTTTACATGGCACATATTGCACTTTTACTTTCTTCTCCAACACTGTGTTTTTGCATTATTTAAACCAAATTGAACATGTTTCATTATTTATTTGAGACTAAATAGATTTTTATTTATGTATTATATTAAGTTAAAATAAAAGTGTTCATTCAGTATTATTGTAATTGTCATTATTACAATATATATATATATAAAAATCGTCCAATTAATTGGTATTGGCTTTTTTGGTCCTCCAATAATCGGTATTGGCGGTGAAAAATCATAATCGGTCGACCTCTAGTTCTTTGGGACAGAGAGGTGGCTAGGGATAGTCAATTCAACACAGCTATTTATGGTGATAAATAGATACCATATTTATTTCCTCGCTGATATTTTGAAAACTTTCGGAACTTTGTGACAAGCACCGCCTTCTTGTGGCCAGAAGCAGACCTTGTTCTACCGAAGCGAACAGTCCCTGAGTTTAAGCGACCAGTGAATTTCAGTTCTCTCTCTCTCGATGGCACACTATATTTCACCCAGTAGATATGGGAATTGATCAAAAATGGGTTTGTTTTCGAATTCTTTGTGGATCTGTGTAATCTGAGGGAAATATGTCTCTCTAATATTGTCATCTCTCTCTCTCATACACACACAGGGCGAGAGAGGGGAAGTGTGAGGTAGTTAGCAGTAGTCTGCTACCATTTGTCAAAGAAAATACATTGGCCCAATGTAACTGTTGGATTTTGAAGTTACAGAAATTTGTTTACATTTACAGCTATTTCACAAAATGTATATTAAAAAAAAAGTACAGACAAGTATACAATGCTGTAGAATGTAGAACTAATCACCTATGTGAAGCTAGCCACAATATGGAGTAGCCACAATTTGCGGTTCGCCTTCAACATAAGTTCCCCATTGAAACTAATCCAAACGGATACAAATTGTTGAGTATTGCCATAGTTAGACTAGTGCAAAAAAAAGGTTAGAATGTTGTTATATAACTTAAAAATGAATACAATTAATTAATGTGACAAACAGTAAAATAACAGTTCAAATCCCATTGCTGATTTATTAGACTGTATAATTGCAGTGGCGACCCGGCATTCAGGGAAAGTGAGGCAGAGCCCCACCTGTTTTGAGCGCCACTTGTTTAGCTATCTATTTTGGCATTAATTCGTGTCACATATCAGTTTGTAAACACTAAACAGTTAATAAAGCCGCATACAAACATATTTTTTGCTTTCTTAAGGCAGCTCCAAATTGCAGGTGTTTCAGTCTAGCTCAGTGCTTTCTGTGGTGATGGGGGCTGCCAGCAGAAAATAAGGAGTGTTGCGCCATGATTGGCTCAGTGTTCTCTCACTCATGGGGACACTATGTCCCCGCAAAATCTACAGGGAAAGCTAGAAAGTTCAAGCCCCTTAGGTGCTGCCATAGATTTACATTAGAAGTGCCCATCCAAGAAGGCTCAAGGTCATTGGCTACAGATAAAATTACATCAAATCACGTTATATCTACCGTAGCTTTGATTGGACTTACCATGTCATCATACTTTCAAAATCTTAGCAGTCATCATCATGAATCAAGTCGGCAATCTACTGGCAAATCCTTTTTAATACTTGACATATGAAGAGAAATTATAGATAAAACGTATCGGTGCTCATCGGCCATAAACATTACACAACAAGTTGAAAATAGCAAATTCAACAATGAGTGGTTTGGAAGGAATCAGTGGCTAACTGCAAGCGTTGCAAAGCAATCCCTAGCCTGCTATTCAGTGGACAGGGTGTGCGGTCCAAGTCTGGGCTAAGGGTTTCTTTTCCAAGCTTAAAATGATAAACATTCACATGCAACACCATGGGCCATTAAAGGTTGAATACATTAGCCATGCTGTCAACAAGCATAACTACTGCTGCGTTCAAGACAACTGGAAACTTGGAAATCTCAGACTTCAGTGAGTTCAAGACCACTGGGAACTCTGAAAAAAATTTGCTCCGACTGAGAAAATAAGTTTTTGTAACAATAACGCTAGTACGAACTTGAACCCAGGCGCAGAGAAACACAGCAAGCAGAGATAAGGGTAAATCCAGAACTTTTTACTTAAAGTCTTAACAGAAACACCGCACAAGAACACACTAATAAAACAAGAGACCTAAGCAAGACACAGGCCAACTGAGGGACCTAAATAACAAGGCAACCAGGTGAACAGAGAATGTAATTAAACACAGGTGAACACAATAAGTAATAATCAGGGTAACCTGGAAACAAGAAAACCAGGTAAGGGAAACAAGAAAACCAGGTAAGGGTGCCCTCTAGTGGTAACCAAAGGAAACAACAATCAAATAACATAGAAACTCGGAATTCCAAGTCGGGAACTCAGGCCTCTTTCTAGAGCTCTGACCTGAAGATCACTTACGTCATGATTCGACCTTGTTTTTTGTTTTTTTTACAGAGTTCCCAGTTGTCTTGAAAGCACTATAAATCCAGAGAATACCAGACTTTGATGACAACGTTTACATTTACATTACATTTTACATTTTAGTCATTTAGCAGATCACAAAATTTGCCCACAAGAAGGACCGCCGTGCCACCTTCCTGGTCAAGTGAGCACAGGACAAGGTGAGTCCAAAAATGTATTGTATGCTGCTGCATAAATGATGTAATATGCCAGGGAGATATGTATACTGTAGCTAAGAAAGTAATACTAAGTGTATGTTGTGTAGAAAGCTGTTAGTCGCCCATGTGCCTCACCCTAATCATTTTGTCCTTTTCCCCTCATAACTTAGACTACTGTTCTGACTTGGTGGTGCACACGTAGCCTATAGCCTGTTTTAGAATGTGTATATGCACTTTACAGCTTTACCTATTGAGTGTGCACCTATGAAATGGTGTATCAGCCTACTCAGTGACACCCACAGAACACAACTATGTCTAGTTTACACAATGTGGTTAACGTTGTTCATTTCACAGTGGCTTTGGAGTCCTGCAATAAGATAAGCTAAGATGCTAATATTTGTGTAAACTCTTTGGAATTATAATCTGTGGGTGTCACTGAGTAAGATGATACCCCATTTCACAGGTGCACACTTTATAGGTAAGGCTGTAAAGTGATCAAGACAAGGGAGATGATTGTGGACTACAGGAAAAGGAGGACCGAGCACGCCCCCATTCTCATTGATGGGGCTGGAGTGGAGCAGGTTGAGAGCTTCAAGTTCCTTGGCATCCACATCACCTACAAATTAACATTGTTCAAGCACACCAAGACGGTCGTGAAGAGGGCACAACAAAACCTATTACCCCTCATGAGACTGAAAAGATTTGGCATGGGTCCTCAGATCCTCAAAAGGTTCTACAGCTGCACCACCGAGAGCATTCTGACCAGTTGCATCACTGCCTGGTATGGCAACTGCTCGGCCTCCGACAGCAAGGCACTACAGAGGGTAGTGCGTACGGCCCAGTACATCACTGGGGCCAAGCTTCCTGCCATCCAGGACCTCTATACCAGACGGTGTCAGTGGAAGGCCCTAAAAATTGTCAAAGACCCCAGCCACCCTTGTCATAGTCTGTTCTCACTGCTACCGCATGGCAAGCGGTACCGGAGCACCAAGTCTAGGTCCAAGAGGCTTCTAAACAGCTTCTACCCCCAAGCCATAAGGCTCCTGAACATCTAATCAAATGGCTACCCAGACTATTTGCATTACACCCTTACGCTGCTGTTATTATCATCTATGCATAGTCACTTTAATAACTCTACCTACATGTACATATTACCTCGACAAACCGGTGCCCCCGCACATTGAATCTGTACCAGTACCACCTGTATATAGACTAGCTTTTGTTATTTTACTGCTGCTCTTTAATTATTTGTTACTTTTATTTATGACTTTTTTAAGGTATTTTTCTTAACTGCATTGTTGGTTAAGGGCTTGTAAGTCAACATTTCACTGTATGGTCTGATTTGATTTGATTTTGTACAATCCAATATAAATGTCCAATACACACAACAGGTTGACTGGAGAGCTTAATGTGTCTCGTGTTCAACCTTCCCAAGTTCTCTCACGTCACCCCGCTCCTCCGCTCTCTCCACTGGCTTCCAGTCGAAGCTCGCATCCGCTACAAGACCATGGTGCTTGCCTACGGAGCTGTGAGGGGAACGGCACCTCCGTACCTTCAGGCTCTGATCAGGCCCTACACCCAAACAAGGGCACTGCGTTCATCCACCTCTGGCCTGCTCGCCTCCCTACCTCTGAGGAAGCACAGTTCCCGCTCAGCCCAGTCAAAACTGTTCGCTGCTCTGGCACCCCAATGGTGGAACAAGCTCCCTCACGACGCCAGGACAGCGGAGTCAATCACCACCTTCCGGAGACACCTGAAACCCCACCTCTTTAAGGAATACCTGGGATAGGATAAAGTAATCCTTCTAACCCCCCCTTAAAAGATTTAGATGCACTATTGTAAAGTGGTTGTTCCACTGGATATTAGAAGGTGAATGCACCAATTTGTAAGTCGCTCTGGATAAGAGCATCTGCTAAATGACTTAAATGTAAATGTCTCATTTCAGTCTTTCAGAGTCCCACAATAAGATCTAAGATGCTCATAATGTCACACCGCAGCCGAGAGGGGCTGTGCCTAAACACAGTTCAGTACCATAGAGCAGACTACACCACCCTAGGTTAACACCAAAAGCATAGGGAGCGCTGAATAACACCTCTACCACTGGCTGCACAGGTTCTTTCAGTTTGGGGTTTAGTGTAAGAACATGAAACGAGGATCAGGCATGTCACAATTCAGTTTGTTTTATTTATCTCCCCAGTTCAGTTTCCAGACCCACTTTAGCACTAGCTTAGCACAAATGGAGGGAGGATAGCAACACAAATTCAAACAAAAACAGGTTTCAGTGCAGGTGGGGGCATAGCATTTCATATAAATTAAATCATTATTTCATCAAGGTAGCACTTCTCTTAGCAAAAACCAATGCTTCCAAAGGAGCTCTGACACAGCTTTAAACAACGTAGCTTCACTCTCACCTGCACTTTCCCCTGCCAAATTCAGCAACATATGATGCAAAATGCATCATACAGGGATGATTCTGTATTTTGAAAGTTACATACTGTATCTTGAAAACTTGAGCTGACAAGAAAAACATTTGGGACTATGTCAACAATGGACTAATGAAACAAATACCAAAATATATTTTCAGGGTGGAGTTTTCCTTTAAGTTTGCAGATGACACGATCGTGGTAGGCTGACCACCGACAACGATGAGACAGCCTATAGGGAGGAGATCAGAAACCTGGCAGTGTGGTGCCAGGACAACACCCTGTTCCTCAAAGTCACCAAGACAAAGGTGCTGATTGTGGACTACAGGAAACGGAGGGCCGAGCACGCCCCCATTCACATTGACAGGGCTGTAGTGAAGTGGGTCGAGAGCTTCAAGTTCCTCGGTGTCCATATCACTATGGACCTGTTATGGTCCACACACACCAACACAGTCGTGAAGAGGGCACAACAGCATCCCTTTGCCAAGATAATCCATCCACCTGATAGGTGTGGCTGACTAAACAGCATGATCCTTACACAGCTGCACCTTGTGCTGGGGACAATAAAAGGTCACTTTAAAACGTGCAGTTTTGTCACACAACACAGTGCTACTGACATCTCAAGTTTTGAGGGTGTGTGCAATTGGCATGCTGACTGCATGATGTCTACCAGAGCTGTTGCCAGAGAATTGAATGTTAATTTCTCTACCATAAGCCGCCTCCAATGTTGTTTTATAGAATTTTTAGTACTTCCCAGTGGCCTAACAACCGCAGACCACGTGTACCCACGCCAGGCCAGGACTTCCACATCTGGCTTCTTCACCTGTGTGTGGGGGGGGGGGGGGCTGCTGCTGCTGCTGCTGCTGCTGCTGCTGAGGACTATTTCTGTCTGTAATGAAGCCCATTTGCAGAAGCCCAGTGGGGAAACGCAGTAAAATCTTTGAAATTGTTGCATGTTGGGTTTATATTTTTGTTCAGTATATTTAACTATCTGCGTTGACAATTTTTTTGACTCATCCTATACTCTGCTCCTTCGGTTTACTATCTGTCACTTTATTTTGAGTTATATGTACATATCTACCTCAATTACCCCGTACCCCTGCACATCGCCTCGGTACTGGTAACCCTTGTATTTAGCCAAGTTATCGTTACTCATTGTGTATCAATTATGGATTTTTATTATTACCTATTTTACTTTTCTATTATTTCTCTATTTTCTTTCTCTCTGCATTGTTGGGAAGGTCCCGCAAGTAAGCATTTCACTGTTAGTCCACACCTGTTGGTTACAAAGTATGTGGCAAATAAAATGTGATTTGATTGTGGATTCAGCTGATATCCCATTAAATGGGTGCACACTTTTAGTTAAGGTTGTACAGTCCAATATCAATATTCAGTACACATAGTAGGTTGAATCGTGAGCTAATGTGGGTCATTTCACAGTGGTTTCAGAGTCCCGCAATAAGAGCTAAGACGCTAATATGTGTGTAAACTCTACATCAGGGGTAGGCAACACTGTTCCTGGAGTGCCGTAGGTAATTCCGGATTTTGTTCCAACTAGGCACCACACCTGACCAACTGAGCTAATTGATCAGTTCAATGATTGCCTAAATTCAACACACCTGGTCTTCCAGGTACGTTAAATCAAAAACATGAAGTGCCTGCGGCACTCTAGGACCAGGGTTGCCCACCCTTGCTCTACATAGTTGTGTTCTGAGCGTCACTGAGTAGGCTGATACCATAGAGAATGATAGAGGCCTCTAATGGCCAAAAGCCTGTTTTAGCATGGGCAGTGCCATTAAGGGCTTCCATCAATGCTTCTGCCATTTTAAAGTAGTCGAAGTAGTCAACTGGGTGGGGATTCCTATGGGTTGTAGCCTCAAAGGCGCTGCCCATGCTGTCACAGAAGCTATAATGGCACAGACATAAAGATGAGTCTTCTATTTAGCTCTATGACTGATACCTCATTTCATGGGTGCACACTCTATAGGTAAAGCTGCACAGTCCAATATAAATGTTCATTACGCAAAATAGGTTGACTGAGGAGTCCTGCAATAAGATCTATGACGCTAATATTATTGTAAACTCTTTGGAATTGTAATCTGTGGGTGTCACTGAGTAGGCTGATACCTTTAAAGTGTGCACCAATGAAATGGGGTAAGGTTGTACAGTGCATATATACAGTGTACTCCCCATATATACAGGGTTTTTCTTTATTTTTACTATTTTCTACATTGTAGTATAATAGTGAAGACATCAAAACTATGAAATAGCACATATGGAATCATGTAGTAACCAAAAAGTGTTAAACAAATCAAAATATATTATATATTTGAGATTCTTCAAAGTAGCCACCCCTTTGCCTTGATGACGGCTTTGCACACTCTTGGCATTCTGTCAACCAGCTTCATGAGGTAGTCACCTGAAATGCATTTCAATTAACAGGTGTGCCTTCTTAAAAGTTAATTTGTGTAATTTCTTTCCTTCTTACAGTTTTTCTCAATTGCTAAAACACTAAAACCCATTGGCTGAACAAAGTTCTCAGTTGCCTGGACTCATTTAGCTAATTATGCAGTCTGTTGTCAATACCTTAAACCATTTCACATGGTAAAACACAATTTGCAGATCTCACTTAGACTTTTCAGCAAAACACTAAACACATTCTCATTCTCAAAACACATTCTGCACTCTAATGCACATGTCATCCATACTGGTAAACACAAGTGGCAACAATCAAATACAAATAGAGAAGACATGTCATTGATTGAACACAACCACTCAAAATTTATTCAACTTGTTTCAAATGATGCGACACAACCAATATAAGCCAGTTCAGAGAGCAAACAGGTTGTTGAAGGTGGGAAGGAGAAAGTCTGAGAATGGATAGAAGAAACAATGTGAGAAGACGAGGACGAGGGCGTATGCGAGGTGGGCGACGAGGAGGAAGAGGAGGAGGAGGGCAAGAAAGAGGAAGAGGAGGATGAAGAGGAAGACAAAGAGTAGAAATATCTGATGAAATTCGAGCAACAGTTATAGACCATGTTCTTGTCCATGGACTGACAATGAGGGAAGCAGACTTAGAGTGCAACCCAATTTGAGCCGATTTTTTTGTGTCCACCATAGTAAGGACATTCAGAGAAGAGAACAGGTACAGTATACTACTGTATTTTTGTAATTGCAAATTTACTGTACTACCCTATGCAGCTGTTTCAATAGACATTTGTAAAGTTAATCACTGTATGTATTGTACTGCATGAAAATGTTTTGTAACTGCACAACTACTTTTTGTAGAATTGCAAGGCTGCCACATGCAGGTGGAAGGACAGTTATATTCACTCGGGAGCAAGAGGTCGTTATACACTGCTCAAAAAAATAAAGGGAACACTTAAACAACACAATGTAACTCCAAATCAATCACACTTCTGTGAAATCAAAACTGTCCACTTAGGAAGCAACACTGATTGACAATACATTTCACATGCTGTTGTGCAAATGGAATAGACAACAGGTGGAAATTATAGGCAATTAGCAAGACACCCCCAATAAAGGAGTGGTTCTGCAGGTGGGGACCACAGACCACTTCTCAGTTCCTATGCTTCCTGGCTGATGTTTTGGTCACTTTTGAATGCTGGCGGTGCTTTCACTCTAGTGGTAGCATGAGACGGAGTCTACAACCCACACAAGTGGCTCAGGTAGTGCAGCTCATCCAGGATGGCACATCAATGCGAGCTGTGGCAAGAAGGTTTGCTGTGTCTGTCAGCGTAGTGTCCAGAGCATGGAGGCGCTACCAGGAGACAGGCCAGTACATCAGGAGACGTGGAGGAGGCCGTAGGAGGGCAACAACCCAGCAGCAGGACCGCTACCTCCGCCTTTGTGCAAGGAGGAGCAGGAGAAGCACTGCCAGAGCCCTGCAAAATGACCTCCAGCAGGCCACAAATGTGCATGTGTCTGCTCAAACGGTCAGAAACAGACTCCATGAGGGTGGTATGAGGGCCCGACGTCCACAGGTGGGGGTTGTGCTTACAGCCCAACACCGTGCAGGACGTTTGGCATTTGCCAGAGAACACCAAGATTGGCAAATTCGCCACTGGCGCCCTGTGCTCTTCACAGATGAAAGCAGGTTCACACTGAGCACGTGACAGAGTCTGGAGACGCAGTGGAGAATGTTCTGCTGCCTGCAACATCCTCCAGCATGACCGGTTTGGCGATGGGTCAGTCATGGTGTGGGGTGGCATTTCTTTGGGGGGCCGCACAGCCCTCCATGTGCTCGCCAGAGGTAGCCTAACTGCCATTAGGTACCGAGATGAGATCCTCAGACCCCTTGTGAGACCATATGCTGGTGCGGTTGGCCCTGGGTTCCTCCTAATGCAAGATCTAGGATGTGTTGTTTAAGTGTCCCCTTTATTTTATTGAGCAGTATAGTTGGCATGGTCCTTCAAGATAATGCAATAGGACTCCAGGAACGAGTGATACAAGACAACACACACTTCCAGGGAATCGACAGTGTGAGCATTTCCACAATTGACCGTGTCCTCCATCGTAACAGGATGCGAGTGAAACAAGTATACAGAGTACCTTTTGAGCGCAACTCACCAAGGGTGAAAGAACTGCGAGCTCAGTATGTGCAAGTAAGTGTACATTCAGAAACATTTACTGTAATCCAGATTGTCTACAGTACTAACACATACTATGTGAATGACATTACTCTTCAGTACATACAATGTATGTGAATCAGAAGTGCATACAGTAGGCCTAATTGTACTCTACAGTATAGCACTGTCTCTGTACGACTTACAAAATCCTACATACAGTATATTGTATTTCTACACAGACAATATTTGACTTGGAATCCTTGGACAGACCCCATGAGTTCATCTTTGTCGATGAAGCAGGCTTCAATCTAACAAAGAGGACAAGGAGAGGCCGAAACATAATTGGACAGCGGGCCATTGTTGAAGTCCCTGGTCAACGAGGTGGCAATGTCACAATCTGTGCTGCTATCAGCAACCATGGTGTTCTACATCACCATGTTACACTCAGGCCATATAACACCCAGCACCTTCTAAGATTTATTGCCAATCTAAGAGATATTTTATTTGAGCGGCAGGTTCAAGAGCTAAATCAGAATCCCATTCCCACCTATGTGATAGTGTGGGACAATGTCAGTTTCCACCGAGCTGCTCAGGTAAGGGAATGGTTTAACATCAATGGGCAGTTTATGAACTTGTACCTCCCTCCATACTCGCCTTCCTGAATCCGATTGAGGAGTTTTTCTCCTCTTGGAGATGGAAAGTGTATGATAGACAACACTACACCAGAGTAAATCTGCTGCAAGCCATGGATTTAGCCTGTGGTGATATAGGTGAGGAATCATGTCAGGGCTGGATACGGCACACAAGAGGCTTCTTCCCCCGTTGCCTCAGGAGGGACAATATTGCTTGTGATGTCGACGAAGTGCTCTGGCCTGACCCAGCCCAAAGACAAGAAGAAGCACATTGATCACATGTTTTGTGTTGTGACAAGGTAGGGATGGTATGCAGAAGATAGCCCTATTTGGTAAATGACCAAGTCCATATTATGGCAAGAACAGCTCAAATAAGCAAAGATAAATGACCGTCCATCATTACTTTAAGACATGAAGGTTAGTCAATGCGAAACATTTCAAGAACTTTGAAAGTTTCTTCAAGTGCAGTTGGAAAAACCATCAAGCGCTATGATGAAACTGGCTCTCATGAGGACCGCCACAGGAAAGGAAGTCCCAGTGTTACCTCTGCTGCAGAGGATAAGTTCATTAGAGTTGCCATCTTCAGAAATTTCAGGCCAAATAAATGCTTCAGAGTTCAAGTAACAGACACATCTCAACATCAAATGTTCAGAGGAGACCGCATGAATCAGGCATTCATGGTCGAATTGCTGCAAAGAATATTTTTTCATTTTTTCCTTTGTTTTGTTTTTACATTTATTTAATTAGGCAAGTCAGTTAAGAACAAATTCATATTTTCAATGACGGCCTACCCCGGCGAAAACCTAACCTGGACGACGCTGGGCCAATTGTGCGCCGCCTTATGGGACTCCCAATCCCGGACGG
Organism: Salmo salar; assembly: GCF_965601325.2. Lineage (NCBI taxonomy): Eukaryota > Metazoa > Chordata > Actinopteri > Salmoniformes > Salmonidae > Salmo > Salmo salar. The sequence goes on from NC_138305.1 coordinate 57,707,641, forward strand.
TTGTGGTAAAGCCTGGAATCGAACCAGGGTCTGTAGTGACGCCTCTAGCACTGAGATACAGTGCCTTAGACCGCTGCGCCACACACTTAAGCAGAATGGCTACCACAGCATTCTGCAGCGATACGCCATCCCATATGGTTTTCGCCTAGTGGGACTATCATTTGTTTTTCAACAGGACAATGACCAAACACATCTCCAGGCTGTGTAAGGGCTATTTGACCAAGAAGGAGGGTGATGGAGTGCTGCATCAGATGACCTGGCCTCCACAATCCCCCGACCTCATCCCAATTGAGATGGTTTGGGATGAGTTGGACCGCAGAGGGAAGGAAAAGCAGTGAACGAGTGCTTAGCATATCTGGGAACTCCTTCAAGACTGTTAGAAAAGCATTCCTCATGAAGCTGGTTGAGAGAATTCCAAGCGTGTGCAATGCTGTCATCAAGGCAAAGGGTGGCTACTTTAAAGAATCTAAAATCTAAAATATATTTTGGTTTGTTTAACACTTTTGGTTACTACATGAGTCCATATGTGTTATTTCATAGTTTTGATGTCTTCACTATTATTCTACAATGTAGAAAATAGTAAAAATAAAGAAAAACCCTTGAATGAGTAGGTGTGTACAAACTTTTGACTGGTACTGTTTATACAGTGCATGCGGAAAGTACTCAGACTCCTTGACTTTTTCCACACTTTGTTACATTGATGAAAAAAAATTGTTATCCACTCTACACACAATACCCCATAATGACAATGCGAAAACAGGTTTTTAGAAGAGAAAAAAACAAACAGAAAAAAACCAAGTATTCAGACCCTTTGCTATAAGGTTAGAAATTGAACTCGGGTGCATCCTGTTTCCATTGATCATCCTTGAGATGTTTCTACAACTTGATTGGAGTCCACCTGTGGTAAATTCAATTGATTGGAAATGATTTGGAAAGTCACACATGTCTATATAAGGTCCCACAGTTGACGGTGCATGTCAGAGCAAAAACCAAGCCATGAGGTCGAAGGAATTGGCCATAGAGCTCTGAGACAGGATTGTGTCAAGGAACAGATCTGGGGAAGGGTATCAAAACATTTCCGCAGCATTGAAAGTCACCAAGTGGCCTCCATCATTCTTAAATGAAATTAGTTTGGAACAACCAAGAATCTACCTAGAACTGGCCGCCCAGCCAACCTGAGCAATGGGAAGAAGGGCCTTGGTCAGGGAGGTGACCAAGGACCCGATGGTCACTCTGACAGAGCTCTTCTGTGGAGATGGGAGAAACTTCCAGAAGGACAGTCATCTCTGCAGCACTCCACCAATCAGGCCTTTATGGTAGAGTGGCCAGACAGAATCCACTCCTCAGTAAAAGGCATATTACAACCCGCTTGGAGTTTGCCAAAAGGCACCTAAAGACTCTCAAACATGAGAAACAAGATTCTCTGGTCTGATGAAACCAAGATTGAACTCTTTGGCCTGAATGCCAAGCGTCACGTCTGGAGGAAACCTGGCACCATCCCTACGGTGAAGCATGGTGATGGCAGCGTAATGTTATGGGGATGTTTTTCAGCGGCAGGGACTGGGAGACTAGACCAGATCTAGGGAAAGATAAACGGAGCAAAGTACAGAAAGATCCATAATGAAAACCTGCTACAGAGCACTCAGGACCTCAGACTTGGGCGAAGGTTCACCATCTAACAGGACAACGACCGTAAGCACACAGCCAAGACAACATAGGAGTGGCTTTGGGACAAGTCTCTGAATGTCCTTGAGTGGCCCAGCCAGAGCCCGGACTTTAACCTGATCGAACATCTCTGGAGAGACCTGAAAATAGCTGTGCATCAACTCTCCCCATCCGACCTGATAGAGCTTGAGAGGATCTACAGAAAATAAATGGGAGAAACTCCCCAAATACAAGTGTGCCAAGCTTGTAGCGTCATACCCAAGAAGACTCAAGGCTGTAATCGCTGCCAAAGGTGCTTCAACAAAGTACTGAGGAAAGGGTCTGAATACTTATGTTATATCTGTTTTTTTATATATATATATATATTCACATTTGCAAACATTCCTAAAAAACATTTTTTGCTTTGTCATTATGGGGTATTGTGTGTAGATTGATGAGGGGGGGAAAGATTTTGTCAATTTTTAGCTGTAACGTAACAAAATGTGGAAAAAGTCAAGGGGTCTGAATACTATCCGAATGCACTGTATATCCCCCAATGCAAACAGTCTAATAAATTCACATTTTATCTGTTTATTATCAAATTAATTCATTGTCGTATTTATTTATGAGTTATATAACAACATTTCAACCTTGTTTAGCATGATCTAGTCCAAATATGGCATTATTCCACTGTTTGTATCTGTTTGTATCAGTTTCAATGGGGGCCTTTTATTTTGAAGGCGAACAGATTTTCACACAGGTGAACTGACCCACAAAATAGGTTACTTAATTTTTTTGATTGAATCCGAAATCTATTACATGTCCAATATCCCTGTTTCCCAACCTATGTCAATGGGAATGAGACTGAGTGTACCGATATGCTGGGATTGGCTTTTTTTAAATAAAAGAATGGCTGTCTGACCCACTTCCAAATGAAATCTAAACAGTCAACAAGAGAGATAGGCACGTTATAATGACTGCCACCAGAGAGACATTGCACAATTCTTCAAGCTCTTCTATGAAATTACAAAAAATGTAAATCAAGAATGTGAAATATAATATGCTGAGCCTGGACTACAAAGGGAGTGTATTTCCTCCAGAATTTGAAACCGCTTTTTTTTATTTTACATAATAGTCACTACCAGCAAGCTTCTCATCAAGACCTCGACAATCTGAATGGTTTTCAAAGGGAGATTGTTGGTCACTGAATTTAATTTTCAGAAAGAACAAAATTATATTTCAGTATTATTCCCACACAGTAGTTCTGATTCAAAACAATACGTACGAAACAATATATATTGTGATCTTACAGGGACTGTATTATTGGTTTGGGGTTTTTGGTTTTATTGTCCTCCCCTACAAAAGATGGGTCAGTCGACTCCATCTGCCCGCGAGCTGTTTTTGTACACTCCGCAACAGAACAGTTTTGTGTCGCGCGGGCCTTAAATTAGTAGCTTTTCTACATTCTTTTCAAAAGATGCTCGCTCACGGAATCAAAACAATCAAACGAAGAACAAGAATTCTCAAGAAACTCTTGCCTCTAATTAAACTTGGATAGAATTAAAATCAAGTAACTTCCACGTAGTTTGAAGGGTGTATTTGTTATTTTACTTCACTACTGTCGATCTCGAACGTTTACAAGACCAAGCTCGCGCCAGTCTGATGAATTCGCCGAACCAGGACGAAGATGATGTGCCCGTTAAAGACCCGGTGAAATACGGCGAGCTGGTCATATTGGGGTGAGTAACAGTAGGCTAGACGGATAAATTGGTCTCACCGGATCGAAACTGAGGTAATAGTCGTGGTAGCGCGATTCGGCTACTACTATTATGTTCGCCTACAACGAAAAAAATTTGAAAGGATGACGTGTGAGTCGATTGAGTTCGGGTTGGTTTTGTTCTACACAGACAAACGTTATCCTTTATTGCTATTCAGAAAATGTAAGCTTATTTAGATTTCGCAACAAATTTGCCCAACACAATTGTGGGGAAATTATTGTGAAGTTGCTAGAGAACGAGCGCTAAGTATAGTATAGTAACGTTACTGTAACTTTGTAACACTGGGGACTGATTTGATACACTGTTACTTCGTAACAGCGCCCGAATATAATTGTTATAATAAGTAGTCTGCTACATCATCATAAGCCCACACTGAAATGAGTAAGGAGGATGTAGGCTTTTTTTCTTCAATAAAGATCTGAGTCGGTGTAAAATCAGCACTCGATTGCTCAGGCTGAAAATACCTATGATGTCATGCTATTCTGGAGCTGTGATGATCACAGAAAGTGGGACACTGGATGAAACCAAACCAACCTGTAAAACACAGCCTAACATATCCCACCACAATTGATGTGTATATATAGCCTACTTTTGTGGTTCACTTAGGGAATTAATCAACAACCACACACAGGCCTATTGGAGTATTCACAAATGGTGCCTGCATGTTGGCGAACGTATTTTCCCCACACATACCAGACAGGATGTGCATAAGAGAGACAGACATTCAGCATTTCCACCTCTGCCCAGTCTATAGTCCTGAGGATCTTTGGCTTAACTACTTTCCCATGTACTCTCTCATTCTCAAACTTCTGTTGTGCTTCAAGAGCATCCTGTACACAGGCCTGTGATGACACCACTCTTCCCCTCTCCACCCCTCCTGAACTAGACTACTGCCCAATCCCAAATCAACCCCTAGCCCTGACCTGGGCACAGATATGAGCAATATAGTTATTATAGCTAGCCTACCTCTTGTCTGGAATTTTTTTGGCATGTTGCATGTACCTCTCCAATGCTCTCAGACTTACACAAGTAACACAACATAAGGGTAGGGGCTAATGGTTTATACACAGTGTTGTGTTAACGCTCCCGGCTCTAAACACATTATGTTTCTCCCTGCATCCTCCATTTTCACACTTGACTCTCTCCCCCTCTCGTTTCAGTACTGTCTCAATAACATGCAAAAAATATGCAAGAAGAGTGGAATTCTGACTACTACCTCAAGTGTAGTAATAGTAATGTGTTAGCAGTATGGTCAAATCTCCACCTAGCCCTCGTGGCTATGCTGTCCATATGCTGCTGACCATCATGGGCATAGAGTCAGGCTGCACTTGAATACTGATTAGCCGTATTCTCCCCCCTGTAGCTAAAGGACATACAGTGGCAGAGACAAAACAGCCATGCGTGACACTACAAAGCACGCAGTCCTCTGCAGAAATGCTATTGGTATCTCCCTCTCTCCTTTGTAATTATACTGTAATGATTTAGTAATTACATGAAATCTTGTTCACACACAGACCCAATGATGTTCTCGGAAATGCTGAATGTTCTTCCCAGTTCTCTTGCTGCAGTATAACATTGAGGAAATCTTGAGAGAACCCTCTCCTCGTCGCTATCAGACGTGTATATTTTGACTATAACTAGCCTATGTTAGCGTTGGGCCGGTAACCAAAAGGTTGCTGGATCGAATCCCAGAGCTGAGAAGGTAAAAATCTTTTCGTTCTGCCCCTGAGCAAGGCAGTTAACCCACTGTTCCCTGGGCGCCGATGATGTGGATGTCGATTAAGGCAGCCCCATGCACCTCTCTGATTTAGAAGGGTTGGGTTAAATGCGGAAGACCCATTTCAGTTGAATACATTCAGTTGTAAAACTGATTAGGTATCCCCCTTTCCCTTTTATGCTGTGATGGCATGATTTGCCAGATCCACCTTAACCATCAAATGTTCCGCAGGCTCGGTCTATCGGTTTCTCAGTGCAGGGCATGTGATGTGGTGATTGTTCTGCAGTGAGTCCCAGTCTGCTATCTGTCATTCATTATCTTAGTTAGACTAGGCTGAGTGGGCTCTCTGGTTCTGTGTGCTAGCCAGGGCCCAGCCCGGCTCTGCAGCTCACCCCTGCCCTTCTCTCTCGCGCCCACTTCTCCTTCTCTACTTTCTATCTTTCTTTGTCTTACTCCTCCCCCAGTGCTGTTTGCTGACTCTCTGAGAGAAGCAGTCCCTAATGGCACCTCTGCCCTCCACAAAAATAAGGCCTGTGTCAGGGGACAGAGGAAGTGAATATTTCATACTGCGTACAGCTGTTGGGCAATGTCAAACCTTTTTCCTATTGTGATTATGTACTCATAAAACATTGTGATTTGATGGTATCGCCCCCTATTGGCCCCTATTTTAATAGCGCCAAATCGCGGGCTACAACTGGATGAATCATGATGAAAGATAATGTTGCTGAAAGCCTGGGCAGAGGCTAAGTGCAAGCAAACATTTTATAATATTCCTTTCTGGTGGAGATTCAGCACGGAACAGGTGTGTCTGTGTCTCGCGCACATGATGCAGAAAAGTGACTCCACTAATAAGGAACGAGCTGTCATACCGTAGTGAATTAGGTTATAACTCATGGGCTGGATAAGCAAGTCTACAGTCTTCAGAACTGGATAATAATTATGTTGCCTCATCCTCGTTCTATCTCTCATAAAGCTGTGATTGAGAATAGCCTATGCCTAGGCTTATAGACTCCAACTTTTGTAGTTGTTCTTTTTGTAAGAGGAAACTTTAGGACAACACCTTCTTAGGCTATTAGAATATTTGGGAAATAAGCTACTGTTTGTAACTTTAACTTGCCGTAAAGCTTTTATGATAGGTCTAGTAGGAGGACAGGTTATTGGCCATTTGGTTTTTGACCTCGCATGGAGGGATTTTTCCACCCCGTATGGATCACTTCTTTCTTAATAAGATAAACTTGTCATTCAATTTTTCTATAGGCTATTGATAATGTTTGTTCTCTCTCATTATTAGTACCCTGGCTACCTTACGTTTGTTGGCTATTTAAACAAGTTAAGGTGGAACTCCGTTAGATTAATATACTGCTCAAAAAAATAAAGGGAACACAAACAACACATCCTAGATCTGAATGATAGAAATAATCTTATTAAATACTTTTTTCTTTACATAGTTGAATGTGCTGACAACAAAATCACACAAAAATAATCAATGGAAATCCAATTTATCAACCCATGGAGGTCTGGATTTGGAGTCACACTCAAAATTAAAGTGGAAAACCACACTACAGGCTGATCCAACTTTGATGTAATGTCCTTAAAACAAGTCAAAATGAGGCTCAGTAGTGTGTGTGGCCTCCACGTGCCTGTATGACCTTCCTACAACGCCTGGGCATGCTCCTGATGAGGTGGCGGATGGTCTCCTGAGGGATCTCCTCCCAGACCTGGACTAAAGCATCCGCCAACTCCTGGACAGTCTGTGGTGCAACGTGGCGTTGATGGATGGAGCGAGACATGATGTCCCAGATGTGCTCAATTGGATTCAGGTATGGGGAACGGGCGGGCCAGTCCATAGCATCAATGCCTTCGTCTTGCAGGAACTGCTGACACACTCCAGCCACATGAGGTCTAGCATTGTCTTGCATTAGGAGCAACCCAGGGCCAACCGCACCAGCATATGGTCTCACAAGGGGTCTGAGGATCTCATCTCGGTACCTAATGGCAGTCAGGCTACCTCTGGCGAGCACATGGAGGGCTGTGCAGCCCCCCAAAGAAATGCCACCCCACACCATGACTGACCCATCGCCAAACCGGTCATGCTGGAGGATGTTGCAGGCAGCAGAACGTTCTCCACTGCGTCTCCAGACTCTGTCACGTGCTCAGTGTGAACCTGCTTTCATCTGTGAAGAGCACAGGGCGCCAGTGGCGAATTTGCCAATCTTGGTGTTCTCTGGCAAATGCCAAACGTCCTGCACGGTGTTGGGCTGTAAGCACAACCCCCACCTGTGGACGTCGGGCCCTCATATCACCCTCATGGAGTCTGTTTCTGACTGTTTGAGCAGACACATGCACATTTGTTGCCTGCTGGAGGTCATTTTGCAGGGCTCTGGCAGTGCTTCTCCTGCTCCTCCTTGCACAAAGGCGGAGGTAGCGGTCCTGCTGCTGGGTTGTTGCCCTCCTAAGGCCTCCTCCACGTCTCCTGATGTACTGGCCTGTCTCCTGGTAGCGCCTCCATGCTCTGGACACTACGCTGACAGACACAGCAAACCTTCTTGCCACAGCTCGCATTGATGTGCCATCCTGGATGAGCTGCACTACCTGAGCCACTTGTGTGGGTTGTAGACTCCGTCTCATGCTACCACTAGAGTGAAAGCACCGCCAGCATTCAAAAGTGACCAAAACATCAGCCAGGAAGCATAGGAACTGAGAAGTGGTCTGTGCTCCCCATCTGCAGAAGCACTCCTTTATTGGGGGTGTCTTGCTAATTGCCTATAATTTCCACCTGTTGTCTATTCCATTTGCACAACAGCATGTGAAATTTATTGTCAATCAGTGTTGCTTCCTAAGTGGACAGTTTGATTTCACAGAAGTGTGATTAACTTGGAGTTACATTGTGTTGTTTAAGTGTTCCCTTTATTTTTTTGAGCAGTGTACACACTACTGAGCCTCATTTTGACTTGTTTTAAGGACATTACATCAAAGTTGGATCAGCCTGTAGTGTGGTTTTCCACTTTAATTTTGAGTGTGACTCCAAATCCAACTATATAAAGAAAAAAGTATTTAATAAGATTATTTCATTCAGATCTAGGATGTGTTCTTTAAGTGTTCCCTTTATTTTCTTGAGCTGTATATATTTTTTAAATGAATAGGTTTAGGCTTTAAGGCACATGCATCTGACAGAGTGTGAGAGAGAAACAATGTTTTCTGGCAGGACATTTTGCGCTGCTTTGGTGGAATTCTCCACTCTATCTAGTCTACATTCCTCTCTTGCGTTCTGTAGGCCTATATAACATAGGCTATAGCAAAAGGAAAGGAATAGGCAGATTACTCGGAATGTCACACGTGTGCTGCCCTGCCGTCCACCTCCATTCTTTACTACGCAGCGCCAGTCAAGTTCAAATAGGCAAACCATCGCCTGTCACATCACGATGTTGTCACCATCGACCATGGCTGTCAGTCATTGTTGATAGACAATACTATTGTAATGTCGCCAAACCCTACTGTGTTTTGCATGGCCAGTTCTGGTCCATCTGCTTCCCGCGTCACATTGCATCTCGGCCCTCTCATCTCTTTCTGTATCCCTCTCTTCCTGACCTCTGCCCTGCTCTACTCCTGCTCTCTCTCGCCCTCTCCCTCCTGTTTACCCCCTTTCTCTCTGCCCTCTCTCCCTGCCCTGTCTCTTTCTTTCTGGTCTCTTTCTCCTTCCCCCCCCCCCCGCCTGTTCAGCTCTGTCCTGATGTGACGCAGGGTCATTGTACAGGTAGCAGTGGGTTCCCTTCAGATCTCCTCTCCTTAGATCTCATGACCGGGCCTCACTACTGCACTCTGTTCCAATACTGTGGGATGGGAAATATCTTGGCTTGTCTGGTCTGGACTAACATTTGTGAAAGGGAAAGATCTTGGCTTAGGTCTGGTTTAGAACTGTGGAATGATGCTGATCGTCCAGGAAGAGCAGCTGCAGCTTGGCATAGAGAGGCATAGCTTTGTTAAAAGAGGAGAGGGGGAGGGCTGGGAGAAAGGAGGAAGGGCTAGAAAGAGAGGAGAGGAATAATTTGATTTGAAAGCAGGGTTGATGTCCCCTCAAAGGGCTCTGTGTGCACTGGGCATCATCTGAATAGTGTTTAATAGGTACCATGCCCAGCTGATTAGCTGAAAGCAGGCCTCACCGTGAACTCTTAGCGTGACAATGCAGTGCAGCTCTACTCAGTTGCCCAGAAAGCTAGAGACAAGAAAGAGTTTTTAGGTTTGAACAATCAGCTGAGATGACTGCACAGTTCCATTTAGGCTAACGCTTGCTCATTCTTTCTCTTCCGTGTCTCTCACTGTCTCTTTCGGTGCTGACACACTAACAAACGCATACATACACACACACACACACACACACACAGAGAAAAATGCCCAGAGGTGAGGTTAAGAAGGAGTTGAGCCTAAGTATTCAGAGCACCATATTCATTCAATCGTTGTTATTCAGGCATTTGCTGAATACAGTTTAATTGGTGTTTCAGTGTAAAGAGGGTTCGCCCAGTAAGCGTGCTATTCTGAGGTTTCAAGTGGCCTGTCAGTGAATCGGGCTCAAGTGGGTGGTACTTATCCGTATCTATGAGCGGGTAGTTGTACATTAGTTGTCTGTGAGGAATGAGTGGTGGAGGTGATAGGCCAGCATTATAAAAGGGATGTTTCATTCTGTAGCAAAGTAGGCCCACAGAAACCAACACTGACGTGAGACCGTCAAAATGGAAGAGCCAAATGATCAGTAGGGATTTGCGATATCTCCAATGATCAAATGAGGTGAATAGGCTACATGGCGTATTTTCTTTCTTATTTATTTATTTTCAGATTTTGTTATTTAAAGCAGGCAGACCAGCATCGAGGAATTCAGTTACTGTTCGATTGAACGAATGGGCAAAATTAGTGACCTAAGTGACTTTGGGCATGGTATGATCGTCGGTGGTTCCAGTATGTCAAACGGCCTCCCGGGCTTTTCACGTACGACAGTGTCTAGGATTTACCGAGAATCGTGCAATAAACAAAACATCCAGTCAGTGGTAGGCCTGTGGACGAAAACAATTTGTTTATTAGAGGTCGAAGGAGAATGGCAAGCCAAAAACAGGCAAATAACGGCACAGTACAACAGTGGTGTGCAGAATGTCATCTCGGAATGTACAACTGATCAGTCCTTGTCACAGATGGGCTATTGCAGCAGAGGATCACTCCTATCAGCTAAAAACAAAAAGAAGCGGATCACCAACTCTGGACAATTGAGGAGTGGAAAAAAACATTGCCTGGTCCGACAAATCCCGGTTCCTGTTGCGTCATGCTGATGGCTGAGTCAGGATTTGGCGTGAGCAGCATGAGTCCATGGCCCCATCCTGCCTGGTGTAAACAGTACAGGCTGGTGGCAGTGGTGTAATGGTGTGGGAATGTTTTCCTGGCACGTGTTAGGTCCCTTGATACCAATTGAGCAAGGTTTCCATGCCCTGAAGAATTCAGGCTGTTCTGGGGGTAAAGGGGTGGGGTTTGACCAAGTACTAGATGGGTGAAGCAAATCAACTGGCCACTGAGTGTATATTCCTGTTGTACCTGTGGGCTGCCACTGAATTTCTTTATTTCATTTTTTAAAAATACATATATCCAAAGGAATTATCATATTACATAGTTTAGTAACAAAACATTTAGCATGTAATTTATTTAATGTAGAATCTCTGTATGTGTTTGTGTTCTCTAGGTACAATGGCTCTCTGCCCAGTGGAGACCGGGGGAGGAGGAAGAGCCGCTTCGCTCTGTACCGGAGGACCAAGGCCAACGGAGTCAAACCCAGCACTGTTCACATCCTCAACACACCACAGGACAGCAAGGTGTGTGTGTGTGTGTGTGTGTGTGTGTGTGTGTGTGTGTGTGTGTGTGTGTGTGTGTGTGTGTGTGTGTGATGTTACCGTAGTCTTCCTATAGTGGGAAATGCTGTCCTCATGGTAGGCCTACAGTAACGGAGTGTGTGTGAGAGGATATCGCAGCAATATGAGGATGTAGAGGTCTACCCTAAACTCTCCTCTCCTGTGGTGGTGTTGTGATTGCAGGCAATCCACAGCAGGGGGCAGCACAGCATCTCCTTCACTCTGTCCCGCAACCAGACAGTGGTGGTGGAGTACTGCCACGACAACGACACTGACATGTTTCAGGTAAACACCACAGCAATGCTTTTTTTCTTTCGGCTAAACACGAAAATAATGCCTGCCTGCTTATCTAGGTAATACTGAGTTCTTTGTCTTCCAAAAACAGGAAGAACAGAAAGAGGATAGCGACTGTACACCCAGGTGTTGCTACCACATTTTCCATTTTAGGAAGCTTTTGCTGTGTGTATACACCCTCCTCCAGAGTTTGTGTATCGGATGCTTTATTTTGGCTCACATGCTGGGAATACTCTCCACCACATATGGGCTTGGTGTGTGTGTGTGTGTGTGTGTGTGTGTGTGTGTGTGTGTGACACACTGAAATAAATAATAATTAAATCAGCCAATCCCACACCAAACCCCTACTGTATTGTATGAGTAAGAACCACACCAGCAACCTTCCACAACAGCAGGGGAACGGGATAAATATTCAATCAGTAATGAAATAGATGTCTGGTGGCCAGCTTAGAACAGGACCCCGCATACATTCAAAGCACGGAGAGCGTTGTAGAACTATGAAATGTATCTTAAGTGGGTTATCACAGGTAATTCATTTACCGTGAGTAACTGCACACAGCCTGAAATTAAATGTAGCCAGATGTTATTGCTATTTTTGTGTGAACGATGACACAATCGTGGCAAGTAATAAGCACAGCAGGATCCCTGGCCTAATTAACAAGCTAAAGAAAAGCTCAAATCATCACAATCACATCCATCAATAAAACCAAAATCATGGCCTGACATAAATATTACTTTAAGTGGAGCAAAGGACCTTTAAAATTACTTTCCCATCGAACCCTGTTCTGAACACAAGACAGATCCCATGTAATGTTTCTCTCTCGCTCGTTTCCCTTGCAGATTGGGCGCTCCACAGAGTGTCCAATAGACTTTGTCGTGACGGACACATCAGGAGAGGGGAAGGAGTGCGAGGACCCCTCGGTGGCCCCCAGCACCATCTCCCGCTTCGCCTGCAGGGTGGTGTGTGAACGCAACCCCCCCTACACCGCACGCATCTACGCCGCTGGCTTTGACTCCTCCAAAAACATCTTTCTAGGGGTGAGTGTGTAGCACGGGCTCGGTAAAGTGACCAAATGGAGAGCTCTAAATGGATGTCAGTTGAAAACGAGTTGGAGAAGAGTGACACTTCATTAGGCACAAACGGAAGACAACAGTGTGTCCTTATAGGACATGTTCAGGTAGTACCGACCTACGTTTTCTCCCATTGGGTGGCTACTAAACACAACCCATCCTAGATGCGAGTAACCAAGCTTCTGTTCTCTCTCGGTTTTCTTATTCTATTTCATCTTCTTCATTACCTCCACTTCCAGGAGAAAGCCACTAAGTGGAAGAACCCGGATGGCCACATGGATGGTTTGACCACCAACGGGGTGCTGGTGATGCACCCTGAGGGTTTCCCTGAGGACAACAGACAGGGCCTGTGGAGGGAGATCTCTGTTTGTGGGGACGTCTACGCCCTCCGAGAGACACGCTCTGGACCCAGCCGAGGCAAACTGGTCAGTACCGTAGGCTACAAGAGACACAACCAGAGCACCCTATTCCCTATGGGCCCTTGTCAAAAGTAGTGCACTATATAGGGAATAGACACCTGTATGTATTTGTGAACGTATCATTTTCTCAGATTTTGTTCTTTGTGTGCATATGTACTAGTGTGTATCAGTAGTAGTCTGATGTCCTCCCTGTGTGTGTGTGTCTCCTGGCCTGTAGGCGGAGGGAGAGAGCAGTGCCCTGCGGGATGGTTCTCTGGTAGACCTGTGTGGAGCCACTCTGCTGTGGCGTACTGGAGAGGGCCTGCTCCATGCTCCCACCCTCCGCCACCTGGAGGCACTGCGACAGGAGCTCAACGCTGCCCGGCCACAGTGTCCTGTAGGCCTCAGTACCCTGGCATTCCCCAGCCTACCACGCAGCCACAGGTGGGTAGCTACTACACAGTGACCGACAAGGAGCTACACCACAAGGAGGTAGTATACATGAGTTGCCCCTATCTACTTGGACAGTGGTCGGGGCAAATTCAACCTTGAGAACTACACAAACATGCCTCGATTACAACTACGTTTTTATCCCTTGTAGTCTATTTAAAAGCTATTTTACAATACAACAACTACTACCAACAAAATAAATGGTGCTTTGAGTTTGAGGAAAAACTTAAAACCTAGTAGTTTTCCTTTTCTCCCCAGTCTGGAGGAGCGCCAGCCCTGGGTTTACCTCACCTGCGGACACGTGCACGGCCGCCACGACTGGGGCCAGCGCCCTGAGCGCCGGGCGGCGAGAGAAGGAGAGGGGGAAGGAGGGATCTCCACAGTCCGCCGGGAGTGCCCTCTATGCAGGAGCGTGGGGCCCTACGTGCCCCTGTGGCTGGGGTGTGAGCCCGCCGTGTACGTGGATGCTGGAGCGCCTACGTACGCATTTGTACCCTGCGGCCACGTGTGTTCAGAGAGGACAGCCAAGTACTGGGCGGATACCCCGCTGCCCCATGGGACCCACGCCTTCCGGCCCACCTGTCCCTTCTGCTCTGCCCCCCTCAGCAGCACCCCACAGGGCTGGACACGCCTCATCTTCCAGGGCCCCATCGACTAGCCAGGGCTCCCACAGATGCATTCCATAACTACTACACAACAGTGGAACCAACAAAGTCACTAAACCAAAGGCCCAATCATAACTTGAGATAGTGTATAACCAATATGGATATTTTTCCAATTTACACTACATCCATGGTGATGTTAGACAAGTGTGTGCACCTCAAACATTTGTGTAATAATGTGTTAACGTCATTTTAGGATCTGTGCTGTAGTTTGCATTAGGCACATTTCTCTCAAGGTAAGATTTGGCCATAACAGAATCTCCCTTCAAAAGCAATAAGAACACCACTATAGCGAAGCATAGTTTTTAGATAAGCTAGTTTTTTGGCTAGTCATCCATGTCTCCAATTCTGTCTCTCTTCGGACATGGCTGAATGTTGTCTGCAGCTCAGGGGCTAAACCTGAGGTGTGTTGAAGTCACTGGATGTTCATGATGGCTGGTTTCCTGACAAATTCCTCTCAGCCCAATTTTGAACCAATAATGTAATGATGCTACTTCAGTGTTTGAGTGAATATTCCCTTTGACAAATATGAATTATCCGGAAAACAGAACATTGTAATATTTTGCGAAGCGGTTCAACCCCAAAGTACCAATAACTTACTCTACAGTTGCAAATATAAGTGATGTTGGTGAACATTCTGCAGTTTGACCACACCTCAGGTTTGTGACCAAACAGACAGGGTCTGTGTCATGAAACAGAGCAGAAAGGTCAGAAAGCGTGACATAAAGTAACCTCATAAGACATTTTTTTCAATGAAAATATAACTATTTTATTAAAATGGGGGGTGTTTGGGGTGGGATTTCATTTAGATGTTGAGTGTTAAGATGCTACTATTTTTCTATCTTGAGTATTTAGTTAAATGTGATTTCTCAATGTACGCGTTTTCTGTAAGTGTACGACTTAATATGTGTGTTCGATGAAACGAGGACAGTGAGATAAAATCGCCAACACTGTGTCACACACGTTACACGACCATAAACAATTGGCCAGACAATGAATGTAGCCAAATACTCAGGCTATACCAGCTTAGCCTGCCCAGGTGCTTGTATTGAATTGCTCTATATTATGCTACTACTATTTTTTTATCTGAACGTTGTGATATAGAGTACCAGTCGAAAGTTTGGACACATCTACTCATTTAAGGGTTTTTCTTAATGTTTTACTATTTTCTACATTGTAGAATAATAGTGAAGACATCAAAACTATGAAATAACACATATGGAGTCATGTAGTAACCAAAACAAGTGTAAAACAAATCAAAATGTATTTTATATTTGAGATTCTTCAAAGTAGCCACCCTTTGCCTTGATGATAGCTTTGCCCACTCTTGGCATTCTCTCAACCAGCTTCACCTGGAATGCTTTTCCAACAGTCTTGAAGGTGTTCCTACATATGCTGAGCACTTGTTGGCTGCTTTTCCTTCACTCTGCAGTCCAACTCATCCCAAACCATCTCAATTGGGTTGAGGTCGGGTGATTGTGGAGGCCAGGTCATCTGGTGCAGCACTCCATCACTCTCCCTCTTGGTCAAATAGCCCTTACACAGCCTGGAGGTGTGTTGGGTTATTGTCCTGTTGAAAAACAAGTGATAGTCCCACAAAGCGCAAACCAGATGGGATGGCGTATCGCTGCAGAATGCTGTGGTAGCCATGCTGGTTAAGTGTCACCAGCAAAGCACCCCCACACCACCACCTCCGTGCTTCACGGTGGGAACCACACGTGGAGATCATCCGTTAACCTACTCTGCGTCTCACAAAGACACTGTGGTTGGAACCAAAAATCTCAAATTTGGACTCATCAAACCGAAGGACAAATTTCAACCGGTCTAATATCCATTCATTGTGTTTCATTGCCCAAGCAGGTCTCTTCTTCTTATTGGTGTCCTTTAGTGGTTTCTTTGCAGTAATGACCATGAAGGCCTGATTCACACAGTCTCATCTGAACAGTTGATGTTGAGATGTGTCTGTTACTTGAAATCTAGGAAGTATTTATTTGGGCTGCAATTTCTGAGCCTGGTAACTCCAATGATCTTATCCTCTGCAGCAAAAGTAACTCTGGCATTCCAGGTGACTACCTCATGAAGCTGGTTAAGAGAATGCCAAGTGTGTGCAAAGCTGTCATCAAGGCAAAGGGTGGCTACTTTGAAGAATCTCAAATATAAAATATGTTGATTTGTTTAACACTTTTTTGGTTACTTCATGATTCCATATGTGTTATTTCATAGTTTTGATACCTTCACTATTATTCTACTATGTAGAAAATAGTAAAAATAAAGAAAACCCCTGGAATGAGTAAGTGTGTCCAAACTTTTGACTGGTACTGTAGCTTGAAAATGTCCAATTGTTACAGGAAGATGAACACGTAACACCCACACGTGTAACATGAACATATACTCACGTCTTGCACTGTGGATTGCCAAACCTTGCATTTGTGCTTAATTGTGCACAGTGTGGCATGTTAATTATACAGCCCTAAATGCCTCAAATGAAAAGAAATGTCAGCAAAATGAGCAGTCCAACACAAATCTACAATTTAAACATGTTATTTTCTATATAAGATATATACACGCCTACTCAAGCTTCTACTCAGGGGCCAGAGAGAGAAATATTTCTTATTCTGGAGGGTGCAACATTACAGAACGTTCAGATAGAAATGTTTGGAGTAGAACTGAGTGTCTCTATTTTACATTTCTATGCCCCAGATGCATTAACTACTTCAGGTTTACAGCCGTTAGGCCTCTACACAGTGCCATGCTGTATTTCATATAATGGGTAATGTTACCAATGGGTAAATATAAAACCACTTCAGGATGTCTTCCAAGTCCCCAGTTCAGTTAGAAGAGCAACCTTCTCTTCCTCAGTACCAGTGTTTTCACCAAACCAATTGTCTATTAGCTCAGGTTTAGAATACCCAGAGTTTGCCCCGAGGGTAGCACAGGACACTGAGCTACAGTAAGCTAGTAGTAATAGATTTTAGATGGTCATTCATTTCATGGCCGCATTTAAGGAGTTGCATCGTTACAGAACATTCGGATAAGAATGTTTTTTAGAACCAACATGATTTTCTCTCATGGAGAATATTGAGTCATGTCAGCTCTAAAGTCAATTTCTATCTGAAACATTCTGTAACATTGTTACCTCTTAATAGGCCCCACCCAGCTAGCACATAACGTTCTGTGAACCATATGTTTCTGAGAGCATGGTTGTCCTATTGTTATTTTGCATGCAACCTCCTGGGAATGGTGCAGGATAGTTGCTTGTGTTTGGAACATTCTCAGCACAATTAAAGAACTTCACAAAAAAACTTTGTTAAAGTATTGAAATGGCAAGAAAATAAACGGTTTCCTAATAGTTAAAATATGTTTACATGTAATTTCAATTTTGGTAATGCTCTAGGAATATTCTACAACTTTTTTGACATTGAGCATGTTCTCAAATAGTTCAGAGAACGTTAAGAAACAACGTTCTTCTGTGAGAAATGTGGTGCTTCAGCATAACGTTTCCTAATGGTTCTATTTAAAGGCATGTTCTCAAATTGTTCCAAGAATGTTAAGAAAACTTTCCATAAAAAACACAAAACTTTTAGCATGTGAGGCTAAAACATTTACATTCTCTTTTCAGCATCAACAAAACTCTTATCCTCTATCTTGTTAGTGTGTTCAGGTGTGTTGGCTGCGCCCACTAATTGGCCACACCTGATCTTAATGAGTGCTTGTTTCCTTTTAAATGGGGTCTGTTTGAATAGACTAAAAACGAAAAGCGTTGTATGCGTAAACAAACATGGCATGTTAGCGCCATCCTGGTGGCGCAGTGGACTAATTCCATGGATACACAACAGAAAATTATAGGTTTGAATCTCACTGATGTTGTGTCACAACAAAAAGTTTGCATGATTAAGCCTACAGACCCCCATTTCCATGTTTCCTAGCTGTGCTTGAAGTTCAAAAAAAGTTTACCCAAAAATAAGCTAGCATTGTTATTAAAAGTCTTACTGAAACGTTCAGTGAAGTTATTTAAAAACCTCCAAATAATCGGAGCGTTAATAAAACCACCCAGGAAAACTTTCAAGGAACCAGAGTAAAATGTTCTTGGGTCCTCCCAGGCAACCTAAAGATAAATGTTCCCATAACAGGCAAAATGTTCACTTCTGTTCTCAGAAAAGTACATTTTTTTTCTCCATTTTACCAGTCAGGAAATGTATGGCTTCGTTCCCACAACCAATGTAAAACCAAGAAACTTCGTTCCCACAACTTCCAAGGAACCAAAATGTGCTAGCTGGACAGTACCTTTCAGTATTCCCCAAGTCCTCAGTGCCTCAGGCCAGATTAGCTCAGTGCAGGTCTGAGATCAGTTTGACGATGCACTCCTCCATATACGGTTAGTAGTACAGTTGCCAAGTCCCTCGGGTTGGGGTGGAACTAGTCAGGTTCAAACACAGTACAGGGTTTTTTGAAACATTTCTGTTACCTACCCCATTACGACAGCCAAAATCCCCACTTGTCCAGTCCATGGGATATCCTGCTATTGGACATGCCAATTCTAAAATGTATTATGATATAGCAGGTGAAATGAAATTGTTTGCCAAATTGTTTGGCTCATTTAGTTTTTTTTATATACTTTGTTGTTTTGGACCTTTTATCTGTTGTTTTTATCCTGTAATTTATTCTCCCATTGAGTCGGTAGAAGTTGCCTCTAACCACTGATTCAGAGTCAGAAATTGTTTCATTCCGTCTAATGGTTAAGGTTAGAATTGGGTGAGTGTAATCTGATCCTACTATAGATCTGTGGTTAAGAGGAACTTCTACTTAAACCATTATTTTATCCGGTTGACCCCCACATCACAGCTGACCTCTGACTTTGTAAAGGTAACGATAACCTCACAGCTATCACATTCCTCTGGAGCGACCAAAACGCTAAACGCTGATTGTTTCTCACCTTTCTGTAATCCTGGGGTGCACAGACAATCACTGTACACACATCAATAAACCTGTTTTAAAACTAGCCTCTGTCTGTTCACTGGCTGGAAGGGGATGGGATTGGATGAAGGTTTGGAAATAGCTGTTTTCCCCTACTTTTAATTTACATTTTATTTATTTAGCACATTTGAAAAGCATTCTTTGTTTTAGTCTCTTCTCACATGGGGTGGAGCGAGACTGTCTTTATTTTTTTTATTGAATATTAAAACATACTATTTACTTTCAGTTAAGCCGCTCAACATTTATTTACATTACATTGTCATCTAACAGACTCCCATTCAGAGCGACCCAAAGAAGCAACCAGAGTCAACGCCCTGCCCAAGGGAACGTTGACAGATCTCCCACAAGGTCAGAACAGGGACTTGAACCAGTGACCTATCAGCCACCGGCCCAAGCTCCCAATCGCCAGGCCACCAGCTCTCCAAGACCACACCCCCCACAGTTCCCCGAGAGCTGCCCCTCAACCATCCGAGAACCACCCCCCCCCCCCCCGAGAAAAAATTATAATAAAATAATTCCATTCCCTACCCCGAAGTGCACCCCCCACCCCCAAGCCACCTTCCTCCAACCCGAAGTGCCCCCCAAGCCCACTTGCCCCAATGCACCAACAACCATCAAAAGAGAAAAGCTAAGGAAAACAGAAAACAATGCAAAAACAAAAGACATCAAGGACAACAAAAAATTATAACAGCAAGGCCAACAAATAAGTTTTGAGTGCATGTATGGCACTATTTACATGTGCGTGTGTGTGTGCGTTTGAATGTGAGTGTGTGTATATGCATGTGTACACACGTAAAAACACCTGCACGGCATCAGCCTAAGGCAAACCGGCATTAGATGTAACAACGTTGCCCATCAGTGTCATTCCAACTAACTTTTTACATTTTTAATTTTGACATTATTTTTTACTTTAATATTTGAACGTCATTCTATCGCCCGCCTAGCAACTCCAGTCCCACTTGTCTCCAATTCCACATCCCAATCCTCAACTTCCCTCAGCCCATCCCAGCTATCTCTGCTGGCCACCCTCTTCAGATTTCTACACGCCATATATCTTTCAACTATCCTAGTTGCCTGGGACTTTAATGCAGGCAAACTTAAATCACTTTTACCACATTTTTACCAGCATGTCACATGTGCAACCAGAGGGGGGGAAAAAAACTCTAGACCACCTTTACTCCACACACAGAGATGCATACAAAGCTCTCCCCCGCCCTCCATTTGGCAAATCTGACCATAAGTCTATCCTTCTGATTCCTGCTTACAGGCAAACACTAAAGCAGGAAGCACCAGTGACTCGCTCAATACTACGTATCAGACTTAATATAAAACTTTGGTAATCGGCATACATGTACACCTTTGTTTATAGGCCTTGGATTTCTAATCCTCTAATATTGTTATTTGATTGGATTTTAAAAGCTCGCATTTCGATAGCTGTAATGAATAGCTATGGTGACAGCGGACACCCTTGTTTAACTCCACTTGACATTTCAAAAATCTCTGAGAAGTAGCCGCTATTTACTATTTTAGACCTGGGGTTGCTATACATTACTTTTACCCATTTTATAAGAGACTCCAGGCATTTATAAATAAAATCAAAGGCCTTTTCAAAATCTGCAAAAAATACCAGGCCTGGCTTCTTATACGTTTCATGTTGTTCTATTATTTCTAGTTTTATAATATCTGCAGTGTATCGTCCATGTAAAAAACCTGTCTGATCAGGATGAACAATACCTGGTAAAACCTTTTTAATTCTAAATGCTATTTATTTCGCTAGCATTTTTGCATCACAACATTGAAGTGTAAGAGGCCTCCAGTTTTTTAGATGGACTGGACCTTTATATTTGCCATTTGGGTGTTGTTTTAATAATAGTAAAATCAGACCTTCCTGCTGAGTACCTGACAGACTACCATTTCTATAGGAGTAGTTAATAATAATGTAGCTTTGAGTATATCAAAAAATGCTTTTAAATTTAACCTTTATTTAACTAGGCAAGTCAGTTAAGAACAAATTCTTATTTACAATGACGGCCTACACCGGCCAAACTCGGACGACGCGCTGGGCCAATTGTGTGCCACCCCTATGGGACTCCCAATCACGGCTGGTTGTGATACAGCCTGAATTCAAACCAGGGTGTCTGTAGTGATGCCTCTAGCACTGAGATGCAGTGCCTTAGACCGCTGTGCCACTCGGGAAGCTTGATATACCTCTAATGTTATGCCATCATGCCCTGGGGGTTTTCCGAGACTGAAAGGATTTAATAGCCTCAAAAAGTTATTCCTCTTCGCACTGATCTTTCTGTACATTTGGTAATTAAAAAAAAAAGTATTCTTTGGAAAGAATTCCTTACAGTAATCCTCATTCAGAGGGTGAGGATGAGATGGAAAAGAAAACATATGCTTAAAATATTTAGCTTCCTCTTTTGAAATATAATTTTACTGTCTTTGTCTGCACTGATTATATTGATTAGGGAAATGGGATGAGATGTCGAGAATAAACCTATATAAATGTGAGTTGACTATTAAGAAAATATTTGATGATTTGAATCAAGTTTGTGCCTGATACATACACATCAAATTGTGGCCCTGAGTGTGGTTTCCTCCTAGCCCACCAGGGGGCAGCCTCTGCTAATTTAGACCAAGGCTAGCACCTCATCCCTATCATATCAGGGGTTGCTCTTGTGTTGCATCACCTCTTCAACTAATTTCACTGATTAGAATGAGTCATTCTGGATGCCTTGAAAGTATGCAACCCAAACCAAGATAAGATGCTACGCTACACTTCTCGTAATAATAGAACTACCCGAGATTAAGAAAAGGGTTTGGGAAGAGTTGAGACGGTTGCTTCTCTGCAAAGTTCTCAAGATGTCAGAAGACTCAGAAAGAAAACCTGCTGACTGCAGTGTTATTTAAAAGTTTGTTCAGAAATTATTTCACTCTACAACTGAAGAAGAGAGACAGTTTTTTCTCAAAGAGATTATGAAGCCTATTTCATGGATATCTTAGTGACACAGAGTATTTAATCTCTTCCTCCAGAGAGAGAGAGAGAGAGTGAGAGGAAAAGAGAGAAAGAGGCTGTATCTGTGAGACCCAAAGAGCTGTTCAGAGTTTGTTGGTGAGTCATTCAGTGGGAAATGATAGAAGCAGCATGAGTACACACTAATACTGACTATAGTCTATTAGGCCATAGAGAAAATTGCCACACAGACACTTGTGCACAGCTACACCGACTGCCTGAAATTCAGATAAATGGTACAGTATTTGTAAGTATCAAACAATGTATATAAAGCAACGACTGTAAATTCCCAATATGAACTCCAGTCAAAACATTCCAGGAGAGGGCCATCTTCCCTTGTCACTGTGTCTATAAGTATTGTTTAACTGAACTGAGCTGAGAGCAGTAGGGTCTAACATTTTATAAATACTGTAATACAAAGTGCAAATACAGACTCAACTCAATTATGTTATTGTATAACAGGAACAATATATAATTGCACAGTAATTACCTTCATTTTTCATGAAAAGTATTGATGGTGAGAAATTGCCAGACTGGGTGTATGCCAGTAATTGTCAGTAATTCTGTGCATGTGTGTCACCGTCTGTACACTTACACATTTATGTGTGTGTGTGTGTGTGTGTGTGTGTGTGTGTGTGTGTGTGTCAGGGGAGCAGGGGTAGATGATGGAGGAAGGGCTTAGTGAAACAGTTTAAACTGAGGAGGGATTTGCAGGTTTTGATCCTGGCTAATTAACGTGGAGCCCTCGATGGGACGACTGGGTATTTGTGACAGGGAAGTTTGAAGGGGACTCTCGTGTGTGTGTGTGTGTGTGTGTGTGTGTGTGTGTGTGTGTGTGTGTGTGTGTGTGTGTGTGTGTGTGTGTGCGCCTGTGCCTTTGTGTGTGTGCACGTCAGCGTGTGTGTTTGTGTGTGTTCGTTCGTCTTTGTATGTGTGTGTGTGTGTGTCTCAGTGGTAATCACTTGGTTCTATAATCATCTCTTCCTCTCTGTGTGTCCCTATGGTGAGATGATCAGAGCAGCGGAGGGCATCCACTCTATTGTTCAATCAATTCACTCATTAACTCACAACATTAGGAAACTTTAATTAAGCATGGGGCCTGCCACGATTAATTAACTTTGAGACTACTTCCTTTTTTCTTTCCCGTACACTTCTTTTACTAAGTCAGGGAAGCTACAGAATGCACTAATTTAGCCACACAATTTACAAATCCAATTAAAGTCAATATTAAGGCTTCACAAGCTGTCCCGTGCATAGTCTTAGCTATAATACTATCCTCTTTTGTGGTTAGAACAGCCAGGGTGTGTATGTGTAAGCCGGAGAATAATGTATTAAATAGGGTTAGCAGTTATAATAAGTTTGGTTATTGAAAGGAGTTTATTATGCTGTGTTATCCTGTTAGGGAGGTGGTGTTGTGGCACTTTATTGGTAATCCTGAGTCTCCCATCGCTCTGAGTGGTCTCTTTTACACCCACCCTGTTCCAGTGTCTGTGTGCTTTCCCTTTTCTGAAAAGATCAGTGTCCTGTCCTCTGTAGACCTAACTGACTGACAAGGCCTACATATGTGACTGGTCATATCGAACTGGGCACAAGTCCATTTTTGTTGATTTTCATATTATGACTATAGTAGGACTAAACTGTGGTACACATATTACTTTCAACAATGCAGAAATGACACTTGACATTAGTATAGACAACCACTTGAACACAGTTCTCTCAAGCTTGGTAACAATTAGCCTATAAGACTAACTGTGTTTACACTACTATATTACTATGAATAAAGTGACATAATAAAACAGTAACAGCAGTGTATGTGATGAGTCAAAAAAAGTTAGCGCAAAAGGGGTGAATGCAGATAGTCTGGGTAGCTAATTGTTTAACTATTTAACTAATTATTTACCAGTCTTATGGCTTGGGGGTAGAAGCTGTTCAGGGTCCTGTTGGTTCCAGACTTGGTGCATCGGTACCACTTGCCATGTGGTAGCAGAAAGAACATTCTATGACTTGGGTGGCTAGAGTCTTTAAAACATTTTTTGGTTTTCCTCTGACACCGCCTGGTATAGAGGTCCTGGATTGCAGGGAGCTCGGCCCCAGTGATGTACTGGGCCATACGCACTACCCTCTGTAGCGCCTTGTGGTTGGATGTCAAGCAGTTGCCATACCAACCAGTGATGCAGCCTGTCAAGATTCTCTCAATGGTGTAGCTGTATAATGTTTTGAGAATCTGAGGGCCCATGACAAATCTTTTCAGCCTCCTGAAGAGGTTGCCTGAAGAGGGCATGGTCGTGCCCTCTTCACGACTGCATTGGTGTGTGTGGGCCATGATATATCCTTAGTGATGTGGACTCCGAGGAAGCTCTCGACCCGTTCCATTACAGCCCTGTCGATGTGGATGACTGTGTGCTCAGCCCTCCTTTTCCTGTAGTCCACGATCAGCTCCTTTTTCTTGTTGACGTTGAGGAAGGAGGTTGTTGTCCTGGCACCACACTGCCAGGTCTCTGACCTCCTTCCTATAGACTGTCTCATCGTCGTCGGTGATCAGTCCTACCACCGTTGTGTTGTCGGCAAATTTAATGATGGTTTTGGTGTCATGCGCGGTCACACAGTCATGGGTGAACAGGAAGTACAGGAGGGGACGGACCCTGAGGGGTCCACGTGTTGAGGGTCAGCGATGCGGTTGTGTTGTTGCCCACCCTCACCACCTGGGGGGCGGTCTGTCAGGAAGTCCAAGATCCAGTTGCAGAGGGAGGTGTTCAGTCCCAGGGTCCATAGCTTAGTGGTGAGCTTGGAGGCCACTATGGTGTTGAACGCTGACCTGTGGTCAATGAACAGCATGCTCACGTACAGTAGGTGTTCCTCTTGTCCAGGTGGGAAAGGGCAGTATGGTGTGCAATAGAGATTGCATGATCTGTGGATCAGTTGGGGCGGTATGTGAATTGGAGTGGGTCCATGGTGTCTGGGATGATTGTGTTGATGTGGTCCATGACCAGCCTTTCAAAGCATTTCATGACTACAGATGTGAGTGCTACAGGGCGATAGTCATTTAGAAAGGTTACCTTCGCATTCTTGGACACAGGGACTATGATGGTCTGCTTGAAACGTAGTTATTAGAGATTGGGTCAAGGAGAGGTTGAAAATATCAGTAAAAGAACTTGCCAGCTGGTCAGCACATGCTCTGAGTATGCGCCCTGGTAATTCGTCTGACCCTGCGGTCTTGTGAACGTTAACCTGTTTAAAAGGTCTTACTCACATCGGCTACGGAGAGCGTGATCACACAGTCGTCCAGAACAGCTGGTGCTCTCATGTATGGTTCAGTGTTGCTTCTCTCAAAGCGAGCATAGAAAGCATGTAGCTTGTCTGGTAGGCTTGCATCACTGGGCAGCTGGGGGCTGGGTTTCCGATTGTAATCCGTGATAGTTTGCAAGCTCTACCACATCCGACGAGCGTCAGAGCTGGTGTAGTAGGATTTGATCTTAGTCCTGTATTGACTCTTTTCCTGTTTGATGGTTCATCGGAGGGCGTAGTGGGATTTCTTATAAGTGTCCGGATTAGTGTCCCACTCTTTGAAAGCAGCAGCTCTAGCCTTTAGCTCAGTGTGGATGTTGCCTTTATTAATACATGGCTTCTGGTTGGGATATGTACGTACGGTCACTGTGGGAACAAAGTCGTCGATGCACTTATTAATGAAGCTGTTGACTCATGTGGTAAACTCCTCACGCTCAACCACCCAAAGTCGGGAAGCAAGTTCAGGGAGTGAGTGTTTTAATAAATAAATGTAACATAATACAAAACAAGAAAACCCGAACAACGCACAGACAATTCACAGGAACAGAAACAATAACTCCTGGGGAAGGAAACCAAAGGGAGTGACATAAATAGGGAAGGTAATCAAGGAGGTCATGGAGTCCAGGTGAGTGTCATAATTTGTTATTTTTTATTTTTATTTATTTATTTCACCTTTATTTAACCAGGTAGGCAAGTTGAGAACAGGTTCTCATTTACAATTGCGACCTGGCCAAGATAAAGCAAAGCAGTTCGACAACATACAAACACAGAGTTACACATGGAGTAAAACAACATACAATCAATGATACAGTAGAAAAAATAAGACTATATACAATGTGAGCAAATGATGTGAGATAAGGGAGGTAAAGGCAAAAAAGGCCATGGTGGCAGAGTAAATAAAGTATAGCAAGTAAAACACTGGAATGGTAGATTTGTTATTTGAAGAAAGTTCAAAGTTAAAATATAAATAATATGGTGCAATGGAGCAAAATAAATAAAATAAATAAATACAGTAGGGGAAGAGGTAGTAGTTTGGGCTAAATTATAGATGGGCTATGTACAGGTGCAGTGATCTGGGAGCTGCTCTGATAGCTGGTGCTTAAAGCTAGTGAGGGAGATAAGTGTTTCCAGTTTCAGA
This sequence comes from Salmo salar, assembly GCF_965601325.2. Classification (NCBI taxonomy): domain Eukaryota; kingdom Metazoa; phylum Chordata; class Actinopteri; order Salmoniformes; family Salmonidae; genus Salmo; species Salmo salar. The sequence goes on from NC_138305.1 coordinate 57,733,953, forward strand.
GAAATTTGTAGTTCGTTCCAGTCATTGGCAGCAGAGAACTGGAAGGAGAGACGACCAAAGGAGGAGTTGGCTTTAGGGGTGACCAGAGAGATATACCTGCTGGAGCGCATGCTATGGGTGGGGGCTGCTACCAGTGAGCGGAGATAAGGGGGGACTTTACCTAGCAGGGTCTTGTAGATGACCTGGAGCCAATGTGTTTGGCGATGATTATGAAGCGAAGGCCAGCCAACGAGAGCGTACAGGTCGCAGTGGTGGGTAGTATATGGGGCTTTGGTGACAAAACGGATGGCACTGTGATAGACTGCATCCAGCTTGTTGAGCAGGGTATTGGAGGCTATTTTGTAAATGACATCGCCGAAGTCGAGGATTGGTAGGATGGTCAGTTTTACGAGGGTAAGTTTGGCAGCATGAGTGAAGGATGCTTTGTTGCGAAATAGGAAGCCAATTCTAGATTTAACTTTGGATTGGAGATGATTGATGTGAGTCTGGAAGGAGAGTTTACAGTCTAACCAGACACCTAGGTATTTGTAGTTGTCCACAAATTCGAAGTCAGAACCGTCCAGAGAAGTGATGCTGGACAGGCGGGCAGGTGCAGGCAGCGATCGGTTGAAGAGCATGCATTTAGTTTTACTTGTATTTAGGAGCAGTTGGAGACCACGGAAGGAGAGTTGTATGGCATTGAAGCTCGTCTGGAGGGTTGTTAACACAGTGTCCAAAGAAGGGCCAGAAGTATACAGAATGGTGTCGTCTGCGTAGAGGTGGATCAGAGATTCACCAGCAGCAAGAGCGACATCATTGATGTATACAGAGAAAAGAGTTGGCCCAAGAATTGAACCCTGTGGTACCCCCATAGAGACTGCCAGAGGTCCGGACAGCAGGCCCTCCGATTTGACACACTGAACTCTATCAGAGAAGTAGTTGGTGAACCAGGCGACGCAATCGTTTGAGAAACCAAGGCTACTGAGTCTGCCGATGAGGATGTGGTGATTAACAGAGTCAAAAGCTTTGGCCAGGTCAATGAATACGGCAGCACAGTATTGTTTCTTATCGATGGCGGTTATGATGTCGTTTAGGACCTTGAGCGTGGCTGAGGTGCACCCATGACCAGCTCTGAAACCAGATTGCATAGCGGAGAGGGTGCGGTGGGATTCGAAATGGTCGGTAATCTGTTTGTTGACTTGGCTTTCGAAGACCTTAGAAAGGCAGGGTAGGATGGATATAGGTCTGTAGCAATTTGGGTCAAGAGTGTCACCTCCTTTGAAGAGGGGGATGACAGCAGCTGCTTTCCAATCTATGGGAATCTCAGACGACACGAAAGAGAGGTTGAACAGGCTAGTAATAGGGGTTGCAATAATTTCGGCAGATAATTTTAGAAAGAAAGGGTCCAGATTGTCAAGCCCAGCTGATTTGTAGGGGTCCAGATTTTGCAGCTCTTTCAGAACATCAGCTGAATGGATTTGGGAGAAGGAGAAATGGGGGAGGATTGGGCGAGTAGCTGTGGGGGGTGCAGTGCAGTTGAATGCAGTAGGGGTAGTTAGGTGGAAAGCATGGCCAGCCGTAGAAAAATGCAGTGGGCTTATCGGTGGTGACAGAGTTTCCTATCCTCAGTGCAGTGGGCAGTTGGGAGGAGGTGTTCTTATTCTCCATGGACTTTACAATGTCCCAGAACTTTTTAGAGTTTGAGTTGCAGGAAGCAAATTTCTGTTTGAAAAAGCTAGCCTTGGCGTTTCTAACTGCCTGTGTGTATTGGTTTCTAACTTCCCTGAAAAGTTGCATACCGCGGGGGCAGTTCGATGCTAATGCAGAACGCCACAGGATATTTTTGTGTTGTTTAAGGGCAGTCAGGTCTGGGGAGAACCAAGGGCTATATCTGTTCCTGGTTCTATATTTCTTGAAAGGGGCATGCTTATTTAAGATGGTGAGGAAGGCATTTAAAAAAAATAACCAGGCATCCTCTACTGACGGGATGAGGTCAATATCCTTCCAGGATACCAGGGCCAGGTCGATTAGAAAGGCTTGCTCGTTGAAATGTTTCAGGGAGCGTTTGACAGTGATGAGTGGAGGTCGTTTGACCACTGACCCATTACGGATGCAGGCAATGAGGCAGTGATCGCTGAGATCTTGGTTGAAAACAGCAGAGGTGTATTTAGAGGGCACGTTGGTTAGGATGATATCTATGAGGGTGCCAGTGTTTGCGGCTTTGGGGTGGTACCTGGTGGGTTCATTAATAATTTGTGTGAGATTGAAGGCATCAAGCTTGGATGCGCTGATGCTCATAACGATGGTGACAGGTGTGCGCCATAATGAGCAGCCTGGTGACCTAGAGGCCGGAGAGGGAGCACACATGACAGCGGTTTATGTACTCGCCAAAGTAGTTTAGTCAGGGTGCCCGCACATTGCTTATATAGTTTCAATGGCCAGTATGAGAGATTATATTCAAAATAGAGTACAAATTAAGATGTTGGACCTTATAAGCGTAATAACAGCCATCTTTTATTCCCCACCATCTCCACAATACAGTGTTGTCTAGCATGACCGATACAGCCCTCAGGGACCACACCATAATTAATACACAGTAGATGACGCCTAATTAACATTTTCGTCATTAGTGTGTGTGTGCATATGCCAAGCATGTGTGCGTGCATGCGAGCGCCACACCCACCACAAACTTAACTTGGCCGTGGGCCAAGATTCGCTCCACTTGTGTTAAATATTTCATCTCTCCTCCCTTTCTTTTTGACTCTCCTTCCTTGTTGACCCCTGCTTCAGAATAGGTCAAAGATAGTGTCGTCCCCAGAGCAGATATTGGCACTCTGCAGTGAGGTGAGGCATCAGCTACAGGCTCAATGAGCATATTAGACAGGTCGGCGTCGGCGTCCTAGGCCTATGAGTCATTTGAAAACATTTCTCATTACACCTTATCATGGCAGCACTGGAGGGTTACAAGAGGGAAATGAGAGTGTCTTAGAAAGAGAGACAGAGGGGGAAGAGACATCAAAGTGGTGGTCTATTTAAATTGACTGATCTTTTGTGAAAGAGCTCCCTCCATAAAAGATTACCCCCCCCCATACCTAATATCACATACTGCATACCCTTGGATTACGTGTCAAGGGTTAATAACTATACGGATGAGGATATTGGGAAGGGGGGGGGGCAATTGGTGTGTGTGTGTGTGTGTGTGTGTGTGTGTGTGTGTATGAGAGAGAGACCGAAAGAGATAATGAGAGAGACTAGAAAGACAGAAAGAGATAAGAGAGACTCCAACCTCTTGACTGGCACATTACAAATCCCCTGACAATCCCATATCACTGTCCCAACTGCCAGAGTGAAAAGCCAAGGTTGGTGAATGGGGAGAGAAAAGAAGACGGTTACAGGAAATAGGAAAGAGTGTGTGTGTGTGTGTGTGTGTGTGTGTGTGTGTGTGTGTGTGTGTGTGTGTGTGTGTGTGTGTGCGCATTTCATCACTCTTTCCTTTATATGGCATTTTGGTCCCACTTTATTTGGATAGTCCGGATAGTCCATCTGTAGATGTTCTACAGGTAGTCATACGATCTGCTTGCTAAGGTTACAACTAGGGTTAGGTTTAGAATAAGGGTTAGGGTAAGAGTTAAGGTTAGGGCTAGAGTTAGGGTAAGGGTTAAGTTTAGGGTTAGGATAAGGGTTAGGGCAAGGGTTAAGTTTCGGGTTAGGATAAGGGTTAAGGTTAGGGCTAGGTTAAGGGTAAGTGGATAGTCTGTAAAGCATCTACAGATGGACTTTCCAAATAAAGTGTTACCAGCGTTTGTTCTCTACTTTTTCTCTCCCTGAATGTCTCCATCTTAACACAGCTCCTTTTGTGGCAGCCAGGGCGGGAAACGATTTTGGTGTGTGCGTTCTTCCATCCCACCCGCCAGATTAATGACGTCATCGGTTACTACTCTCTCTCTCTCCCGCTCCCTCTCTGATAACAGCCCTGCGCGCTTGCCTCCTGCCTGCCGCTCGCTGCTCCTCGCACTCAATTTCAGATAACACTAATGGAATCTGTCCCGCGCGATTGTAATGAGAGCGAGACTCATTTGCTACGGAGCTTGGAGTTGTCAGCTTGGCGGGCTGTGGGGGGGCGAGAAGAGAGGAAAGGGAGAAGGAAAGAAAGCTAGGAGATGGGGGTAGATGAGGACTGAGGAGAGGGAGAGGGGTTTAATAAAGAAGAAGAGGAGAGGAGTGTGTGGAGTAGGGTTGGTTGTATATTGCAGGGGCAGGCGGGAGCTAGCACCAGTGTTGTTTTGGCCCATAGTGTGTATCAGGAGTGTGTGAATAGACCAGGCCTTCTCTCCTCTCTTCCCTGCCTGTCAGTGAACTGATTGTCTGCAGAGGACTCTCTAAGCTTCATCACACAATAGAGAGAGCTCTCTGCCTCGGCACACACTACATAGACGCACCGTTCAAACACACACTCACACACTTATGCACGCAGCCACGCAAAACAAACAACAAAGGCTTTGGGAAACTCACGCTGTCTGGTCACATGAGAAGAGTAAATAAAGAAACAGGTACATACTTTAGGATTGTTTAGATGCTTCTCTCGAGGTTATCTTGGACAACCCTGTAGGCCAGGGTTCCCCAACTGGTGGCCAGGTGGATTTATTTAGCCTCCCTATTTTTCTGGAGAAAAGAATTGTACTTATACATAGAGAATATTTTTTGTTGTTGGACCTAATAGACCGTGAAAACAAATGATTTTAATTTAAGAAATCTGTTCCCAATTATTCTCATGCATAATAGAGACACGTGATGGAATACAAACATAAGCAAGGTTTGAAATTGATATTTTTTTGTCAATTAGTCAAAACATTATATCTGTTTGGGCTTCTTGCATTCTACAAATTATTAGTAATTATGTTTAGATTTTACATTTTAGTAGAAGCTCTTATCCAGAGCGACTTACATGAGTAATTAGGGTCAAGTGCCTTGCTCAAGATTTTTCACCTAGTTGGCTCGGGGATTCGGACCAGTGATTGTTTCGACACCTAACCGCTATGCTAACTGCAGACCCAGCCCCCCCCCCCCCACCACCATCCGCTCAAGAACAAATTGGCCCACGGCGGAATCTAGTTAATGATCCCTGCTGTAGGCCTTATACCAGTGTCCTGCAGAGGGCAGTATCTGCTTGGAGAACGATCCACTGCAACCAGAGGACCACTCTGACCCCAGACAACCACACAAGGATTACAGTTTGGGGTGCATGCATGTGGGTTATGAATTATGTCCTGGAGGGGTTGGTTGAGAATGAACATGGGAACTGAATGGAAAGTAACAGAGTAAGACAATGCATTACTTCTCTCTCTCTCCCTTTATTTATTTTCTGTCTAATCCCCCTCTACCTTTTATGTCTATAAATCTGCATGTCTCTTGTTTTGTTTTTCCTCTCTTTATCTCTCTCTTTCTCCCTCTCTCTCTATTTCTCTCCCTCCCCCTCTCTCTCTCTCTGTTCAGATTGAGGGGTAAAGGAAAGCCTATGTTTTGGCTGAGGGACAGGCCAGGGATTACAGTGGTGCTAGTATTTAATCTGGGACAGACTGTCCCGGACTGTGTGTGTCTGCACTTAAAACAGCCCAACTGACTACCCTGTGTGTGTGTGTGTGTGTGTGTGTGTGTGTGTGTGTGTGTGTGTGTGTGTGTGTGTGTGTGTGTGTGTGTGTGTGTTGTTTTTGTGCCCTGCCCAACCCCAGCCTCATCCCATCGTGTTAGTGCACTAAACACTGCTAGGTCTGATTAGGCTCTTTTTAACTGGGCCCAAAGCTCATATTAAGGGCTTTATGGTCAGCCAGACACCCCATTAACACCACTCTACCCCCTGGGTGGTGTTCAGACTGTACATACTGTACCCTCTCAGGGCATAGCCAAAACCATAGGACATCTATGTAATGTAACATACTACATCATATCTATGTATCTGTTTTTGGATGGTGATACCCAAACCCAGTTGGTCACATTGGGATGCTTAGACAGACAATCATGCAGACAGACAGACTGGTCTAACAGAGCAGGCTTATAGGCCCCTATAGGCTTTCCTAGTGCTGGTGAGTGAGACTTCACTGTCACATACACAGAAGTAGAAGTACAATCAAAACAAAGGGCTCATATTTACACATGCACGTACACCCACACATAAACCCGAGAGAAGGCGAAAGAATGAGTGAGACAGGGACAGAGAGAGAAATCTAGTGCATATGCTTAATCACCGCTGGAGTCTCCCAGGAACTCAAAAAGCCTCTGTGGATTAAAACCCTCAGAGCAGAACATTAGAGAAGTGCACAGTTCAGCTCCCACTGAAAAGGCAAATTATTATCTTTCCTCAGAGAGAAAAAAGAGAGAGACAGTGTTAGAGAGCAAGTGAAGGAGGGAAAGAACGACAGAGGTTGAGGAAGCCACAGAAGGATACAGAGGGTGAGAAAATGGGGAGACAGAGAGAGAAACAGAGAGAAAAAGAGCGATATACAGAAAAAGGAGAGAGAGAAAAAGGGGGCCACAAATTGGTGAAGGAAAAGTCAGTCTCACTCTGCTTTGCATTTCATTTACATGCCTGGCCGTATCGGCCAATCGGATTGCAGAGCAGAGCCCGCGGCTTAGGAAAGGGAATAAAGACTCCAAATGCCTTCACTGCTCTCATCCCTCTCTCATAATACCCTGTCTGCCTTTCTTTTCTCTCTCTCCCTCTCTTTCTCTCCCCACTGTCATAATACCCATTCTCTACCCATTCTCTCCATGCTGGCGCACTGCTATAAGTAGACCCTGGCCGATGTGATAGAGGCAGGAGAGGGATGGAAGAAGGGAGCAGGGGAAGGAAGGAGAAGGGGAGGGGGGGGGAGCTGCAAATATGACTTTAGTTGCTACCCGCCGAGTGTGAAAAGGGTGTGTGTGTGCCTCTGTAAGTGTATGTGTATGTGTGTGTAAGTGAGAGGGCAAGTGAATGAACTTGACTCATTTCTAAAATCCTCTTACCTGTCTTGGGTCCCAGTGGCGCTAACCTTCAAGCATGGCGTATTTGTAAGTTAACACCATAGGGGTATCTGTTTAGCTGAGAAAACCCCCACATGTACCAGGAAGACTGGTACTACGGTGAGGCTGTGCCACAACTCAAGATCAGGACTTTGAAACCTTTTAACCAGGATGCACGAAGCCAAATGACCTCTTACCTCTCCTTCCATCTCATTTTTTCCTCTTCCTCCCGCCTCCTCTTGCTTCTCCTCCTCCTTGCTCCTCTTCATCCTTCTGCTCTACTTCTATAATGGGAAAAGCGTCTGCTCAGTGCCCACCCTCCATCAACACTATTTGACACACTATGATGCACTTGAACATTTGCAGTCTCGCTCCTAATGCACACACTTGGATCTATCTACAGCATTGTGATCAAATCTCACATGTTGTGTGGAGCACCACTGCGTGAGCATCTCAATTGAATGTGTGAGAGAAGGCTAGTCAACGCACGTGCACACACACACTTTCTGATGGGCGATAACCACAGCGTGACTTCCTCTCTGAAGTCATGGGCAGCACATTTCCTTGCTGACACGCGACACACACACACACACACACACACATTACATTCAGTACACTATCACTCCCTCTCTCTCTCGCATACAACACACAGCCTAGATTCATTTGAATAATGGACTGTAAACATACACATTAGGCACCGTCATGGACGGCCAGAGGCATTTCTAACAGGGGTTCCACACACATACATACTACAGCAAGGTCCATAAACACACAATAATATATTTTTCAGAAGAAGATGGGCTGCAGGGGGAAATGTTACGGGTTGCCATATTTTGTAAATGTTCCTGGTTGCTAGTGGATGTTTCTCCGGGTCAACGTGGAGCTCCTCTCAACACCTCAGGAGGGTCATTTTATGCCACATTAGATGATATAGCTACACTCCATTCAGACGAGTTTCATCATTGTCCTTCGTCCTACCTTATATTATAGTGTCATATGGAAGGAATGGATATAATAGACAATTATATGGATTGTCCCAGAAGTAGACCTATCATCCTTCAATTGTCCATACATATTTTGCTGTTTGGCATTCTACTTCATCATCATCGTTGTCATCATCTCCATCATCATTATCGCCATCTAATATTTCTTAAATGCGCTGATGATGTTGATATAGTTGCTCAGTAAGGTCATTAGCCTAACAAAACCACTAATCCCAGCGGAGGGGGGGGGGGGGGGGGGGGGGGGCAAGGGGAGAGTAAAGTTATCTCCCATTCTCCTCGTTCCCCCACTCACACACCTCCTTCCCCACTCCCCCAAACATTTCCCGTGTCGTCACCAACCCCGTGCAACAGGACGCCAAAAGGGGGAGAGACACTCACTACTGAGTGAGATTAATCATCTAATTAGTATGGCAGAAATGTGTGGCATCACTTATGTAAAGGAGGCTCTTCTCCAACATTTCTATGATAGTTTAGAAACGGATCAACTTGATTGGAGGTACACAACACCCCCTGCCACGCTGGCGCTGCACACGGATATATCCGCTAATACAGGATTATTAAAGGCCCACTGCACTATTTTTGTGGAACAAAAAAAATGTAATAATAATATATATATATATATACACACACTCCCCACGGCTATGCTGTCGTCATGAGCCATCAGTCCTTACCGAGAACCACATACCGGATTTTTTAACACAATTGAGTTTTAAGAGTATTTCTTGCGGCTACCTAGCTCAAATTCTAGATGTCGGATTAAAACGAGACTATAGTGTCCATAACATGACCATTGGATTTTTTTTAAATGGCAGATTGCACCTACAAATTTAGTCAACAGTTTTTATTCAATGTATAATTTATCGCTCTCAAATGCACATTTCCATTCATTAAGAAACAAACAATATGCTACCTTTTCGTAGCATTTCTGTCAATGCAAAACTATTTTTTCCAGACGAATCTCAAGAGTTCTGTCAAACCCGACCAGCAACTCAGTCGATCAGCAAGATGCACCAATAAGTAGTAGTTGAGGATAAACCTAGGCTATAGGTAGTTAGCTATATGTTGGTACTCAAACTGAGGTTAATCAATAAACGCATACAGATAACTGTCCAACATGAAAAATAGCTGTGAGATTGGGATCTTGTTTCGATTAGCAGCTGCTGGCTAACTAACTAGCTAACATAACGTTATACCACAGAATCATTTACCAGTCAGATTAGAGCTAACGTTGGCTAGCTAGCTAACCAACAAGCAAGGAAAGTTAGCTAGATATGATTTGCCAAGGAATATTTTGTATACAAGGCTGAAGTCATCTATGTAAACAAACAAATAAACTAGCGAATGTCCTTGCCCGCTATAGCCAGTTAGCTAGCCAACTAACAACTCAATGTTGACAGTTTAGCTAGCTATATGAGATATTATTCCACAAAGCATAGCTATCTAGCTAAGTACAGCAACCAGATTTCAGCTCATAACATAAAAGCTGCTAGCTAGCCAGCCTTGACCAAGATCAGCCATGCCACTCACAACCCAAACTGTAATTTAGCTGATAAAATTGCCTAGCTCAGAAAAAGTTAGCTAGGTAGTACACTAGACAGACACTTTGCTTTTTCCACCATCCAAAGCTTAGCAATTTAACGTTAGCTAACGTCACAGCCCTTACCTTATGCATTAATTCAGTACGCTCCTCCTCTCTCAATAGAATTGTCATCTTGTCATTATAATCCAAATTTGCGCTGACTGATCAATACAGTGTCAAATTACTTTTCAGTGAGTTCCCAAACATCCGAATTTGCCATCCACAACGTGCACACAGTTAGAACAACAACATTATTGCTTGCTAGCTCAACCGAACCTGTGCGCGGTCAAAAGAAAACACCATCCCAGCTAACCTGGTTAGAACTAAGTCTATACTTTATTAGGTGGCTCTTAAAAGAGCCTTTGGGTTTGTGGAGTGACATGCAACTGGCAGTGAGTGTGGTGGCGTGTACTACTGTGTGCGTATTGCTAGAACAGTGGAGAGACCATCTCTCAGACTCTCAAGGAAGAAAGAGGTCATTGCCCTGATCCGTGAGATGCACGCCATCCATACAGTACTGCCCAGGGACACAGTGCTTTATGGCGGATTGTGGCATACGCCTGTCACAGAGAAATGCAAGCTAGCCCGTGTGGAACTGACAAATGACTTATGCCAATTCAAATGCACGCAGTATTTAGCACACTATCAATACTTAAGATGATGTTCTGTTCCAAATCTGTGAGTACTCCCAGCCCCACCTGTTTTAATATTTATAAATTAAGACATGTGCTCTTTTACTGGAGTTGGACAGCTGTGTACAGCATTACTTAGGACATTTGTAGCTGAAGTTTTGTATTCAAGGATTTAGAGCACCTATCCAATTTCCGATATGTAAATATGTCTATAGTTTTTCTTAAGAATTTTGTACTTGTCTAATGACTGTATTTTAAGGGTGTTTCTCAGCAGTTTGTCGTTTGTTGCAGTGTTTGTATCAACTACTCTTGATGATCCAGAGCGTTATTCAGGCTTCTTTGTTCAATCCCAGTGCTGCCACACCGGATTCTACAACTCAGCTGTTCACCGAGACCATGAGTATTAGAATCAGGTGTGGTAGAACTGGGCTTCAACAGAAAAGCCGGCTTAAACCTGTAGCTTGTCAAAAGCAATTGTGGCCATCCCTAAATAGTATAGTATTTACAAAGTTGACTATATCCAATGAATGTACATTTGGTTGTAAATGTTATGTTTAATGATAACTCGCTTTCGTTTACAGGTAATGTAGTACTAGGCCTTCAGTAAACTATTAGGTACATTTTTAGTTCATGCGTACATGATTATTTGTGTATTTTCCAGGAGCTTGCTCGATTGTCTTGAGAGATCAGGGAAAACATTTCCAGTTTACTCTATATTGACTTAAATGGGTTTCTGGTTTTTCACTTCCCTCTGGAAAAATCAGCTGTTAATATTAAATAAATACTAACTACATTATTTCAATTGCCATTTGTCAAGTTTGTTTACTTTTGCTGTATTATGTTGTATAATATTGCATAATCACCTTCCGGTGTAAAACCATGGATATTAAAAACAGTTAAGTGAGAATAGGCATTGGTCTGATGCTGAAAAAGGACATTCACGTGAGCACCATAATGCCTATTCCACCCATGCTCTATCAAGGTTTTCCCATCACACAGCTTTGACCTACTACAGTAGCCATGTTGGTATTGTTCTTCAAAGTATGTCTAGGCAGGTTGTTTAGGATTTAAACCTTCTCAAACAGCCTAATTCTATAAGGGCACAAGGCAAGACCCAGATGCAGACACAGGAGGCAGATTGTTTAATAAATATCAAGACTCAAACTATCCAAAAGGGGTAGGCAAGAGAATGGTCATGGACAGGGAAAAGGTAAAAACCAGTTCAGTGTCCAGGAGGTACAGAGTGGCAGGCAGAATGGTCAGGCAGGCAGGTACAGAGTCCAGAAAACAGGCAAGGGTCAAAAACCAGGAGGACTAACAAAAGAGAATAGAAGCAGGCGTACGGGAAAACCGCTGGTTGACTTGAAAAGCATACAAGACGAACTGGCACCAAGAGACAGGAAACACAGGGATATATACACCAGGGATAATAAGCGACACCTGGAGGTGGTGGAGACAATCACAAGATAGGTGAAACCGATCAGGGTGTGACAAATTCATACTCTTCAGAGGGATAATGGACTTTACAGTGTCCTGCTATTCAAATTATATGTATATATATATATATATATATATATATATATATATATATATATATTGATTGTACAAAACATTAAGGACACCTGCTCTTTCCATGACATAGACTGACTGAGTGAAACCAGATGAAAGCTATGATCCCTTATTGATGTCACTTGTTAAATTTACTTCAATCAGTGTAGATGAAGGGGAGGAGACAGGTCAAAGAAGGATTTTTAAGCCTTGAGACAATTGAGACATGGATTGGGCAAGAGGGTGAATGGGCAAGACAAATATTTAAGTGTCTTTGAATGGGGTATGGTAGTAGGTGCCAGGCGCACTGGTTTGTGTCAAAAACTGTAATGCTGCTGGGTTTTTCAGGCTCAAGTTTCCCGTGTGTATCAAGAATGGTCCACCACCCAAAGGACATCCAGTCAACTTGACACTGTGGAAAGCATTGGCGTCAACACAGGCCAGCATCCCTGTGGAACGCTTTCAACACCTTGTTACTTAATATTAAGGCGGTGTCCTTAATGTTTTGTACACAGGGTGTGATTTGGCTGTATGTATTTTTTAGATATTAGGCCTACTGTAAATGTGTATTATTGTTGCGTCACCATCTTTATTGCAAAATAAATACAAGTACAAACATTACTTTAAGCTACACATTATTTTGACAGAGGTAATGAACAGTCCATTGATCAGCACAGCAATTGATAAAATAGGACCATGTTTGAAACACAATAGGTTCTGAGTTTAATTCAATATCACACATGTAAGCTAACAGTTACAGAAATCAGTAATGCAGACATGCTCTATCTGAGCTACTGTGTGCAACACACCACCATCTGCTGTTATGTTGGGTACCTACTGACATGTATTGCTAAAATAAAGGTTGAAGTAAATACAGGCATGCACCACATTACTACAAGACAAAACAGCTCAATCAAGCCTGATGTTCTCGTAAGTATAAAAACAAAGCTTGCTTTCATTTAATAAAAAAAAAAGCTTGAAAAGGTAGCGTAATGGCATTATGTCTTACTGTGGTGCATGAAGAATCCAATACTTTACCTTGTATGTGGTACACATCACATTATTGTGGAAGCACCTCCTCCAAGAGTATGAATGACTCTGTTTGAAAGTATTTGAGTCCTAAGCAACCTGCCTACACATAGTCTGAAGTACAATACCAACATAGCTACTGTAGTTGGTCAAAGCTCTGTGATGGAAAACCTTGGTAGTGCATGGGTGGAACAGGCATTGTGGGGCTCATGTGAATTTTCTTTTTTGGGGGGCTTCAGACCAATGCTTATTCTTGCATGAAACATATATATTTTTTAATATATATATATATATATATATATATAAATGTCTGTCTACTGAGTGAAGAGCCACATGCATCACTGCTTTCTTGTCATCTCTGGTCTCCCGACCTCTCATCGCCACAGAGAGGCCCATGGGGGACATCCTGGGTGGGCATGGGATGAGGTTAGGATGACCCTTGCCATTACATGATAGTGGAGCATGAGGGACACCACATCACAGTAGGCTAGCTAGGCCTACTAATTGTCCATAACATGTGCTCTGTAGGACCGACATACTGTACATGGCCGATCAAAGGTGTTGTTCAAATCACTTGTCATTGCTGCTTATTGTATGGTTGTTTTTGTCTTTTTATTATTGTTGTTGAGTTTATTTCTTCACTTGACCCTCTTTTCCTGGGTCCCACTAGCCTGTTGGTTCCAGGATGGTGACGTCACAGTGTGTTGTTGGTTGAACTAGGCCAGCAGAGGCAGCAGAGCTGTAGTGGGTCAGAGTACGTCCTCTCCTCCCTCTCCGCGTGGCCAAACATGCTCGTTGAAACACAAACACACTCCCACAAACACAATCCCACTCTCTTGCAGATAACATACCAGATCGTATAGGATAAAAACATGACGCAAGTGCAAACACAGGAAAACACAAAAACACACACACAATACAATCAAAACACACTCATGTTAGCCACATCTCACATGGTTACTATGAACTGTAAATTATAGTCTAAATAGTTACAACTTCATGATATTGAATACAATCCAGAAGTACTATCCTTACACAAAGACATTGGGTCAACACATACATAGGGGAGAGTGATAAGTTGGGCAATTTTTTTCTGCATTCAGTATCACTCTGTTAAGGGAAATATAGCTTTCTTTCTAACAAGGTATGTACATATATTTCAGGTTGTTGTGGAAATAATCAGAATTCATATGAACATTACAGTTTTGAAAACATAGCTTGTCCAAAAAAAGTGGTCTCTTGGCACAACTTACCCTGGGTATGGGCTAAGTTGAGCCGTGGGACAGGGTAAGTTATGTCGTCTACACATTTTTGTAAATTAAATATTACCATTACCTTTTTTAAACCATGCCTATCTTTATTTCCCAAACACAATTCAACACAATCACAATCACTTTTTTGTCTTTTAATCATTTTAATGGTAGACTCAGCAAAATGACATTGCCACGAGCAACACCGCAGATATGGAGACGTGCGAGATGCAAGACTTCGTCTCTCACACAGTCAAACACAGTATCGGCGCATGTGCACAGGTTCACTTTACGCTGTTCACAGCGTGGTAGTCAGGGCACCAAAACAGCAGAGAAGTTGGGCCTCACGCTTCAACACTCTTAGTTGTTGCGAAAGTTGACCCACTATGCTGTTTACTTCCTGTATGTATGTCATATCGCTGTCTACCTTCAAGCATCTTTTAACACAGGCTTAACACCTAACAAACACTTTGTACTTTTTTTAAAACACTGTGAACATAGGCCAGGCCCTGTTGTTACCTCATATCCCAGAGATAATGCCTTCCATTACACCTGGGAAGAAAACATTTACATTTGCTCATCTTGTCATTGGCTCAATGATTGGCTCAACTTACCACATGGCCATTGGCTCAAGGCAAACATTTTTACTATATTATCCCACACAGCAACAAGGATGCCCTTTCATGCTAGGTTTAGGACCTCATATTGAAGCTTATAGAGACCCCAACTGGTGTATAGAACAATCTTAAAATGATCTACTTTGGTTTAGATGCAAGCATCATGAAACCACTAACACCTCGGTGAACTTGCTTACCACTTTTTCCATCTGGTTTCTTCCTTCACAGACTCCATGAAATTAGGACCTCTTCCTAAATATTTGTCAACTATCCATTCCGTTCAACTTACCCCACTCTCCCCCACAGTATCTAATGTCAAACATTGGCAGTATATGCTATTGTTGTACTTATATACTCAAGAATCTTCTCTCCAGTTTAGTACAATAGACCAGTGAATTGTCTCCTTATTTAAAACTAATGACAATGCTCAAAGCTATAGTTGTTGTGGGGTCATGTTGACAGGCGGTGCTGTGTGTCCTTTGTTGTGCGGGTGGTGTGTGGTGTATTTGTGTTAGTGTATCTCCATTGTGACGCGTGTAATCCGCACGCTCCCTAATCCAGGAGCAGGTGGCCAAGCGTGTGGTGTCCGCGGGGCTCCTCATTGCCTCCCCTAATACACACATACACATACACACACACAAACACAAATCCTTCACTTGGTGCCCTAGCCTTGACAGAGGGACTGGTCACAGAAACACACATACGTTCAAACACACAAACAGATACACACACTATTACCCCCCTCCCCTCCCCGCCCCCTTTCCCATTTCCTTGCGTGTATTCACACAGCCGCACATGCTTCCAGGGCCTATCTGCTGGCCTAAACAGGAGGGCCAAGCCCAGGACTGGGGACAGGGTCTGGGGGGAGGGGCGAGGGGCATCTGTCAACAAACTAGCATCCTCTTGTACTACCTCTCCATCTGCTCTTCATACAGCCTATATGAACCAGACTGGTCAGGTGGCCTTGACTGATGAAAGCTATAGTGTTCTGGTAGTGTTCAAAAATCTAGAATCGTTGATGCAAGCTGAGCGATGGTGTACAGGTCATCATTGTGACCAGCTAGGTTTGGAATGAGATGTCCCTTTGTGTCTCTTTATGGACTCAGGGTCAGATGGTCCCAGTTGTCCAGTATAGAGAGGGATGCTATGTAAAACAGAGGTTGATTGGACCATATCTAGTGGATGGGGGACATTACAGTACTGAGGTGGATGAGACCCCAAGTCCCTGCGCTGTCTGATTCAGTCTTACAGTAGTTAGCTAGGACGCCAGGAGATGGGTGGTAGCTGACAGCTGGGGTGGCCCCCTGACCACTAACCCTCTGTCACGACTTCTGCTGAAGTCGATGCCTCTCCTTGTTTGGGCGGTGTTCGGCGGTCGACGTCGCCGGTCTTCTAGCCATGGCCGATCCATTTTTCATTTTCCATTTGTTTTGTCTCGTTTTCCCACACACCTGGTTCTCATTTCCCTCATTATGTGTTGTGTATTTAACCCTCTGTTTCCCCCATGTCTTTGTGTGGTATTGTTTATTCTGTTTTCATGTAGGCGCACGTTAGGCTGGTTGCGCTGGGTTATGTTCAACCCGTATTTGTATTTCGTGTTCGTTTTTGCCGTGTGCTTTTGGTTCGCCAAATAAAAGGCTCCGTTTTGCTACCAAATATCTGCTCTCCTGCGCCTGACTTCCTACTGCCCTTCACGCATACCTTGACACCCTCACTCTGGAGAATGATTAAAACAGAGTTTTTAGCCCTTAGACACTGATCTAAATGGCATCTACACGGTAACAGAAAACTATAATTTTACAGTAATTCTGAGTATTATCAACAGTAAAATACTCTGAAACATTTTACTGCGGTGTACTGTAAATGATGGTGCATTGTGGGGAAATTTTGTGGGCGGGGAAAGAATGCAACGATCTACAAGACTTCAAAGAGGACCAGCCCACATTCTGATACAAAATGAAATGATGTGTAATGAACCTATGACCCGTAATAAAGCACAATGGACTCCCGAGTTGCGCAGCGGTCTAAGGCACTACATCTCAGTGCTAGAGGCGTCACTACAGACCCTGGTTCGATCCCGGGCTGTATCACAACCGGCTGTGATCGCGAGTCCCATAGGGCGGCACACAATTGGCCCAGCATCGTCCGGGTTAGGGGAGGGTTTGACCGGGGTAGGCCGTCATTGTAAATAAGCATTTGTTCTTAACTGACTTGCCTAGTTAAATAAAGATTTAAAAAATGATAAACTTTGTCCAATGGCTTCAATATATTGTCAGCTGCATTCATATAGACAATATGGCCATAGTCTATAACCAGAATGAATGTTCACTTAATCATTTGTTTTCTGCTATTTAATGAAAGATAGGACTCGTTCCTATAGAAGAAGCCTATTTCAATTCTTAATTTCTTAACTAACTCATCACAACATGCTTTATGAAAGATAGCTTTTCGTCAAGCCCGATGCCCAGATATTTATAGGCAGGGACACGATCAATGAGGGCACCATCCATAGTATGTATGCATAAATCATCAGATACATTTTTATGTGATTTGGAAAATAACATATACTTGGTTTTACCTGCAGTATTAAGTACCTATTTAAGTTCAACAAAGGCTTTCTGCTGGGCAATAAAGGCAGATTGAAGCTCTGACAGAGCCTGGTCAGCTGTGGGACAATAGCATATACCAACGTGTCATCTGCATACAGGTAAAACTACTTTTTTTGTACAGATAAACCAATATTGTTCATGTAAATAGTGAAACAAATGACCAAGAATCGATCCCTGTGGGACACCCATTGTTATGTCCAGTAAACCTGATTTAACACCATCAGTAAATGCACACTGTGTTCTGTCCTTTAAATAATTGTCTAACCAGCTACACGCAGCCTGGTCCAGGCCAAATGATGAAAGCCTCTTAATAAGTAATGAGTGATCCACAGTGTTGAATGCTTTAGACAGGTAAAAAAAAAAGGGCCGCGCTGTGTTTCTTCTTATCCAAACAATTAAGAACATAATTTAAAACCAAAGAAGTAGCAAAAATGGTGCTATGACCTGCTCTGAAACCTGACTGGTGTTAAGTATTTAAGTTGAGTATTTACCAAGGATTCTGTTAAGGCCTCTAGAAGTACAAGTAATTTAAAACACCAAATATTTGTTAATATGCTTTACTGTGTAAATACTTTACTTAGGAGCCAACCTGCTTGCACCAATCCCTTGTAGTTACAGTAAAATACTGTGAAATACAAACCCCTCTCCTAAATGAATTTAATTCATTCATTCCGATTATGGTAGCGTTTACTTTTTTTTACAGTATAATACAGTCAGTTTTACGATATTGTACTTTGTGTCATTACACAGTACTTGCCTTGATACAGTATTTATATTACAATAGGTATGCTGTAATATGAAATACAGAATTTTACTTGCCACTGAGGCAGTAAGTTACTGTAAAATTCTCTGGAACCCTTTTACAGTGTACCCATAATGATACAAACACTAGTCAGAGTCAAGGGCCTCCTGACTTCTGTCTTCTCTCTGTCTCTTAGCACTCATTGTAGTTGTGTGAACAAAGAAACTGCTGTGTGAACAAATAAACTGTTTACGACTCACTCAATTTTTCCATCTCTTGCTGTCTCTTTCTCTCTGATCGCGTCCCAAATGGCAACCTATTCCTGATATAGTGAACTACTTTTAACCAGGGCCCTAAAGAGAATATGACGCAATTTGAGACACAGTCCACTCTCAACTGAGTCAGGTGACATCCTGTTGTATTATAAGTGACACCATCACACTCAAACACCTGACCGGTGGGCCAGAGGTTCCATCACATGTCCCAGTCACCATAGAGAGATGTTCCACCCTTCTAGTGACAGTGTGCCTGACAACACACCCCCAGTCTACCAGCCTTTTCAAATTCCATTCCAAATGCTTTTAGCCTCACGAAAAGCTTATAAAGGCTTGCAAATTGTGCCATTAGATGCATGTAATCTGTTATTAGAGCATCTCCATTTTCCTCTTAAGGAGATTTGAGATTTTTTTTTTAATACTAATGGTGCGTTGGTATAAAGACGGGTGTTTTGTTGGCTGGCTGTACTGCAGTCTGTCTGTATAATCCACGTTGAAAGGTCTCCAAGCTAAATGGACGCTGCATTTGAAAAAATAACTAGGCATTAACATGCAGAAAGCCCTTCTGATACTCAAATGTCTTTTTTTAAATATTTTTTTTTTTTACATATGTCAGAATATTAAAAACCTGTAATCAGCTTTCAGCTTTGTGAGTTTTTTTTTCTCTGGAATAAAGAAGACAATGTTGATATATTTGGATGACATTTGTAACCATCAATATGGTTAAAAAAGCCATGCAAACCTAATTCTAAACTCAAACAACTAAAAAGTCATTACAATTTACAGTCATAACTATCTACACTTATACACTATTTACTTATATAAAGTTAATTGTTATTGGGGAGATTTATGTACAGATTACCATAACGTTTTCTAAGAATTGAGAGAAAGACATTTTATTACATTTGCAAGAAAATCTATTCTCTAAGGTTAGAATATTCCTTCTCTCATGTAAAAAGTGTCACCAAAATCACCACAGACAAACACAAAGGCTTATTGAAAACAAGCATCAGTTTGACATAAAATATTGTTTTCCTTTTTTACACCTAAGATAAGTATGACATGAGAATGGTCACACGTGCATCCTTGAACAACCCCTGATTATGGTTGGCTCTAGGTTGCCTGAAATATCACCAACAGAAGGTGTACACTGCTATAATTGGAACTGCACTGAGGAAGTGCATTTTGGAACTCTCAGACCCTTACAGAATGTGCAGCAATATTCCATTTACAGTAATGGATCAGAACCAAGTCACAGTCAAGAGAGAAAACGTGACTGAGGAACTCCACTGTAGTGCCAATCAAACCAAACTATGAGTGGGTTTTGTGTGTATAGCCTATCCTACCTATTGGTTGAACTTTGTTATGGGGCCATGGAATTGTAGTTTCAGGCATGTCACACTCAAATATGACTATTGATCAGTCTCTTATACTACAGATAATGCATAGTACCTTGTTATGTCACACATATTAAGATACTTCATCGATGAATGTGTAATGTAAAAGGCATTTCCTTCACCATTAATTATAACCAACCTAACCTATTCTTCACTGTTTTGTGCAGTCGCTGTTTTTCTCCTAATGTTCCCTATTTTGCACTTTGTCTTATTAAAGCATCACGTTACATTCTGTCACATTAAAACACCACATTAAAATATGCATTGAATCTCATAAGTGTGTGCGTGTGCGTGCGTCTGTGTGTGCGTGTGTGTGTGTGCGTGTGTGTGCGTGCGTGCGTGTGTGCGTGTGTGCGTGCGTGTGCGTGCGTGCGTGCGTGCGTGTGTGTGTGTGTGTGGGTGTGTGTGTGTGTGTGTGCGTGTGTGTGTGTTGCCTGTATCATGGTTATTAACCATTTACCATATTCCCCAACCGTCAAATGGTACGTCCCTTATACAACACAGAGACACTATTGTTTCATGAAGTCAAATTAGACTCCATGTTTGTTGATGTAGATGAATTATGTATGTTGATGTGATGCTGTCACTGCCTGTATCCCTGGGAATGTAGGACAACATGCTTCTGCATAACAATACACAATAGTCTTTAGTTTAGTTCTCACAAACAACAAGGCTGTTCCTTTATTTTTTTAAAGAGGTTCTATTCTATATAAAACACTTGTATACATGTTTTAACAGTGTTATTGTAGACACCTGCGTTTGCTGCATGAATGGGAACTGTTAGATTTCTAATTATAAATGATGTTACAATATTATGGCTTATGGGGGTGGGGGGGTGGGCTGGGCTATACAAACTAAATGCTGACGATATCATTGATTATCAATGAATGATTTAATATTGATAGCTCACATGGGAGAAACTAGGCTACTACTTTTCCCAACTCCGATATCAAATGTCAAAATATTCCTAAACCATAGTAGCCTTTTTTTACTGCATGGATGAATATCACTGCAGCAGAAAATCGAAAAATATAAGAACTTTGAGATTTTTTCACATTTTTATTGTCAAACCATGAAAAAATGCTCAAAGTCACAAAACCCATAAAAGTGTTGACATTTCCTGGGGTGGTGGCACTTATGCAAGCTTCCTATCATAGCCTATTTTCTTTCATTGCAATGCATGTAAAATTCCCTGGGCGCGCGGCTAAGTGCCTGGCTGCCTGATGTCGCTGAGGGGAAGCCCTATTTTGCTTCAAGGTCCGTTGGGCCAGCCAAGAGAGTTGGGCCTCGTTTCCCAGTTGGGATGTAATTTAAGCATTACAATGATTGTACCAGTTGCATCGTTATTCATGAGTGTTTCCCAAACAAGCACGTAGAGAGAACGTTAGCTAAGTGCGTCGTTGGTTAGACCATGTATTGCTACTGACAGAATCTGTCACTCCTTGATCTGTTTCACCTGTCCTTGTGATTGTCTCCACCACCTCCAGGTGTCGCTTATTATCCCCGGTGTACTTATCCCTGTGTTTCCTGTCTCTCTGTGCCAGTTCATCTTGTCCGCTCAAGTCAACCAGCGTGGTTTTCCCCGTGCTCCTGCCTTATCTATTCTCTTTTGTTAGTCCTCCTGGTTTTGACCCTTGCCTGTTTCTGGACTCTGTACCTGCCTGCCTGACCAGACCTCGAGCCTGCCTGCCACACTGTACCTCCTGGACTCTGAACTGGTTGTGACCTTTTGCCTGTCCACGACCATTCTCTTGCCGACCCTTTTGGAATATAATAAATAACAAAGTCTCAAACCATCTGCCTCCCATGTCTGCATCTGGGTCTGGCCTTGTGTCCTTATAGAATTGAAAGAAATGCAACACTGCTCTCAGATCAGTATTCTCCATTGAAATCTTACTGTTAGAATTATTCCACAATACTGACGATGGATCAGCTCCTAGAGAGATACTGTATTACCACATATGGCTGCAAATATTCAGGCAGTTTATTATGCTTACCCAATAATAATGCACTAAATCACAGATTGGGCACATCAATGCGCACATCTTGTCACACAACAATAAACATATTGAAGCAAAAATTATAGACAGTAGCCTAGTGACAAAATAAAACATGATTTCAATATACAGTATCAGTCAAAAGTTTGGATACACTCATTCAAGGGTTTTCCTTTATTTTACTATGTTCTACATTGTAGAATAATAGTGACGACATCAAAACTACGAAATAACACATATGGAATCATGTAGTAACCAAAAAAGTGTTAAACAAATCAAATATATTTTATATTTGAGATTCTTCAAAGTAGCCACCCTTTGCCTTGATGACAGCTTTGCACACTCTTGGCATTCTCTCAACCAGCTTCACCTGGAATGCTTTTCCAAAAGTCTTGAAGGAGTTCCCACATATGCTGAGCACTTGTTGGTTGCTTTTCCTTCACTCTGCAGTCCACCTCATCCCAAACCATCTCTATTGGGTTTAGGTCGGGTGATTGTGGAAGCCAGGTCATCTGATGCAGCACTCCATCACTCTATCACTCTCCTTCTTGGTGAAATAACCCTTACACAGCCTGGAGGTGTTTTTGCGACTGCACTTGAAGAAACTTTCAAAGTTCTTGAAATGTTCTGCATTGACTGACCTTCATGTCTTAATGTAACAATGGACTGTCATTTCTCTTTGCCTGTGTGAGCTATTCTTGCCATATTATGGACTTTGCATTTTACCAAATAGGGCTATCTTCTGTATACCCCCCCCCCCCCTACCTTGTTACAGCCCAGCTGATTGGCTCAAACGTATTAAGAAGGAAAGAAATTCCACAAATTAACTTTTAACAAGGCCCACCTGTTAACCTGTTGGGGCTAGGGGGCAGTATTTGCACGGCCAGATAAAAAACGTACCCGATTTAAACTGGTTACTACTCTTGCCCAGAAACGATAATATGCATATAATTAGTAGATTTGGATAGAAAACACTCTAAAGTTTCTAAAACAGTTTGAATGGTGTCTGTGAGTATAACAGAACACATATGGCAGGCCAAAACCTGAGAACATTCCATACCGGAAGTGCCCTGTCTGACAATTTGTTCTCCTTCTGTGGCATCTCTATCGAAAATACAGCATCTCTGCTGTAACGTGACATTTTCTAAGGCTTCCATTGGCTCTCAGAAGGCGCCAGAAAGTGTAATGGGGTGTCTGCAGTCTCGGGGCTAAGTACAGCAGCTCTGTTTGTTACTGGTCAGGCTGAGGACAGTGACACTGGCGATGCGCGTTCATGAGAATTCTCCATGTTTTTCTTTCAGCCTTTGAATGAATACAACGTCGCCCGGTTGGAATATTATCGCTATTTTACGAGAAAAATAGCATATAAATTGATTTTAAACAGTGTTTGACATGCTTCAAAGTACGGTAATGGAATATTTTGCATTTTTTTGTCACGAAATGCGCTCGCGTGTCACCCTTCGGATAGTTACCTGAACGCATGAACAAAACGGTGGTATTTGGATATAACTATGGATTATTTGGAACCAAAACAACATTTGTTGTTGAAGTAGATGTCCTGGGAGTGCATTCTGACAAAGAACAGCAAAGGTAATCCAATTTTTCTTATAGTAAATCTGAGTTTGGTGAGGGCCAAACTTGGTGGGTGTCAAATTAGCTAGCCGTGATTGCCGGGCTATATACTCAGAATATTGCAAAATGTGCTTTCGCCGAAAAGCTATTTTAAAATCTGACACCGCGATTGCATAAAGGAGTTCTGTATCTATAATTCTTAAAATAATTGTTATGTATTTTGTGAACGTTAATCATGAGTAATTAAGTAAATTCACCGGAAGTTTGCGGTGGGTATGCTAGTTCTGAACATCACATGCTAATGTAAAAAGCTGTTTTTTGATATAAATATGAACTTGATTGAACAAATCATGCACGTATTGTATAACATAATGTCCTAGGAGTGTCATCTGATGAAGATCATCAAAGGTTAGTGATGCATTTAGCTGTGGTTTTGGTTTTTGTGACATATATGCTTGCTTTGAAAATGTCTGTGTGATTATTTTTGGCAGGGTACTCTCCTGACATAATCTAATGTTTTGCTTTCGCTGTAATGCCTTTTTGAAATCGGACAATGTGGTTAGATTAACGAGAGTCTTGTCTTTAAAATGGTGTAAAATAGTCATATGTTTGAGAAATTGAAGTTATAGCATTTATGAGGTATTTGTATTTCGCGCCACGCGATTCCACTGGCTGTTGACTAGGTGGAACGCTTGCCCAGGGAAGTTAATTGAAATACATTCCAGGTGAAGCTGGTTGAGAGAATGCCAAGAGTGTGCAAAACTGTCATCAAGGCAAAGTGTGGCTACTTTGAAGAACCCCAAATATACAAAATATTTTTTTTTGTTTCATTTTTTTTTGGTTACTACAGGATTCCGTATGTGTTATTTCATAGTTTTGATGTCTTCACTATTATTCTACAATGTAAAATTGTTTGAAAATATAGAAAAATGAGTAGGTGTGTCCAAACTTTTGACTGGTACTGTATATTTCAATCATATTTTACGTTTTGCAAATATGTAAAATATAATACAAATTGTAATTTGTAACATATCATACAAAATGGGTGATGGACATTCACAAATGAATACATACCATATGAAACGTATGATATCATACTAAATGGAGTGTCTCGGATTTACATAGCCTACAGAATTATATAAAATGCTCTGAGACCAGGTTGCCCCCCACTTCATCTACACTGATTGAAGTGGATGTAATAAAGGATCATAGTGTCACACCCTGATCTGGTTCACCTGTCCTTGTGATTGTCTCCACCCCCTCCAGGTGTCGCTTATCATCCCGGTGTATATATCCCTGTGTTTCCTGTCTCTCTGTGCCAGTTCGTCTTGTTTGCCAAGTCAACCAGTGGTTTTCCTTGCGCCTTGTCCTCCTGGTTTCGATCCTTGCGTGTCCTGACTCTGAACCCGCCTGCCTGACCACTCTACCTGTTCTGAATACCAGCCTGCCTATCCCCTTGTACTGTTTTTGGACTCAGATCTGGTTTCTGACCCCTGCCTGGCCTGACCTTGCGATTGCCTAGTGTCTGGTACTGTTTGGTCTCTGACCTGGTTTATGAACTCTCGCCTGTCCCTGACCTGCATTTTGCCTCCCTTTGTTATAATAAATATCGGAGCTCTACCATCTGCCTCCTGTGTCTACACTTGGGTCTCGCCTTGTTCTTTTATACATAGCTTTCATCCGGATTCACCTGGTCAGTCTGTCATGGAAAGAGCAGGTGTTCCTAATGTTTTGTACACTTATAGGCCCATGTAGCCGATTTATCTTTAATGTTATCTCGGCTTTAATTTGAAGCGTCGTTTTATCATTCACTTATTTGTAACAATTGCAAATCGCAACTTTGTATTTGTAGTCAACTTCGTTCTGATATCTGCGGTCGGAGACATACCTAGCCTAAACATCTTGATTCTATGTTTAGCAGACCTCTTTTGTGAATAAAGTGACGCGGAAGGGCGACACATCTAACAATGCAATTTGGTTGTGGATCTCTCGTAGACGTGCAAAGGTTAAGAGCAACGTGAGTAAAAAGGCTCTGGGAAACAGATCGGCTACTGAAGATACATTGTAATATGGTTCTAACAATTATCTTAACGGTACGAAGGCCCTGGGAAACGAGGGCCAGGTCCTCACTCCGCAGCAGTGACCAGGGCCAAGGCAGGGTTTTATAACTCTTGAGTGCGAGGCCCTTTATTACCATCCACAAATGCGATGAGGGGATTAATGAAGCGTCTGCCGGACCCATATGTCCATTCATGCCGCGTGGAGCTTAATTAAAACCGAAAGCCTAGGAATGGCATTTTGCCGGGAATAGGTCCCTCTTCCTGGGCTCCTGGCCTGGTCAAAGGAAGTGACTTGCTAGCTTAGCTACACGCTTTTAAAACATCAAATAAATCCGATGTTATTTCTGAGATGTATTGTTGATATTGTTTCATTGTTGACATATGGTTTTTAATATTTTTTCGGATATAGGAAGCCTAGCCAAATGGATTGCTGCAAAAACATATGGTAACATGACAACAACAAAAAAGATTGATCATTCTATTAGAATAATTCTACAATAATTAGAATTATTAATTATAGCGTTGACAATTAGTTTGATCCTTTTTCATTATAATCAAAGCTGTTCATTCTGCTGTCTACTAATCTTGACAGTAGTCTCACCAAAGTTCAACGTTCAGTTGAAATTCTAACTTGCTGGACTAGACATTTTTCGTTTGGATAGCCTACATTTCCTGATTGAGTGACTCATAAATAGGTGTTAGTCTAACATTTAATCATCTCAGCAGCACCTGACAATATTAATCATTTTGGAATATTTCTCAAATGACCAATCTTCCACATAAACAATCCACCTGGCACCCTGACACCTTCTACAATACTAAACTAGTATGGAATTTTCTAGACGCAGTGCAGACAATTTGATCAACAGACGTGGGCCATTGATTAGGCCTATTGGTATTGATTGATGTTGACTGCATTGTCTCTCCTGCTTTCAACAAGTAGCTAATTGGCTTCAACAAGTCATGACAGCACAAGCATCCTGTGTAAACGCACATATGTCCTGGATGTGCAATACATCTGATGCTTTGGATTGAATTGAAATGCATTTCAATGAGTATTTCCCGTTTGATAGGCATATACTCATTTTGTTAATTCTACAATATATTGATCTATCATCATGGCGTGTTCATGCAGAAATAATGCTGTGAAATCGATACCTTGGTTGGTGTTGCCTTTTTACTGACCTTTGCATGCTATGATTATAGACTAATTCGTTTTTTCTTCTGTCCATTTGTGGATTTAGACCAATAACACATTGGATCCCCGTTGTAGGCCTACATTGAGATTTTATAGTTATCTACAAAAATAATGTAAAAAAGGTCAATTTCCCTTTTCTAAAAAAATACATAATAATTGCAGCAGAAAATATGTTCTCGTATTTCTCTCATATCTTGTTTTTTCTCAAGCTGCTAACGCCACCAATCTAACCTCGTGGAAAAGATAATTGCCCCGTCAATTGGTGCCAATTCAAGTTCAAAACTGACAACAAAACATTTCAAACCAGCAACAGTATAGAGTGACATTGACATGGGTCATACAACTCCAGAATGCATGGCTTATACTGTGTTTTCTCCTCCCTTCTGAAAGACCTTAGCCAAGAGGACACTTTCCTTTCGTTTTTATAACCAATAATAAAATGCCCGTCTGAGTTTGATTTTAACAGGACGTGTCTAATATGAAAATCTAGGCCTAATAGCTTGAAGTGTTTTTATACTGCATTATTATTATTATTATTATTAGAATATGTGGTGAATGTAATAGCTACAATTCTGACAAACACATAAGGCCTATTTCCAGTTGGGAAAATGTGCGTTTTCCTCGCCTGATTTGCTGACATCCAAGGCGGGACTTTTGCAAAGCTTTAAAAACGTAGTCCTTTTTAGCAGACAATTTAGTGGGAATGTGAATGTTGGTTAGTGATTAGGGGCTTCTTGGAAAGCCGTTCCGTGTGAACTGGACAGTGGTTAGCTGCCCTCTGAACCAAACCAGGCCCGTCAGTGAAATGTGGGATTATCCTCCCGGAAAACGGGATTAGCATAGCTTTCCCATACTGCACATTCCTGCTACTGACACTTTAAAGTGTGTGTGTGTGTGTGTGTGTGTGTGTGTGTGTGTGTGTTTGTGTGTGTGTGTGTTCCGAAAATATGCTTGGTTTGAATTAAAATAACATTGTTGAAATATGCATCATGTTTTACGTAATATGCATTATTTTCACTAAAACTCGAATGTTGCCTTGACAGAAAAAGTAACAACATCGAGGCTTAAAACATGTACATGTATTTATGAAGTTAAACAGGCGACACGGGATCAGTTCAAACGTTCTTTATTTGTGTGCTTGGCAGTTTGGCATAACAACCTTGAGCTGTATTTGGTCATTGATGGACACTGATGTTTCAGGCAACGTTGCTGTTCATTGACTCCGCCACTCACACTGTTTGAGAACTCCATATTTCAACTAATATTTCATCATAATAACTTATCATTTCAAACACTTGGACATTTTTTTTTTTTTTTTTAAATCCATTCACAGCTGGGTGATCGCAGATGGGAAATTCAGAATTGCATACAAGGAATCACAGTCTCAAAAAACTAACAAAGATAGAGAAAATGAAAAACACCGTAGTGGGACATTTATGAGCACACGAATACTGGTTGATTGTCTCTTGGACCTAGTGCCTTATAAGCATTTTTCATAAATTAAATAGTGCATCCAGGTTCGCCTCAAAGGCGCGCGCACATAGATGTGCGGGTACACACACACATACGCACGCACGCACAATGCTTTGATCAAAGGGCCCCTTTAGCTTGCCAACCAAGAGGAGAGGGTCGGGGAGTCGTAAGAAGCTTATGGAAAGCTGACCAATTCCACGCGCTTAACCAAGGTTTGGAACTTCTCTTGATCATTTTCTTCTTGGGTAACAATTTTGTTCCATGTCCTTGATCAAAGTTAAACAGAGTTCACTCTGAATTTTCAATAAGTTAACCCAACAGGTGTGACGCAGTCAGACAGACAGAGCGGCAGCTCCCCTCCTCTCCCACTGCTGCTGCTGCTGGGGTAATAGTTTGACAGACACTAAGGCCCAGCCGTTGGAAAACGTTCCCTTTCGGCGACTCATTCACTGCCAACCTGGGCCCACCGGATTGACTGACCACATTGTGAAAAGATAATGTAATTCACTCATTCTTCTCACAACACCTGAAATTTCCACGACGACTGGTCTTTGTAATCCAAACAATCAGCGTTGAAGTTGAGTTTCCAGGCTGCGGCCTGGTCTTTGTAATCCAGGCAGTCTGTGGGACCGCTGAAGCCCAGTCCCGCTGCCCCATACCCCTGCGTGGAGAGGGAAGAAGCCGGGCTCAGGTGGCTGGATACCCCGTTGCTGCCCATGGGGCTCATTGTGGAGCCCGCCGTGGAGAGCTGGTGGTGCATAGGCGCCAAGTAAGACCCGCAGTCCATCCCGCTGAAATACGATGAGGATCCGGTGTAGCCTTGGCTGTATCCGGACGCCTGGGTGTAGGTCATCGGGTACGACCGTTGCATACAAGAGGAGGAAGAGGTAGAGAGTGGGTCAGAGAGAGGAGAGATGGAGGCCGGGCTCCAGATGGACACCGGGGCACTGCTGCTGCTCACGGCCGGAATTGTGGTGCTGGGGGGCGGTGTGAACTGGCCGCTGGCACCGCTCTCGGAGCTGGCTTCTCTGATGGGGGAACTTTTCTTCTTGACGGGTCTGGTCTTGCTCTGTGCGCCGCTCTGTGACTGCTGTGCCTGCTGGCGACACTTCGCCCTTCGGTTTTTAAACCATACCTGAAAAAAGGATAAATATGAACATAAAACAATGTGTTATAGCGTTTCCTTCATGTTTTATTGTAATACAGTCATCTATCTATACAGTGGATGCAAAAGAAAAGACTGGTAGGCCTATTCACTGGGAGATGAACACTCAATCAAATTAATAGAGTGGAGAAGACACTGGCGTCTGGGTGCTTGACTTCTCAAGCCCAAATTAATGAGCTGTGTGAGTGGCCTTCTCTCGGATTCTGGATGGACGCATGTGTTTACGCAAAGGCCCAGGAACGTACCTGAACACGAGATTCGGGTAGGTTGATCTTCAGGGCCACCTCCTCGCGCATGAAGATGTCTGGGTAGCGCGTCTTGGCGAACAAGTTCTCCAGAATGTCCAGCTGAGCACGCGTAAAGGTCGTCCTCTCGCGCCTCTGTTTACGAGGGGTGGCTGTATGAGGAAAAGTAAACATTCATTATAAGACTACAAATACAAAACATGTTATGACTTTAGAAGAAATTTCAGACAGGGAATATTTTTCCTTTGATCAGACCTAATTTGCATACGTTTTACAAGACATTACTCTTGTTTGTTTAGGACCATCGCTAGTAATCATTTACATTTACACCCACAAAGAACATCAGAAAATTAGTTATGATCCCCTGATAGTTTAGATCATTCACTATAGGTCTAAGCAAAATTATAATGTTTATAAAGCCAGTCGAAATTATTGATTTAAGACCAATGATTAAAAAAAATCTAATTATACATTGGTTTATTTTATTTAGCCTGTTTTAGCTTATCGATCATAATTTCGAAATAGACAAGACATTTCACAAAGACAAGCTATGCAATAAGCCATTTCACGTTGTTTTACTATTTAATGGTTATTTGTAAGAGATGTGAAGTATTCCATGCCCTCACCTGGATAGCCGACAGACGGATGAAGTAGGTCCATCCCGGAAGCAGACAAACTCAGGCCGTTGACTGTATAAGGTGGCTGCTTCAGATAAGACATCATTCTAGCCTCCGATCGAAGGGCAAAGTTGGAGAGAATTTTGAAAACAGAAAGTCGTAGAAAAATACCCTTTTAGTTGAGTCCTCAAGTGTTGGATTCTTCTCAATTATTCTGTCCAATACCTGAACAGAGCACGACAGGAAAGAGAGAAGGTTGTTTTTGGTTAGACGATAAGTCCTTGGGTTTTCGTTGGAGTCGTTACACGCTCTTTACACAGCGAGGTGAATTTAAAAAATGAGCGCCGCCCTGTACGCCCAGCGCTCTTAAAGCAGACCAGAGACCCCCAGCTGTCCTTGTGGACTGAGGATGCTCTGTCTGTCTGACAAACGTTTGCGCCACCGTACTCTCTCTCTCTCTCTCTCGCACACGCGCACACGCACACGCACACACACACACACACACACACACATCACCACCAACACTACCACAACCCACCAGCACCCAAAACATCCAATAATTTCATCATGCCTTCTCGGAGAACAAAACATTCTCGTTAAAATGCGCACACACATTGGGCCAAACAAGGCAAGCATAGCATAGTACCCACATGTTAGCATCAGCCAATTGTCTCCAGAATAGACGGCATGATTAGGGGCCATTTGCAAAGACAAAGCACGCTGTTGACCAGATAAATAATGCTGATAACAAAATAGCCCTTGGCGACAAACAAAAGAGATAATACTGTAAACGCAGAGCTCTCCATTTTCAGGCAATGACACTAACACGGCATCTTTAATTCTATCCACACGGCCTTTGTCTGCTAAAACGGTTAAATCTCTTGTGGTGAAAATTCAAATATGAACGGCAATTTAGCAAAATAACTAGAAACTTGGGGGAACTCTTCCATTATTGTAATTGCATCTGAAATTATTGACACTCCCTGGGCGATTTCCATCTAATTAATAGCTCCCGGTAATTAGATTTAGGTGGTGAGACTATGGAAGAGTGTTGATTAGCAATGACTACTTCATCTTAATCTAAACAAACACCGCAATTACGAGCCGATCATATTTCTCTCAGTAGGTGGAGTCTCCTTTTTTAGAGAGAGCTATTTTCTTTGGCTTTAAAACTGTTCTACACTAAATTAATTGTTTCTCTACATAAACGCTACTAAATAGAATTCCACACCTAATGTAAGGGTTAATACTGGAATAATTAGGTGAGTTTGTATGTAATGAATAGGAACCAAACAACAATCTAGCCATTCCAGATAGGAAACGTTGTCTTTGCCCGCTGCATCCTCCTGAAGTGATGTGGAAACGCAATTTAATTATGTGGGTAGTAGGCTAACTATTATACTATTTTATATATATATATATATATATATCATAGTCCCCAACGGTGAAAAATATGTATCCATATTTATAGCACTCATAGAACAAGGCCTACATTTCATCTTGAGCGTCTACAGGAGCAATTAGGGTTAAGTGCCTTGCTCAAGGGCACATCGACAGATTTTTCACCAAGTCGGCTCGACGGACGCGGTTAACCCCTAAGATACCAGCTGCCCCATTGGAATTCTATTTTGACTTTGGCCTATAAAAAACGACAAATACAAAAATGCAAACACAAGATCCCAGGGTGAAGTGTATTACAACGTAATAACTAAGGAGACATTTAATGTTTGTTTATGAAACGAATAGGCCTATACAATGTGTGGCAAATCAAATAGCCTACATTTATTAAAGTTGTTACATTTAAGTTGATCGTGGAAATGTTCGTTGTAGGCCATGGGCTCCTTCCTACATTAGAATCATTCTGCACCTATCTGTAGAATCGAAGTTACAACTTTGAGTCCCCTCCTCTCGTGCACGTAGTCAACCTAGGATACCTCATGTGTATGTAACCTATATAACGGCCACCGGGCTCAATCTGTCACTTCTTTCACCCAGACCCCGTCTACAGGTTGCTCCACACCCGTTAAATAATAATTACCCTGTCCAATAATTAATTATTATTGCACACAAGTTGTTGTTTTTTTATATAAGAAATTAACGAGATAATCCGGACGGCACGCGCTGCCCTGATTAGGACGCTAGCCGCGACTCCGCGCGCTCCGCATTCGGGCTGATTAATTTTCTGCGTCACGAAAATAAAACAAAGGCTGGCATTGTGTTTATGAAGCCAGCTGACTGCTAGACAACCTGCTCCAACCCTCACTCACTTTCCCAAACTGATACAGGTCGCATAATAACAATAATAATAATAATAATAGTAGGCTAATAATAATAATAAGGTAGGCTATATAGCCTAATGAATAAAGGCTATATCATTAGGGCTATAGTCTATTGAAACAGCGTGGGGAAAAAAATTGTTATCTTTATCATTTATTTCGAAAATTCTGTTCAGACAACTTTTTGTGATGTTTTAACCGCAAATTCAAGACCTTTCTACAGTTCACGTCCGTAGGCAGCAAACTATAAAGCCAAGACAGAGTGCACATTATTCACAATCAACATCCATATTTCCTCCTCTTGTTGAATATAGGGTTACAGAATGTGTTTGGCTCCGTCCACAGCCAATTATGCTAGTGGCTTTATAGCCTCCAGTGCAGCCGGCATGGCCAGAGAGGTGAGGGGTGGAAAACTTTTTTTTTTAAACACGCCTTCCCAATTATCGCTCCATGCAAAGGTATTTCCATCACAAAGAGCACTTGATGCTATTGAAAAGGATGTAAATACACGATAGAGATGAGATGCTTGGAAATTACTGGCATTGTTAGCACAAAGTTTGCCTTAAGAATGCAAAAGAGGAAAGGATTACAAACAATATATAAACCAATGCAGTTCTGTGGATGGATGAAATGGAAATAGCCTAACTGTATAGAATGTTACTCTGGCAAGCAGAATATTAATCTTATACTGAGCAATACTGATCAAAGTATTTCTAACCTATTACGCAGACTTTACACTTGCCTGGTAGTAATGATTCGTCCGTCTTCGGCGCTCCTTAACTAAACTTTGAAGGAAATCGTATGAGAGATAGAAATTTAAGTTTAAACCAATTATATGACAACGTCGTGATGTATTCATGTTTTAAGAAAAACGTGAGCGAGTGTTGCTCATTTTATCCAGAGGGAGACTTGCTAAATAACCTTGACAGCCAATGGAATAAAGCAAGGAAAATGATGGGGAGTGATGTTGAACATTTCCACGCGACGTGGGCCTACTGAAATGCGAATGGGCTGATTAAATGGGTTTCGGATTTGTTGTGACTGTCGTCAACGCAGCCCATATCATATACAGGATTGTATCTTATATCACTGCTATCAGTGTCATTAAAAAGAACACCTAGGTCTCCCGGGATGAGCGATCCATTGACGTGTCCCCCCGGGAGCGCACCGCTGCGCTGTGATTCGTGGCAAAGGTGACCATGACGCGCGAAGAGCAATCAAACGATTAATTATGCCAATAATTGTTTCCCACACATGAACCAAGTCTCCGCGGTATATTAGGGTGAAGAGCACTACACGAGGTAACGGCTTCGGTCGTTTGCGCTTTAATTAGTTTAGTTGTTTTTGTTCCATTTTATTTCAACTCAATTTGAACCAAAAATCAAAATCACAGGCTAGCCGATATTTCACCACCATGAAATATCAAACATGTTTTAATTATTTTGTAAATAATGTTTGCAAAATGATTATGCCTGAACGAGAATAAATGTTTGTTGGTCGACTGCACTGATTTATAAGTGGTGAAGTTCTAGCTAGGCCTCACCGTGAGGAAGGGGATTGGGAATATAAATTATTGGGGACCTGACTGTCACGGTTTGGTAAATGTAACCCTCTCAGAGAGATTTAAAAACTCTGGCACATGCAGCACCCCTCATCTCTCTCTCTCTCTCTCTCTCTCTCTCTCTCTCTCTCTCTCTCTCTCTCTCTCTCTCAAACAACCCCCTTCTCACACATCTACAGGCTACTCACATCATGCTGCTATTCCCTCAGAAATAATATCCTTCATCCTACTTTATTTTACTGAAAAAAATGTCTAGGTGTTTCAATTTTCAGCAGATATGACTATAGCATTGGGGGAGGGGGCTGTCAAAATATATTTTTAATGTCTTACTGTCATTTTGAGCTTTTTGAATTTCGAGAGAAAATAAATATTTTAGGATATTTCAAATGCTTTTTCAAGAACGAATTCACCCAGCTTTCTGTGAATACAACCGCTACTTTTTGTTTCCTTCACCCACGCCTCCCCCTCCCTCTTCCCTCTCCCATTTTTGTCCTTGGGGACAGGTTGAGTTTTTGGGATTAGCGTCTGAATTTGATTACCCAGCAAGCTAATTGTTACCAGTGCTCTTTTCACTGTCTAGTTGTCATTGCATTGGTAGCAGCCTACTCACTAGTTTAGGTGCTAAATGTTCTGCAAAATAATAGCCGTGTACTCGTAATTTCTCTCTCCTTTCTTTTTATGCGCCTATAAGGATTCTCTTTAAATGTGGCAATTTGACTGTGGTTTAAAAAAGGAATCCTCAAAAGGTTAATGTTAAAAAGCAGTGTTCTTATAACGTTTAGCTCATGACCATCTGCTATAAGAATACATGGCCCAAAGGTCAGGCCCCTGAACCAAGCCTACTTTGCAAGAGTTTGGTCTATAGAAACTAAACAGGCCTCAAAATTGATGCTTTCAAACGCTTTCAATTTTAAGTGAAATTTGGAATGCTATTTAATTTAATATCAAATAGCCCACAGTGATAAGTCTTTCGACTTCATCATATTTTCAAG
This sequence comes from Salmo salar, assembly GCF_965601325.2. NCBI lineage: Eukaryota > Metazoa > Chordata > Actinopteri > Salmoniformes > Salmonidae > Salmo > Salmo salar. The sequence continues at coordinate 57,768,769 of NC_138305.1, forward strand.
AGAACCCTAAATGATTAAATAAACAACTAATATCTCTAACATTTCGTTTCCCATGTCTCGCAGAAGCGTGAAGCCCTAATGCTCATGGCTCGTGCTGTCGCCTTTCATCTCGAGTCTGATACATAATTCATCGGTAAATATCGCATAGCCCCGGGGAGCGCTCGCGCTAAACGGGGCTCTGATTGTAAAAGGTGAACGCGCTTGTTAACGTCAGTGACAATATGCCCTCCCTCTGACTCCCGGCCAATTGAAGGAGTCATGGTTTCTCCTGCTGCTAGGGAGACGAATTGGAGTCTTTAAGAATCGTGGGACTGGGATAGGCTCACAGTGAAGCTCCATACATGCACGATAGGGTCCCTTTTTAAATGTGTAGTCAACTGTTTGTAATGTATTAGAACTATAATACTACTACTACTACTACTACTTGTAATAATAATAATAACAACAATAATTATATAAATAATAATAAAGATAATTCAACTTATAATAATAATAATAATAATAATCATTAAAGTGTCATTACTAAAAATACATTGATCAAATTATTGTTGTCTTATAGTGTTTTTTTGAACACACTCAGTATATTGTATACTAAATCCAAATCAATGATGTCATAGTTCAGTTCAATGGCATTCAGCTGTCCAACCCAAGGTCAGATCAATGTCTTGGCCCACTCACTCACCCCCATCTGTCACACACACACACGCACACGCACACACCATCTGCACCATACATCTACAGTGTTATGAATTTTTTGATGAGCATGTTGGTGACATATAAGTATTGAAGATGGCATCAATATTCAGCCATCATTACAACTAGACAATACAGCAGGTGGTAACATTCAAAAGCAGCAGTTATGAAGCGATCTGTCACTCATGCCGTTTCTGATTGCCTCATTCTACCATTATCCTCTTCACAGCAACTCAGGTAACCTCAGGTGAGAATGTGTTCGTACCTGGTTTCTACCATTGAGACTGTTCTTACATTGTCAAATGACCTGGTAAAAGTAGAAAAGTTGTCCATCTTTCCCCTCCTTGTAGTCTTCAGTAGCTAACTACAGGGGCTGAGTCATATGATTGACAGATGGGCCCAAAGGACTAATTTAAACTACTAGCAATTACTTCTACTATTATTAGGTGATCAGTTGGGGGATGGCAATATATGAGATCCTATAGCCACAACCCTCAATATACAGAAACATATACTCATACAATAACTACAGTATGTACATATACAGGCATCTGAACAAAGGGCATATAGATAAACACACATACACTGTAAAAAGTCATTTAAAGTAATTAGTTCAGCTAAAAAAATGTTTTGTTTAGAAACCTGCTGCCTAGAACCATTTGAGTACCCCAACTCATAGTGTTCAATACCTAAAGTAATAAAGTGACATCACCATTATTTTTTAAGTTGTAAATACTTAAATGTTTTGTGTTTTGGGAACTTTTTTACACTAAATTGCATTATGTTTATTGAACTATAATGGGTGAAGTTTCTTGAACATTAATATTTGTTGAAGAAAACATATCAATGTAGGGTCCCTTCAACTTTCCTGCGTTACAACATTTTTTTCAAGTGTAAGTAGTAAGTTGTTCTGATTAGTAATTTTCAGTGGTCATGTCTTAATGTTTAACATTGTTTTATGTGTTTGATGATTTGTCATTTTAACCCACCTTAGCAGGTATTGTTGAGCACAGTGCTCATTCCTCTAAGCACAGGTATTCCTAAACTAGGGTACGTACGCGAAATGCCGTCGGGGTTATGCCAAATAAAAATGTGATTCACATTTAAAAAAACATATATTATTAGTATTTAAAAAGACAATTTCAAACAGTACATTTATATTTTCCAACGGGGCTATACATTTGGGTGAGTTTTTTTCTCGCCCGAGTAGCCTTGTTTCACTGCAAAAAATAAAATTAAACCATCTAGTGTTCAGCAAAATAATAACACAATGTCAAATACAGGTAGCCTAGTCAAATAATTAATATCCAATCACATTAACCGTTACTCTCTCGCGGGAATTCCCCTAACGGTCCGTAGCTGCTCCTCATTCCATTTGCTCTAAAATTGATAAATGGATAAAGAAAGTAAGGCCGCATCCATAGAGACACATACCAGCTCTACTGGTAGTACTGCTGCTACCGGTAGTGCTGCTACTACCAGCAGTACTACACCTTCACCTGTCGCCGACACAAGTTGTTCTGCTTCCACGAGCACATCCAACAATAATTCTACATTTGTTGTTAGCCCAGCTAGCATGGACACTGACAGTTGTGAATCTGATGCAGCTGAAGAGCTACTGCTCCCTTACCCTGGAAAGCACCAAACAACAGACAGGGACATTGGACCCTCGAAGAGACGCAAATATGATGATAACTACATTGATTTAGGGTTCACTTATATTGGGAGTATTGCCTTTCCTCAGCCACAGTGTGTTATATGTGCAAAAGTACTATCCCACAACTCGATGAAACCTTCACTCTTGTGCAGACATTTAGAAACAAAACATGCCAATTTGAAAAATAAGCCACGGGAGTTTTTTCAGCGAGAATTAAGACGACTTTCGAGTAGTAAGACATGTATAAAAGCAACAGATACCATTAATAAGGAGGGGCTAGAAGAGTCTTATATGGTGAGCTACCAAGTGGCTAGGACAGGCAAGCCCCATACTATTGTGGAGGACTTAATTATTCCTGCTGCCGTGGATATGGCTGGGACAATGCTGGGGGAAAAGGCCCAAAAAAACTATACAGACAACGTCTCCATCAAACAACACTGTTTCACGATGCATCAGTGACATGGCAGGAGATGTTTTTAAACAGATGTGGCGGGCCTGGCACAGCTCCTGGAATATGTCTGTTACGTTTATGGGGGTCAATTAAGGAAGACATCCTCTTCTACAAACCACTGGAAACCAGGATAACAGGAGAGGATACATTTTTAAAGTACTGGACAGCTTTGTGACATCAAATGGACTTTGGTGGTCAAGATGTGTTGATATCTGTATTGATGGTGCAAAAGCCATGACAGGGAGACATAGTGGAGTGGTAACTTGTGTTCAAGAACTTGTTTCCGACGCCACTTGGGTACACTGCAGCATCCACCGAGAGGCTCTTGCTGCCAAGGGAATGTCTGACAGCTTGAAAGACGTTTTGGACACTACAGTGAAAATGGTTAACTTTGTTAAAGCAAGGACCCTGAACTCTCGTGTATTTTCGGCACTATGCAATGATATGGGCAGCAACCATGTACCTCTTTTACAATATACAGAAGTGCACTAGTTATCAAGGGGCAAAGTATTGACACCTTTTTTTGAACTGAGAGACGAGCTTAAAGTTTTCTTTACTGACCATCATTTTCACTTGTCTGACTCCTTTCATGATGATGAGTTCCTCACACGACTGGCCCATCTGGGTGATATTTTTTCTCACCTGAATGATCTGAATCTAGGATTACAGAGACTCTCCGCAACAATATTCAATGTGCGGGACAAAATTGAGGCTATGATTAAGAAGTTGGAGCTCTTCTCTGTCTGCATTAACAAGGCCAACACACAGGTCTTTCCATCATTGTATGATTTTTTGTGTGCAAATGAACTCAAGCTTACAGACAATGTCAAATGTGATATAGCGAAGCACCTGAGTGAGTTCAGTGTGCAATTACCCAGGTACTTTCCCAAAACAGATGACACAAACAACTGGATTTGTTATCCCTTTCATGCCCCGCCTCCAGTCCACTTACCGATATCTGAACAAGAGAGCCTCATCAAAATTGTAACAAGTGGCTCTGTTAAAATTGAATTTAATCAGAAGCTACTGCCAGATTTCTGGATTGGGCTGCGCTCAGAGTATCCTGCCTTGGGAAATCATGCTGTTAAGACACTGATGCCCTTTGCAACCACATCCCTATGTGAGAGTGGATTCTCGGCCCTCACTAGCATGAAAACTAAATACAGGCTCAGACTGCGTGTGGGAAATGATTTAAGACTGAGACTCTCTCCAATACAACCCAAAATTGCAGAGTTATGTGCATCCTTTCAAGCACACCCTTCTCATTGACCTGTGGTGAGTTATTCACCATTTTCTATGAATAAGGTTTTATATGTAAGATGGTTAAATAAAGAGCAACATTATTGATTATTATTATATTATTATTTGTGCCCTGGTCCTATAAGAGCTCTTTGTCACTTCCCACGAGCCGGGTTGTAACAAAAAACTCACACTCATTCTTATGTTTAACCAATGTATCGTATAGTGTCCTCCGCACACTCCACTGGCTTCCAGTTGAAGCTCGCATCTGCTACAAGACCATGGTGCTTGCCTACGGAGCTGTGAGGGGAACGGCACCTCCGTACCTTCAGGCTCTGATCAGGCCCTACACCCAAACAAGGGCACTGCGTTCATCCACCTCTGGCCTGCTGGCCCCCCTACCTCTGCGGAAGCACAGTTCCCGCTCAGCCCAGTCAAAACTGTTCGCTGCCCTGGCACCCCAATGGTGGAACAAGCTCCCTCACGACGCCAGGACAGCGGAGTCAATCACCACCTTCCGGAGACACCTGAAACCCCACCTCTTTAAGGAATACCTGGGATAGGATATAGTAATCCTTCTAACCCCCCCCCCCCCAAAAAAAAGATATAGATGTACTATTGTAAAGTGGTTGTTCCACTGGATATCATAAGGTGAATGCACCAATTTGTAAGTCGCTCTGGATAAGAGCGTCTGCTAAATGACGTAAATGTAAATGTAAAATGTATAGTGTGTGTGTGTGTGTGGCAGACTTACAATGATGGCAAAAAACAACATTTGAGAGTGCGCTGACCCTGGTGCTAGAGGGGGTACACAGCTGGAGGTTGAATGTTTGAAGGGGCACGGGACTATAAAAAGTTTGGGAACCACTGCTAGCAGTAACTGGAGGTAGAGCTGTAACCAGTCATTGTTGAGCACTGTGCTCATTCCTCTAGCAGTAACTAGAGGTAGAGCTGTAACCAGTCATTGTTGAGCACTGTGCTCATTCATCGTGCAGTAACTGGAGGTAGAGCTGTAACCAGTCATTGTTGAGCACTGTGCTCATTCATCTAGCAGTAACTAGAGGTAGAGATGTAACCAGTCATTGTTGAGCACTGTGCTCATTCATCTAGCAGTAACTAGAGGTAGAGATGTAACCAGTCATTGTTGAGCACTGTGCTCATTCATCGTGCAGTAACTGGAGGTAGAGCTGTAACCAGTCATTGTTGAGCACTGTGCTCATTCATCTAGCAGTAACTAGAGGTAGAGATGTAACCAGTCATTGTTGAGCACTGTGCTCATTCATCTAGCAGTAATTAGAGGTAGAGATGTAACCAGTCATTGTTGAGCACTGTGCTCATTCATCTAGCAGTAACTGGAGGTAGAGCTGTAACCAGTCATTGTTGAGCACTGTGCTCATTCCTCTAGCAGTAACCTAGAGGCTAGAGATGTAACCAGTCATTGTTGAGCACTGTGCTCATTCATCTAGCAGTAACTGGAGGTAGAGCTGTAACCAGTCATTGTTGAGCACTGTGCTCATTCCTCTAGCAGTAACTAGAGGTAGAGATGTAACCAGTCATTGTTGAGCACTGTGCTCATTCCTCTAGCAGTAACTGGAGGTAGAGCTGTACACATTACAGGATGCTGCATTAGCCTCTGTCATTAAGAATGGTGCACATGACCTTGTTGATGGTGGGAATGGCTTGTCTTATTATTGAACATCAATTTGCCCGACGGCTTTGATATCGTGTTCCTCATGATCAGTTACAACTCATAGCATAACATATTGCTTTATACCATTTTAGAAATATACTTCTCTTTCTTCAAACATCCATACAACAGTGTAAAAGTATCATAAAGTCTAAACATTTTGAAGTACCTAATCCTCTTAAAACAGAGCCACATGGCACTAAGATAAGAAATCTCATTTATATATGAGTTAGTATCACTATTAGGATTTGAGTTCTACTGACCGTTGGAGATGTTCGAGTAGCCGCTACTGAATTTCTTTAATGAGTTCCTTTTTAAAGTGCACATCACTGAGTGGAAGGTTGGAGTGCCTCGTCCCTGATGGTACCTTGTTAACCTCCCCAACTAGCTCTCACAGTTTCACTTCAGATTTAGAAGTTCATCCCATGTTTTTCAAACGTCAAATTTCAAAATTGTGGCAAATGTCAAATTTCAAAGTGTTTAAGGTTAAATGTAGGCACTAACTCCGAAATCTTAAAGTTAGGCATTTACTCCGAATGGTTAAGGGTTAAGGCTTAAACAAACTTTCTAAAAAATAAATCAACTTTCTATTACTGGATTTGAACTTGCAACCTTTGAAATCAGGGGCTGATGATTACACCCATGCACCATCCTGTTCCACAATGCCCAAGCAGAACCAAAATCTAATCTACTTGAAGGTAACAGTGGCCAGTTTCCACATGGTCTCCTGACATCCTCAGACATGGATGGACGTTGAAACCTGACTTGTATCACAGGGTGACATGGCTGAACCTCCCAGGGCCTGTGGGTAGTGTTATGCCAATGAGAGGCCTCCAACCTGGGCAGTACTTTTCAGGCTCTGGTCCCTGGAGGGCCCAGACCCCCACAGTGAGAGGTAGGGAGGGGGAGGGATGGAGGAGGGCCAAACAAAAACACTCCCTGTGATCCAAACAGCAAACAGCCCACCTACTAACGCTCAGCATCTGGAGGCAATGACACACACACACACACACACACACACACACCTATTCACATTCTGATGTCACTGACCGCCCACACAAACAAACACACGCACAGGTTCACAAACTGATATACACACCTATGTACACACACGCCCATTCACACAAACACAGTACTCACATGCAGTGCAACTACCAACTCCACACACACACCCACCCACCCACCCACCCACCCACCCCACCCACCCACCCACCCACACACACACACACACACACACACCAGGTTTTATTGATTAAAACACTAACTTAGAGTTGCATATAGCTCAACTGTCTGTGAAAATGATATGAAGTTATATGAATTTAAAATAGTCTATGATGTGTTCACAGGTCATGGAAAGGTCTTGAATTTTAGTTTAATTCTATTCAGAAATGGATCAGTGAAATCAATCTCAAACGGCTTGTGAGCTATCAGCTAAAGCATTGAATCCATATAAACAGATTTAGAATTTGGCTAATACAGTATCCCTTGTATATTTACTTAAGATAGAAAACAGAGGTAAAGAGAAAAAAAGAGAAACAAAAACAGATGAACAAAGTTGGAAAAAGAGCAGGGGAGCAAAACAAAGATGGAGAGGGTTGGAAGAGGAGGAGTGTAAAGTTAATCCAAGCTGAATCGTTGGGTCCGGCTTCAGGAGTGACACTGAAAACAGTTTTTCTTTCTTTTCTTTCTTTTCCATCCAAATTTGCTCTCCCCTCTCCCTCTCTTTTCTCTTCCTCCTGTGCCTCTCGCTATTTTTCAGCCTCCTTATCCTTTTTAATTAGAGGGGCTATTCTGCAGCATTGAAGGCCCTAATCCCCTACTGACCAACAATACAAGAAGGCAGCCTTTGAACAGCCGACCTGCATCCCCTGCACCCCCCACCACTCCAAACACTACCCAAGCACTCCAAGGCTCCCACCATTTGGGAAACCAGACATTGCCTCTTTTTCCAACTTTTTCCAACTTTTTGGACAAAGCGCAGAGGGTACCGAGTGCAAACTGAAAGTCTCTGAAAGATGTCTGAGTTTATTGCGAGATCTGCCAAGAGGCAAAGGTCAGAACTTGGATAACTTATGGATGAACACTGTTTCCAAGAATTTTGACACTATTTTATTGAGTTCCTTCACCGGGAACATGTTAAGCTTTCTGTAACTACCAAGAGAGTACTCGAAAGTCAGCATTACTCTATAGCAGTGGTTCCCAAACTTTTCATAGTCCCGTACCCATTCAAACTTTCAACCTCCAGCTGCTTACCCCCTCTAGCACCAGGGTCAGCGCTCTCTCAAATATAGTTTTTTGCCATCATTGTAAGCCTGCCACACACACTATACGATACATTTGTTAAACATAAGAATGAGTGTGAGTTTTTTGTCACAACCCGGCTCGTGGGAAGTGACAAAGAGCTCTTATAGGACCAGGGCACAAATAATAATATAATAACAATCAATAATTTAGCTCTTTATTTAACCATCTTACATATAAAACCTTATTTGTTCATAGAAAATGGTTAATAACTCACCACAGGTTAATGAGAAGGGTGTGCTTGAAAGGATGTACATAACTCTGCAATGTTGGGTTATATTGGAGAGGGTCTCAGTCTTAAATCATTTTCCACACACAGTCCGTGCCTGTATTTAGTTGTCATGCTAGTGAGGGCCGAGAATCCACTCTCACATAGGTACATGGTTGCAAAGGGCATCAGTGTCTTAACAGCGTGATTTGCCAAGGCAGGATATTCTGAGCGCAGCCCTATCCAGAAATCTGGCAGTGGCTTCTGATTAAATTCAATTTTCACAGAACCGGTTGTTGCAATTTCAATGAGGCTGTCTTGTTCAGATATCGGTAAGTGGACTGGAGGCAGGGCATGAAAGGGATAACGAAACCAGTTCTTTGTGTCATCTGTTTTGGGAAAGTACCTGCATAATTGCGCACCCAACTCACTCAGGTGCTTCGCTATATCACATTTGACATTGTCCGTAAGCTTGAGTTCATTTGCACACAAAAAAATCATACAATGATGGAAAGACCTGTGTGTTGGCCAGTCGTGTGATAAACCTGTCATCATGCAAGCAGTCAGACAAGTGAAAATTATGGTCAGTATAGATTTTTTTTTTGTAATTTAGAGACAACCTTAAAGTTAAATACTTTGCCCCTTGATAACCATCGCACTTCTGTATGTTGTAAAAGCGTTACATGGCCGCTGCCCATATCATTGCATAGTGTAGAAAATACACGAGAGTTCAGGGGCTTTGCTTTAACAAAGTTACTCATTTTCACTGTAGTGTCCAAAACATCTTTCAAGCTGTCAAGCATTCCCTTGGCAGCAAGAGGCTCTCGGTGGATGCTGCAGTGTACCCAAGTAGCGTCGGGAACAACTGCTTTATTGTGCGTTACCACTCCACTAGGTCTCCCTGTCATGGCTTTTGAACCATCAGTACAGATACCAACACATCTTGACCACCAAAGTCCATTTGACGTCACAAAGCTGTCCATTACTTTAAAAATATCCTCTCATGTTGTCCTGGTTTCCAGTGGTTTGCAGAAGAGGATGTCTTCCTTAATTGACCACCCATAAATGTAACGGACATATACCAGGAGCTGTGCCTGGCCCGCCACGTCTGTTGACTCATCCAGCTGTAACACATAGAATTCACTGGCTTGTATGCAAAGCAGTAATTGTTTCAAAACATCTCCTGCCATGTCACTGATGCATCGTGAAACAGTGTTGTTTGATGGAGACATTGTCTGTATAGTTTTTTGGGCCTTTTCCCCCAGCATTATCCCAGCCATATCCACGGCAGCAGGAAGAATTAAGTCCACAATAGTATGGGGCTTGCCTGTCCTAGCCACTTGGTAGCTCACCATATAAGACTCTTCTAGCCCCTCCTTATTAATGGTATCTGTTGCTTTTATACATGTCTTACTACTCGAAAGTCGTCTTAATTCTCGCTGAAAAAACTCCCGTGGCTTATTTTTCAAATTGACATGTTTTGTTTCTAAATGTCTGCACAAGAGTGAAGGTTTCATCGAGTTGTGAGATAGTACTTTTGCACATATAACACACTGTGGCTGAGGAAAGGCACTACTCCCAATATAAGTGAACCCCAAATCAATGTAGTTATCATCATATTTGCGCCTCTTCGAGGGTCCAATGTCCCTGTCTGTTGTTCAGTGCTTCCCCGGGTAAGGGGGCAGTAGTTCTTCAGCTGCATCAGATTCACAACTGTCAGTGTCCATGCTAGCTGGGCTGACAACAAATGTAGAATTACTGATGCTAGCATTGGATGTGCTCGTGGAAGCAGAACAACTTGTGTCGTCATCAGGTGCAGGTGTAGTACTGCTGGTAGTAGCAGTACTACCGGTAGTAGCAGTACTACCAGTAGAGCTGGTATGTGTCTCTATGGATGCGGCCTTACTTTTTTTAACCATTTCTCAATTTTCGAGCAAACAGAATGAGCAGCAGCTACGTTTGGCTACATACGGACCGTTAGCGGAATTCCCGTGAGAGAGTAACAGTTAATGTGATTGGATGTTAATTATTTGACATTGTGTTGTTATTTCGCTGAACACTAGGTGGTTTAATTTAATTTTTGGAATTGAAACAAGGCTACTCAGGCAAGAAAAAAACCTCACCCAAATGTATAGCCCCGTTGGAAAATATAAATGGACTGTTTGAAAATTGGAATAAAAATACAAATTTGAAAAACAAAAATGCGGACCCCAGTTTGGGAATACCTGCTATACAGGGAACAGTAATCTGAAAACAATCAAACATAACCTGTGTTTACAGCAATGACATGGGGCTAGAAAAAGAAAGGAAGTAAACAAGGGGTTAACCAACTGCATATTCATGCAGAGGGACAGAAAGAAGGGACAGAAAGAAGGAGAAACTGTGAATCGATGAAAAAGAAAAACGGACTCAGCAGCCCTTTTGTTGTTTTTATAGGAAAATAGAAAAGGGTTAGATGGCAAGCGATGTAGAGAAATGCAATGGGGCTAAAAAAATATGGATGTTCTCCCAGTCCAACTCAGGCCTCATTTACATTTACATTTATGTCATTTAGCAGACGCTCTTAACATATTTTATTGGTATCCCAGAAGTCTATTAATGTTGACCCTTGTTGTTAAATGCCTAGTTAGTAGATAATAATGTCCTGTCATTACTTTTTAATGAATGCCAGATTGAGAAAAGGGGTAGGTTAAAAGTCTCCCTACTACACTACTGATAACACGCCTATTAATCCATATCATAAACTTCTGTTATTAGGCAATCATGACCTCATTTATTCACAATGCTTTCAATAAATAGCCTGGCTTCCTGCTATTTTATCTTAATGCGGAACTGACAATTGCTTGCCCAAAATTTCATATAGATTATTATTCTTACATTTGACAATTTAGTCATTTTAGCAGACTTTCTTATCCAGAGCGACTTACAATAGTGAGTGCATACATTTTCGTACTTCTTTTTTGTTCTTCCCAGTAATTAGAAGCCTCAAGAAGATATTCAGTAAGCATTTAACACCCATGCTACAATACATATACCAAAATCCATGACATAACCAAGTCTTTCTCTAGTATTTGATGGTCTATGTTCAATAAGGTTTTACTAATAGGCAACCAATGTTTGTTTTAATTTGGATAATAATGTTCAGAATATGGGGCATTTGTATTCTATCATGCTAAATAACATTTCACACACACACTTCTTCTAATGGCAAGTAGTTTGAGTAAAATTGTTTGATTAATTGCCAGACTTGCCAGTATAGACTTGCCAGTATGACGACCCTGAATATTGCTCGGATATGAATGATTCAGAAACAACAGCAACAGTGTCAACCACAACAAGTGTTTGCTCCTCGTCGGTACACTGACTCTGCTGACTCCACACCACCCTGTACAGTCAGCAAGACCCAAACCAGTCCATCCGAACACAGTCTAGGCACACTGTTAATCACATGCCCAATATTTCCATAGCAAGCAATTACCATCCTGCTTTTATGTGCGAAATGGGCCGTGGCAGAGAACGAGATAGTTATGAACGACAACGAGAGAGGAAGAGTGAAACGGACGAAGAGAAACAGAGGGAGAATAAAAGAGTAATTAAGATGTTGGGTGAGAGGAGAGAGAGGAGGACAGAGACAGGCAGCTAGTCTGTTGCTGTGTGATTTGAGGCTTGCTAACACACTAATTAGTCCTTCATTGTGAGATGATGCACTTGGCCGGTTCTCCTGGTTCTACGAGCTGCCCGGCCGAACTGACCCACCAAAGGTCAGAGGTCACCATGTGCGGTTTGCCTCGTGTGTATGTACGGTGTGACCGTGTGCACTTGCGTGTCCTATCGAGACTGTCCCATTCTCTGCAAAGCAAACTTGGTATAGTTGAGTTGGCATGGTTTTGCAAAGGTTTGTATGTAGAATGAGTGGGAGTGAAGTGGGTAGCTGTTTAAACCTCTTCACATCATTCGTGTTCATAACTGATTAAGAATTTCCTCCAAAACAATGAACAAACCAAACCCAGAACTAATAAGAATTAGATGGACCAGTGGGCAAGAAAATGGAATGTCGGTTCTGAGAATCCAGGCTTGCTTACTTGTAAAGGCCTAGTAGACATCCCCAAACACACACACACACAAATACAGACTTATATATATATACACACACACACACACACACACACCACTCCTCCGGCCTATCACTCTCTTCTCCCGCCATCTTTTGAGGAGCAGTAATCTGTGAACCTTGAATCATAAGCCTGGGTAAAGCTATGTAATACGGGTAATTCGATGAAGTAGTATTTTCCCGGTGAGAGGCAAAATCCTGTTGACTATTCAGGAATTGAATCGTCCAACAGTAATGCCATTAGGCCAGTGCCACGGATTCCTCCGAAAATGCTGTTTAATTGCCAGTAGTGGACCATTGTCTGGTGACGGGTAAACACTGGCTTGGGGGGGAGGGGGGGGGGGATTCCGTAAGGAAGCGTGTGAAAAAGATGTCCCCCTTGGCTTCAGCCAATCGGCATCGAGGAAAGGATTTACTCAGACATAGATGAAGCCGGAGCCTCCAAAGTGGCAGAGGCACTAGCTTAACTAAAGTCTTCAAGAGAAAGAATAAACTCTTCTCTTTTAATACAGGATTTGTTCAACAATGCGATTCAGGGGGTGTCTATTCAGAGTATGGATTTTTTGGGGGACTGGCGGGGTCTTTAAGGATCAAGCCTTGTTGCTCACGTTTGTTAGCGAGGGAATCGAAGGATCACGGCTTGTTGCTCACGTTCGTTGAGCGGTTTATGTGTGTTTTTCTACAATATTATTCCTCTGTATCCCCCAACTGTTAGTCCCCTTTATTTCCACCTTTTTAAAAGCACCTTGCGTCAACCCATCACCTCATAAAATACCATAAGTAGCCTACCATAAACTATCTTGCACTGTGCTGAAATATCGATATTTCATTAAAGCCAAAGAATTCCTATAGCTCACTGATCAATAATTGAAGCCCACTCAAAAATGCCCCCTGAACCTGGAGCACCCCTAGCCTGCTGCTCCCTACCCCTCCATTGGTCCTGTCCAGGAGGACATTGATAGGATATGAGAGGTGTGGTGGCCATTGCTGCCCTCCATTGTGAGCTGGTGCCTGCAGTACGAGCAGAGCTGCCAGACCAGACACTGATGCGGGTTGACACTGCATCCAGGAGGCCAGGAGACTCTTTTCTTTTGCTCTTTTTTCTCACCCCCTAAAAAGTAAAAAGAAGCCCTTTTAGTAGACAGGCCCCTCCCTTTTCCCCTTCTCCGATTGCAGCCCTGGACTGGTCCTCGGTCTCTCCCTCCTCTCCTCCCTTTCTCTCCTCTATTCTCACCCTCCTCTCAGAGAAACAGAACTGGAACCAAGATGGACACGGAATCCCTAAAGACATTCCCTCTCCTTTCTCTCCCTCTCAATCTCTTTCTTTCTCTTCCTCATTTCAAATCAAATTCAAGTCGTTAGACAAAGAAGCATTTACGCAACTGAAGCACAAGGCGATGAGAAGAATAAGAAGGCAATAAGACCCTGTAACATATTGAGCCCACTAGCTGCTCCTGAGGCCGACACCCTGCCACATAGTGAGCCCTATTCACCACACCTCAGGCTATGACCACACTCAATATTTAATCTGAGTACCAATCCCTGATCCATTCATAATCCTGAGTCTATTAATCTTATAATACCTATTGTTTACAGGGAGTTGTAGGGCGATGCAACAGACTGTCATGTCAATTATTCATCCTAGTGAGAAAGGGAAACTGTCAAAGTGGGAAAGTGAGGACTGTTTTTGTCCTCAGACTATGATGTTTTCTGATTCCTTCATACTGTACGCATCAGTGACTATAACCATTTTTGATTTGTCACCTATGCATTAGTCTCTCCTTGGCGTTATTGTCACACCCAAAGTGACACGAAAGAGGAGAGTGACCTGAGAAGGCCTGCGAAAACTGAGTGGTAGTGTACACTGACAGCCCACATCAGGAAGTACTTGAGCCTAAAGGTTGTTCGTTGGATAAGAACAAGAGGACTCATGCGTGGGTGTGGGAGGAGTATTATTGGAGCGTAATTAATCGATTAATCTCCCTCTCCGATCGCCACAGGAGCACACGGACTACCAATCCCCTTTAATGGAGAAGCTAATGACGAGCTCCATTAGTTTAATGTCTGCTTTTATCGTCCTCCTCTTCAGATGACTACAGCGTTTCATTAGCCATGTCTGACTCATATCTCACTTTAGCAACCCAGAGGAAATTGTGAAGGGATTAATTTTGTGATGGACCCCCTGCTCCATCCCTCCCCCATCCTCCCGTCCTCCCTCCATCTTCATCCGCCTCTCTCTCCCAGCTCCCAGCCAGAGACCCAGGAGGAATAGTCTCTTTGTCGTCCTGCCGTTTCCAGAGTTGAAGAACAAGAGAAGTTTAAGCCTCATTGTCCAGGAGACTGGGGGGGTTCGCCGGCTGTAAAATGATCCAACTGGCCCTGGCTAATCCTCTCCCTAACCCCCTACCCCCAAGGTCTGAACCCCCCAGCCCCATTCCCAGCCCTATACCCCAGCCCCAATCCCTAGCCCTATACTCAAGCCCAAGCATCAACCCAAGCACCAGCCCCAGTCCTAGCCCTAGGCCCATGATACCACCAAATCACTCAGATGCACACTCACATAGAGAGAGAGAGGGAGACCTACACATTGAGAGGAGGCGTCTAACATAAATAGGCCTCTCACACACACACAGACACACGGCACACCCTATCATGTGGGTGTGATGAGGATATGAACGGTTTATCGGTGTATATTTAAGTGGTTTAAGGTAATCACCTGAGCTAATTCTAAGGCCAACACACCAGGGGTGTTTATCCTTAGATACTGCACCACTTTTGAACAGAGCCCTGTATATATAGGGAATAGGGTGCCATATGGGACACATCCCATATCTCCCAGGCGAAGTGTGTCTTGTTTACCTGACTGATATGACTGATTTTATGTATCCTCTTTTTGAGATATTCATCTTTTTCCCCCCCCCGAGGGAGCCCTGTTTATCTTACGACTAGTTCTACTCCCCAAGGCTGAGAGCAACCTGCCACCATCCTGTCACAAAGAAGCGTGTTATGGGGCTTGGATGTGAGTGTTTGTGTGTAGAGAGAGGGTATTATGCTGCGATAAATCCGGGTTAAGGTCAGCGGGTTGGAGCACAGATTATGGCATGTTTACTGAGTGTATCAACACATCTCTTCTGATGCCTCTGCAGACTGGGACCAGTAGAGTTCCAGTTTGGGATAATGTATAGATAACATATGGATAACGTATAGATAACATATGGATCAGAGGATAATGAAGAGGTGAGACAAAGGGAGGAAGAAGACTTCATCTGACTTACTGACATTCAGAGCCCTGACAATGAAAACAATCACCGTGCCATGGTTCTTCCAACTTCCTCATTATAAATAGTACTCCATGATTGCCTGTTTTCTCACCCTCTCTCTCTTGTTGTCTACCTTTTGCTGATTTTCTCACTCATTTTTTCCAAATTTCTCTATTTCTATTCCCTCCCCTCTCTTTCTCTTTCCATCCCTCTTTCTCTCTCTCTACTCTTTCTCTCTTTCTTTCTTCCTCTCTCCTCCCTCCTGAGTGACAGCTCAATGGCCGTTTCTCCCAGGCTTATCTGTCCTCAGCAGATGGTTGACTTGGATCACTGTTCATACGCCACGATCTGGAGTGCTGATAAAGACTAGCTGGTATAGAGGGAGTTCACCCTCTCTCTCTCTCTCTCCCTCTCTCTCTACCCCTCTTTCTCTGTCTTTCAGCATTCCATCTCTCTCACCCATACCTTCCCTTCCTTTTTCAATCTCACCCTTCTTTCCCCTTCCCACTCACCTCCCTTACTCTCTTTCTCTCCCACCCCATCTTTCTATGTTCCTTCTCTCCCTCCATACTTTCTCCCCATTATCTCTCCATCCATCCCTCCACCTCTGTGCGTGCGTGGAGTCTGGTGCTGAGTGATTGTCTCTCCTCCCTGCTGTGTTGGCGCCCGTCTAAAGAGCCCCGGGACTGTCTCACCGTGAGGGGCCCCTACGCTGCCAGAGCTGCCCACTGCACTCCTCTCCTCCAACCTTCTCTTTTTCATCTCCATATCACCCTTTCTCTCCTCTCCTTTACTTCTCTCTCCTCTACATTTTTTCTATCTCTGTATATTACACCAATCACCCTTCCTCTCCTCTCCTCTCATTCCTCTCTTTGTCATCCCCATATCATGCCAATCCCTTTCGCTCCACTTCAATACTCGGTGATATCGCTTCATCCAATCCCTCTCCTTCCTCCTCTCAGTCAAAGCTTGACTCCACAAGATGTGTCAAAAGGTCCCACTGTATCTCTCTCTGTTTCCAGACGTTGCAGCGTCTTCTTCTTCTCCTTCCTAGTGTTCCCCACCCATGACCTGGGAACACCAGGTAGGAGATGAAGACGGCAACGGATGCTTTGTATTTCAGAGAACGGGATGCGTTGAGGATATCCTGCAGTCCGTTTAGAATAAATACACTGATACACACAGTATGTAGTCCTAAGCTGACGGAGCCAATCAGTCGTCGAAACAATAACAAAAGAGGCTCCCCACCTCTGTTTTGGTAAAAAGCTGAGGGATGGGGCTGGAGAAATGTAACCACTCTTGAATTCATAGACAATGCTACGGATGGACGGACTGACCATCCATGATATCAAAATGACCATTTTAACCAACTATTGTTTAGAAACAAAGGAGTAAAAAAAAACATATATTATGGGTTCTGATGGGGTAGGACAGTTGAGCTGAGCTCATGAGGCATTTATAAGTTATATTCTTCAAGAATCAATGGGCACATTAACATTCATTTAAAAGTTTTTAAAAAATGATGTGGCAATCGCAGATTACCGCTTTAATCATTTGATGTGTGTATCACACTTCTTGCAGAATGGGAAGAAGAATGACTGTCCTTCTTTCGTCTACAGGCACTTGGGCATGAAAGGGGCGGTTGGAGGACTGGGGGCGATATAGGAGAACAGAGCACCTTGTCGGGCAAGAAAGCAACAGACAGGAAAGTTGGCTAAAGCTGAAGGGGACTGGCAACCAGGCAAAGACAGCACAACTGGCTCATCACTAACTAATGCAGCATCAGAAGAAAATATAAAACAGCACCACGGGAAAGATACAGTTCATTCCAGCCAATGTGCCTCCGAATTAGCCAGCTCCAATGCCTCTGTGTTATATGTTGTTTCTAAAGCTAGTTGTAGAAACATTCGAGTTTCTTAACATTCAAGTTTCTAAAAATAACTATTTTTCATAATAATTTATTCCATCCACTGCAGTCTTAAAGTAAATCCAAAAACCTATTCTAACATTCCTACATTGGGTTGCTGTTACATGTACGGTGAAATCCTTCCTCAGACAGTGAGTTTCTGGTAGTCTGACAGCTCTCTCCACTCCAGGCGCTGAGAGGCCATTTTAATCTGAACGCTGGAATCTGGCAGCCGCTCCCAAGCACCTGCGTCCGTCCAGTCAGTCTGACCCGCTTTTGTTCCAGTCCGACCCCCTAACTTTTCCCCCTTAATTAACCCAACAGAAACTAATTAAACCCGGCTCTCCTGGACCAGGCGCCAAACAAAGGGAGAGAAGGAAGGAGGGATGGGAGTGGAGCGGAGGGAGAGAAAGAGAGGGGTGCGAGCCAAACAGACAGTCAGGAGTGGAGAAACAGTAACAGTGGTCCCCATTAAGGCCCTCGTACCCCGGGCCCTGAGACAGAATGGAGGGAGAGAGAGAGAGAGTGAGAGGGGGAAAAGAGAGAGTAAAAGAGAGAGAGAGAGACACACACAGAGAGAGAGAGAGGAGTGCGAGAAAAGGAGAGGAGAGAGAGAGAGGGAAAGAGAGAGATAGCTATAATGTATTGTTTTCTGGGGAAAGGTGCAGGCTGTTACATGATTGGCCCTCTACTGAAATGAGGAATAGAGGGAGAGTGAGGGGAGGAAAAGTGAGAGAAGGGGAGTGGAAGAGAGGGAGTAACAGAGAGATTGGTTCAGGGTTTGGGAGGAGACATTTTGTTTCCTTTGGGGGAGGCGAGGTGAAGCAAGAGGAGGGGAAGAGAGTAAAGAAGAGGGGAGGAGAGGAGAGGGGAAGAGAGTAAAGAAGAGGGGAGGAGAGGAGAGGGGAAGAGAGTAAAGAAGAGGGGAGGAGAGGAGTTAATGCACTTGGCAGTGGCTGGTGTCTCTAGGCGGAGGAGGCAGGCTCTCTCTGGAGGCTTTGTGTGAAACTCATTGTTTTTTTAGTTACTGTGTTCTGAACACACAGTTGCTCAAGGAGTGGTGTGCGGAAAGGCTCATTTTGGCCAGCCCATTCAGCATGCAGCCGTGCACAATTGGCCTCTTTAGAGCGGATGATTGTTTTATTTGAAAGGGGGAGGCATTCTGCATTCAATCCACCAAATCTAACCTCTACACTATACGGTCAGAACATCATGCAGCTTTTACTAGAGTGGAAGAGACGGAATGAGTGAGAGAGACGGGACGACATAGTGGGAAAGATGGAGAAGGAGTGACACAGGCAAATAGATAGAGATTGTGGTTAGTTGTAGTATCTGTGGCCCTGCTCTTTTAGCCCAGTCCCAGTCTGCTAAGTGATAGAGAAGGTAATTAAGGGCAGGCTGTTGAAGTAGATAGGCCTGGAAAGGAGATTTAAAGAGGGGAACTGATTGTGCATGTCTGATTCCAGCTCTTCAGAGAGTTCTCAGCCCCAAGGCTTATAGCTTTCAAAGGGTGGGTTCTCTCTGTCTCCCTCTCTCTCCCTTGCTTTCTGTTTTCTGGTCCAAATCAAACACACTTTATTCATACTCATTACAGTACAAGCATGACACACACACGGCCGCATGCACGTGCACACACACACACCCTGAAACGTGAGGGTTGGTGAGATAGGAAATATGACCGCGGGCCACAGAGACACTTATAGTCCTCTTTAAAGCAATGGCCTCTTGTAATGAAATCAATTTACAGGGGCAAATAAAAATCAAGTGTGGTTGAGAGAAAGAGAAGGGGGGGGGGCATTCTTCAAACCGCATCTCCTAATGACACATTACAGCTTCATCATGTCAACACTTTGAAACAAGTCCATCAGCTCCACAATTTCAAATCCAATCAGTGTTTACCTTCATCAATGGTTGATGTGAGATCTCAACTATGATGAGAAATGTGCTGAGCCTCACAATGAGCAGCAAGGAGGGTTTGTGGTATCACGGCTGTCCGTTGTGCCTGGGGATATGGAGATATGCGTTGGTCATCATAGTGCCGTCCATCATCTATCCCCACACACTGAGAGAAACTCTGAGCCTGCTACACGACCACTGGATGTAGAAACTGGAGAGCGCTTCAGATAGGACTTGACAAAGTTATAGGGCAACACTGCCACCTGTCTTTAAGAGAGCATTACACATCCCAGTTGGTGCATGCATGAGTGTGTGTGTGTGCGCGCGCGTCAGAGTCAGGGTCAACTCTATCTAATTTCCAGTCAATTCTGGAGTTGAATAGCTTTCATGTGGAGAATTCCATGTCCAATTCATCTGACAGGAATTCAACTGAATGGGGTGGAACTCTGGGGAGACAGAGTGTGTGTGTGTGTGTGTGTATTTACATCATAATCTGGTGAACCCTTATCCAGCCTCTCCAGTGCATCTAATCTCCTCCACCTGCTCAAACACTCAAACAGTCCGGGCCACCCCCTTCACCCCAAACACACACACCCCCCTCTGGGTGGAGTCTCGCCTCCCAGCTTCCCCCTTATCACCCTCAACGGGGAGAGCTCCACCTCCCTCTGATGCCCAGTTGGGCACTGCCACCCCCTCACCGTGCTCCAGCTGGAGAGTGTACCCCCTGCCCTGTAACCTCCAGCATCGCTGCCCCCCACCCCCTTCTCTTTACTACCTACCCTCTGTGCCCCGTCTGCTGCCTAGCATTGCCAAGGGCTTCCCCAGTGTTAGGGGTCAGGCAGTGTGTGTATATACAATCACTATCTGTCCATGTCTCCATGAAAATAATATTGCAAGCAGTTGTTATACTGGTTAACGTATTTGCAGAGATATCAGTTTTATTTTAATTTGTGTACCTTTATCAAATCCATGACGTCCCATTGAGGTAAAAATACGTATTTTTCAAGGGAGAGCTGGCCAATGAGACCAGTATTGCTCTCTCTCCATTACACACACTTAACATTACTTCATCAATAGCACTGCATAATACTTTGCGAGAAACTAGACAATCGCACCATATTTCAACGCACATAACAGTAGCACCCTCTGCTGGCAAGAAAGTATATGGGCTCTGGAAGGAGGCATGTTTCCGTTCATGAACTTGACTTGAATATAATACCTCGAAATGATTGGTTATTTATCTGGTCACTATTTCATTTGTTATTTTGTCATTTATTTGGAATAGCCAGTCCACCTAATAACTTCCAAAGCTTTGCAGAAGTTTGAATTGTATATTTATGACGAAAACAGTGGTAATGTGCGATCTTCGCTGATGCTTGACAGAGCTGTGAAAACCTCAATATTGATTATGATCAAAGATTATCTATTAAATTGACAAGATAGTCAGGTGTCCGCTCTAACAACGGAAATACATGTCCTCAAAGATGGAAGGCAAACGGGAGTAGGCGAGATCAGGTCTACCATTCTAGCCAATGAGAGGGCGGATACTCGTGTGAACAACAAGCACAAGTCGTTTTTCTCAAAGTTGCCGGAATGCCACCTATGTTAGTACGTTTGTAACAGCCTAAACATTACGAAAATTCTATTTAATCAAATAAGCATCACGTAACTCGACACTATAATAGGCCTCCATACAAAAAACACTTTGTCTACTTCTCTCACCCGCCCAGACTTCGGGCGGAATCCTCTCCGTTATGAATTGGTCCCAGGCAATCGTCGGGACGTCCCAACTATGACGTTACCTTCTTCTTCGATGGGGTTTAACGGCGTTTGGCATCCAATGTTAACGGTGCATTACCGCCACCATCTGGACGGGGTATTGAATAAGAAACAACAAAAACATTGTGGGAAAGGGGGAAAACGACATCATGCAAAATGAAACACTTCAACTAACAAAACCCATCCCACTTGTTCAATCACAGTCCACTACACAATACATCCATACACAGGCTCAGGGACCTGTCCACTACACAATACATCCATACACAGGCTCAGGGACCTGTCCACTACACAATACATCCATACACAGGCTCAGGGACCTGTCCACTACACAATACATCCATACACAGGCTCAGGGACCTGTCCACTACACAATACATACATACACAGGCTCAGGGACCTGTCCACTACACAATACATACATACACAGGCTCAGGGACCTGTGATGGTGGAACATCCACCGACAGGATTTCTTGCATGGCCTCCGATGTGAAATCATGAACACCCAAAAAACCGACAATGATTCCAATTTTCATATATACTTCTTCTCCGCTTGTGCTGTACAGTTTATGACCATTGCAATGAATAATACAAAGTCCACCTTTTTAACATGTAGCATTTCACTATCCCTCAGTTGATGTAAAACCTTCACTGGTCGTGGTGGCTCTACTACCATTGCTCCTTCCCCGCCACTCATTCCTTCCAATCTTCTCACAGCCTCCACGCTGGACACTCCTTACTCTTGCCATCTTATTCTCCTTCACCCTAACAGGGCACTCCAGGAATTCAGGCCCATGTTCACCTCCACAGTTGCAGCATATCACTTAATCTGGCATATGATTCCCTTCCCTTCTGCACACACGTGACACATGACCAAATATTTTACATTGATGACACTGAAGGGGCTTGCGCACAAAAGCTCTTAAAGCGTATCTGATGAATTCTAACTTTATATGAAAATGGGAGACTTTATCAAAGAACAGTAAGCATGGATGAAGTTCATTTATTTTTTCCATCCACCAAACAGGTCAGTCGACGTGCACCAACCACTCCATCAATGTCTTCAGTTATATCCTCTGCCTTTTTTTTTCTCTTACGTCACCCAATAAATAACCCCCTTGATAGGCGACCTGCTACGAAAATCCACACAGGAAACATTTATTCTCCGATATCTTTTTGAGTCTTAAAACACGCTTCTTCTGCGCCGTAGACACACAAAAAAACATAATTAGATAACTTTTTGTGACTCTCACTGACTCCACACTTTCTTCCAACACATTCCAGATTTTCCTCGAGATCTTAAACGGATTTCCCAAGTAGCATTGATCCGAAATCCTCACTCTGACTAAAAACGAGTCTAGTGGTTTCCTGTTTCCACCACAGCTTTACTTCTCTTGTTTCTCTTTTTATCTGCCACTGTAACCCACTTATTCTCACTTTCTGTACTATTAGCTTCAAATCAAATCAAATTGTATTGGTCACATGTGCCGAATACAACAAGTGTAGACTTTACAGTGAAATGCTTACTTACAAGCCCTTAACCAACAATGCAGTTAAGTGTTAAGTGTTTAGTAAAAAATAGATAAGCTAAAAATAATTAAAGAGCAACAGTAAAATAACAGTAGCGAGGCTATATACAGTTGAGACCTGTACAGAGTCAATGTGCTGGGGCACAGGTTAGTCGAGGTAAATCCGGTAATATGTACATGTAGGTAGAGTTAAAGTGACTATGCATAGATAATAACCAGATAGTAGCAGCAGTGTAAAAGAGGGGGTGGGGGGACAATGCAAATAGTCTGGGTAGCCATTTGATTAGCTATTTAGGAGTCTTATGGCTTGGGGGTAGAAGCTGTTAAGAAGCCTTTTGGTCCTAGACTTGGCACCCAGTTACCGCTTGCCGTGTGGTAGCAGAGAGAACAGTCTATGACAAGGGTGGCTGGAGTCTTTCACAATTTTTAGGGCCTTCTGACACCACTTGGTATAGAGGTCCTGGATAGCAGGAAGCTTCGCCCCAGTGATGTACTGGGCCATACGCACTACACTCTGTAGTGCCTTGCAGTCGGAGGCCCGAGCAGTTGCCATACCAGGCAGTGATGCAACCGGTCAAGGATGCTCTCGATGGTGCAGCTGTAGAACTTTTTGAGGATCTGAGGACCCATGCCAAATCTTTTCAGACTCTCTAGCAGTTTCAAACAAAACCTCAGTTTCCACCATCTTCTAACTGAGGCAGCACTGTCTTCTGACGTTACCCCATTAAAGTTGACATTTAAAATGGTTACGGTTAGGGTTACGGTTAAGGTCAGTGTTTAGGGCATGAACGTCCCAGGGATTCCATATAGCACTAACCGTTATGATTCCCATGACTGTCGTAAAGCACCACCCTCTTTCAGCTGCAATGGCATTTGCTGCGACAGTACTTTCCGGCAGCGGTGAAACCGAGGAGAAAGCAACGATAGGCGTCGGAAGTAAAACAGAAATAGTTTCTGAAACCCTCGTATTTGCACAATTACCGCATAAGGGAAGTGAGCTTCGTTTATAAACCCTTTCACCTTGTAGATGAAACTTTATTTAGCGTTTTTTTTAAACGTGTATCGCCCCCTTGATGAAGTGGGATGGCTGCAGTGCCGACTGGGCCTAGCAGCGCATTGCCAGCATCCCCGGCTGAAATTATTCCCTTCCCCGGGGATGGGAGTTTCGAACCTGGGCAAGGGGAGCAGTCCAGTTGCGGTCGGGAGGGCTCTGTAGCCTCTGGGGCTAGACAGGACCAGCAGGTCAGCGAGGACAAACGGTCAAGTAAGAAAAAACAGAAAAACATGCTATCCCATGCTAACCCGGCTGCGCTACACCTCAAAACGCAAGCCCTGCAAGAACAGAAAATGAACGGCTTGGTCAGTCCGTTGGAAAATCGACCCAAAAATCTGAGAACGTCCACGGAGTACTGTGACAACAGCAGTTTTGGAGACGACCCGAGCGACAAAAACAATAGCGACCATTGCTGCCAACATGAGGACCACAGTCCGTGTTCGAAAGGCAGCCACCCTCACTTGAACAACAATAGCATGAACGGTATGCTGACTATCACAAGAACTGAGGCTATCCAAAGCCACCCTGTAACGGGAGACAGCCCCGGTGGTAACGTTAGGAAAGGGGAATGCGACCCCACGGAAGCCCCTCGTCCACCGAGCCAGCAGTCCCCAGACTGCGAAGGCCCCGGTGAGCCCCGGGCTGGAGTAGAGAGTGAACCGAACGCCTCATACCAGCCGCCGGTGTCAGAACTAGCGAGGCTGGATCTGAACTGCTCGCCTTGCCGAGGAGAGGAAGAGAGCCAAGGGATTCATTATGTCCGCTACGAATCCGAGTTACAGATGCCAGGAATCATGAGGTTGATCACCAAGGACTTATCTGAGCCCTATTCCATTTATACCTATAGGTACTTCATCCACAACTGGCCGCAGCTCTGCTTTCTGGTGAGTATGACATAATAATTGATTGGATTTATACAGCACTTTTCTAGCAACTGAGGTACTCAAGCGCTTTAGTAGTAAGGGGGAAACTCACCTCATCCACCACCAATGTGCAGCAACCACCTGGGTGATGCACTGTGACCATTTTTGTGTGCAAACACTCACCATACATCAGCTATCAGGTGGAGAGGTGAGGAATGATATGGCAATTAGGAATAGGGCCAGGTTGGGAATTTAGCCATGACACAGGGTTTAAGAGCCTCTTAAGATAAGTGCCATGGGAATTCTTATTACCACAGAGAGTTAGGTCACCTGTTTAACGTCCCATCAGAAAGGCCGCACCCTACGCAGGGCAATGTCCCCTTCACTGCTCGGTGGGCATTGGGATCTCCTTAGAACAGAGGGAAGAGTGCCCCCTGCTGGCCCTCCAACACCACTTCCAGCAGCATCTTGTCTCCCATCCAGGGACCAACCCTGCTTAGTTTCAGAGGCAAGCCAGCAGTGGTATGCAGGGTGGTATGCTGCTGACAAGACACTATCTATAGCCCTCAAACTCAACTCTGGACCACTGCATTTTTTTTCATTGTTCCCTTCTAATCAGGGACTGATTTAGACCTGCGACACCAGGTGTGTGCAAATCATTATCAGGTTGAACAGAACCAGCAGGCTCCGGGCCTCGTAGGGTAAGAGTTGAATTCCCCTGACCTATAGTAAAACACCTTCATGACTTGACTTAGGTGTGGTTGGGTAACATTAGCTAAATAAACAGGCCAGTCGTGTCCCATAGCACAGTTCTGATGTAGGCCTATTGTTACTGCGTCTGCTTCTGTTGTGTTATTATCCTGTCGGTCAGTAATCTAATCCTGCTCATTCGACATTCCTAAAGTTCCAGGTAAGTTGTAGGCTTCTCTGTAGGTGGATCCAGACCAGTGTCATATAGGCTAACTGAGAAGAGTAGCCCTTCCACCCTCCTCCCTCCTTGTTGTGTTATCTGACAGTGAAACTTGAGTTTGTTTTTAGGTTGAACTAAAAGGGCTGGTGGGTTAGGCCTAGGGTTGGTTCGGGTGTGACTTCTAGTGTAAACGTCCACTATATCTAATAATCTCGAGGTGTGTCCCACAGCTACAGTTGAACATGATGTGGCACTTATGTACACACACACACACACACACACACACACACACACACACACACACACACACACACACACACACACAATCCCATTTGACAGCCTTGGGACTTCTTATAAATAGTGTTGGAGCCTCAGATGCTTTCTGACATGTGGAACACTTGCCTGTCTCTTTCAAGTCATTCACTTTTCTAGTCTTGTTTAATTTGTTTTAATTTGGTGTTTTGAGGTGAACTCTTGGATAATTCAAAACCATTTTAGGTCCATGAATTCAGAAATGTGTTGTTGATCTGTCTCCCTCTCCGTAGAGGAATTAGCCATTGTCATCATTGTAACCATGCTCGTTTATATTCAGCATGATTTCCCAGTCTACTGCCGTCAGTGAACTCTAGGAAGGAGGAAATGCCATGTGCAGTGTAATCAAACCTAGAGGTCAGGGTAGATGTGTTCTGGATGCTCATTGGCTAGAAGCATAGGTTTTGTTGGGTCAAAAGAAAGATTTAAAAACTTTAGAATTAGACACAGCACAAACATGTTTGTTCATTTCCAGGCCATGGTGGAGCAGGAGTGTGTGGGGGGCATTGTGTGCAAGCTGGACATGCACAAGAAGATGTTTCGTCGTGGCTACATCGCCATGCTGGCTGTGGACTCCAAACACCGGAGGAAAAGCATTGGTGAGAACGGGCGCGCTCTTTGTCGTTATCTCACGGCGACCTATCACATCTTATTAACAGTCATTTTCGCAATAATACTTTTTAAAAACATTTTTTTATCTCAAAGTGCTTTATCAATTCCATTTTCTCTCTGCAAACTTGTACATGTGCAATCCCACTGAAGTAATTGTCTGTGTTTTTTCAGGTACTAACCTAGTGAAGAAGGCCATCTATTCCATGGTAGAGGGGGACTGTGATGAGGTAAGAAGATTGGTACTGGCTGTCTGATGATGTCCCAAGGCCCTGTTGTCCATCTGGGTCCTTCACTCAGTTAGTGACCCTGACTGCACTGGTACTGATGGATTAAAGGCACAAATGTGGATTCAAACCACCACAAAGTGGTCACCTGACACTTTTGTTGTGAACAGCTGAGTGATGGGGGACTTTATCTAAGCTTATTAGGCATTTATAAGTTATTCTTCAATAATCGTTGACGATAGCTATGCATTCATTTTAAAGTCCAAAAATGTATGTAGAAATACTAAATTACCCATTTAACCTGATATTGTATATCCAGACCAGAACAGAAAACAAAAAACAGCTCTAGTGAATACAATGGATAGAATAGAAAAATAACTTGTGCACATCTTTCTTATAAAATTCACACAAAATCACTCATCCCATATTTTAATGTTTTAATGTTGTTTCTCTTATGACAAAAACAAACAAAGCAAAATCATCCAAACACTGCTTGTATTGCTTCATATCTGACAAGCTCTATTTCCTTCTCTCTCCTTCTCTCTCCCTCTCTCAGGTGGTTCTGGAGACTGAGATCACTAACAAGTCAGCTCTGAAGCTGTATGAGAACCTGGGTTTTGTCCGAGACAAGCGGCTCTTCAGATATTACCTGAACGGTGTGGACGCGCTGAGGCTCAAACTCTGGCTCCGCTAGAGAGAGGAGGACCAACTCCACAGTCTCAGTCACACACATACACCCTTATGCACATGCACGCATATTCACATACATATGCATACACATAGGCACACGCACACTACCCCATCAGACATACACGCCTCCTTTTTTGATCCTCGACATCTTGGATAATGGCTCTTTTGGTCAAGGCTGCACTGAAAGGACAGACAGAAATCCCACCAAATGTTTTTATGAAGAGACCCCTGTCGCCTTAGCTATAGGACCCTGTGAGAGGGGGGAGGGATGTGTGATGTGGTCTGATGACCTTTAGCCTCTAAACTTTGACCCCCCCCCCCCCCCAACGGAGCAGTGTGTGAGGCATGAGGTCAAGTCAGTACCCACAAACCCCCGGAGGGCAACTCATCACATTGAGTCATCCACCAGAATGCAGGAAAGAATAAGAAGAAGTGGGGGAAAAAAGAATAAACGGAGGGTGAAAATAAGGAAGTGGGGGGGGGGGCAGACTCAAGAAATATTTGTCAAGGTTTTTTTTGCATTTCTTTTTTAATCTCATGAGTCAACAGGGGGTTGGAAAAGCTATAGTGTGTGTGTTTGTTTTGCCTAGTGGATTTGGAAAAGTGAGTGTTCAGGCTATTTCTTGTATGCACGTGTAAGGGATGTGGCTGGTGTGACTGGGTGTGAGTGTTTGTGAAGTTGTGTAGTGCTTGGTGGGAATCCTGAGTTGTGTGTGTGTTTCTCCCCCTGTCTGTCTTTTTGTTGCCCCCTACGGTGTGAGATGATCACGCCGATTGCTTTGCTTGCTGTTCATTTTCACCCCCAGACAAAGAGCTGGAGCCTGTAAAGATATGCATGCATTCATTTTAACACAAGTGGCGGATGAGTGTGTGTTGAATAACACTGAGCATTGCCCAGTTCCAAACAGAACCATAGTCCTAACTCCTAGGCACATGTAGATCTGAAAGGACTGGATAGGTGTAAGCAGTATGGTGCAAATTCTTCCTGGCCTATCAGAGGGCAAGGTGGAGCTATAACCATTTTAGTCATTCCTATCCAATCATTTTAGACATATATGAAGTGCTTAGTGGAGGAGGGGCTGTTTTGAGATTGGGCCTTTTTGCAGATCAAAGCAAATTTTCACCAAATGCACTTCCAGCCACTGGAACACTGCTGAAGAACCTTTAGAAGGAGAGAATTCAGTTTAATTCAAAATAGTTATTGACAAAGGAGTCGTTTTAGGTGTGGGAGAGAAAACTATTCCATTATTGCAGTTTGTTCATTCAGATTCCTCCTAACTTGTAGACTCTGGTTCCATGTACCACTCTGTCTTTCAATCAATCTTCGTCACAGTTGTCTGTCTGAATGAACCCCATCCAGAGCACCAGAGTCCTGTTTCAGCATGGCAAAGAGTCAGGCTGGAGTAGTAATATTAAACATGCTGGACCCCTGTTGGCTTCGCTGTGTGTTTTGAGTATGCTCACCTTTGGTTCACCTCTGGTAAAAGAGGGCAGAAGTATTGTTAGCAGTTTTATAAATCAGCATTTTGCTTTCTGAGTTTGTTTAGATTCCTTACTATACACTCTTACACTCGCTTACTTTCCCTTTGTGTCCGAGCCTTTGTGTGCACTTCCCAGGGACCCTACTCTGATGCAGATCACTCCCCAGTAACATCTTAGATCTCCACTGTCCTCCTGGGAAAGACTAACGCACCAGGCGTTTCCTATCCACTCGAATTATGGCCAAGAAAATATGCATTTGTGGCTGCTTTAAAAAATTGAAAAAAATAAATATATATACATTGTTTTTTCTTCCCAGAGTACATGAACAAAGGTCAGATGCACTTTGTTTGGCTATTGCTGCAGTGAGCATGTGCGTGTGAAAGAGGTACGTGTGTTTTGACAGATTGGTATGGAATCGGTTCTGTTCAGACTCCCACTTCGCCCATTCCCATTTAAGTCCTCCAGATAGCCCTACAGTATAGTGAAGACACGGACCCCGGGACCTAGTACTGAGCAGCAGTAGGAACTGAAGAGCTGAATCATGTCCTAGCAGAGACACTACTGTTCTGTACCGCTGAGCTGTGATGCTGTCACAAAGGCCAAGAGGGAGCAGCTATCTAGTATCTACCCATGATGTGTTCTATGGTATACATTGGCATACACAAGTCATTTTGGGCCAGGTTTACTCAGTGTTTGCATCTGCTATTTTACATCTGGTATAAAAACATGCAAACAGGAACTGTTACCCGAGGTCTTTGTCGAAATAGGCCGGTCTGCTATTCAACTGGCTACGATTGCGGAATGGGAAGTAAGAAAGGATGTAAACCGACGGACTAACCACCCAAACATCATCTTGTGTGTGTTACAAAATACAGATCAGATGACCTTTTTTTTCTCCATTTTTAATTGCAGATTTGTATACGAGTGTTGGTTCTCTATTGATTTGATATTTGAGAGCAACTTATTGTGAATTGTGTTTTTTGAGGGATTGATTGACTGGGTTTTCTGTTTCTTTTTCTCGGCTCATTTATTTTGACCGATCCAGAGGTGTATATTGGACAGCGATGATGTCATTAGAGATCCAGAAGCACAGATGGGAGCTAGGTTAACTGTTCCAGAGCTAAACTGCTTCGAACTGTTCCCATGGCGCTCTGTTCCATTCACTGGGAAGACTTCCATTTGGCTCCCTGTGTAGAATCTTGACTCTTTCTGACATCACTCTGATCCTGTTATATACTAGAGGTGTGAGGCTCGCTCCTGTCCTATTTTCAAATGAAATGGGTCTTTTTAATTTGGTCCGACCCTCGCTCCTCATTCTCATGGAACGGGTCTTTTATTTCCCCCCTACTTTTTAACATTGTTAACCCCTGGCAGTGCCAGTAGGAACCGTGGGCATTGTAGCATTCCATGATAGACCAGACCGCTCCGCTTTGACCAACACCAGAGGTCTGTTCAGGAGGGTGCCCTTTTACAGAAGGCTCATATAAAAATGTTTTGTCTAGATCCAATCTGATTCTCGGTCTTGTAGAATTGGGAATTGTGTCGGCTCTATTCATTACATTTCTAGCTGCAACGTTCTGAATGTTGCACCTCATTGAATAAACTCCAGTTGAAGGGCTTCCTCAGCAGTCTGTCATTGGTCATTTCTATAGTCCTTGATATATCTATTTAATGTACATCTAATGCTCTGGTCTGTTTCGACAAAGGAGTGGTCTAAAGAAGAAACAGACGCTTCCAGACTAGCTGATACCTTCCCATCCCGTATGTCTTCATATGAAATCAATAAATGGTTTTCACTCCAGAGAAATCAAGTTGCCAAACCAGTTTAGGGTCTAAGGATTTCACAAAGGCCCCTTAACTGGTCCTGGAGGACCACCGTCCCACCGGTTGCCTAGCTACCCTTCATCCCAGAGCCCACCCACTCCTCTCCCATCTCATTGGATGAGAGCGAGAGTTGTCAAGCTTTTTATTGGATGTTCCACTCTGTTTATATCTGCAGCAACTGGCCTGTTGATAAGATAGTCCACATAGGACTGGAGTTGAGCTGCTCCTCTTGCTAGAATTTCCCTTTAGGCACACCTATCTAGGATCAGCTTACCCTTTCCAAATCCTAACCTTCACCATTAGGGACGGGGGATGAAAACTGACCATAGCTCAGTGGGCATATATTCTAGGCACCCCACACACTGTGCCCCTGCAGGACCAGCTAAAGGGAGGCTACATTTGTTTTTTGGGGTGACCAGCCCTGGCCCCCTCCGATCTGTAAGATGTGCTAAGGGAAGAGAGAAGTTTTTTGTTGTTGTTGCTGCATTTCAGAGTTCTCTTCCCCTGTCGCCTCTTTTTTGTTTTTTTTCTGAAAGTGTCCGACGATATCTTTTTATTTAATGTGGAAAAAGAAAACAGAAATAAATTATTAGATTTTTTTAATGCTGTAAGGTGGATTGTCATGGTTGACTTTTGGATCTCTGGTGGTTCTCTTTCTTCCATAGAATGCAAACAGAACAATTGAAACATTATAAAATAATGCAATGTTTTATTATGTATCATGTAATTCTTTCATGAGGCATTTTTGTCTTCCAACTGAATTTTCAGCATTAAGTGTTTAGCAATAGAAACAAAATAAGGAACCCTTCCCAAACAGAGATTTATTGGTAAATACTTCACATTTGATATCTATAGAAAGAAAGACAAATGTTGACATAATTTTACAGAACCCATATGATACAGTATTATTGCATATTCACAGGCTTATCTCAAGCAACCTACCAGGAGACGGTCACACGAAATGACACATTTCACAGACTTGAAATGAGTGACTACTATAACAATGCAAGATTACTTAGATACATTGAATTTGATTTTTGAAAACACCTTTGTGATATTTAGTGCTTAAAGGCAGACAGTTTAGATGCATCAACCATAGAACTAAATAAAGATATGATTTTTGGATCCCAATGGCATCAACGCTGTAGCGGAAAGCGTCAGAGGGGCTGCTAGGCTCAGCATCCCCGAGTTTTGGCTTTCACCTGACTTTTTTTCGTCATGATTCTTGTTCTTGAGGCAGCTTTACAGAGTGGTCACTAGCTGGCACAGCCACAAAGTCCTGAAATCAGATTTTTAACCTAACCTTAACCACACTGCTAACCCTAATGCCTAACCTTAAATCTAAAGCTACGTTTTGTTTTCATACATTTTTACAATAGCCAATTTTGACTTTGAAGCTGGTCCATCTAGCGGAAATCGCTCCGTTCTGCCTCAAGGGCAAGATTCATGACAAACGTCAACCTGCTGTCCTTTCAGGTACCAGTGCAAATGAACAACATTCTATTCCTACACTGTTTGGAGAAACAACAGTACAGGACAGAAGCTGAGTGAAAAATGCAAGTGGTCTCCCTTTACAAATCCGTCAGCATGGATGTGGATGTAATGACTCCAAATGACTTGGGCTTTCTGTAGAGTAATGGACTATTAAATGGGAAATGATATAGAGATTATTAATTAAGTATTAGCCTTGTATATACGGTTATGAAAAAGGTTGCTTGCCATGCACTGGAGGAAAAACCTAACGTTGTCAGGAAGAGCAACGAGGAAAAATATCAGTATACTGTACACACACACAGAGCTGGTTCCTGCTGCATGCTTTCAAATAGGATGATGACATGCCTTTGGCCTTCAACACTCGACAAGGTTGAATCAAAGAACTGCTGTCAGTATTTTCAATACATATTTACTTAATGCAACTGGTGCCAAGAGCTTATGTTTTTTTTTCTTCCAGTGTCTATGATGTGCTATGAACAATATAGTATGTGG
Source organism: Salmo salar (assembly GCF_965601325.2). Taxonomy (NCBI): domain Eukaryota; kingdom Metazoa; phylum Chordata; class Actinopteri; order Salmoniformes; family Salmonidae; genus Salmo; species Salmo salar. The sequence continues at coordinate 57,801,443 of NC_138305.1, forward strand.
CAATCTTACTCCAGTAAGTGGATCTCTATAGTCTGAAGTGGCTTCCTTCCTAAAATGACTTCCTAAATGTAGGAAAGGAGATGAGAGGAAGCCACTTTAGACTATTGAAAAGTAACCCGTCTAAGCTTTATAAACTGAGAGCCTATTGTATGCCATGTAGGTGTCCCCTCTAGCGTTTTAATTACAGAGCCAGTCATTGAAAAAAAAAGAAGAGGCATCAGCACACTGACATCCCTTTATGCAGTGTGTTTAAAAGGATCTCAAACTGGTTTGCGCTCAACACACTGTGGATCATACAAGAATGTCAATATCCTGGGGTCTCTTCAAATTTTCTATAATTTTCCCTCTGTGCACCTGTAGCTACGTAGGTGTGCAAACATTCAACCGTGTTTTACATGTCAAAAACCCATCCGTCTGTCGGTTGTACTTCCACTTCCCCCATTGTCTCATAGCCAGGCGGCCCATAGTGATTGGCGATGTGGTAGTCATGGAGATGTGATGCACAGGGCTGTGGGAGGGATCAGAACTCGTCCTCAGAGCTGTCAGCCAATAGCATGGCTTGGTCCTGCCCGTTGCTGCTTGGCTCCCTGGGTTGCTGGAGATGAAACGGACAGATGGCAAAACCCAAAAGTCAGGACATTCATTACATGGAGGTAAAGGTTGTATACAGCTCAATAAGTCCAAAGTATCTTCCTCTCCGTCTCCTTTCCTCATCTGCACTGATGTGATAGAAACTCCAATCAGTGCAGATGAAGGTGAGGAGATGAGTTAAGGAAGCCACTTTAGACTGTTAATGCCAATTTCTACCGTAAGCTGATTTGTGGATCCTTATTTAATAGTGTAGCGCTAGTAAGCGTATTCCTATTAACCTCAGTGTGTCTGACCTTCCTCCTGCGTTGGTGTTTGAAGCTGTTCCTCTTACGGTGGATCATCCTGATGCTGTAGAGGGCCCCAACGATAAGCAGGGCCCCTGCGATGCCAATGCCCACCGGGGCCAACATCCCAGACACATACCCTGCCTGGAGGGAGAGGGGACATGGTTGGGGCATGGGTAAAAGAGGGGCCACACACAGGAGAGACAGACGAGACAACGAGTAGTGTCTTAGAGAAAACTCTTTCAGTAGATGTTTTACATGTTGTTTTTTTGACTAACTAAACTAAATAGCCAAACGGCCTGAAGGACCACACTTTCTATCCTTTATTTTATAATGGAGGATAGTATGGTTCCATCAGGGGAATTTAGCTGAATGCGGTGCAACTCCATAGGAGTCAAGGTCGCTACGTCCACGTCAGAGGAACATAGCAGGGGTGAAATTTACTGTAGGGTGCAACTCCATTCGATATGATGTCTGGCTCTGTTCACGCCAGAGGAATTGAGCAGGAATTAATGAGCACACGGTTATTGCGTTTTGGTTTTCGTGTGTTGCACTTGCACCCAGAGGCATCTATGAATCACGTGATGAGGCATAGTATTGAGGTCAAATGGAAGAACCAAGGACACGGATGGTTCCTGATGTTGTGAAATTCTCTCTGGTGTTTACAGAACAACTAGTGCTCTGAGATTAGGATATCAGGATTCAAGGATGCTGTGAGATTAGGATATCAGAACCTGTTTAGACAAAGCACTTGTAACAGTTGAGCAAAGGATTGCAATATATGGGAAAATGAATGGCTTCATTATTGCTGTTATGAGTGAATGATGCATGGAATGCTAAGGCATAAATGTATGAAGCAGACTATTCTTATTTTCAGTGTACAGTATGTACTATAGTTCTGTGCTGTACTTGTCTATAAATGTTATGTATTATGTCATGTTTTGTGTGGACCCCAGGAAGAGTAGCTGATCCATTAGAATTAGCTAATAGTGATCCTAATTTAAAAAATACCATTAGGGGGCAGTCTTACCTTTTCTCTGATCAGTTCCACCCATCTACGCACTGAAAAAGAGGAAGAGTGGCTTTGAAGCATATTGAATCCACACAAGGGATTTTTACCCACCATTTCAATTATACTTACACAATGGATTTTTACCCACTATTTCAATTACACTTCTCTCCTAATTGAAAATATTTACCTCATATTTGATCGACCACAAAGAGCCAAAGTCAGTTTTACATGTGCATGAACGCATGTGTGTGTGTGTTTTTTGAGTATCCTCTCACTCAGGCCCTGATTGCGCTGCACCCAGACAGGGGGTGGGGGGATGAGGCTGTAGGGAGGTCGGGTGGGGGCTGGGATGGGGGTCTCATTCAGGTCCTCTTCGCTGTCCTCTTCCTCTGACTCCTCCGTGTTCTCATCCTCCTCATCCTCCTCTGGCTCCTCTACAGGAAGGAAGGAAAACAACTAATGCAACTTCCTGTAAATTTGAACTTTCATCCTTACACTGTGAAAACAATGTGTACATTTGTGTATTATGTGTGTGTATTACTGTGACACCTACCTTCAGACTCCAGTTCCTCCAGACCTGATTTGGCTGCAGGCAGTTTGGTTGTCTTGGTGACCATTGTCATGGTGATCTGCTGGGAGGTGGTGCTTATAGGATTGGGTTCGGATGTTGGCGCGGTTTCCTTTGGGTTCTGTATGGTCTCACCGCCATCTAAATATAACCATCACAGTGGGATCATTATAGTAGATATAGTGAAGTCTAACATCAACAACTATCCCTTTTGTAAAAAAAAAAAAGAAGAGACGTGATAATGTCTCAATGTAATGAAGTTGTGAAATTATTTGTATATTCTAATACAATCTATTTTTGGGCTTAATTGTGGTCAATTTGCTGTGTAAAATTATTATTATTTTCTGGCCATTCACTGTAACAAAAATCGTCCCGCGGCTGAATCTAGTTGCCTACCCCTGCTTTAGACACTATTCTAGAAACTTCTAGATCTGAACAGATCGGATGACTGTAAGCAATATGGTGGAAAGATAAAGCGGACGAATGGAAGAGTGTGGAAGAATGAACTCTCACCTGTGTCAGACTGGTGTACTAGCTGTTCTGCCTCTGAAGGGGGCTGGTCTATGGGTGAACCAGAGGGGCTGATGGGCTCAGAGATTTCAGCCCCGGATGTCTGCCATGGCGACGTCCAATCTGGTAGCACTGGGGACGGGACACGGGATGGCCCTGTGTCATCTGTATCCACAGTGACCACCTGGTCAAGATCCGCCTCTGACAGCAGCATCCCCGTGGTAACCATGGTGACAGACGGCTGTGAGTTGTCAGGCGAGAGAGTGGCCGCTGCTATCCCCGCCCCTTCGGGTGTGACATCAAAGGGCTCAAAGATGAGAGGGAGGTCCTCCGAGGACATCGTGCCCTCTGTGGCCGCGTCCTGCAAGGGAGGGGCACTGGCATCCATGGCTGTTTGTAAAATACACACACACATACACCAAAATATGTTGGGTCAGGACTCACTGATTGTCCATAGGCAATTCCTACTGGTTTAGTGACTACAAGAGATCAGCTTGTGGCTAGAAACATTGTGGAATGTGTACTGGTGACAGTAGATCAGTTTTAGGCCCACAACTCTGATTCCAGTTCTCAACTACATTCTAACTGCTCTGACAAATAAAATAAAAATACATAAATCACATATCATAACCATGGGTTACCATATGGTGTTCAAGTATTCATGATCAGTGCAGCTTTCTGGGACAGGTTATTCTTATACAGTAACTTTTGATTTACTCACCTACTTTTCTATAGAGCTGATGAAGGTTCAATCGAAATGTTTCTTTCTGCATCTCTTTCCGGCATGTACAGTGCATTCGGAATGTATTCAGACCCCTTGACTTTATCTACATTTTGTTACGTTACAGCCTTGTTCTAAAATGGATTTAAAAAGAAAATCTACACACAATACCCCATAATGACAAACGAAAGCTGCTTAAACTAAAAACTGATATCACATTTACATAAGTATTCAGATCCTATACTCAGTACTTTGTTGAGGCACCTTTGGCAGAGATTACAGCCTTGAGTCTTCTTGGGTATGACGCTACAAGCTTGACACACCTGTATTTGGGGAGTTTCTCCCATTCTTCTCTGTAGATCCTCTCAAGCTCTGTCAGGTTGGATGGGGAGCGTCGCTGCACAGCTATTTTCAGGTCTCTCCAGAGATGTTAGATCGGGTTCAAGTCCGAGCTCTGGCTGGGCCACTCAGGACTTCTCCCGAAGCCACTCCTGCGTTGTCTTGGCTGTTTGCTTAGGGTCGTTGTCCTGTTGGAAGATGAACCTTCGTCCAAGTCTGAGGTCCTGTGCGCTCTGGAGCAGGTTTTCATCAAGGATCTCTTTGTACCTTGCTCTGTTTATCTTTCCCTCGATCCTGACTAGTCTCCCAGTCCCTGCCGCTGAAAAACATCCCCATATCATGATTCTGCCACCACAATGCTTCACCATAAGGATGGTGCCAGGTTTCCTCCAGATGTGACGCTTAGCATTCAGGCCAAAGTGTTCAATCTTGGTTTCATCAGACCAGAGAATCTTGTTTCTCATGGTCTGAGAGTCCTTTAGGTGCCTTTTGGCAAACTCCACACGTGCTGTCATGTGCCTTTACTAAGGAGTGTCTTCCGTCTGGCCACATCTACCATAAAGGCCTGATTGGTGGCGTGCTGCAGAGATGGTTGTCCTTCTGGAACTTCTCCCATCTCCATAGAGGAATTCTGGAGCTCTGTCAGAGTGACCATCGGGTTCTTGGTCACCTCCCTGACATAGGCTCTTCTCCTTGGCCGGGCAGCCAGCTCTAGGAAGAGTCTTGGTGGTTCTAAACTTCTTCCATTTTAGAATGATGGAGGCCACTGTGTTCTTGGGGACCTTCAATACTGCAGAAATGTTTTGGTACTCTTACCCAGATCTGTGCCTTGACACAATCCTGTCTCGGAGCTCTATGGACAATTCCTTCGACCTCATGTCTTGGTTTTTGCATTGACATGCACTGTCAACTGTGGGACCTTATATAGACAGGTGTGTGCCTTTCCAAATCATGTCTAATCAATTGAATTGACCACAGGTGGACTCCCATCAAGTTGTAGAAACATCTCAAGGATGATCAATGGAAACAGGATGCACCTGAGCTCAATTTCGAGTCTTATAGCGAAGGGTCTGAATACTTATGAAAATAAGATACATTTCTAAAAACCTGTTTTCGCTTTGTCATTATTGTGTACCGATTTTTTTTATTTAATCCATTCTAGAATAAGGCTGTAACGTAACAAAATGTGGAAAAGGGGAGGGGTCTGAAATCTTTCTGAATGCACTGTACATATTGGCTCAGACTGACTCCTCTAATCCACTAGTCTACTGCATCACACAGTAATAACCTGCCTGGCTGACCCTGCCTAGGTATTTACTGTTCCGCTCAGAGGGGGGGGAGAGAGAGAGAGAGAGGGGGGGGGGGGGGGGGGGGAGGGAGAGAGAGAGAGAGAGAGAGAGAGAGAGAGAGAGCAGAGGGTGAGGGAGGAGCACAGAGAGGGAAGGAAGAAATCTGGATGTTGTGTGAGGAAGAGAGAGAGAGAGAGAGAGCGAGAGAGAGAGAGAGAGAGAGAGAGAGATGGAGGCTGAGTGAATCCCCCAGAGGCTTGTATTACAGTCCCTGTCACTGCTGTCTGCTGGCAGTCATGTGGGTTTATTTCCACAGTCAGAAATAGAAAATAATTAGACTGCTTCCCTGGGTCCCTGCCTGCTATGGTTCAAAGTGAAGCGTGGAAAACCAAGGGGACGCCTCTCCCGTGTCACCCCGATCATCAAAGGAGATCTCTGCTGCTAGACGTGTCACTTTCATTTCCCCTTCTATTTTGAATGAAACCTCATGAAACCCGGCGAAACGCAAAGAGGCAGAAAACTACGGTTTCCTGCCACTGAACCCATGTCATGGAATTCTATGGTGTGACACAATAACAGCCAGAGCAGCACCTTACCTTGTTGTGAGGCAGAGCAAGTCTGTTTGTGTGGGAATGTGCAAAAACTCAACAGAGAATGTCAAGGGAAACTGTAGAGTAGATTAACTCCAGGTGGCCCCCAGTGGCTCTTTAAAATATCCAGTATGTACTAAGTGGAACATAGCATACTGCGTACTCACCCTCATTTCGCTGCAGTGGTTCAGTCCAGAGGCTGTCAGGGTCATCCTGTCTGGAGGATCCTGTCAGGGCCGGTCCAAGGTCGGCCAGGGAGGGGTTTGAGAGAGCAGGCTCTGTCTCTCCACCTTGGTGCCGCGGAGTGGCAGGGCCGGTGGTCTCTAGACCACTAGGGGGCAGCAATGAAGCTTCTCCTCTGGATCCCCATACTGACAGAGGGATGGAGGTCAAAGGTGAGTGTTTAAGGATGCTTTGGGGAGATAAGGAGCTTGATCTGGTCGTCTCTGTCTCCTGGCCCAGAAGAGGAGCTCCGATGTCGGTCAAGCTCTGTCTGAGTTCCCCCTCCTCTCCTCCATGGAGGTCTGGCCTCTCTTCTAGGATGAGGTCTCTCCTCTCCCCAGCTGGGTGCGTCCCTGACTGGCTGTCTGGCTCTGGGTCTCTGGCTGCTGTGGAGGCATCATGTAAAGCAGCTCTAGATGTATTCATGGCCACTGTCATCTGGTGCTTCTCTCCTATGGAAGCTAACATTGCCCCAGTGGTGGTAATAGGTACATTCTCCATGGTTTTCTCTTCGGGCCCTACTCTCATCTCTTTGTCTGTGTAGAGTTCTGGAGCTTCTGCAGGCTGTCTGTGAGTCTCCCCCTCATACAAGCTCTCAGAGGCAGCCCCCGTCTTTGCCTCCCTCCCCTGGCTCTCAGCCCCAGCCACTCCTCGTCCATGACTGTCCCTGTTTCCTACCTGCGTCACTGGCTCTATCCCCCCTGGTTCGCTTCCGTCCACATCTGGGCCAGTGCCTCTCCCTACTCCTACATTCTCTGATAGTTCAGTCCAGCTGCCAGTCATGTGTTCTGCCATCCCATAGGACAGTCTGCCAGGATCAGAGGGCCCAGATTGGACACTTGTTGATATGACACTGGCAGGTGTTGCTGGTGTTAAACAGGGCTCTCCCTCCATTGGCTCTCCAGCTTGTCCATCACAGCCACTGTCCTGTGTGGAGGGTGCGTAGTCGTGGAGGGGTGGGACTGGGGTGCTGTAGACGCAGAGAAAAACCCCTGCCAGAAGGAGGTGATGGAGGGTCACAGAGAAGAGCATCTCTCCAATCTCTCACCACAAAGTAAACATGGAGAAGGAGAGAGGGGTCGCAGTGGCTAGAAGGGAGGGGTCAGGCGACAGGGGCAGGTCACACCCAAATGGTCTGGAGATTCAGCTTAGGAAAGAGAAGGGGTTAAAAACAAAGAGATATATTCAGCTCCTGATAAATGCAATGACTTAGGACTGCTGTGAATATGTGGCACAGTGGCGCAGCGCTATAAGGCACTGCATCTCACTGCTAGAGACGTCGCTACAGACCCTGGTTCGATTCCAGGCTGTATCACAACTGACCGTGATTGGGAGTCCCATAGGGTGGCACACAAGTGGCTCAACATCGCCCGGGGTAGGCCATCATTGTAAATAAGAATTTGTTCTTAACTTACTTGCCTAGTTAAGTAAAGGTTATATTAAACTGGAGCATGTAGATATTGAAGCCAGGTGAATAAAAGAAGGTGTTCGAATTATGACTGAGAGGCACACTGCCCTTATAGGAATAGAGAATTTGTTTGAGAATTTCACCACTCATTTATTGCTGAAGCCTAACCTAAGGTAATTGAGGCTGAGAATTATATGAGCTTTTCTGTCAGCCTTTCCTTTGATGCTGCAGACTGGCAGTTTCTTAAACAGCTTTGTGGAACATTTGGACTATCTCTCTACCCCTTGCTGTTTTCTATCCCTCTCTCTGGCTATTGTGCTTCTAGTCCATTCCTTTCCACACACACGCACACGCACATGCGTGCACACACACACACACACACACACACACCACCCCACACCACACACACACACACACACACACACACACACACACACACACACACACACACACACACACACACACACACACACACACACACACACACACACACACACACACACACACACACACACACACACACACACACACATTCAGTACAGCCTGACACAGCAAACCCCTGCACTTTTAAAATAACTATTATTAGCAGGTTTTCTCTCCAGAACTACTCAGTCTTTTTCAGTTGGACTCTGTCGAATTCGGCAGGTTAATATGTTTAGATAGATAGGCCTAACCCTCACATAACAGTTTCAGTGAGTGCATTTTCATATCAAATGCACCATACAAATAGATACTGTTTGTTTATCGCTTTGGTGCTATTTTCACAAGTATGTGGTGAATTTTCAATACTCTTAGTACAAAACTCCAAAGTAGTAACACTCAAAACTGTTTATTGTGCATTCATTTTGTTAGGAGACATCATTCACCACATAACCATTGATCCAAAATATATGTTTACTTTGAAATACCATGATCACCAAAACACAACATAATGATATCTTCAGTTGCTTTAACAACCAGATAATCCAATAGCAAACAATGCAAGATATATTTTTCAAATGTAATATGCTACAATACTGTAGAGTCAGATTAAGTAATAGTAAAATGTATTTTTGTCATTTCACATCGGTTACACTCACCCCCCTTTTGACCTCCTCCTTTTCCGCAGCAACCAGTGATCCGGGTCACGGCACCAATGTAACAGTATAGCTTCCGTCCCTCTCCTCACCCCTACCTGGGCTCGAACCAGGGACCCTCTGCACACACATCTACAACTGCCTCCCACGAAGCATCGTTACCCATTGCTCCACAAAAGCAGCAACCAGTGATCCGGGTCACGGCACCAATGTAACAGTATAGCTTCCGTCCCTCTCCTCGCCCCTACCTGGGCTCGAACCAGGGACCCTCTGCACACATCGACAACTGCCTTGTAGAGCAAGGGGAACAACTACTTCAAGGTCTCAGAGCAAGTGACGTCACCGATTGAAACGCTATTAGCACGCACCACGCACCACGCTAACTAGCTAGCCATTTCACATCGGTTACACTGACATAGATCTGGATTGATGTCATTTCATGCCTCATCCATGACCTGAAATAGGGTGGTAAACTCATGGGGATGGCAATCATTCATCTTCCACCTGTATTGTAATCATGCATTGTATTTTACCGTATTGTATTGCACTTACAGTGTCTTCAGAAAGAAAATCCCAGCAGCGTTGCAGTTCTTGACACAAACAGGTGCGCCTGGCAACTACTACCATACCCCGTTCAAAGGCACTTAAATCTTTTGTCTTGCCCATTCACCCTCTGAATGGCACACGTACACAATCCATGTCTCAAATTGTCTCAAGGCTTAAAAATCCTTCTTTAACCTGTCTCCTCCCCTTCATCTACACTGATTGAAGTGGATTTAACAAGTGACATTAATAAGGGTACATAGCTCTCACCTGGATTCACCTGGTCAGTCTATGTCATGGAAATAGCAGGTGTTCCTAATGTACATTTTCATTGTGTAGTTCTCAAAATCTGTTGCAGACAAACCAGTTCAAAATCTATAGGTTTACCAAATGGTTACGGGATCATCAATTAAGTGCAGTCAGGTTAAGTAATAGTAAAATGTATTTTAACAAATGAGAAGACAATCATATGAAAAGTAATGTGAGTATTGCATTGTGAAAGGCAACTACTTTATATCACCATGTATTACAATGTTTAACATGTATTTATAGATGAAAAACCGAACAAAATGTGCTTAGAGTTTTAAACAACTATCTTTTTGATGACCTGTTTTGAGTGTGCAAAGCTGTCATCAAGGCAAAAGGTGGCTACTTTGAAAAATATAAAATACTACATTTTGGTTACTACATGATTCCATATGTGTTATTTCCTAGTTTTGATGTCTTCACTATTATTCTACAATGTAGAAAATAGTACAAATAAAGAAAAACCCTTGAATGAGTAGGGGTGTCCATACTTTTGACTGGTAGCATACTTGTGAAAATTGCACCAAAGCCATTGGGGAAAAAACTGTAATACGATTATAATAACAGAAAGAACACGTTCAAATGTGAAGTAATGAAGAGAATAGGACACCACAGTAAAACGTTTAAATGGTACCACACTTCGACGATCTACAAGGGACATTTTTCTAGATTTGAGTTCCCATTGGGTTGCCTGGGAGACACCCTGCTTGCCTCAGCCTCCCTGTATTGCTGCGTGTGTCAGACAGGTATCTCACAGACATCAACATCAAATCCTGACACACACACACACACACACACACACACCTAACTCTTACCAAACACCACCGAGCCCTGCTGTGTTGCTCACAAAGATGTCCATCGCTAATCAATGTTAATTAATGCACTCAACAAGAGTCAAGAGAGCAGCCTGCTGCTTGACACCCAGAATACATGTTATGAGCCAATTCTGAGGATTTGAATAGACCTCCGGTAAACAAACATCATCATACAGATGCACGCCACTGCGGCGCAGGCACAATCCGCTTTAGCGTACACATCCCATGCCGAGATCTTAGTAGTCTTCTAGTGCATTCAAATCCGCGTATTCATATGTACGTTTGTGACTATGCAACATAGGCTAGAGTGCTTCTCATCATATCAACGGTTCAATACTGCAGATCATTTTTATATTAAAAATAGATATATACATTAAAATATGTTAGGTAAAATGAAAAGTCTAAGGGCAGATTAAGATGCACGTAGTATAATGCATGGTCCTTACCTGCCAGAGTCGTAGACGGGAATGATGTTTACCTCATTGCAAAGGGCGGTATGTTTTTTCCACCACCCCAAGCTTTCCTTTAAACAATGGGTTGTATATTACAACAGCTTCAATATCATATCAATAAACTGCCAATATCGATCCGGAAGCAAGCTGAAGGAATAGCCTAGTCTTTATTATTGTACTGATCAGCATCAACCAATGTATGCTTCGGAGTGCGTGTGCATGCGCGCGACTGTGGTGCTGAACTGGCAGTGTCTCAATCATGATCTGTGATTGAGCGTGTGGAGAGATATGATGTATGAAGAACGTTCAGTAATATGTCACGTTTAGTGCGTTGAAGAACAGGCAATTGTTTGACTGGTGGATATATATTTTTTTTTTTTCAAATTCTATTTGTAGAACCTCAAGTGTAGTTTTTGTTCGAGGTGGTGCTAAATGGACAGCTCCTTGGATCCTGTGTTGTGCGTCTCTTAGATCGTTACAATTAATACGCTCCTTGAAGATACATGTGACATCTAAACAGTAGCCAAATGTAAGGAAATTGCCTAATTAAAGTGTATCTGTAAAAAAAATAAAAAAAAATGGTGTCAGACCAACTATCTCTCTACTCAAGGCATAACTTCATGGCAAATAAAAAACACAGAATGTTTCTCTTTTCATCCTTTCATTTCTAGATACTTTGGGCAATATAGGGATAGGCTATGCCATTCATTTCAAGTCCTTTATAGACAGTTCATATTCTCAGTGCATATATGGGCTGTACAATTGCCTTTTATAAACGTTTGGATGTGACTATAGACCGGTAGATTTTTTAAAATGTATTTCAAATGTTTGTGTGATTTCATTTAAAACATAAAAGTATCATCCCATAAATTAATTTACAGAGGGCCAACTATTTTTAAGCAGGCGAGTTCCACGGACGTCATTCCTCAAGCTGAAAGGATACAGCCCAACCCAACCGAACCGGAATTAATGTCATTGCACTTGCATGTCGCATATTTAGTAAATTCTCCATATTGGAAACGATTAAATAAATATAAACGTTAAAATGCCCTTGTTTGAAGGGTTGGGGAGTGGAGGGGAGAAAACTGCAGTAGTCATTGATTTAGGAGCAGCCTACACGAAGTGAGTATTTAGCTAGCTAGCTATGTTGTTAGCTGGCATAGCTAAATTTGGCTAGCTGACTACGTTAACTACTGTTAGCAACGTTGCCACTGCCAGTTATAACTGCTAAGTAATGAACATCAATCAGAGATTTCATGAATTTAAGTAAATATAGACCGAGTGTCCACTGTTTAAAGCACGTTATTTAGTTAGCCAAAATGTGTTAGTAATATGCTATTGCTGAAAAAGGGCTAGCAATGATGTTTAACGTTAGCAAGATGTCTGGCGCCTGGGGCAGGTCATATGAGAAACAGATGAGACCCTCAATGACAACTCTGCTTCTGTTTCTGTACTGTATATTGACACACACTAAGGCCTTTTGTCAATGAATGTGGACTCAATGAGTATTGACACTGTCTGACAAGTGCCAATGATTTCACCCACCAAACTAAATGGTTTTGTATGATGATGCAGATGTGGCTTTGCTGGAGAGACGGGGCCCAGGTTCATAATTCCCAGCGAGATCCAGAAGCCTGGACAACAACAGGTGAGTTAGTTACTGAGCGAATGACTAGTGCTATTTAACTTATTGACAGACCATATTCAAATGGACAGCCTCGCATATTACCATTAGTGACGGTGTGTGTGTGTCTTCTGTCACAGTCTATCAAAGTAGTTCAGTACAACATCAACACAGAGGAGCTCTACTCCAACCTCAAGGAGTTCATCCACATGCTCTACTTCAGGTGAGGCTCTTTTGACGAAGTAGTGTGTGCAATGACTGACACATTAATAGAGAGAACCTGAAAGTAACCATGAGGAAGAAGCCATTTTAGATTTTGGAGATGCATCCCAGGTCATAATAACATGGATGATTGAGTGACTAGACTTGTAGTCTAGAATAAATGTCTGTGTTTACTCCCCTCCTGCCCCGCCCAGGCATCTGCTGGTGAACCCTCGTGACCGGAGAGTGGTGATCATTGAGTCCATCCTCTGTCCCTCCCACTTCAGAGAAACTCTCACCAAGGTCTTCTTCAAACAGTTTGAGGTACTGTCTGAGACCACTGATCTACAGTTGAAGTCGAAAGTTTACATACACTTAGGTTGGAGTCATTAAAACTAGTTTTTCAACCACTCCACACATTTCTTGTTAACAAACTATAGTTTTTGGCAAGTCAGTTAGGACATCTACTTTGTGCATGACACAAGTAACTTTTCCAACAATTGTTTACAGACAGATTATTTCACTTATAATTCACTGTATCACAATTCCAGTGGGTCAGAAGTTTACATACACTAAGTTGATTGTGCCTTTAAACAGCTTGGAAAATTCCAGAAAATGATGTCATGGCTTTAGAAGCTTCTGATAGGCTAATTGACATCATTTGAGTCAATTGGAGGTGTACCTGTGGATGTATTTCAAGGCCTACCTTCAAACTCAGTGCCTCTTTGCTTGACATCATGGGAAAATCAAAAGAAATCAGCCAAGACCTCAATGGGAAAAATTGTAGACCTCCACAAGTCTGGTTCATCCTTCGGAGCAATTTCCAAACGTCTGAAGGTACCTCGTTCATCTGTACAAACAATAGTATGCAAGTATAAACACCATGGGACCACGCAGCCGTCATACCGCTCAGGAAGGAGACGCGTTCTGTCTCCTAGAGCTGAACATACTTTGGTGCGAAAAGTGCAAATCAATCCCAGAACAACAGCAAAGGAACTTGTGAAGATGCTGGAGGAAACGGGTACAAAAGTATCTATCCACAGTAAAACGAGTCCTATATCAACATAACCTGAAAGGCCGCTGAGCAAGGAAGAAGCCACTGCTCCCAAACCGCCATAAAAAAAGCCAGACTATGGTTTGCAACTGCACATGGGGACAAAGATCGTACTTTTTGGAGAAATGTCCTCTGGTCTGATGAAACAAAAATAGAACTGTTTGGCCATAATGACCATTGTTTTGTTTGGAGGAAAAAGGGGGAGGCTTGCAAGCTGAAGGACACCATCCCAACTGTGAAGCATGGGGGTGGCAGCATGATGTTGTGGGGGTGCTTTGCTGCAGGAGGGACTGGTGCACTTAACAAAATAGATGGCATCATGAGGATGGAAAATTATATGGATATATTGAAGCAACATCTCAAGACATCAGTCAGGAAGTTAAAGCTTGGGCGCAAATGGGTCTTCCAAATGGACAATGACCCCAAGCATACTTCCAAAGTTGTGGCAAAATGGCCTAAGGACAACAAAGTCAAGGTATTGGAGTGGGCATCACAAAGCCCTAACCTCAATCCTATAGAACATTTGTGGGCAGAACTGAAAAAGCGTGTGTAGCAAGGAGACCTACAAACCTGACTCAGTTACACCAGCTCTGTCAGGAGGAATGGGCCAAAATTCACCCAACTTATTGTGGGAAGCTTGTGGAAGGCTACCCAAAACGTTTGACCCAAGTTAAACAATTTAAAGGCAATGCTACCAAATACTAATTGAGTGTATGCAAACATCTGACCCACTGGGAATGTGATGAAGGAAATAAAAGCTGAAATAAATCATTCTCTGCTATTATTCTGACATTTCACATTCTTAAAATAAAGTGGTGAGCCTAACTGACCTAAGACAGGGAATTTTTACATGGATTAAATGTCAGGAATTGTGAAAACAACTGAGTTTAGATGTATTTGGTTAAGGTTTATGTAAACTTCCGACTTTAGCTGTATATGTCTACAATAGAGGCCAACCGATTTATGATTTTTCAACGCCTATACCGATTATTGGAAGACCAAAAAAAGCCGATACCGATTAATCGGACGATTTTTATATATTTGTAATAATGTCAATTAAAATAAGTGTTCATTCAGTATTATTGTAACTTAATATAATACATCAATAAAATCAATTTAGTCTCAAATAAATAATGAAACATGTTTAAATAATGCAAAAACACAGTGTTGGAGAAGAAAGTAAAAGTGCAATATGTGCCATGTAAAAAAGCTAACGTTTAAGTTCCTTGCTCAGAACATGAGAACATATGAAAGCTGGTGGTTCCTTTTAACATGAGTCTTCAATATTCCAAGTTAAGAAGTTTTAGGTTGTAGTTATTATTAGGACTATTTCTTTCTATACCATTTGTATTTCATATACCTTTCACTATTGGATGTTCTTATAGGCACTTTAGTATTGCCAGCCTAATCTCGGGAGTTGATAGGCTTGAAGTCATAAACAGCGCAATGCTTGAAGCACAGTGAAGAGCTGCTGGCAACTGCAGGAAAATGCTGTTTGAATGAATGCTTACAAGCCTGCTGCTGCCTACCACCGCTCAGTCAGACTGCTCTATCAAATATAAAATCATAGACTTAATTATAATATAATAACACACAGAAATACGAGCCGTAGGTCATTAATATGGTCAAACCCGGAAGCTATCATTTCGAAAAACAAAACATTTATTCTTTCAGTGAAATACGGAACCGTTCCATATTTTATCTAACGGGTGGCATCCCTAAGTCTAAATATTACTGTTACATTTCACAACCTTCAATGTTATGTAATAATTATGTAAAAATCTGCCAAATTAATTAGCCTTTGTTAGGAAGAAATGGTCTTCACACAGTTCGCAATGAGCCAGGCGGCCCAAACTGCTGCATATAAACTGACTCTGCTTGCACTGAACGCAAGAGAAGTGACACAATTTCCCTAGTTAAAAGAAATTCATGTTAGCAGGCAATATTAACTAACTATGCAGGATTAAAAAAATATACTTGTGTATTGATTTTAAGAAAGGCATTGATGTTTATGGTTAGGTACATTGGTGCAACGACGGTGCTTTTTTGGCGAATGCGCTTGTTAAATCATCACCCATTTGGCGAAATAGGCTGTGATTCGATGAGAAATTAACAGGCACCGCACCGATTATATGCAACGCAGGACAAGCTAGATAAACTAGTAATATTGTCAACCATGTGTAGTTAACTAGTGATTATGTTAAGATTGATAGTTTTTTTGTAAGATAAGTTTAATGCTAGCTAGCAACTTACATTGGCTCCTTGCTGCACTCGCGTAACAGGTGGTCAGCCTGCCAGCAGTCTCCTCGTGGAGTGCAATGTATTCGGCCATAAACGGTGTCCAAAAATGCTGATTACCGATTGTTATGAAAACTTGAAATTGGCCCTAATTAATCGGCCATTCCGATTAATTGGTCGACCTTTAGTCTAGAACCACTTTGCCGGAGGCAGGTGATTGCTGATGTAATGAACCTGGTACAAAAACCCTATCCACCCTGACTAGATGGGTGTAAGCAAAATGGCGAATGCAATCCTCCCCTAAGCCAATTGGGAAGCTAGATGGAGGCATCTCCATATTGCTCACACCTAACAGTAGGTGCAAGACAAAAGGGGCAAGGATTTTATATTTTCAGATCAGGCGAGGATGTTTTGGATTTGTCTCTTACCCATGATGCATCTGTGTTTCCAAGGTGCCCTCTGTGCTGTTTGCCCCCAGCCACCTCATGGCCATAATGTCTCTGGGCATCAACTCAGGCCTGGTGATGGACTGTGGTTACACTGAGACACTGGTGCTGCCTGTGTATGAGTGCATCCCCATCCTGCCAGCCTGGGAAGCTTTGCCTTTGGGTGGAAAGGCCATTCATAAGTAAGTAGTATGCGTGTGTGTTTTTTTGATGGCGTAATCATGTGAAGTATGTTCGCTTATGTGTTACTTTGCTTGCCTCACATACTGAACTTCAGGGGAAACAACCTGTTGTTCACCTCTTGAGAACTGTGTGTTTCAAGCCGTAGTTTCTTGTTTTGCCGGCCTTGACAGAATGAAGTGTGTCAAGGTGTGTGCTTTCAGAGGTACTTGTCCCCCTTTGTTCTAAGTGGCTGTGTGTTTTCTACACTTCAGGGAGTTGGATGGGCTCCTGGTGGAACAGTGTACAGTAGACTCAGACTCCAGTACTGGACAGAGTCTGCCTACAGTCATTGGTAAGACCCCCACATCAGAAACCTACTTGTCAATAACACCAGCAACTTACCTCACAACTGAAGCAGTGCTTTGTCATTGTATAAACTGTGTTAGTTTGCTACCACCATGGATCCTGTTGTTTTCTGTGGCTTTACCATGCGTTGTGAATAGCTGTTGTTGACAGTCTTGTTAATTCATTTTTCAAAATGAGTTTCATAGTGATGCTGGTGTTCCGTTGTTATAAGAAAGGAATGAAAGTTATAATCTCTCTCTGGGTGAATCAATCATGCAACATTTTGTATTCAGAAGTTCTTGTCATGGCGTGATGTGAAAGGAAGGCGAGACCCGCTCCTTCTCTCTTTTGAATTATGTATATACACATGGCCTTCTTTCTCTCCTTCTGCACTGCATCCTGGGGGTTCTGTTCTGTTCTGAGAGTGAATCATCATGAAGAGCAGCAGTAGCTCTCTAGCTAGCTGACGCAGGGCTAGGCAGTTCGGATAGGCATCAATAATTAAAACAGGCATAGCATAAACCACCTCTCTCTCTGCACTACTGAACCACACCACTGCAGAACCACGGCACGACTGAATGGAGTGTTACAGTCAAATTAATAACGTAGACTATGCATTGGTTCGACTGTTATGAATGCATACATTAAACTGTAGCAAACATATCTGGAGCAGGTAAAAGGTATATATCAAATTGGGACTAGTGAACTGCTCTGCACTTATCAAGAGTAGATATAATCCACTCTCTTCACTTTCTCCATAATTCCTAAACACATGAGTGCACCTCCGTAGTCGATTGTGGTTTCGTCTCCTTGTCTCAGATGCACCCCCCATGGCGTGCCCCGTTCGACTGCAACGAGACTCAGTGGTTTAGTACAGTAGCAGAAGCATTGACGTGAAATGAAGGGCTCTGTGAGGTTTGTGTTTAAGGAAGGCTAAGTGGGTCATAGAAAAATAAGTCACTTTCTTTTCATCCTGTCTTTCTTTCCCAGGCTCCATCCCAGAGGAGGTTGTAGAGGATATCAAGGGTATGTTCAGAAGAGACTGAAACCACTTTTGTATTGCCTTCATACAGACAAAACAGACAATGCTGGGACGGGATTCCTGTTTGGCAGTTAAATGAAATTGATTTTGCTACAAAGGGCAGCTAAAGTGAAAATATTTTCAAACACCCCATTCATGTATGTTGGTGTTGGTGCAAGTATATTCACGTAGACCCTCTAATGCTGTTTGTCTTGTTGTCCAGTCAGAACCTGTTTCATCAGTGACCTACAGAGAGGCCTGAAGATCCAGGAGGCCAAGTTTAACCTGGGCGGCACGGCTGAGGTCAGTGATCTTTGACCCCCAAAACTGGGCAGTCAGTCATGACTATGTTTGGATTGTGTCCGGTATTTCAAAGAGTAGTTATTGCTGTGTTCTTCCAATAAATGCCTTTCATTAAAGTTGGTGTGGTGAGTATTATAGTGAGTATATAATCCAGTGCATTCGAGACCCTCACATCCATGTTCTTCCCCTTGTAGCGTCCAACACCACCCCCTGATGTTGATTACCCATTGGATGGGGAGAAGATTCTGCATATTAAGGGACCAATCAGGTAGCTGTTTGTCCTCTGGTCCCCCCACCCCCCTGAATAGCTGTTATGCTTTACTAACACTAGCAATGTGGAAAACTATGGAAAATATCCTCAAATATGGAACATATCCTCAACTGAATACAAGTAATGATACAATTACAAGACACGGCAAATGTGTTGTCCATTTCATTCATGTCCAGTACACTTCCAAACCTATATATTTGGTTCTGTGTCTCCTCTTTAATATCTGGGTCACCTTCTATTATTGAATCTGGGTTGTCTCTGCAAGGTCATTCATCATGAGTGTCTGTCTGCTCTTCTCAGCAGCGGCTAATGAGACGCTGCAATTTCCCCTTGGGGTCCCAAAAATGTTTATTGAATTGAAATAAGGGTTGTCTTTTTTGCAAAGACTTTATTGCAGGGACTCTGAGTGATGTGATGGTTCTGTTTTGTAAGGAATCGTAATACAATTCAGATTTATTGCAGGGACTCTGTGATGGAGATGCTGTTTGAGCAGGACAACGAGGAGAAGAGTGTGGCCTCTCTGGTGCTTGACGCTCTGGTCAAGGTAACATTTGTATTGGTTTCTTTCTGCTCGAACAGCAAAGCGATGAGATGCTGCCAAAATATGTGGGTACTGAATTCGTAAGTTGCAACACTGTCTTCATCAGTAATTACTGCACAATGTTGCGTCGGTCACAACGCCCTTTCATCAGACATCAGCGTCTTCTAATTAAAATCAGCCATTCCATAATTCCTTCCTTCCTTATTTTCCATTTTGTGATGAGGAACGATTCCCCCTGAAACGTACGAGAGACTTACTTTAACCCTGTTACCATAGCAACACTTCCAGACTGGTTCACCGAGGTGAAATCGGCTTGGTTCCTTTGAGAGGAGCCTGATCAGACCAACGACAGACCATTAATCTCAATAGGCAGTGCGGCCTCCATTACTCTTGCTGCTGGCCCAGCACTCTGTAAGCACAGTACCATAAGCACTCGTTGGTCTCAGTGGACTAGTTTGACAGGCAGTCACAGGAAGCTAGTTAACAGTCCACTCCACTTCTCTGCAGTCTACAATGTCAATGAGGTTTCTCTCCTGAGAGACCAGCACTTCTGTCCTGCTCAGGAGTAACAGGGTGACAGGGAAGTCAGCAACCCGAACCTCGTTTATCATGCTCATGTCCAGGTGAGCCTATGTCAGCATTTATAAACTTGCGTGACCATTTTCCTCTCTAATTTCAGTACATGCGTACATTACGGTCATACTGCATGGATGCTGAACTACTTCTACCTGGCTAGTCAGAGTCTTCTTCCTCTCTAGGTTTCTTCCCACCCAGGCCCTAAATAGTTTTTCTTGCCACTGCTGCCTCTGCTTGGCACAGTTTGCTGTAAAGCACTTAGCAAGTACAACTGATTTAGTTGTGCGGAAATGAACAAAATTTGAATGATTTGATTCATTGATACATTTCTGATCATGTTTTTAAAAAAAAAATCTTATTAAACCTCCATTTCTGTCCCATACACATAGACAGATAACAAGCTTGGGAGTTTAAGTCCAGCTTGCTGTTAATTTTGTGAACAGGACATTTGAGAAAATATGACTGATTTGATACATTATTAACCACGTGTTTCCATCTGAATAACCCCCTTAGTGTCCCATCGACACTCGTAAGGCTCTGTCTGAGAACCTGGTGATCATCGGGGGCACGGCCATGCTGCCTGGCTTCCTGCACCGGCTCCTGGCTGAGATACGCCTCCTGGTGGAGAAACCCAAGTACCGCGACGCCCTGGCCACCAAGAGCTTCAGGCTGCACAGTCCTCCAGCCAAACCCAACTGCACCGCATGGCTCGGAGGTGAGACCCGGATTAGTCTGATAACCAGCCTTGTCCATAGACACTGTAGAGCTGTATGGATCCGATGGGTGTAGGAATACAATAGTAGCTAAGCTGCGAGGTGATTGATACTACAGCTAGTGGCCATGGGTTAGAGATCAACCTGCCCCCCTCCAGACTGATTAGGTCTAAACCAGCTGTGAATAACCCTGTGTCTCCTGCTTTCCTCTCCCTGTGTAGGAGCAATCTTTGGAGCACTGCAGGACATCCTGGGTAGCCGCTCCGTGTCCCGTGACTACTATAACCAGACAGGCCGTATCCCTGACTGGTGCTGTCTCAGCTCCCCACCCCCAGAATCAGTATATGATGCAGGGAAGACCCCACCACCGCTCATGAAGAGAGCCTTCTCCACTGAGAAATAAACCACCAGATCAGACAGTGTCTACTTCTAGTCTGCATCTGCTATCCATGTCATCCTATACCCTAAATAGTGCACTACTTTGGGCCCTGGTCCTGGGGAAAATGGTGCCATTTCGGACGTAGTCCACACTAGACACAACAAACTCATCCCAGACATAGAAAGTTAGACCTACCAGATATTATAGGTACGTCTCAATAGTCTATCGTGGCTTCCTCTCATGCTCCCGAGTGGTGCAGTGGTCTAAGACACTGCATCTCAGTGCTAGAGGAGTCACTACAGACCCTGCATCGATTCCAGGTTTTATCACAACCGACCATAATTCAGAGTCCCATAGGGCCAGGGTAGGCCGTCATTGTAAATAAGAATTTGTTCTTAACTGACTTGCCTAGTTAAATAAAGGTTGAAATAAAAACATGCCCTTCCCCTCATTTGTACTGAACAGAATTGGTGGTGGTGAGAGCAGTATGGAAAAATCCTGCGACAAAGGAGACAAGGCCATGAAGTCATGGTAGACTATGGAGATGCACCCAGCATCTCAACCCCCAGACGGCTGTGGATTGTAGTTTTAGTTCTGTCAGTCTTTATGTGCCTGTTCTTGTTCTGTAAGACTCCTCCTGACCTATGCCACACTGCCATCCAGACTCTGCTCACTCTTATCGCTAAACTACAGCTCACTGATACGGTAGTCAGCATTTTATATGAGAGATCTGTGCTGTGGCCATGGATTCCGGGGTCAGGTAGATCAGTTCCTGGCCCAGATCCTTGTAAACAAGGCGGTCTTGATTTGTGGCCGTGTGTTGACCTCCCCTTGAGGCAGAAGTATTGGTTTGACTCTGACGAACGGATGCGTTTCATGTTAAAACATGCTGTTGAGCTGTATTTGAAAACTGTCAGTAACAAAATGTACTGTAGGTGAACCAGATAAATTGCACTTCAGTATTCAAATGTTGCTTTGTCAAGTTGCTCTTTATGTAGTCATTGTGAATGCTACCCCAGGCATTGTTTTTCAGCAAATATGAAGTGTTTTATTAGCCTTGTATTTATTGTTTCTTCTTTGCCATGTAAAACATTGCAATATCAGTTTCAATCTCCCAAGAGCTCATATCTGTAATGCATCAACTCAAATAGCGTTAAATAAACATTCCTGAAACATTCCCACTGTTGCTCCTATCCTTTTCCTTAGTGTTGTCTTTCCTGTCTTGTCTGTTTATGTCGCTCTGCCCCCTCAGTCTTTCATGAGACTTCTTTCTCACTCTCCAGAGCCTTCAAGTGATGTTTCACACTGATATTCCCACAGCTTGCTTCACTGTTAAAACGCATACTGGAGAACATGAATAATGTTCACTCTTTAAGGATGTGAGGAGACAGCACTCAGGGGGTATTGTTTGAAGCTAGATTAGGGGTATTTCCTAGCCTCTTCCAAAGTAATGAACACCAGGCCAAAGTAATCATCATGAAGTGCTGGGTACTGCTAATACTGTGTGACAGTAGTGAGTCTGGCAAGCAAACACCAAGTGGCTTTGACTCTTTCTGTCAAAGACCGACAGACATTTTAAGGTCTTCATCGTTTTGGGTTGATTTGTTGCGCTATTAAACAATGGGACCATGATGCACCAGGTCACTGACACCATTGTGCGGGTGTCTATTCATGATTTCATGAGTTAATTTTTTTGAACCTAGCACCTGCAAGTCATTGGATGTGCTTACACTATGTTTGAAACATGAATGATCTATTTCTGGCATGAAACAGACGGCACCGTCATAGTGTATGATTATGTGCAATACATGCAATGTGACTGTTTTTGATTCAAGGTTCTCTATCCTCCTGCATTCATATCAGCTTACACAGACACACACACACACTCCTGAGTTCCACAATGACATGCAATCATATTGCTGAGATCCCTTTGGTGTCCATGTGCCTGTGTAAATCAACTCTGAATGTACCTGTCTGATCAGGTTTGGTCATTCTAGTTGATTATAGATCCCATATGGGCATTGGGATCCATATACTGTCTGGGGAAAATGACTTCAAACACCAAAATGTCCAGGTTTTGGGTACAACATGCATTGCCCACAAGGAGGCGCCATAGTGAAACCGAAGAGTGTGTGTGTGTGTGTGTGTGTGTGTGTGTGTGTGTGTGTATGTGTGTGTCTGTCAGGTTGTGGTTGTTTGCCCTCTCAGAGGTCACATAAACCATAAACTGTTTAGGTGGTTGCCACTGTGTGTCTGTCTGGGAACTGATGTGGCGTCATTACTCAAAAGATATATGCACATGCACACACCAATAGTGCGCACACACGCACACAACATGTCTCTCTCTCTTTCGTCAGCCCGGAGCTATCTGGGTGGGGGTCTCCCCTGTGGCCCTATAGGGCCACCTATACTATATGGTAGTGACAGTGAACCCAACAGGACTTCCCTGACCCAGATCCCTCAAGGGTCACACTCCTGTTCGCCTGTTCTCCCGAGCTTCCGCTCCATGTTAGGAGAAATCTGACTAAGCACTTCTTGGCAAACTCTATTCTCAAGTTCAAGTTTGTTTATTCGTTATATAAACATGATAGACACTGAGTATACCAAACATTAGGAACACCTTCCTAATAGTGATGTCCTTCGGGTGGTGGACCATTCTTGATACACACAGGAAACTGTTGAGCTTGAAAACCCCAGCAGCCATGCAGTTCTTGACACAAACCGGGCAGCCTGGCACCTACTACCATACCCCATTCAAAGGTACTTAAATATTTCGTCTTGCCCACTCACCCTCTAAATATGCCCCAGGAAAAAGATTGTGCACAATTCCCCAGCACATATCCGTCTTAATTTGTTGAGTGCCTTCCTACCTCTCTCTCTCTCTCTCTCTCTCTCTCTCTCTCTCTGTAATGCCTCTGTCCACATCTGGGTATATGGAGATGGGTATCCCAAGGAGACACTCATATAGAACAGTCCCACCTGTGTTGCAAAACTTTCCCAAAATTCCCTGCTTTTCCAGAAATCCTGGTTCCAGGTTTCCTGCTTATTCCCTCCTGATTCCAGGCATCCTCCAACTGGGATTTTGGGAAAACCAGGGAGTTCATTGGATGTTCCCAGAATTTTGCAACGCTAGTCCCACCTGCTGTTGCTCTATCCTGGGAAAACTCCACCAAGCCTGGTCTTCATTTCCCAGTTTCCCTCCTCTGAGACTGGGGAATCACAAGTCACTGAGGCTGGGCTGGGCTGGGAGTGGGACTTGGGCGTCAACTCAGTTCCCAGGGACAGAAAGTCACAGCTGTTAACTTTGACCCTGCTATAGGGCACTCCCTGAGTAAAAAGCTGACCGACTGACTGCTATACTGTTCTTTCATTCACATTGTGGATTTCTCCCAATTCAATGAATTATAGTGCTGTGGTGAAAGAGTCAAACCATTGTATACAGTATACATCACTCAGAAGGATAACAGTGTCTACCACTCTTGTATACACACCAAACACCCCAGAGTATGTGATAAGTGAGATGTGTAAGATGGGGGGGGGGGGGGATCATCTATCCTGGTTATCTCTCCTCATTCAAAACAAAACTACCTACGTATTTATCTGGTTGTCTATCACTCTGGTTTTAACAACAGAAATGTGTGATGATTCCACAGCTCCACTACAAGTTACTGCCCACTGGGCAAGAACTGGTTGAATCAATGTTGTTTCCACCTCATTTCAACCAAAAATGTCAATGTGATGACATTGAATCAATGTGGAAAACTGATCAACGTAAGGGAATTTCTTCTTTTTTTTCACCCAACTTTTAACCAAAATCCAATGTGATGGTGAATTTGTTTGTTGATTTCACATTGAACTCACATTAGTTGACAACTCAACCGAATGTAAGTAAAAACAATAGACGTTGAACTGACGTCTGTGCCCAGTAGTTATATTCCTCATCATCGGGTGTGAGAGCTGTTCTTTGAACTAATAACAGAGCTGTACCATTATCATGGATGGAGATGGAAGGTCATCTTTTCCTCTAGGTGTGAGTAGCATGGCCTATGAGTTGTACATGCACAGTGAATTGTGTATGTACACTGGCCCCTCAGAGTGCGGCCCCTGTCTGGTCTTACACCAGACATGATGAGGTTATCATTGCACCACTCCAAATATGAGCAGAATGTCTGAAAGGGATCCTCCTCCTTCATTCCTGCAGTCGTGTAAACGCACCATCACCATCACACGTCTAGACAGATAAGGTGTGTTTGTGTCTACTGGCAGAGGAGGGTTCTAATCTACTCACCCTTACCCACTGTAAAGACTCGCCGCTGTGATGGGTCAGAAGCACCAACTCACTCTAACTCACTCTAACTTGGGTGGTAAAAATGAGCTCTGAGAATACTGCATAGATTGGAAGTCGATGACGTGCTTTCCTTCCTTATGAAGTGTTTTGAGCAATTGAAAAAGCAAAATATCTGGTTCATTATCGTGATTCATTCATTATCTTGGAAAATAAATGGATGATGAGAATTTGTAGAGGCTGAAGGTAAACAATCAGACTTCAGTGCGAGGGAGGACTGGCATGTTGTCATATCTCTCCTGCACATGTCTCAATAATGAACTATCATGTTCATTCCTTCATCAAAAATCACTAAGTATCATACCCTATCACTTATAATTACACATCTGCTGTATTAATTAATCTTCACGCAAAGGGATTCAGAGTAAATGAGTAATTTCCAAGAGTGTGCAAAGCTGTCATCAAGGCAAAGGGTGGAATTTTTTGAAGAATCTGAAATACAAAATACATTTTGATTTGTTTAACACTTTTTTGGTTACTACATGATTCTATATGTGTCATTTCATAGTTTTGATGTCTTCACTATTATTTTACAATGTAGAAAATAGTTTTTTTTAATATAAAATAAAAACCTGTAATGAGTAGATGTGTCCAAACTTTTGACTGGTACTGTAAATGGGGAGAAAGTGTTCGTGAGAGAGAGGAGAGAGAGAGAGAGAGAGAGAGAGAGAGAGAGAGAGAGAGAGGGGGGGGGGGGCGGAGGAGGAGGAGGAGGGGGGTCTGGGGCAAGACATAACATTATGGGACACTGGAACGCTTTGATAAGCACTTTAGTGAAAGTAACCTAATTGAATTTCACGAATCACCTTTAGATTAGGCTATGTCCAAGCGCTGCAATATAGTATTTTACAAAAAGTCAGTCCTACTCTGACTGCTCTTCACGGGCAGCGATAGTCATCCAAGGGTCGCTCAATCTGTTCTCAATCGCGTCATTTCTACAGTGGTCGATAATACGCGCATCTCTTTACCTTGACTCAGGACTGTCAATGCCGACAGCCACTCAGATTCAGTGAATTTATTTTGTAAAAATTTGACTGCAAAAAATGAACACTTTTTCCTTCAAGATGCACATTCTCGTCGGCGTCTCGCAGATTTTGGCAACTCTTATGTTCCACTTGGCACCTACTCAGGTAAAGTAGTATGACTGTTTTATAGCCTGTCATTATCAAGGGACAACAGCGAACATGTGTTGTGTAAATGGTCAATACATTTTGTAATGTTGTGATGATATCATTCGGCTTTAGTTCTTGATAAACAATGGTTCAGCCTCCTTGAAAACCTCTGTACTCAGAAACAAATGATGATAGGCTATAAATCTTCCTATTAGTTTTAATATAGCAAGTAACACTTTATTAATTTTGTCCTTTATTGTATGCAATGTTCCAAACTGGACTCTCTGTGAAAGGTGAGTTCGTAACTGCTTCACATGTCTGTGTCTCCAATTTCTTCTCTGGCCCCAAAATGTGACTCCCATTTACGATTTTACGTGAAAAAGTAATGAGAGTCACATTTAGAGCAATTTTTTTCTAATACTGTAACTCACTTTTTGTCATCACGCCTCACTTTTACAGTGAGTTCAACATTAGGGAGATAATAAAATATAGTTAATCCTCTTCTAGCGGATATTGACCCCCTAATACTGAAGTGGCATCAAGATAAATAATGGATAACTATCAGGGTATTACAGTAGTTAGTCTACAAACGCATTAGCAACACATTCAACAGACACTGAGTGGCGACCGTCTGCAATTGGGCTGTTGAGGTTTTCTGGGAAATGTAGTTTATACCGACGTAATAGTTTATACAGGGATGCTTTGTGCTGTTTATCTTGACAGCGTGTTGCTAATTAGTCATGCGAGCAGATATTTACGGCAGCATAAGTCACAGAAACAGATATCCGTCTGCAGCTGCTGGCTAGACCACCTGGGACGGAGCAGAAAAGTCACAAAAAGATGGACGATATTTACTTTTCTAAACGCTGCAGTCTGAAAGTGAGAACAGCTAGGAACGTACACACATATTTGGTGCAATATCTTTGTGGCACCAAACGTACAGTCGCTATGGGCAGGGCGCACCAAATAATGCAGTAATGATGAGTTAATGTTGCAGCTGGGAATGTAAGACCGAATGAGTGTGTTGGGGATCGATAGTGAAAGCAAATCATGATATTGTCACTGGAGAGATAGAGACCCGTCGATCACACGGTGGAATGGGAGGGCGTCCTAAATAAGAGGGTAAAGATGTATAAAATGTGTTCTTTATTACATGTAAAGTGTAACTCTCATACACAATGGAAGCACTGTGGTGTTGCAGGCAGGGAGAGATGGAGGAACATGGGTTGGTTCTTAGGGACGTAACGGTAATAGTCTCATTACGCAGACGCTTCCTTTTCCTGTAGCAACGCCTGACCAGTATTGAGACTTGGGATGTAGCTCAACAATCAAAAGT
This sequence comes from Salmo salar, assembly GCF_965601325.2. Taxonomy (NCBI): domain Eukaryota; kingdom Metazoa; phylum Chordata; class Actinopteri; order Salmoniformes; family Salmonidae; genus Salmo; species Salmo salar. Next base: position 57,828,836 of record NC_138305.1, read on the forward strand.
GGCATCCTCTCCTCCTCTCCTTGTGGAACAGCAGGACTGGTGACACTTTCAGCTGACCAGTGTTTTCAGATCAGTACAGATAAACGAGAGGAGATGTGGACCCCACATTAATGCGATGCACTCGGCAGGGTGTGCAGTGTCATTGTCTGCGAAGTGTACTATGGTCCAAAATAGGGGAGAGTTGTCAAACTTTTAGTTTTTGTTTGGGGAGGGTTGTGTGTTTTTTTTATTGGGCACGGGAGGGTAGTGCGTTTTTCCCCTGGTTTACATTCTCTCTTTTGCAGGTTTTACTTTATCATTTCTTCCATCCTAGCCTAATTTCCTCATCTGCTTACATGCACCTCCCCTATATCATGGTGTTTTGGTACTTACCTTATGCCCACCGCTTTTCCGCCTCGAACTTTTACTATACCACAGGTCAATATAGTCTACCAGTCTAACTGTTTACCCTGGCCTCTATCCACCATTCATAGGGATTATAGTGGGAGGTGGAGGACAGGTGCGTCATTGCGCATGAAAGAACAGTGAAGACATGAGACATGCAGCTCAAAAAGGTACCCCATTGATATTGTTTAGGGACAATACAATTATCCTAGCAGCCTACAACCCCACAATGCAATGAATACTTGCATTATTGTTTTCAAGTGAGTACAAAATTCTACTCTAGGCTGCAGTGAAAATGTCATTTGAAACAAAAGCGCAATATCCCTGTGATTTAAATGTTTCATTCCATTTGGATCAGTGGGTGGGTCTACTCTCAACAGTTTATACGATCTAGAAAGGCACAATAGCTGGCCAGCCTGGCTGTGTTTTTTACTTCTGATACTGACATACGCTGTCTGTTGCAGATCATCATTCTCCCAAGTCGTCCTATAATAACGTGGCCACATATGGTTCTGACAGGCCCAGTTATTCAGGAAAGCTTAAAGCGCCCCTCTGCCTCCTCTCCAATCCGAGCAGCTATACCTCAAAAACATAATTCCAGCATCCTCAAAATGGCTTGACATCCAGTTTTAAAGCGAGTAAAGTCGTAGCATATAAAATGATCATGACAGCTGTGATGGAAACAGGAAGCTTCGGTACAGTTTTATGAATGCCAACAGATAATTTGATCGCTAGAGATGGTGGGATCTTTTTGCGTCGATAAAAGTTTTTATGCGAGAAATGGCGGTGGAGAACGCCTTTATGCGAACATATCGATATCACAACCATCATATTGAATTCAACTTGGAGTCACGCGTGATGACATGGTGAGTGTTCCTCCCACTTTGTAACCATGCATTTTATTAGGCTACAGATGAAGTAAATTATGATGAACTTCACAGGGTGGTGAAAGTGCACGGTGATGAGCTTCATGCTCCTTTCAATAAATATCGAGGGTCTTATTCTGGTGACATGATGATCAATGCTTGGATGCTATTTGACAAATAAAAATAATATCACACCTTTGACCATAATAATCTCATCATGTAGTAAACTATACCTGCACTGTATCTGCAAGCTGTTGGCTAGAGCACACGAGCCAATACCAGAGTGGGCACATTTGCTATACCTATGCAACATTTTTAGCGACAAAACCATCAGTAGGCCTTGAGTTAAAAATTAGATGGAAACCCATTTAACTTGTATTTTTTATTTGGTGCATGGAAATTTAACCTTAAAAGTCTTTTTTTTGTACACTACGTATTTACGCACAGACTTTTATCCGCAACAAGTCAATTTGATGGAAACACAACTCTGATGGGAAAGTGTGCATAATGTTTTTATGCAGATTTTAGAATATTTGCATGAAACTCTGTCGCCAATTGGATGGAAACCTAGCTATAGACACCCTAAAGCAGGGGTGTCAAACCTCCTTTTCCTGTGGGTCACATTTGGTCGAGGTCGGGAGGGCTGCACTGAAAATTGGTTATATTTCCTTGCAGTCAAAATGTGCAAAAAATTGTAATCTATCTAGTGTTTTTTCAATTTTAGATTCTCCCTGACTGTCTAGTGATTATTAGCGAGCTGGACAGTCAAGAATATCATTTCTACACAGTTTCGATTTGCTTTTAGTCCTTTTAAAGTATATTGAGTTCATCCCCCCCTCCCCAAAAAATTGTTTTTGTTTCAATTGTATTTTATTTTATAGCCTATTTTTAAAAAAATACTCAAATCACCCACCGGCTGGATTAGACCCCCCCCCCCCCCCCACGTGCCGTATGTTTGACACCCCTGCTCTAAAGACTCTGGCAAGCGCACTAGTCCAGTGTCACTTTGATTATACCTGCACATCATTGTTCACCAGCAGACCCAAACATCTAAAGAATAAGCTACAGACCAGCCAAAACAAGCTTGTAAGAATTGTAATACTCATCTGAATGTCGAGCATTTTTTGTCTGTGTCTCTGTAAAGTGTCTGTGTCTCTGTAATGTGTCTGTATCTCTGTAAAGTGTCTGTGTCTCTGTAATGTGTCTGTATCTACGTAATGTGTCTGTGTCTCTGTAATGTGTCTGTATCTACGTAATGTGTCTGTGTCTCTGTAATGTGTCTGTATCTACGTAATGTGTCTGTATCTCTGTAATGTGTCTGTGTCTCTGTAATGTGTCTGTATCTATGTAATGTGTCTGTATCTACGTAATGTGTCTGTATCTCCTGTAAAGTGTCTGTGTCTCTGTAATGTGTCTGTATCTACGTAATGTGTCTGTGTCTCTGTAATGTGTCTGTATCTACGTAATGTGTCTGTGTCTCTGTAATGTGTCTGTGTCTCTGTAATGTGTCTGTATCTACGTAATGTGTCTGTATCTACATAATGTGTCTGTATCTATGTAATGTGTCTGTGTCTCTGTAAAGTGTCTGTATCTACGTAATGTGTCTGTATCTACGTAATGTGTCTGTGTCTCTGTAAAGTGTCTGTATCTACGTAATGTGTCTGTGTCTCTGTAATGTGTCTGTATCTCTGTAATGTGTCTGTATCTACATAATGTGTCTGTGTCTCTGTAATGTGTCTGTATCTACATAATGTGTCTGTGTCTCTGTAATGTGTCTGTATCTACATAATGTGTCTGTGTCTCTGTAATGTGTCTGTATCTACGTAATGTGTATGTATCTCTGTAATGTGTCTGTATCTACATAATGTGTCTGTGTCTCTGTAATGTGTCTGTATCTCTGTAATGTGTCTGTATCTACGTAATGTGTCTGTATCTATGTAATGTGTCTGTATCTACGTAATGTGTCTGTGTCTCTGTAATGTGTCTGTATCTCTGTAATGTGTCTGTGTCTCTGTAATGTGTCTGTATCTACGTAATGTGTCTGTATCTCTGTAATGTGTCTGTATCTACGTAATGTGTCTGTATCTACGTAATGTGTCTGTATCTACGTAATGTGTCTGTGTCTCTGTAATGTGTCTGTATCTACGTAATGTGTCTGTGTCTCTGTAATGTGTCTGTATCTACATAATGTGTCTGTATCTACGTAATGTGTCTGTATCTACGTAATGTGTCTGTGTCTCTGTAATGTGTCTGTATCTGCGTAATGTGTCTGTGTCTCTGTAATGTGTCTGTATCTACATAATGTGTCTGTATCTATGGAATGTGTCTGTGTCTCTGTAATGTGTCTGTATCTACGTAATGTGTCTGTATCTCTGTAATGTGTCTGTATCTACATAATGTGTCTGTGTCTCTGTAATGTGTCTGTATCTACGTAATGTGTCTGTATCTACGTAATGTGTCTGTGTCTCTGTAAAGTGTCTGTATCTACGTAATGTGTCTGTGTCTATGTAATGTGTCTGTATCTACGTAATGTGTCTGTGTCTCTGTAAAGTGTCTGTATCTACGTAATGTGTCTGTGTCTCTGTAAAGTGTCTGTATCTACGTAATGTGTCTGTATCTACGTAATGTGTCTGTGTCTCTGTAAAGTGTCTGTATCTATGTAATGTGTCTGTGTCTCTGTAATGTGTCTGTATCTCTGTAATGTGTCTGTATCTACGTAATGTGTCTGTATCTATGTAATGTGTCTGTATCTATGTAATGTGTCTGTATCTATGTAATGTGTCTGTATCTACGTAATGTGTCTGTATCTACGTAATGTGTCTGTATCTCTGTAAAGTGTCTGTATCTACGTAATGTGTCTGTATCTACGTAATGTGTCTGTATCTACGTAATGTGTCTGTATCTATGTAATGTGTCTGTATCTCTGTAATGTGTCTGTATCTCTGTAATGTGTCTGTATCTACGTAATTGTATATGTATTTATGTAAAAAATAGGGACACCAATGGAAATAAGTCTCTGACCTTATTGAGCAATCTTGATGATTTTCCTAAATCGTTGTACTGTGTGTATATATACTGAACACAAATATAAATGAATCAATCAATCAAATTTACATCAGCTGATGTTACAAAGTGCTGTACAGAAACCCAGCCTAAAACCCCAAACAGCAAGCAATGCAGGTGTATAAGCACGGTGGCTAGGAAAAACTCCCTAGAAAGGCAGGAACCTAGGTAGAAACCTAGATAGGAACCAGGCTCTGAGGGGTGGCCAATCCTCTTCTGGCTGTGCCGGGTGGAGATTATAACAGAACATGGCCAAGATGTTCACATGTTCATAGATGACCAGCAGGGTCAAATAATAATAATCACAGTGATTGTCGGGGGTGCAACAGGTCAGCACCTCAGGAGTAAATGTCATAGCCGATCATTGAGAGTTTCTCTACCGGTCTGGGACAGGTAGCATGTCCGGTGAACCGGTCAGGTTTCCATAGCCGCAGGCAGAACAGTTGAAACTGGAGCAGCAGCATGGCCAGGTGGATTGGGGACAGCAAGGAGTCATCAGGCCAGGTAGTCCTGAGGCATGGTCCTAGGGCTCAGGTCCTCTGAGAGAGAGAGAAAGAAAGAAAGAGAGAAAAAGAGAGAGCGAATTAGAGAGAGCATACTTAAATTCACACAGGACACCGGATAAGACAGGAAAACACAGACACAGACAGATATAACAGACTGACCCTATCCCCCCGACACATAAACTACTGCAGCATAAATACTGGAGGCTGAGACAGGAGGGGTCGGGAGACACTGGTAATGCAACATGCAACAATTTCAAAGATTTTACAGTTCATAGAAGGAAATCAGTCAATTTAAATAAATTAATTAGGCCCTAATCTATGGATTTCACATGACTAGGCAGTGGTGCAGCCATGGGTGGGCAAAGGCCCACTCATTTGGGAGCCAGGTCCAGCCAATCAGAATGAGTTTTTCCCCACAAAAGGGATTTATTACAGACAGAAATACTCCTCAGCATCCCCCCTCCCCCTCCACAGATGATCCTGCAGGTGAAGAAGCTGGATGTGGAGGTCCTGGGCTGGCGTGGTTACACGTACTCTGCGGTTGTGCAGCCGGTTGGATGTACTGCCAAATTCTATAAAAACCTTGTTGGAGGCTGCTTATGGTAGAGAAATGAACATTACATTATCTGGAAACAGCTCTGTTGGAAATTCCTGCAGTCAGCATGCCAATTGCACACTTTCTCAAAACTTGAGACATCTGTGGCATTATGTTGTGTGACAAAACTGCACATTTTAGAGTGTCCTTTTACTGTCCCCAGCATAAGGTGCACCTGTGTAATGATCATGCTGTTTAATCAGCTTCTTGATGTGCCACACCTTTCAGGTGGAGGGATTATCTTGGCAAAGGAGAAATGCTCACTAACAGGGATGTAAACACATTTGTGCAAAACATTTGAGAGGAATAATATTTTTGTGCGTATGGAATATTTCTGGGATCTTTTTATTTCAGCTCTTGAAAAATGGGACCAACACTTTACATGTTGCGTTTATATTTTTGTTCAGTATCTGTATGACACATAAAATCAATAATTCAATCAATCCAAACTGTGCAGCAGCCATTTGATGAATGGGAAGAGACATCTGTTACTAAACCATGTAGGGAGGGATGTATTTTCTGTTTGTCGAGATTGACATAGTCTATTTATTATGGTGTTGAAAACGCAAAACATGATATTGAAGAGCCCAAAGTCAGTATGCTCTGTTTATTGGTTGTGTGGTGCATTGTTATCAAAAACCATTTGGTGGAAAATGTGTAGCATATATTTTATATAATTGTAAATATGGCATCGAAATGTTGAAAATCTGATTTCCCCCTAACTAATCATTGTCTGCATCTGGCTCTGATCGTATTGTCACGAAACAGGCAGGGAGAGTGAGCTCGTCCGTGGTGGTTGGCAAACCCTTAAACTTCTGGCCCGTAGCCCTACGTGGCATCTACTGTGCCACAAAAGCATGCTGAAGTGGCAAAGTCGAAATCCACGTTTATAAACACAGGGTCACTACAGTTATGGTTATTTGTGGTCGTAAATTTTTTTTGAGTTCATTCTAGGGTGCGCAATTCATTTTGAATTTAGATACGAACGGAGAAAGCTGAGAGCAGTGCTCCCTTTCTGTCAGACTTAGCGACCGTTCTCTCTGCATGGTGTTTTGGGAAACGCATGTTACATCACTCGTAAACCAGGCCCGGGACTTTCCACTCTTCTACCTAAATCACTACAAAACCTGACCGCCGCCTCCATCTCACTTCAGGGGGTTGTGTGTGATAAAATAACCAGCTGAAACCCGTAGAGAGAAACTAACTCTTTGTGTCAACAGGATACATGTAATGGAGGCCAGTTAAAAAGGAGCTAATGTTGAGATTTATTAGAGCCACTGAAACCAGCCCAGATGGGGCCACTGGATCCAGAGATACAAACTGACATTTATAAAATACAAATTATGAGAGAGAGAGAGAGAGAGAGAGATGAGAAAAGAGAGAGAGAAAGGACAGGAAGAAATAGAGTGAGGAGGAGGAGAGAGAGGGAAAGAGAGACCCCGTGAGGTCAAGGATGGCTAGCAGAATACTGTGAGAACTCAAACTGTGTCTCTCCCATTGTCTCTGTGAGCTGCCTGTTCACTGTCTGGACTTGTATTTGTGTTTGTTTGTGTTCATAGTTCCTGACCGGAGACATGTCTCTCACTGTGTCCAAACAAAGACTTACAGCAGAGACATCCTGGGAAGCCTATTTGTACTTGTGCGTTAGTGGTCAGTGGGAAGAGACTAATGGTCATGTATCGTTGGCTATGGTTGGTTATGCGGCGTCACTATGGCGACAGAGATGGATGGCTGCAGTTTTGCCACATCACTGCTTCTTGTTGCTGCTGAGTGACAACACTCAGGTTTTCAGCAGCACTGTAACACCGAGGAAAATGTGTCTCCTTATAGACAGACATTCTCATTGCATGGCCTAAGGTTTGTTGAAACCATGGCGTCCTTCCATCAACCCGGCTGACGCAACCAACGTGAGCTTGTGTCAGCAAGACTATCCTTTCCATGGCTTCAAGTTCACAAAACAGCTTGAGTATTAACACAATGTAACAGTTTATTAAAACAGCAGGGGTATCATTCTGCATTGGAACTTTGGGTTTATCCAAACCATGGCTTCACCGGAACTGTCAACTCTCATCGGAACTCAAAAAGCCCCAGAGTGGGTGGAATCAGTAAGTGAAAATAAGGAGAGAAAAACTTTGGTCCTGAGGAGAAAGATCGCTCTCTCTCTATTACTGGAGATGATCCTGCTATCCTACAGTATCCCACTGCACTGCTTTAGTCTGGATATAAGTCTATGGTCTGGACTCTGAGGCCCTGTAAGATTATTATGTCTTCCCCCTCTGCCTTGGTTGAGCTGAAAATAGGCTATAACAGAACATCTCGCTTGCTCACAGCTGTAGCATTCTCTCTCTACCACAAGAGTACACTCATCAGCTGCCCAATAAATATGTTCAGAGTCCAAGTTGTCTGTGACTGACTTGAGTGGGCGTCAACTGTCGCTATGTACTGGCTATGTTGTTCACAGTGACGTCTCACCTGTGATCATTTCCTTCTATCTGAAATATAACGTAGCATTTTGTCCCCCTTCTTTTTATTCCAGACTTCTCACTCCCCAGTGGAACCACACTCTAGAGGTAAGTGCCTCTCTTGTTCCTTAAATGAAGTAACTGTATTATTATTTTATAACATTGTTCGGTTACTGAGACGTTGAATACATTGGTCAGCTGTCAATCAACCTGGGTCTGAGTGATAGTTCATTGGTCAACTCTTGTTGCAGTGATGCTGTTCCAGCGGGGTTTTGGGGCGGAGTTTGTGTCGTTCGATGGAGCGATTGGTGGAGGTGGAGCAGGAGTACCCTGGAGGGGTGGAATACATGTTTTAGCCCTGCCTGCGTGCCCCTGTGGCGATGCGCTGGTTGCTGTGGAGACGAGAACCTGGAGTGCCACCCCACCCTCACACGTAACGTCACCATGCAGGTGGGGGTCACTTTGTGTCAGGAGGCCACAGATTGCCTTGGGCTACCCTCTTCCAACCTTAAAGAGATAAATATGTTCCGGTAAAACACCCAATGCCGGTCCACACCTTTGCGTGCATGCACAGAAAGAGCTATACATATCTTCTTCACCCACCTCAATGCATGTGTTTGTGTTTTCCTCTGTGTGTTTGTATGTGTAACAGTTGATGAGGATAACTCCGACTGAGAGGACAGGGCAGGGCAGTACGTGGAGCTGACGTTTGTGGAGCATCAGACCTGTGAGTGCAGGTAATAAAGCCTAATATCATCTGCCATGTAATGCTATCTAAGTCATTCAAAATATGAACAGCCCTTTCACCCAGGCACATTCTCTTAAAAACGGGGTTGTATTCACTGGGAACGAGACGGAAGCAATCAGGCCGAAACGGGAAGGGACTACCCTGACCGTATCGAATAAGAAATGCTTGGTTTCATTTTCCGTTGCCAAACGTTTTGCTATGGTGCGCGCTAATGAATATGAATGAACCTTGATGAGACTCATAACACCGGTCCTCTTGTTTTTAGGCACCGGAAGATGCATTTGAATGAGAGGTGAGGAAATAAATGATTACTTCTATGGTTACAGATCTGTATATTGGGTAGCACTTTATTTTACAGTACAGTAATAGTGAAATGGTAATCGCATAGTAACTACCTAAAAATTACGTGTTTGTTCCTGTGGATTTGTTAACTCAAGTACCACTCATTTCCCTCCTTTTCAGCAGTCCCAGAGTCAGGATCCATCCCAGGAGGAGGAAGCACAGGAAAAGATCCAAAGACTGTGGCAAGTAAGTGTCACTAGACTGCCCTCAGCTGGTGATGGGAAGTCTTACACACACACAGAGAAATACACACCAGAGAGAGACAGCGAGAAAGAAGAGAGAGAGAGAAACTTAATTGCCTACGCATAATACTGATAACTCACGCCGCGGTGGTGGGTTCGAGGGTGGGAGCTGAACTACGCAGCGACCCAGACCTCCCACTGTCGAAGACAACACACACTCCCATTCATATATGTATATATTTTTTGTAATGTACGTAATCTGTAATGTACGTCTTGTATTGTAAATGTTTTGTATGCATTGGCCATACATACTGCTTGAATTTCATGCCAATAAAGCAACCTTGAATTGAGAGAGTGAGACAGAGAAAGAGAGAAGGAAGAGAGAGAGAGAGAGAGAAAGAAAAGAGGAATAGAGAAGAGGAATAGAGAAGTGCTTTTAACAGTGTGAGCATAGCATCAGATGATGGAGCATTTACTCTGCCTGTTTCTTTGCAGGTGTCAGAACCCACACAGCTAGGTGGATACTTGGATCCCCGTCCTTCCAGTCCGCTGTCCAATCACCACTCAGCTGTGGAATGAAGACAGCATAGGGGGAAACCAGACACCTACTTGTTTACCCCCCAGATACAAAAATTCCTCAACTCATTGTCCATGAAAATACACTAACCCCAAACTGCAATTTATACCAGAGTAATAACAACTTTAGTTTTCTGATACTGGATACCCAATATCAGCCTTGAGAATACTTTTACGCGTTTACATGGATGATATTCCACTGTAATAGCAGATACAGTAGCTCCACCTCATGGACATAGAGGAGCTGGACAGAGGGATGGCAGGACAGGAGATAAGCAATTGCCAAGGGACAAGGGATTAAGCCACACTTTACAGGCAGTGTTCTTGAAAAGCAGTAGGCCAATAAATGGATTTAGCTTCAATCTGGTATGGAACAACAACGAAGAAGGCTAAAACAGATGCAGAATGGGTGTGGACTGAACTAGGGAGAGAACGGACACCTACACAGTATACCTCTCCCTATGATGATCATATTACAGTACAGAATGGTCTGAACTGAAGAGTGCATGATCAAAGGGAGGGATGAACATACTGTAGGTTATATCAAGACCTATAATGTTTATATCTCTAACTTCCATCAGACAGAAAAGAATAACAAATCCATATGGATTCCACTGTATTATATATGAAAATGAAATATATTAAAATGTAAATACGTTTATAGCGATCACTGTATCAGAAATGGCATCTGGGAATTACATTTTGAGTTGTTTATGTTAGAATTACATATTTGTCTTGGGAATGTGCTGTGTTCATTTACTGAGTGTCATGATGTGTCTGACTTGACTCTCTTGGAAAGGAGAATATATTTAGATTTTCCTCATGTGGGTTGTTTCGATTGTGTGTGTGTGTGTGTGTGTCCTGATGCCCCCCCTGAGAACTAGTATGTAATGTAACAGCACACTATGGTCTCACATCACGGATTCCCCATACAGGTGAAATGCCAGGTTTCCACTCGTTACCACAAACACAAAGTCAAAATTAGCTATATTGTGAAAATTCATGAAAACAAAAATGTGCTTTTTGGTCAGGGTTAGTCATAAGGTTAGGGTTAGGCATAAGGTTAGCAGTGCGGTTAGGTCCATGGTTACATTTCTAACAAATTGTAGAAATGGGCGGGGTTTGGGCCTTTGTAGCTGTGGTAACTAGTGACGGCCGAAATACCGGTACTGTGCAACCTAAGATGTTTATAACTAAACCAAGATAGACCACAGCCTGTCGTTTCCAACGGGAACAAATTTGTCATAGTGGACAGAAGAAGCAAGGATGTGGGCAGAGCCAATAACGAGCTAGCGAGATCATATTGGCTCGTTCTAGAATATATCTGCATATTTCCGTTAGGGAACGCCTCCTTTGTAAATTCTCCTTTGCACTCCTTTTAAACAACGCAATTTGTATAAACGTTGTTGTTTTTTTAAACAAAGGGTAAAGTCTACTAAACTTAGTCCACTCTGTTCATAGCAGATTTTAGTTTTGGAAACAGAAAACTGTATTGGGATCAAATGTTTCATCGATGAGAACATTTGCAGAAGGTCAGCCAAAATCCATCTCGTTCCTTCTTCTCCCACCGCCAGCCGGAAGGGCTTCCTCTCACTACCGTATTTGGAAAGGCCAAGCGGATGCTTCACATTTATACATCCGGTGAAATATATGTGTCATTGTTCTGTGGTACAACTCCCATAGTTTAATGTTGAACACAATGTCGTCAAATGGCATACGGGTGAAATATAGTAGTGGGTGGGCTAGACAGCACAAAAAAATACTTAGAATACGACGATACGCCCATATACTTCTAAATATGGATTGGTGAGGTACAAAGACTCTAGACTAGACTATCGTGTCCCATCCGGTTTCACTGCCGGGAGAACATTGTTGATCATTTGGAACATTAGCTACTCACTCACTCCCTGTGGTGTTGCTGCACCGTCTCGATCAAGAAAAATCACATCGGATTCTCCTGGAATTCCTCGCTGCATGTGCGCTAGCTGGCAGGAGTGTACCAGAAGTCTAGTCCCGCGTACATGTGTGCTTTACCTTGCCGACTAACGTTACACACTCACACCAGACCGACAGACTGTGGCGGAGACTGCGAGCGGACGACAGACCACAAGTTAGGGTTGGGCAAGGACACGAAGTTGGCTACATTTGTATTGTTTCAATGATGTCTATGCATTGTTCTGTATTGTAATCGTTGCTAGCTAATACGTCCAAAGGAAAGATGTGACTAGATACGTTGCATTCAGACATGCTAACGTAGTTGGTATAGCTAGCTAGTGGTCTGTAACAATCAAGTAGCCAACGTTAGTTAGCTAACTTCAAAAGCCAGAAATTGGAGTAGCTAGCTGTTATGCTAAAACTGCAGCTAGCTACTGAACTATAATCCTAGCAGGAGGGACACAGAAACGGCTAGATTCTAACAGAATAGAAAGAGTATTGCGCCCCTACAACACGGAAGGAGTTGCAATAGATATGTAATAACTAACCATATAATAATGCAGATTTTTTTGGGGGGTGCATCCCAGGTTTCCTATCCATTCTACTACACTGATGTGGGTGTAGTAGTCTGAGTGACTGACAAGACCATTGAAAAGAAACAGAGACGAGATGATTAGTACCAAGAGGAAAGCAGAAGGGCAATCTAGGACCATGGGCAAACTACGAACTGTGAAGTCTGGAAGCTCCAGAACAGACTCGGAGAGAGACTCTGGCTTCTCAGGTTAGTCCCTCACTGAGTCCCTTCGTTCTGATGTCTTTACTACCATCTTCATCATCTTTAGCTTCGAAAGGTGCTTTCTACTATACTTTCCTTTGTTGATTCCCAACTGTCTTCCCCCACATTATCATTGAAGTTGTCTCTATTTTTCTGGTCCCGAAAACACTGAATCGATCTTCTCCTCCTTCCCTCCACAGATGCCAGCACCATAGACCTGACAGATTCTGAGGACTCATCTCGCACTGTGTCCAAGAGAGAGGCTCAGCGCCCTGCATCGGGGTCTCACCCCTCACAGCTAGCTGTGGTGGGGGGGTCCTACTCCAACATGTCCCCCATTATCATGAAAAATGTCCTCCTAAAACAGGTATGTTAGAAATGTCCCTCTAAACCATCAGTGAAGTTGTAGCTATTCATGATTTCTTGGAGTGTCTGATTTTATTTGTATTACTTTGATGGTTCATTTAAAAATATATATATATATTTTCCAGGATGTAAGAACATTCTGTCTTTGCATTTTCCACCTTCTTTTATCCTAGTCATGGATTATTAATCTGTGTATTGGGACTGATTTCTATGTAGCCTTCTATAATACTTAAAGTATTGTTCATGGGCTAGTCTGTATTGTGATTGACTGTGTCCTCTGTCTTGAGCCTTGTGATACTCTCTTATACTATTGCTCATGAACTAATCTTTCTGTTTTGTGTCTGTGTCTCTCTCTCTCTCTCTCTCTCTCTCTCTCTCTCACTCTCTCTCTCTCTCTCTCTCTCTCTCTCTCTCTCTCCAGCCCAGGAACAACCCTCCCTCTCAGAAGCCATGGGGGTTCAGCCCAGCTGTGGAGATGGTCCAGCAGCCTCAGGTGGTCTTCGTCCAGCCTGTTGTCTCCCCTGTGGTCTCCCACTGCACCACACCCAACCCTAAGGAGGCCTCCTCCAAACGCCGGCGCCCCAAGAAGTATCTTCCCATCCTCAGGTCCTACCCGAAGATCGCCCCTCACCCTGGAGACAGTTCGAGTTCCTCTGGGAGAGAAAGCTCTTGTTATTTCCCCTCTTCTTCCCCCTCGGCCTCCAGCCACGGGGAACACCATCACAATCACAGAAACAAACATCAGAGGTACCAGTCTAGTAGTTCTAGCTGTGGTTCTTCTGGTTCCAGCACTCCCAGTCTCCCCTCTCAATCTAGCTCCCTGTCCCCCTCTCCCCAGCATAGGCTCACCCCCTCCCTCACAGACTCCAGTGCTTGCAGCAGCCCTGCAAGATCCTCTCTCGCCGTCAGTAGATCAGAGTTCTCCCCAGCCCCGTCCCCTGCCTTAACCGTAACCCCTTCAGACACCCTCACCTCTGAGGTCCCTGAGAAAACCAAGACCCTCTCCCTCCCACAACCCACCGTTGCCACAACCAACGACAACTGCTGCCACGATGACGGCAACCACGACGACAATGGCGATGACCATGACATAAAGCGCAAGCGTTTCTGCAACACGTACAACATCCTGTCCAAGTCTGGCCTGCTGGAGATCACCCTGAGTACCAAGGACCTGATTCGTCAGAACCGCAGGACCCAGGTAGACCTGGACCGGCTCAAGGAGCACACCAACCTCTTCCTGCAGGCCCTGCAGACCGGAGATACCAGCATCTGGAGCAAGCTGCAGACCAGCCTCCAGGAAGAGCAGGAAGAGAAAGGCAGTGGGCAGCAGAGCAGCTTAAAGGCTGATACAGATTAGATTTGAACTAAGTAAAAGCAGGGTTTCATCTGTTAGACTGGGTAGAGACTGAGTTGAGGTGGGGGAGGCTGAGGCAGCTAGACTGACAGTAATATGCCCACAATGATCACATAGACATATACTCTGACCTACATACTAGCAGTAGTCTCTCCTAGCAGTATATATATATATATATATATATATACTATAGCCTGCCTGCCTTACCCCAGGCCAGGTTGGATGGGAGGCTTCTGTACAATATGAAATCACTCTATTCCCCATAAACTGCACTACTGTGACTCTAGTGCACTACTTTGATTCTAGTGAAAGTCTACACACCCCTTGCACAGTCTTCACAGTTTGCTGCCTTAAAATTAAATCAATTTTCTTTCCCTACCGATCTACTCCACATTTTCATATTGAAAGTAGAGAAAGTAGACTGGGAGACCCATGGGGCGGCGCACAATTGGCTCAGCATCGTCCAGATTATGGGACGGTTTGGCTGGCAGGGGTATCCTTGTCCGATGGGGCACTAGCGACGCCGGACGCAGACACGGTAGCCGGGTGTACGGTGTTTCCTCCAACACATTGGTGTGGCTGGCTTCCGGGTTAAGTGGGCATTGTGTCAAGAAGCAGTGGTTGGGTTGTGTTTCGGAGGATGCACGGCTCTCAACCTTCGCCTCTCCCGACTCAGTACGGGAGTTGCAGCGATGAGACAAGACTGTAACTACCAATTGAATACCTCGAAATTGGGGAGAAAAAGAGATTAAAATTAAGAAGAAGAAAAAAAGAAAACCATTCTGGTGTTTCTTCGACATTAACTTTTGTTTATTGTCCCGTGGGAAAAATAAAACTTCCAAGCGTAGGTTATCAGAAAACTGCGGCGGGTTTCCCTTTAACTTTTTACCTGAGCTTTGCTCCTTAGTCCCTGTCCTTAGTCCCTTCCCTTTAACTTTTTACCTGAGCTTTGCTCCCTAGTCCCTGTCGGTGACAAGCATACCCATAACATGATGCTGCCAAAAAGTTTATTTATATATTTATTTGCTGTGTTGTCTTGCAGTATTGTTCAACGTCCTTGTTGCAAACAGAAAGGATGATTTGAAGTGTATTTATAACACAGGCTTCATTCTTTTCAATTTGTCATAAAGACAAGTAATGTGGAGTGAATGCAAATGTTGTTGATCTTCTGTATTTTCAAGTATTGTGGTGGCAGCATCATGTTATGAGTGTGCTTGTCATGCTGGGTATCTCTGAGATAAGCCATAGGGGGCTGTTTTACTGAAAGCTGTAAGTGTCCACCAACTGACACTTTAACCAGTTATAGTTATGACTTGAAATGGGGCATGCTGAGTAAAATAGGCCTATTTTGAGGAAAGCTTGCGTGGTATGGTTAGTGAGAGTGCTAGAATGGGTACCTGAACTGAACCCAACAAACAAACAAAATTCAAATGTATGGTCTAAATTTAAAATGAAGATCTTTAACGATATGTTTTACAATAAATAGCCAGTAGGTTTCCACTGTAAAATGTCTAAGAATGGAAAGCAGGCAACATAGAATACTTTTTTCCTTTGTGAATTCATGGACTTCTGGACAAGGAAAGACAGTGATTTACCTAAAGACTCCTTCAGGACTCCAGTGAGGATTCTGTTCATCAAATAATTTTTTTAAACAACAAAGACTGATGTAAGAAAATGTTCAAGGCCTTATCAAAAAGCTGAACTTTATTTAAAACCTTGTATTGTATTTGCATGGGAAGTTACTCCCAAGTAAGACTAAGTTGGCACAATTTATCATGAGGTTTAAGTTATTTTTAAACCTGCGATTGTGTTTTTGTAATAGACCAAGCATCATATCTTCCTGTCCTATGTTACTTTCATGGCCTTATTTAGACAATTGATTATGTGGTGTTCAATTACTTTATGTATTTTTTCAAATAAGGAGTTCTCCATTAGAAGACAGACTGTCAGATGTCCAGTAGCCCTTAGTGACATATCTTGTTATTTAGTCCTGCAAAGCATTGGAGTGCCTCGAAGTTGTTACAAATGCAAAGAAGGTGATATAATTTGTGTTTTACAGCCTAAAATGCAAATAACAGTAGATGTTATCTTCAGTGTAAGTAGTAATAGGCCTCAGGGAAGCCATTTTAAAACTTGAGCTTCCTGAATTTCTCATCTATAAGAACTGCATAACACCTGTATGTGCTTGTTACCACAGTTCAAATAGGTAAAAACTGTAAAAGTTTGTCTTATATTTAAATGTTGGCAGCTGTTTTTCTATCGTTGTTATCCTGCCTCCTCATCGCAAGGATATGAATGAAATGTAATTATATTTATATTTATATTATAAGCTCAATGTTTCAATAGCACAGCAGTAGTAGCTTGTGGTTGATAACAAAATTAGAAAATTGTATTTATTTATTTCACCTTTATTTAACCAGGTAGGCAAGTTGAGAACAAGTTCTCATTTACAATTGCGACCTGGCCAAGATAAAGCAAAGCAGTTCGACAACATACAAAAACACAGAGTTACACATGGAGTAAAACAACATACAATCAATGATGCAGTAGAAAAATAAATTAAAAAAAATAAAAAAATAAGACTATATACAATGTGAGCAAATGATGTGAGATAAGGGAGGTAAAGGCAAAAAAATGCCATGGTGGCAAAGTAAATAAAGTATAGCAAGAAAAACACTGGAATGGTAGATTTGTAGTTTGAAGAAAGTTCAGAGATAAAATATAAATAATATGGTGCAAAGGAGCAAAATAAATAAAATAAATAAATACAGTAGGGGAAGAGGTAGTAGTTTGGGCTAAATTATAGATGGGCTATGTACAGGTGCAGTGATCTGTGAGCTGCTCTGACAGCTGGTGCTTAAAGCTAGTGAGGGAGATAAGTGTTTCCAGTTTCAGAGATTTTTGTAGTTCGTTCCAGTCATTGGCAGCAGAGAACTGGAAGGAGAGACGACCAAAGGAGGAGTTGGCTTTAGGGGTGACCAGAGAGATATACCTGCTGGAGCGCGTGCTACAGGTGGGTGCTGCTATGGTGACCAGTGAGCGGAGATAAGGGGGGACTTTACCTAGCAGGGTCTTGTAGATGACCTGGAGCCAATGTGTTTGGCGACGATTATGAAGCGAAGGCCAGCCAACGAGAGCGTACAGGTCGCAGTGGTGGGTAGTATATGGGGCTTTGGTGACAAAACGGATGGCACTGTGATAGACTGCATCCAGCTTGTTGAGTAGGGTATTGGAAGCTATTTTGTAAATGACATCGCCGAAGTCGAGGATTGGTAGGATGGTCAGTTTTACGAGGGTATGTTTGGCAGCATGAGTGAAGGATGCTTTTTTGCGAAATAGGAAGCCAATTCGAGATTTCACTTTGGATTGGAGATGATTGATGTGAGTCTGGAAGGAGAGTTTACAGTCTAACCAGACACCTAGGTATTTGTAGTTGTCCACAAATTCTAAGTTAGAACCGTCCAGAGAAGTGATGCTGGACAGGCGGGCAGGTGCAGGCAGCGATCGGTTGAAGAGCATGCATTTAGTTTTACTTGTGTTTAGGAGCAGTTGGAGACCACGGAAGGAGAGTTGAATGGCATTGAAGCTCGTCTGGAGGGTTGTTAACACAGTGTCCAAAGAAGGGCCAGAAGTGTACAGAATGGTGTCGTCTGCGTAGAGGTGGATCAGAGATTCACCAGCAGCAAGAGCGACATCATTTATGTATACAGAGAAAAGAGTTGGCCCAAGAATTGAACCCTGTGGTACCCCCATAGAGACTGCCAGAGGTCCAGACAGAATAATGCTTAACAGATTCTGTACCAATGTTTTGTATTACTATTCTTTATTTAAATTATAACATTTGTAAAAGCTGCAGAAAAATAAATTGATCATGATGTTGACTTCCTAAAACACATTTTTTTTTGCAGCTATGCAAATCACGATCCTTAAATTGAATGATGGTTAGTAAAATGCAGTATCTGTGTTTGTGTTGTTTTTTGTTCATTTTTTTAGAAGATACATTGCTTGCTTAATAAACGTTATTTCCAAGAACATGGTCTCTGTCTGTGGTGATGAAGCACGATAATATCTAAGTCAATATAATTGAGCAGAGAAGATGGATGAGATCACACACACTAGGATGACTGACAATAGTAAAGGTGGTCACAGGTCAGGTGACTGAAAGGAATGGAGGCGACTGAGGCAGGAATTCCTTTAACCACAAAGTAGTATGTTCACTGGGCAGTTTGTCTGTGCTGTATTACAAAGGAAACAGAATAACATGTATCCAACCAAATTCATAATCACAAAAGTCAAATCATAAGAATCATTCTCATTAACATAATTAGGTCATTCTGCAATTCAGATCAATAGGAATCATGATTGAGCCATTTAGGATCATAACCATTTAATCATAATCATGAGAATGATAATGCAAATAAATCGAACCAGTTATCAATTATTCAATCAGTAATCTCAATCAGTTTGATATCAGGATTTATCAATTCAGCAAATAACAATTACGTTTCAAATTTCATCCTTCCAGGTTTGTCTTCATACGTACATGTCATTTCGTTACATTTTAACCACATGTCAATGGCATAATTGGCCTGTGATGATCTGTAGGGCCGTGATCATTGTCCATTGTCATTGTAAATAAGAATTTGTTCTTAACTGACTTGAAACGCAATAGGTTTGAAGCGTGCGCTCCGCGGCCATTTCCACCTGACCTAATTAAAACGCACTGGGCCAGCTGCGCAAGTGGCCATAAACTAAAGGGCGATTCCACCAACTCCATGGACCTTTTCTACACACTCTGTCAACACTACAAGCATGGTACAAGAGGGGAAAGTCCATATTTACATACGAAGGCTGTACTTCTTGCAAAAAGTAATTTACATGTATTTTAGAGCTGACCCAGACAGTAGAAAGGTTAAAAACTGTATTCTGCCTTTGTTGAGATAAAAGTAAAAATGGAGAGTAGTCGAGTGTAGCCTCTTCCTCTCTGTTTTTATACATTTAACTAATCAGGGTGGCATCGGAAAGACTGCCTTAGTTCCTACCCTGTCACACATACTGTATGATCAGTAAATGAATACACATCAAATTCATTGCTTTGACAAGACTGACATAGACTTCAGAGACGGAACTAAAATGTCCAATAAACATTAAACCTTTTATTATAAGCTACAGTTAACTTCTTCCTTGCAGTGGGCTGTACACCGATCGTAGATAAGATATGTATTGTCGACAGCCTTCCTTCGAAATTACGCTACATTATCCTACCTCTATCATCTTTACCTGCAGCTGAGTTGCTCGCCGGGCGCGGTGGCATGTGCCTGTAATCCAAGTCACTGGGAGGCTGAGGTTGGTGGATCAAGTGAGCTGAGGAGCTCTGGGCTGCAGCACGCTACGTCGAACGGGTGTCCACGCTAAGTTCGGTATCGACATGGTGATCCTGGGGGAGCCCGGGACCACCAGGTTGTCTAAGGAGGGGTGCACCGGCCCAGGTCGGAAACGAAGCAGGTCAAATCCCCGGTGCTGTCCAGTAGTGGGATAATACCTGTGAGTAGATGCTGCAGTGCAGCCTTGGCAAGACATCGTGACCTAACCTTTTTGATTCATTTAGTTGTATTTGTTAAAAAATAAGTAATTCGTGGTGGCAGCTGCTGCGATACAAATAATCGAGCATCCCACAAAAATAGTAAAAAAGAAAGCAGACGAACAAATTGAACAGGTACTTTTCTCCTGAACATTACATTTTGAATTATACTGACTCCTACTGGCGAAGGGAGTGATAGTACAGTATTTAGAACAGCTCGTCGAAAAGCAGGCTTTTTATTTTTATTTTATTTTTTATTTTTAATGTTTTTTATTCAAAATACAGATCAACAATTTACATTCTTACATCATACAAAACAGAATGCAGGTATTAACAAGAAAATACTAAAACAAACTAAAAATATAAAAAAAGAAACAATTCTAGTGCAATTGGTAATCACTCTGAAAAAATCTTATTGTAATGATTAAGGAAAATTGTATTCTTGTTATTATTCACTAGGGTAAATGTTTTAATAAAAATAGTTACAGTCAATAAAAAAATGTGTAATTTTGGTATAGAATTTTAAAATGTTTGTTTATGTATAAAGTATTTGGCAACAAGAATAAAAAAAAATTCACAATCATTTCAATGGTCTTGTTATCATTGCAATAGTAACATATTATATCTTTCATGTCAAAAACATGGGTAGTGTTCATAATGGTAAATAAGTATTTTGCAAGGTTTTCCCAAAATTCTGCACAAATTTGCATTAAATGACAAGTGAGACAGATTCTCATCTTCTTTTTGACAAAAAAACGCAGATATCATCAATAGCCACTAAATTTGAATATCATAGAATTACATGGATATATCTTATGTAAAATTTTAAAGTGCACTTTCTTAACTTTGTTTGGTATACAATATTTGTAAGGCCTTTACCAGGAATAAGCATGTTCTAGAAAAATGTTCCTCTTGGTGTAAGTTGGTTTTGTGAATGAAGAATTTGTCTTATATATTTATTACAACAAGATTTCTCAAGCCCACGCCTTCCAAACTGAGTTCTGGATAAACTTTGTGATCATTACCAAAGCTAAGATGAGTTTTCATTAGTGTAGTTAGACCACTGGGAATGGCTTTGACCACAGAAATAAACTCTCTGAAAGGTATTGGAAACTCTTTCAATGTTATAAATTGTTCATATGTGAGAATATTACTCTTGATGTCGAAAACATCAAGAACAAAGTCAATATTCCTCTCATGCCAGCTGGGGTAGAACAATGACTTATTCCTTACAGTTATGTCTGAATTATTCCACAAAAGAGCTTTATGTGGGGAAAAATTGTGCAGGAAACATATTTTCCAGGCCATTAAAGCTTGTTGGTGAATCCTAGCCATATATATAATTACATTTCAGTAAAAATTGAAGACCTCCCAACTTATTAAACACATTATTTGGAATGAAATACCATATTGAATCAATATTGATCAAACATCTTTTCAACCAGTTGATCTTGAAAGTGTTATTTATGTCAACAAAATCCAACACTTCCAGACCTCCTTCAGGTCTTTTATTAGAAAGGACTGACTTTTTAAGTTTGTGAGACTTATTTTTCCAGATGAAGTCAAGAAATGTCTTATTGATCTCTTTACAAGTAGCAGGATTTACACATAAAGATAATGAGGGGTACACAAAACAAGACAGTCCCTCTGCCTTGGACAGAAGTACTCTCCCAAGTATAGAAAGATCTCTTTGTAGCCAATTATTAAATCTATTTTTGGTTTTCTTAATTTTAGGAGAGAAATTCAAATGTTGTCTAAGTGTTTTTTTGACAGATGTATTCCTAAATATTTAACACAGTCCTTTACAGGAATATTTTCTATTTCTTTATCACCAGAGTCAAATAAACATAAGATTTCACATTTACAAACATTCCGTTTTAATCCTGATGCAATAGAAAATGCAGTTATAGTATTAAGGGCGACCTGGTCTTTGTCTCTTAAAAAAGAGTAGTATCATCAGCCAGTTGGGAAATTTTGTTAAAAATGTTTAAGCCATACAAATTTGCATTATTCAGAATATCTAGAGATAGAAGTTCCACAACCAAAATGAATAAAAATGGCAAAATTGGGCATCTTCTGTTGATACTGAATCTTTTGGAAGTATTAAGGTTTAGTAACACAGAACTATTTATATCTTTGTAAAACAAGCGAATTACTTTGATCAAATTTTCACAGAATCCAAAAAGTTTAAGTGACCTAAAGAGAAATTCATGTTCAATTGTGTCAAAGGCTTTACAGAAAGTCCAAAAATAAGACAACCGCATCTGAGTCAATTACATCTGAATAATCTAGAAGGTCCAAGACTAAACGAATGGTAGAGCTTATGTGACGGCCCTTCATAAATCCTGTTTGAGTCTCATTTATAATGGTATCTATTCCTTTCTTTAATATTTTGGCATAAACCAGAGCAATCAATTTGTAATCAATATTTAATAAAGTAATTGGTCTCCAATTGTCAATGAGAGAAGGGTCTTTATTGGGCTTCGGAATCAATGAAACAAGGCCCTGTTTCATAGTGGAGACCATTTCACCATTTTTAATGGAATCTTGAAACATTAAAAATCGGGTCTTCTAGTAACTCCCCAAACTGTCTATAGAATTCAACTGACAGGCCATCAGGGCCAGGAGATTTCCCTTTTTTCATTGAATTCAGAGCCTCTCTAATTTCTTCAATTGACACAGGTGAATCGCAAACTGAGTGGAAATCATCCTCAATTACAGGGACATAATAATAATTCTGAATGTTGCAAATGTAGCTTTCACAACCATCTTCCTGAAATTGAGAGCTGTAAAGGTTTTCATAAAAGGAATTGAGAAATTATGATATTGTAATGGGATCTTTGCATAAACATCGTTCATTTTGAGTGCAGTTATAGATTTTCTTATGTAGTTTCTCTTTTCAAGTGCAAAAAAGTAACTAGTGTTTCTTTCCCAGTCCATTTTGCTCTTGACCTTACAAAGGCACACTTTGCCAGATCCGTGTAAAGCTGTTCTAATTCTAGTTGTAAAGACTTCAATACACACTACTCTTCTTCAGATAGATTATCTTTCTTTAGAAAACTGTCGAGCTTGCTCATCATCTCTTTTTCTCTAAAGTTCTTTAAGTGCATCAGCTCTTTGGCCCGTTTAATGGCTACCACTCTGACTTTATATTTGAAAAATTCCCATCTACTTCCATGACCCAAGTCTTTTCTTGCAAAAATATCTTTAGCTAACGATTTGATGTTTTCAATGAGAGTAGTATCTTTAAGAAGTGTGTTGTTTAATTTCCAATATCCTCGAGTACCTTTGGATTTTTTAGTAGCTTGTAAACTCAGAGAAATCAAGTGATGATTAGAAAAGGAGCCAACTGATGATCTACATCTATAACAAATTGTAACAAAAAGGGGGAAATTAGGAATAAATCTATATTCTAGATTTACGTGACATAGTTTTTGTTGGTCCAGGTATAACCCTTTGCATCCGGATTAAAATAACGCCACGCATCCTCAACACAGAGATCCTTGCATAAAGTAGTGATAATATTGCTATTTTGAGGGCTTTGACTCGTTCTAGGAGGAAAACGATCAGCAGGTGCATCGGGTGTTTCATTAAAATCCCCTGAAATAATTTAAAAAGCCTCTGCTCGAAAAGCAGAAGAAAGAAAGAAAGAAAGGGAAGGGGAGGCGTGACGACTAGATTTTGGAGGTTTGGCAACGCGAGACTACAGCTGACCACACAGCAACCAGCAGATATCAACTGCCGTTTCCAAAACTGAAATGCGGAAGTACCAGTTTTGTCTCTCAAGAAGTGCCGTAGAATTGGGTTGGCTGGTACATTTATTTGATGTACAATTAAGAAAACAAGGTAAAACGTTTACATTAATCTTTAGTAATTCATGTTTTGTCTTAGTGTTTTGATTATAGTGTAGATGTGCGACGTAGATTGACTGTTGAGAAGCTTTGTTTTGGCATAAGAAGCTAGCAAGCTATTAACTGCAATGTTAACAAACTCACCGGCTAACGTTAAAATAGCCACAGTTTTCGATACACTTAATTTTTTTAAGCTGCAATGGGAATGGAAAAAATTCCGTACAGTGTGAAGAGAGCCAGAAACTGCTTAGCCAATAGAAATCCCAGATCACGGTTGTAGGCGATGATTGCTAGCTGCTCATGCGCAGTTTTACGTCATCGTGTCTAACGGTCGTCTCGTGCGGAATTTCCAAGTGCAGGCTGTTAAATCAAAGGCACTCCTTCGATATAGTGTTTTTTTTGACGAAAAGGAAAACTTGTCAGTTTGTCACTTTCAGGAAGGTGGAGTAATGATATGTTGAAATACTTAAAACATTATCTCGAATCTAGGTTGTTCCTTTAGATTTCGAGAAAATGACCAACTAAGGAATTTTTTTTTTTTTACTTCTCACGTTTCTCAACTCTCCAAACCTCGGCCTGGTCTGTTTGGTCTGTTTCGCAAGCGTTCCCGGAAGTCTCGCGATGTTGCGTCTCTGTGTTTAGAAACTCTGTGGATTTAGTGTTGACCAGTAAGTAACACAACGGTAATCTATCATAATTGGTAACATAGCTATATTCTGTTTGGAGAAACAGTAGCTGCTGTGCTGGTGGTGGTGGTAGCTTGCTATGCAGCCAACCAACATTATTGATGTTGCATTAGCTAAACATAGAGACTGTGCTAGTTAGCCGGCTAACTAGTTAGCTTTCAAAGATTATGCAAAGCTTGTTGTGATTCATAGTGAGTTTACGTACAAACAGCTCAGTTAACTAATAGACGTTGTATCCAGCACGCACCTTTGTTGAGATGTTGGTTGCTAGTTTCAACAAGTCATTCAACCAAAGAGGTTTATATAATCTATTTAGGTTTATGACGACTTCATGAATGGAAAGCATTGGAAACTGATGAAACCGAGATGATCATTCTCACCCCAACCCTAATAGGACATCTCACTTAAAAGCTCATTTTGGGGGTAAGTAATGGACAGTAAAGTACAATTAGTTTGTGTAAGGATGAAAATTCCTCCTCAGTTTAATGCATAGTTTGATTTATCCCAACAGATCTCTCAAGGCGTAATCCATGCTGTCAGATGAGCTTGACTCCAAACCTGAGGTAACAACACACTATTCACCTGCCAACGTGAATGCATGGCTGTATTTATTTGGAGTCTTCCATTTGCACTTATAGATCCACCCTTAGCTACAAAACAGTTTGATAGATTCTCTCTGCCTCACTTCCCCCTCTGCTTCTGCAGCTGCTGGTTCAGTTTGTCCAGAACGCATCCATACCTCTGGGGCAGGGTCTGGAGGACTCGGAGCCCAAACACGTCTGCCTTCCCCTGCTGGCTCCCACAGACAGCTCCCTGTGCACACAGCTGGGTCTGACAGGTCAGACAGATAGCATGAGACAGCTATCGAAGAGAATGACTGACTCATCATAGACAATCTACCATAAAAAGACCTTGTGTTTTTCGTATTATATACTCCCACTTGGACTAAATCTCTCTATGAACCTGCTCTATCATTGGTCCTCAGGCAACTAACCAGTCCACTAATGTAATCTGTTACTTTATTCCTCAGAGGGTGGTCTCAGCCATGTGTCAGCAAGGTCTCCGTCCCGTTCAGAGTTTGGGATTGCAGAGCGGAGCCCCATGGTGGTGCACCACCACCCCCGCAGCCCTCACATGCCCCCCAGCCCCCCTCCCGTCCTCCATGACCTGCAACGGTCAGAGAGCACCTCCTATGTCCTACTGAACCTCGCCAAAGGTATGGAGACGCAGGCCCCAGGCATAAAAAAAACCCCACTTCTATCACCATATTTCTATATAGACAGCCCCCTTTTCTTCCAGGGCATGCCTGCATGTGGTGCTGTAAGGTGAACATGAGATGTTGATACTCTTTGAAGAGGTAGGGTTTCAGACATTGTTGGGTATGGGCATGGACTCTGCTGTCTTAGCATCATGGGGAAGCTGGTTCCACCATTGGGGTGCCAAGACAGAAAAGAGCTTTGACTGTGCTAAGTGGGAGCTGACCTAAGTACTTGGACAAATTTCACTTATAGTGTATTAAAGTAGTCAAATGTAGTATTTGGTCCCATATTTCTAATGCAATTATTACATCAGGCTTGCGACTCTACACACTTGTTGGATGCATTTACATCTTATTTTGGTTGTGTTTCAGATTATGTTTTGTCCAATAGGAAGTGACTGGTGAATAATGTTTCGTGTCATTTTGGAGTCACTTTTATTATAGAAGATGTTTGTGAACACTTCTACATAAATGTGGATGTCACTATGATTGTGGGATAATCATGATGAATGATGTAGCCTAGAGGTTGAGTGTTGGGCCCGTAACCAAAAAGTCTCTGGTTTAAATCTGTAACAGATTTAAATCTGTAAATCTGTGACTTTCTCACTCATCATCATCTACTCACATAGAAAGAGAATTACTCCAGTCATCATTCATTTCCTATGTGAAATGTCAGAATAATATTAGAGAAGGATTTATTTCAGCTTTTCTTTCATCACATTCCCAGTGGGTCAGAAGTTTATATACACTCAATTTGTATTTGGTAGCATTGCCTTTAAATTGGGTCAAATGTTTTGGGTAGCCTTCCACAAGCTTCCCACAATAAGTTGGGTGAATTTTGGTCCATTCCTCCTGACAGAGTGGGTGTAACTGAGTCAGGTTTGTAGGCCTCCTTGCTCACACACGCTTTTTCAGTTCTGCCCACAAATTGTCTATAGGATTGAGGTCACGGCTTTGTGATGGCCACTCCAATACCTTGACTTTGTTGTCCTTAAGCCATTTTTCCACAACTTTGGAAGTATGCTTGGGGTCATTGTCCATTTGGAAGACCCATTTGCGACCAAGCTTTAACTTCCTGACTGATGTCTTGAGATGATGCTTCAATATATCCACATAATTTTCTATCCTCATGATGCCATCTATTTTGTGAAGTGTACCAGTCCCTCCTGCAGCAAAGCACCCCCATAACATGATGCTGCCACTCCCGTGCTTCACGGTTGGGATGGTGTTCTTCGGGTTACAAGCCTCCCCCTTTTTCCTCTAAACATAACGATGGTCATTATGGCCAAACAGTTCTATTTTTGTTTCATCAGACCAGAGGACATTTCTCCAAAACGTACGATGTTTGTCCCCATGTGCAGTTGCAAACCGTAGTCTGGCTTTTTTATGGCGGTTTTGGAGCAGTGGCTTCTTCCTTGCTGAGCGGCCTTTCAGGTTATGTCGATATAGGACTTGTTTTACTGTGGGTATAGATACTTTTGTACCTGTTTCCTCCAGCATCTTCACAAGGTCCTTTGCTGTTGTTCTGGGATTGATTTGCACTTTTCACACCAAAGTAAGTTAATCTCTAGGAGACCGAACGCGTCTCCTTCCTGAGCAGTATGACGGCTGCGTGGTCCCATGGTGTTTATACTTGCGTACTATTGTTGCCACAGATGAACGTGGTACCTTCAGGCGTTTGGAAATTGCTCCCTATGATGAACCAGACTTGTGGATGTCTACAATTGTATTTCTGAGGTCTTGGCTGATTTTCTTTTGATTTTCCCATGATGTCAAGCAAAGAGGCACTGAGTTTGAAGGTAAGCCTTGAAATACATCCACAGGTACACCTCCAATTGACTCAAATGATGTCAATTAGCCTATCAGAAGCTTCTTAAGCCATGATATCATTTTCTGGAATTTTCCAAGCTGTTTAAAGGCACAGTCAACTTAGTGTATGCAATCTTCTGACCCACTGGAATTGTGATACAGTGAATTATAAGTGAAATAATCTCTGTAAACAATTGTTGGAAAAATGACTTGTGTCATGCACAAAGTAGATGTCCTAACCGACTTGCCAAAACTATAGTTTGTTAACAAGAAATTTGTGGAGTGGTTGAGAAATCAAAATCAAATCAAATCAAATTTATTTATATAGCCCTTCGTACATCAGCTGATATTCTCAAAGTGCTGTACAGAAACCCAGCCTAAAACCCCAAACAGCAAGCAAAGCATGTGAAAGAAGCACGGTGGCTAGGAAAAACTCCCTAGGAAAAACTCCCTAGAAAGGCCAAAAACCTAGGAAGAAACCTAGAGAGGAACCAGGCTATGAGGGGTGGCCAGTCCTCCTCTGGCTGTGCAGGGTGGTTATTATAACAGAACATGGTCAAAATGTTAAAATGTTCATAAATGACCAGCATGGTCAAATAATAATAATCATAGTAGTTGTCGAGGGTGCAACAAGCACGTCCGGTGAACAGGTCAGGGTTCCATAGCCGCAGGCAGAACAGTTGAAACTGGAGCAGCAGCACGGCCAGGTGGACTGGGGACAGCAAGGAGTCATCATACCAGGTAGTCCTGAGGCATGGTCCTAGGGCTCAGGTCCTCCGAGAGAAAGACAGAAAGAGAGAATTAGAGAGAGCATATTTAAATACACACAGGACACCGGATAAGACAAGAGAAATACTCCAGATGTAACAGACTGACCCTAGCCCCCCGACACATAAACTACTGCAGCATAAATACTGGAGGCTGAGACAGGAGGGATCAGAAGACACTGTGGCCCCATCCGATGATACCCCCGGACAGGGCCAAACAGGCAGGATATAACCCCACCCACTTTGCCAAAGCACAGCCCCCACACCACTAGAGGGATGTCTCCAGCCACCAACTTACCGTCCTAAGACAAGGCCAAGTATAGCCCACAACGATCTCCGCCATGGCACAACCCAAGGGGGGGGCGCCAACCCAGACAGGAAGACCACGTCAGTGACTCAACCCACTCAAGTGACGCACCCCTCCCATGGACGGCATGGAAGAACATCAGTAGGCCAGTGACTCAGCCCCTGTAAAAGGGTTAGAGGCAGAGAATCCCAGTGGAAAGAGGGGAACCGGCAAGGCAGAGACAGCAAGGGCGGTTCGTTGCTCCAGCCTTTCCGTTCACCTTCACACTCCTGGGCCAGACTATACTTAATCATAGGACCTACTGAAGAGATAAGTCTTCAGTAAAGACTTAAAGGTTGAGACTGAGTCTGCGTCTCTCACATTGGTAGGCAGACCATTCCATAAGAATGGAGCTCTATAGGAGAAAGCCCTACCTCCAGCCGTTTGCTTAGAAATTCTAGGGACAATTAGGAGGCCTGCGTCTTGTGACCGTAGCGTACGTGTAGGTATGTACGGCAGGACCAAATCGGAAAGATGGGTAGGAGCAAGCCCATGTAATGCTTTGTAGGTTAGCAGTGAAACCTTGAAATCAGCCCTTGCCTTAACAGGAAGCCAGTGTAGGGAGGCTAGCACTGGAGTAATATGATCACATTTTTTGGTTCTAGTCAGGATTCTAGCAGCCGTATTTAGCACTAACTGAAGTTTATTTAGTGCTTTATCCGGGTAGCCGGAAAGTAGAGCATTGCAGTAGTCCAGCCTAGAAGTAACAAGAAATGAGTTTTAATGACTCCAACCTAAGTGTATGTAAACTTCCAACTTCAATTGTACATGTAAACAGGGTTGAAAAGTGACTGGAAGCTGGAATATATAAACACTTATGGCAATATATACATTTAAACAAGAGTAATAGTGACCAGTATCAGTATTTAGATAACCCAAAACTAACTGCAAATGCATCCAACGAGTTTGTAGAGTCACAAGCTTGATGTAGTCATTGTGTGCTAGGAGTATGGGACAAATGCTAAACTTTTGATTACATTACATGGCCAAAAGTATGTGGACATAGTCGAACATCGCATTCCAAAATCATGGGCACTAATATGGAGTTGGTCCCCCCCACTTTGCTTCCCTAACAGCCTCCATTCTTCTGGGAAGGCTTTCCACTAGATGTTGGAATGTTGCTGCAGGGACCTGCTTCCATTCAGCCACAAGAGCATTAGTGAGGTCGGGCACTGATGTTGGGCGATTAGGCCTGGCTCGCAGTCGAAGTTCCAATTCATCCCTAATGTGGTTGAGGTCAGGGCTCTGTGCAGGCCAGTCAAGTTCTTCCAAACCGAGGGCCATACAGCGCCTGACTGCATCAAATCTGAGAAGAGAAACTTGTTAGCTATGTTAAGTGAGGCAGCATTTGCCGCGCTCCCTGAGCTTGTCTACAAAAACCAACGAGTCCATTCAGATTTAACAGCCTACCTGATGGTTGCTCATTGTAGCCTACTGTCTGCTCATTTGTATTTAGCTAACTTTTAATTCCTTAATTTTAATTCCATTTTGCATTGCATCTCTCACTTTATTTACTGCACATGGGTCTTCTTTGACTGTAGTGGCGCTTTGATAGGCTGACAAAAACACCTGGCTACACACATGAAGGCTACCGGTATGTTTTTTATTTATTTATAGGGCACATGTCATAATAACTACATTCAAAGGTTTGTTTTATTAAATTAAGAATTTCAGATGTCATGGTATATCCTTGTATGTAACAATGTCACATGGATATTTTAATTTCATTTAGACAATGCCTTTCATTGTTAAAATAGGCCTATACTACAACAACAACAAAATGAATTCACACAAGTAATCGAATAGTAACGTCCGTTTGGGTATTAGAATAACCGTGGCCATCCCTAGTTTTGAAATGCTGTATTTAACTGTTATCTGTACTGTGGTGTGACAAAGCAGCTTTGAAATGTCATGCAAATGCACTGACAAGTGTTATCTCATCTCTGGATGCTCTCTTTGCCATGCTCTGTCTCTGTCTGGCAAATGATCACAATTATTCTCTTATGACCTTGTTTTGTTTACATTGTAGGACTGAGATAACGTGACAAGGACACTTCATCATGCCCTGACAAACTCTCTCTCCCCCTCCACCCTCCCTCTCCGCCCTCCATCCCTCCCCTCCCTCCCTCTTCTCCCAGGTCTAGCAGCCTCCTCTGAGCCCCTAATCTTCTCAGCAGATGGTGCAGAGGAGGAGGAAGAAGAGGTGATCTCGTCCGGGGACTGTGGCGTGGATGGCACTGCCCCCTGGTACCTGCGGGTACAGGAGCTGGCGCACGACAGCCTCATCGCAGCCACGCGGGCACAGCTGGCTAAAGATGCCAAGGCTAGCCAGGACGCCAGGGCTGGGAATGGCACCAACAGTAATGTCACTTCTTCTTTTGAAGGGTTTTTATGGTGGTGGGTTGACTTTAATGATGGTTTACTGTAGGGCTGTCCCTGACAACAACAAAAAATTATTGGTCGGCCAAGAGTTGTCCTGTTCTTTCGACCATTAGATTGGTTGAAATGTTTAAACTTGTTTTTCCATATATAGACACACCCTATCTGTTTGAATAAAACCAGCTACATATGTCTGATTCAATAATTAAGACACACAAATGGCCCAGGAAAGAGCCCGATGGTCACACTGTGTTAACAAAAATGACAGTGAGTGCCCATGTGACTGGCGCACGTTGTCTCGCTCTCCTCCCTGCTGCATCGAAAAGGCACCACAGCAAGTGTTTATTGCGCTGTCCCTGCTGAAGCTGCAACATCATTACAGCCATTTAGGTTCTTACTTGTTTCTGACTGTCAAGCATCTCCTATTCCCTCAACGCTTGCTCTCTTTACATGAAACATGTAAGAAGCGCATGCATGTAACTAATAGGGCCTGACCAATATCCTATCATAATCACATCAATATACTGGTTATAACAAACTCCGAACACGGTAATGTCGACAGCAAAATGGATACGGAAGATGTGAAAAGAAACTCAGCGGGCGAATGTTTACTGGTTGCTCAGGAGGGAAAGGATAGGTTAGATGTGTGGAATACATTTGACTTGGTTGCGGAAGCTACTGGAGATCCAGAATAAAGAGGGTATAGGAGGAAGCGTTGCCAGTGTGCCAAAAAGTTGCTGTAAGATTACAATTTAATTTTTTTCTGAGCATTTTTGGAACAGTGTAAACAACATTCAGTAAATAAATGGACCATAGAGTCTGTTCTAACGAAAAACAAGACATTTAAAGCCATTATTACAGCAGACGAAAAACAGTTACATGCCTTCGTGAATTGCAGTTTATTTATTGTTTAGGCTAATTATTCAAAGCTCCCTTTGTTATTTAACTTTAAAACTAAAATGCTTGATTGCATTTCAAAGCATGAATGTCTCATATGCTGTGTGATGGCATGAATTAATAAATGATTTGTTGATACAGTAGCCCATTAATTAAAATATACAGTAGGCCTAAGTAGGTTAGGGTATTAAGCCAAAATAGGAAGCTTTCTTAGGCCTATCAAATCACATTTATTTATATAGCCCTTCTTACATCAGCTGATATCTCAAAGTGCTGTACAGAAACCCAGCTTAAAACCCCAAACAGCAAGCAATGCAGGTGTAGAAGCACGGTGGCTAGGAAAAACTCCCTAGAAAGGCCAAAACCTAGAGAGGAACCAGGCTATGAGGGGTAGCCAGTCCTCTTCTGGCTGTGCCGGGTGGAGATTATAACAGAACATGGCCAAGATGTTCAAATGTTCATAAATGACCAGCAGGGTCAAATAATAATAATCACAGTAGTTGTCGAGGGTGCCACAGGTCAGCACCTCAGGAGTAAATGTCAGTTGGCTTTTCATAGCCGATCATTGAGAGTATCTCTACCGCTCCTGCTGTCTCTAGAGAGTTGAAAACAGCAGGTCTGGGACAGGTAGCACGTCCGGTGAACAGGTCAGGGTTCCATAGCTGCAGGCAGAACAGTTGGAACTGGAGCAGCAGCACGGCCAGGTGAACTGGGGACAGCAAGGAGTCATCAAGCCAGGTAGTCCTGAGGCATGGTCCTAGGGCTCAGGTCCTCCGAGAGAAAGAAAGAAAGGGAGAATAAGAGAGAGCATATTTAAATTCACACAGGACACTGGAAAAGACAAGATAAATACTCCAGATGTGACAGACTGACCCTAGCGCCCCGACACATAAACTACTGCAGCATAAATACTGAAGGCTGAGACAGGAGGGGTCAGGAGACACTGTGGCCCCATCCGATGAAATCCCCGGACAGGGCCAAAAGGTAGGATATAACCCCACCCACTTTGCCAAAGCACAGCCTCCACACCACTGGAGGGATATCTCCAACCACCAACATACCATCCCGGGACAAGGCCGAGTATAGCCCACAAAGATCTCCGCCACGGCACAATGACTCAACCCACTCAAGTGACGCACCCCTCCCATGGACGGCATGGAAGAACACCAGTAAGCCAGTGACTCAGCCCCCGTAATAGGGGTAGAGGCAGAGAATCCCAGTGGAAAGAGGGGAAACCGGCCAGGCAGAGACAGCAAGGGCGGTTCGTTGCTCCAGCCTTTCCGTTCACCTTCACACCCCTGGGCCAGACTACAGTTAATCATAGGACCTACTGAAGAGATGTGTCTTCAGTAAAGACTTAAAGGTTGAGACTGAGTCTGCGTCTCACATGGGTAGGCAGACTATTCCATAAAAATGGAGTTCTATAGGAGAAAGCCCTGCCTCCAGCTGTTTGCTTAGAAATTCTCGATAGTGGTTATACAAGGCTACGATACTAAGCCTATTAATGATAACGACGTTACTTATTATAATGATAATCATAATAATAATTGTAATAAGAAGGAGATCTAGAAAAAGGAAGGTATAGGAGCGAGATCTGCGTGTATATTGTGTATGACAAACAGGTGCTGTTAGATTACAATAATACTTTTCTGGTTGTTTGGAACAGTGTAAACAACACAAAGTAGTTTTTTTCTCCCCCAATTTCATGATATCCAATTGGTATTTTTTTACAGCCTTGTCCCATTGCTGCATCTCCCGTTGGACTCGGGAGAGGTGAAGGTCGAGAGCCATGCGTCCTCCGGGAACATGACCCCGCCAAGTCGAACTGCTTCTTGACACACTGCCCGCTTAACCCGGAAGCCAGCCGCACCAATGTGTCGGAGGAAACGCCATACAGCTGGCGAGCGAAGTCAGCTTGCATACGCCCGGCCGCCACATGGAGTCACTAGAGCGCGATGGGACAAGGACATCCCAGCCGGCCAAACCCTCCCCTAACCGGACGACGCTGGGCCAATTGTGCGCCGCATCTAATCATCCCCAGCTTACAATTGGCTCATCCATCCCCCTCCTCTCCCCTGAAACTATTCCACAGGTCGTTGCTGTAAATGAGAATGTGTTCTCAGTCAACTTACCTGGTAAAATAACTGTATTTTTTTTTTTTTTTAAATGGGTGTCACGGCCAGCTATGACACGGCCCAGGATCTAACCCTGATCTGTAGTGACTCCTCTAGCACTGCAATACAGTGCCTTAGACCGCTGCACCACTCGGGAGGCCCCATACCAGTCTGTTATAACGAAAAGAATGTGGCTTGGTGCTCAATAGGTTATTAAAAAATCACTCAGAGGCAACTGAAGCAAGATCCTTCTTATTTCTGAAGATATACAGTACCAATGAAAAGTTTGGACACACCTACTCATTCCAGGGTTTTTCTTTATTTTTACTATTTTCTGCATGGTAGAATAACAGTGAAGACATCAACACTATGAAATAACACATATGGAATCATGTAGTAACCAAAAAAGTGTTAAACAAATCAAAACATGTTTTATATTTGAGATTCTTCAAAGGAGCCACCCTTTGACTTAATAACAGCTTTGCACACTCTTGGCATTGTTTTAACCAGCTTCATGAGGTAGTCACCTGGAATGCATTTCAATTAAGAGGTGTGTCTTGTTAATTTGTGGAATGTCTTTCCTTCTTAATGCATTTGAGCCAATAGTTGTGCTGTGACAAGGTAGGGGTGGAATACAGAAGATAGTGCTATTTGGTAAAAGACGAAGTCCATATTATGGCAAGAACGGCTCAAATAAGCAAAGAGAAATGACATGTCAGTCAATCCGGAAAATTTCAAGAACTTTAAAAGTTTCTTCAAGTGCAGTCGCAAAAAACATCAAGCGCTATGATGAAACTGGCTCTCATGAGGACTGCCACAGGAAAGGAAGACCCAGAGTTACCTCTGCTGCAGAGGATACGTTCGTTAGAGTTACCAGCCTCAGAAATTGTAGCCCAAATAAATGCTTCACATAGTTCAATTAACAGACATCTCAACATCAACTGTTCAGAGGAAACTGCATGAATCAGGCACTTCATGGTCGAATTGCTGCAAATAAACCACTACTCAAGGACACTAATAATAAGATACTTGCTTGGGCCAAGAAACATAAGCAATGGATATTAGACCGGTTGAAATCTGTCCTTTGGTCCTAGTCCAAATGTAAGATATTTAGTTCCAACTGCCTTGTCTTTGTGAGACGCAGCGTAGGTGAACAAATGATCTCCGCATGTGTGGTTCCCACCGTGAAGCATGGAGGTGTGATGGTGTGGGGGTGCTTTGCTGGTAACACTGTCAGTGATTTATTTAGAATCCAAGGCACACTTAATCAGCATGGCTACCACAACATTCTGCAGCAATACGCCATCCCATCTGGTTGGCGCTTAGTGGTACTATCATTTGTTTTTCAACAGGACAATGACCCAACACACCTCCATGCTGTGTAATGGCTATTTGACCAAGAAGGAGAGTGATGGAGTGCTGCATCAGATAACTTGACCTCCACAGTCACCTGACTTCAACCCAATTGAGACTGTTTGGGATGAGTTGGACCGCAGAGTGGAGGAAAAGCAGCCAACAAGTGCTCAGCATATGTGGGAACTCTTTCAAAACTGTTGGAAAAGCATTCCAGGTGAAGTTGGTTGAGAGAATGCCAATAATGTGCAAAGCTGTCATCCAGGCAAAGGGTGGCTACCTTGAAGAATCTAAAATATAAAATGCAGTTGAAGTCGGAAGTTTACATACACCTTAGCCAAATACATTTAAACTCAGTTTTTCACAATTCCTGATATTTAATCCTAGTAAACATTCCCTGTCTTAGATCAGTTAGGATCACCACTTTATTTTAAGAATGTGAAATGGCAGAATAATAGTGTAGAGTGATTTATTTCAGCTTTTATTTCTTTCATCACATTCCCAGTGGGTCAGAAGTTTACATGCACTCAATTAGTATTTGGTAGCATTGCCTTTAAGTTGTTTAACTTGGATCAAATGTTTTGGGTAGCCTTCCACAAGCTTCCTACAATAAGTTGGGTGAATTTTGGCCCATTCCTCCTGACAGAGCTGGTGTAACTGTGTCAAGTTTGTAGGCCTCCTTGCTCACACACGCTTTTTCAGCTCTGCCCACAAATTTTCTATAGGATTGAGGTCAAGGCTTTGTGATGGCCACTCCAATCCCTTGACTTTGTTGTCCTTAAGCCATTTTGCCATAACTTTGGAAGTATGCTTGGGGTCAATGTCCATTGGGAAGACCCATTTGCGACCAAGCTTTAACTTCTTGACTGATGTCTTGAGATGTTGCTTCAATATATCCACATAATTTTCCATCCTCATGATGCCATTTATTTTCTGAAGTGCACCAGTCCCTCCTGCATCAAAGCACCCCCACAACATGATGCTGCCACCCCCGTGCTTCACGGTTGGGATGGTGTTCTTCGGCTTGCAAGCCTCCCCCTTTTTACTCCAAAGATAACGATGGTCATTATGGCCAAACAGTTCTATTTTTCTTTCATCGGACCAGAGGACATTTCTCCTAAAAGTACGATATTTTTCCCCATGTGCTGTTGCAAACTGTAGTCTGGCTTTTTTTTATGACGGTTTTGGAGCAGTGGCTTCTTCCTTGCTGAGCGGCCTTTCAGGTTATGTCGATAGGACTAATTTTACTGTGGCTATAGATACTTTTGCACCCGTTTCCTCCAGCATCTTCACAAGGTCCTTTGCTGTTGTTCTGGGATTGATTTGCACTTCTCACACCAAAGTGCATTCATCTCTAGGAGACAGAACGCTTCTCTTTCCTGAGCGGTATGACGGCTGTGTGGTCCCATGGTGTTTATACTTGCGTACTATTGTTTGTACAGATGAACATGGTAACTTCAGGCGTTTTGGAAATTACTCCCAAGGATGAACCAGACTTGTGGAGGTCTTGGCTGATTTCTTTTGATTTTCCCATGATGTCAAGCAAAGAGGCACTGAGTTTGAAGGTAGGCCTTGAAATACATCCACAGGTACACCTCCAATTGACTCAAATGATGTCAATTAGCCTATCAGAAGCTTCTAAAGCATTGACATCCTTTTCTGGAATTTTCCAAGCTGTTTAAAGGCACAGTCAATTTCGTGTATGTGATCTTCTGACCCACTGGAATTGTGATACAGTGAATTATAAGTGAAATAATCTGTCTGTAAACAATTGTTGGAAAAAAGGCTTGTGTCATGCACAAAGTAGATGTCCTATTCGACTTGCCTAAACTATAGTTTGTTAACAAGAAATTTGTGGAATGGTTGAAAAACAAGTTTTAATGACTCCAACCTAAGTGTATGTAAACTTCCGACTTCAACTATATATTTTGATTTGTTTAACGCTTTGTTTTAGTTACTACATGATTCCATATGTTATTTCATATTTTTGATGTCTTCACTATAGTTCTACAATGTAGAAAATTGGTACAAAATAAAGAATTCTCACGGGACTAGTATTACTAGAGAAAGTTGTTTACGTAATTATTACCCCAGAATGTTCGTTTTTCCGGAGGATGACTCAGACAGGATTATCTTTTTTCCAAACTGCCCCGTTATTATTTTTTTCCAATAAATTGACAGTTGTGATTAAGCCTGGAGGTTTTAACTTGGCGTGATGATAGTTCAACACCTCCAGGCGGTAATAGGACCACACTGATAACTCCAACTTGGTTCACAAGTTTCTAAACCATACCAAACCAGCTTTGATATAGTGTCTCCATAATTTTTGAATTGACAAAATGTGATCAAAATCATTAGGATATTTTAGCATTCTGCAGTAAACGTCCTAAATGCCCCCCGCCTTCAAATGTGAGCTAAACAGTGCACTTGCACTTGAGATGCGTTTTAAGGCTATGGATGTGAAAGTGAACTACAAACGTTTAGGTCAGTTACATTAAATATCCGCAATATTTGTTACTAATGCATTTGGCAATATTCAAAGCACAAAACATATGAACAACAGCATTCACTGTAAACATTGATACATGGAGGCCCTTCATATATAGGCTATGCGCAGCACTTTGTTAAATTTATCGAATCACTTATTGTTTTCTTCTCAAACCTTGTGCAACCCCTGTCGAACAGACATTTCTCTCAAAACACAGAGATGTCGATTCGCACCGGACTTGTATTATCGCCAAAAAACAGTAGGTTATTCTGGCTGGAGTTGTTACTCTCTTGCCATGTACAAATTACTGACATGGCAGATTCGTACAGGACTAAAATGACAGATGTGGTGTTTTGTGCTTGTACACGTAATTACATTCCCCTCCCCAGTAAAACTAATCCAGTCCCAATAGGGCTTAAAGGAAAGGGCCGTTTCTGCTGCTGCTGCCTCCGCCGCATTGTTCTCAATCCCAATATGCTGGTTAATTTTGCTGTTATGCACATAGCAACACGGGGAAAGGCACCAATTCTACAGTGCACTGAAGATTGTTTCAGAACCGCGGACAGCGACCATATCCAACGAGGGAGAAAGCGCAGTTGTTATAAAATGATATTACAGTGCACCATTATTTTTTCCTAATATAACCAACCATATACAATTTCAGTATCACATTTTAGAGTGATGGGCTGTGCCATCTCTGTGGCTTCCGCAATTGATTAGTCCACGAGACAGGTGTGAATCAGAGTTGTCTTGTGCACCATGAAAAAAATTAAATTGGGACTGCTCGACTAAAGAAACCTCGGTAGACCAACAGCCTGTTAACCAAACAATCGACCTGTTGACTAAATGGGGTCAGCCCTAGTTTACTGTCACCAACTGGCCACTGAAGAGCAAGTGTTATAGCTGATACTGATACTTTAGCTGATACTGGGTATTTGGTATGTATTAGGATCCCCATTAGCCGCTGCAAAAGCAGCAGCTACTCTTCCTATGCACTATAATGCACAGGAAGACATCAGTATATGGTATCACATCCCATTTCTGCTTTTGTTGTCTAGGTGACCACCTGCCCAGCTTCCTATCGGAGGGGGCGAAGAGAGAACAACCGGCGAGGCCCAATCGTACGCTATCGTCTAAACAGATGCTCCGCTGCTCCTTTGAGGGCTGCTACAGAACCTTCACCTGGCCTGCTCACCTCAAATACCACCTCAAAACACACAGGTATACACACACGCACACATCATATTCTCCATATTCTCAAATATCACCTCAAATGTTCATATACGTCTGTGTTCGTGTGTGTGTCAGGAACGACCGCACGTTCCGGTGTGGGGCAGAGGGCTGTGGGAAGAGTTTCTACGTGCTGCAGCGTCTGCAGGTCCACATGAGAACTCACAATGGCGACAAGCCCTTCATCTGCAAGGAGAAAAACTGTGGCAAGAAGTTCACCACCGCAGGAAACCTCAAGAACCACAAACGCACACACACAGGTGGGGACAGTCAGAAACACACACACACACACACACACACACACACACACACACACACACACACACACACACACACACACACACAGGTACACAGCGCTAGAGCTCAAGTGCACATACACAGGAAGGACATCTCTTTTAGTCTGCTCTGTATCCAGTAGTAGGGCATTGAAGTAAACTAAATGTGTATTATGTGTTTTCAGTGCTGTTTTCAGTGCTGTGGGAGGATATGTGATAAGTTTGTTTGTGTGGGAGAGAATGGTATAATGCTTGGTCTGAGAAAAAAAAGTGTAATCATTGTATTTGTATTTATTAGGGATCCCCATTAGCTGCTGCCTTGGCAGCAGCTACTCTTCCTGGGGCCCAGCAAAATTAAGGCAGTTTATACGATTTAAAAAACATTACAATACATTCACAGTTTTCACAACACACTCCACCACTACCACATATGTACAGTACTAAATTCATGTGTGTGTATAGTGCGTATGTTATCGTGTGTGTATGCATGTGTCTGCCTATATTTGTGTTGCTTCACAGTCCCCGCTGTTCCATAAGGTGTTTTTTCTGTTTTTTAAATCTAATTTTTCTGCTTGCGTCAGTTACTTGATGTGGAATAGAGTTCCATGTAGTCATGGCTCTATGTAGTACTGTGCGCCTCCCATAGTCTGTTCTGGACTTTGGGGACTATTTTTTTCCAGAAGTTTACTAAGGGTTGGTAACAGCCTGATTGGTCGGCTATTTGAGCCAGTAAAGGGGGCTTTACTATTATTGGGTAGTAGAAGGACTTTCGCTTCCCTCCAGGCCTGAGGTCACACACTATCTAGTTGGCTTAATTTGAAGATGTGTCAAATAGGAGTGGCAATATCGTCTGCTATTATCCTCAGTAATTTTCCATCCAGATTGTCAGACCCCGGTGGCTTGTCAATGTTGCTAGACAACATTTTTTTTCACCTCTTCCACACTGACTTTACGGAATTCAAAAGTACAATTCTTGTTTTTCATAATTTGGTCTGATATACTTGGATGTGTAGTGTCAGCATTTGTTGCTGGCATGTCATCCCTAAGTTTTCTAATCTTGCCAATGAAAAAAATAATTAAAGTAGTTGGAAATATCAGTTGGTTTTGTGATGAATGAGCCCTCTGTTTCAATGAAAGATGGAGCTGAGTTGGCTTTTTTTCCCCAAAAATGTATCTATTGTTCCCCAAAGCTTTTTATTATCGTTCTTTATATAATTGATCTTTGTTTCATAGTATATTTTATTTGTATTTTTGTTTAGTTACATGATTTCTTAATTTGCAGTACGTTTGCCAATCAGTTGGGCTGCCAGACTTATTTGCCAGACCGTTTGCCTCATCCCTCTCAACCAGGCAATTTTTCAATTCCTCATCAATCCAAGGGGATTTAACAGTTTTTAGTCATTTTCTTAATGGGTGCATGCTTATTAGTGATTGGAATAAGTAATTTCATGTGTCAAGTGCAGCTTCTGGTTGCTCCTCATTACACACCACAGACCAGCAAATATTCTTTACATCATCAACATATGAATCACTACAAAAGTTATTGTATGACCTCTTTATACACTATATTAGGCCCAGTCTTTGGAGCTTTGGTTTTCCTAGATATGGCTATTATATTGTGATCACTACATCCTATGGATTTGGATACTGCTTCAAAGCAAATATCTGCAGCGTTAGTAAAGATGTGATCAATACAAGTGGATGATTTCATTCCTGTGCTGTTTGTTACTACCCTGGTAGGTTGACTGATAACCTGAATCGGGTTGCAGGCACTGGTTACAGTTTGAAGCTTTTTCTTGAGTGGGCAGCTTGATGATAGCTAGTCAATATTTAAATCACCCAGAAAATATACTTCTCTGTTGATATCACATACATTATCAAGCATTTCACACACATTACCCAGATTCTGACTGTTAGCACTTGGTGGTCTATAGCAGCTTCCCACAAGAATGGGCTTTAGGTGAGGCAGATGAACCTGTAGCCATAATACTTAAACAGTATTTAACATTAGATCGTCTCTAAGCTTTACAGGAATGTGGTTCCTGTACTGCAAAACCGCCCCTTTTCGGTAAATGTTATAACCATGTATTGCTACCACTGAATCATCAAAGGTATTATCTAAGTGAGTTTCAGAGATAGTCAGAATATGAATGTCATCTGTAACAAGCAAGTTATTGACTTCATGGACCTTGCTTCTAAGGCTGCATGTGTTAATATGCGCTATTTTTTAGCACTTCTGAGTTGCTTGATTGTCTTTAATGCTTTACTGGGAAGCTTATCAGAAGTAGACTTACTCATGTTATTTACATTGGACCTGAGTGCAGGGTGAGCTGCACAAAGTGGTCTTCCTACTAGGGCACACTGCCTCAGTGCTAACAGTGTATGTTGTCTACAGGTGAGAAGCCTTAAAAGGGGGGGGGGGGGTGTGTGTGTGTGTGTGTGTGTGTGTGTGTGTGTGTGTGTGTGTGTGTGGGTGAGTGAAACGTGATCATTAATTGGTGTGTGTGTTGTC
Organism: Salmo salar; assembly: GCF_965601325.2. Taxonomy (NCBI): domain Eukaryota; kingdom Metazoa; phylum Chordata; class Actinopteri; order Salmoniformes; family Salmonidae; genus Salmo; species Salmo salar. The sequence goes on from NC_138305.1 coordinate 57,870,536, forward strand.
TGCAGGGGAGAAGCCCTTCTTGTGTGAAGCAGATGGTTGTGGTCGGTCCTTCGCTGAGTACTCCAGTCTACGCAAACATATGCTCGTACACTCAGGTGAGAACAACACGCCAGTTTCAGCTTTTCATTCTATATATAGTGAAATTACAACAGTTAGCTTCGTTTATCTATGTCAACTGAATATGTGGAAATCGAGTTCCTACTGTTTACGAACACACAACTTTAGCTTCAGTGTGTGTCACTGGTTGTCTCTCATGACACCCTAATTCCCTATATAGTGCACTCCTTTTGACCAGAGCCTTATGGCCTTATGTGCAAAGGTAGTGCACTGAATGGAGTTCCATTTAAGATGCAACCACTGACTGATGTGTTACTGTGTCTATCGTGTTCCAGGAGAAAAACCCCACCAGTGTGGGATCTGTGGGAAGACGTTCTCTCAGAGCGGTAGCAGGAACGTTCACATGAGGAAGAGACATGGAGAGGAGGCTCTGGGGAACGAGGGCAGAGAAACGGGTAACACACACGAACTAGGACAGTGGTCGCCAAGCCTGGTTACGAGCGTTCTTTCTTCCAGTTCCAACCCAGCACAAACACACCTAATTCAGCCGCAGCCTTGGAGTGTGTGTGTGTGTGCGCGCGTGTGGAACCAGCCCGTTGTTTTCCATCTGGAATGTTCGATATGACACACAAACATACCTGTAATGTACAGTATGTCCCCTGTGTATTATTGACAGGTGAGGCTTTGACACACAGCAGTTTACTGGAGGCTGACGGGTCGCCCGGCGACACCATGGTCACCATGACTACAGGGGTTGATCCAATTAACGTCCACCATGCCATGCTGCGAGCCCAAGGTAAACACACTCACACACCTTGTCATACAATCCGTCACAAATGCAAAACCCTAATACTCTTTAACAGTTAGCGACGCTGTTATATTCTTGTCCAAAACCAGGGGAACAGCCTATGACTATGTTAGTTATTTAATGCCTTCCCTCCTCTTCCTTTCCGCCTTCTTTCTAGGCTCGGCAGACTCGGTGGTTGTTCTCTCTCAACCCCATGACCTGGTCACCATGACAACGGCAAGCCACACATACCCAGAGGATGTGGTGGCCCTGTTGTAGTCGAGTCTGTTGGGCAAATCTCAGGCATTTGAGGCAAAGCTCTCTGTACATAGATGCATCCTTCACTTTTAGCCCTGTAGATATCTGTAATTAGCTACTAAGGGTTTTATTTTGAGAAAGACAGTATGAAATGTTCTAGAACTGTACAGACTTTTTCTGTAGTTTATAAATACAACGAATTATCAGGTGACTTTCCAAAGAAATAAGACAGATATACAAATCATGAGTTTTATTAAAAGAAAGTACATGTATAGCTACCTGGATTTGTCATTGTGAATCGTACTAAATCAATTGTGTAAGCTCACCTGAGAGCAGATAAGGTTAACATGCAGTGATATTCCTTTTGTAAAACAATATTAAGGCTGGTGCTTTTAGCTTAATTCACATAAATTAATCAAGTCAATAGCTGACATAAGACTATTTGAAAATGACATTAAATATGCTCCACAGCAATGTACTCCGTCCATTAATAGAAAGGAAACTTTGAAATCAGTTCCAAACTCACAAGCTGCTATTGGAACTAAGGCACAATAAGATTTGATGTACAGAGGGCTGCATGTAGAACAATTGAACACACTATTTTTGCAAAGCACACTCATACCAGTTTATTTTTTAATGAAAATAAAGATCACACCCAAGTGATATTAAACAGATGGTCAAAATATCCATCTTTATACAGTAACACAACTCAGTGGCGTTTCAGTCATCGACAGCCCCCAGTGCTTTAATAGAGATGTAAATAGCAGCTAGTAGCAGCTAGTCCCATGAAAACAACAGACCTACTGAAGTATAGTACCAACCATTTAGGTGTTGGGTAACAAAATAGTTGTAATGTTATCTCAGAAATGTCAAATCTTGATAGTCAAATAGTAAGTCAGATGCAAGGCATATTTTTAAGACATTACAAGGCAGGAACAAAGGCTGTTAAGTTTAAAACAACAAGAATTCCTTAGTCCATTTATTTTTGAGCACCATCTAATCCAGTGGTTTCCCCTCCTGCCCACCCAGATCTGTGGCTCCTTGTCTATCTGTAGATCTTTAGGTTCTGGAAGTGGTTGAACGTGGCACCTAAAGCCCAGCTCGTCTCCACGTTGTTGACTTTCTTAGTCAGCTAGGGAAGAGAGACAACACACAAAATCACTCAACATGCCTTTTTGTATTTATTTAAATAAAATAAAAAAAATTGAACTGATCCTGTCTTTTAAAAAGTGTTGTTTTGCTTTACTGACTTGTCAAAAAGGACTATTGTGCATTACGGCTTTACTGTCTCACCTGCAGTACAGTGTTCTCCTTGAAGCCAAAGCCGTCTTTGAGCAGACAGGTGATGTAGGTCATGTCCATACACAGGAAGGGGCTGATCAGATGGTACTTAGACATCTTGTTACACACTGGAATAAAAAACACATCAGTTTCCAGATCAGTGCAGTAAAGGAAAGAGGAGAGGAAGACACTTTCAACCAATGAGACTTCTCCAGCACACAGCGCAGTAAGTCTGATATGGGTATAATACATTGCCATGCACAGCATGTCTGAAGTGCACTGGGCAGAGAAGCAAGTCTCCCACTAAATAGTAATGATAAATCCATTGCTATGCATATCATGATTCAGGCTTATCTGGTTCTCACCCTCTTTAGCTCTCTTCTTGAAGTCCCTGACCTCCAGCATTCCTCCTTGGGTCCTGTCTGAAAGAGAGGAGCGATGGGTGTCGTTAACCTTTCCATCAGAAAGAAACACTTATCACACTATCATTCATAATGACAGCAGAGCTACACAGTACATCTCCATCATACTAACAATTGGGCCTGCAACCTTTCATCTCACTCACTGATGAGTCGAGAACCAAGGACACCACTGTAATAACTCCACATCTATAACGCACCACTGAGTCCAGTGTTTCCCCTACAGTTGAAGTTGGAAGTTTACATACACCTTAGCCAAATACATTTAAACTCAATTTTTCACAATTCCTGACATTTAATCCTAGTAAACATCCCCTGCCTTAGATCAGTTAGGATCACCACTTTATTTTAAGAATGAAATGGCAGAATAATAGTAGAGAAGGATTTATTTCGGCTTATATTTCTTTCATCACATTCCCAGTGGGTCAGAAGTTTACAACACTCAATTTGTATTTGGTAGCATTGCCTTTAAATTGGGTCAAATGTTTTGGGTAGCCTTCCACAAGCTTCCCACAATAAGTTGGGTGAATTTTGGCCCATTCCTCCTGACCGAGCGGGTGGAACTGCGTCAAGTTTGTAGGCCTCCTTGCTCACACGCTTTTTCAGCTCTGCCCACAAATTTTCTATAGGATTGAGGTCAGGGCTTTGTGATGGCCACTCCAATACCTTGACTTTGTTGTCCTTAAGCCATTTTGCCACAACTTTGGAAGTATGCTTGGGGTCATTGTCCATTGGGAAGACCCATTTGCGACCAAGCTTTAACTTCTTGACTGATGTCTTGAGATGTTGCTTCAATATATACACGTAATTTTCCATCCTCATGATGCCATCTATTTTGTGAAGCGCACCAGTCCCTCCTGCAGCAAAGCACCCCCACAACATGATGCTGCCACCCCCGTGCTTCACGGTTGGGATGGTGTTCTTCGGCTTGCAAGCCTCCCCCTTTTTACTCCAAAAGATAATGGTCATTTTGGCCAAACAGTTCTATTTCTCTTTCATCGGACCAGAGGACATTTCTCCAAAAAGTACAATCTTTGTTCCCATGTGCAGTTGCAAACTGTAGTCTGGCTTTTTTTATGACGGTTTTGGAGCAGTGGCTTCTTCCTTGCTGAGCGGCCTTTCAGGTTATGTTGATAGGACTAATTTTACTGTGGATATAGATACTTTTGTGCTTGTTTCCTCCAGCATCTTCACAAGGTCCTTTGCTGTTGTTCTGGGATTGATTTGCACTTTTCGCACCAAAGTACGTTCATCTCTAGGAGACAGAATGCGTCTCCTTCCTGAGCGGTATGACGGCTGCGTGGTCCCATGGTGTTTATACTTGCGTACTATTGTTTGTACAGATGAACGTGGTACCTTCAGACGTTTGGAAATTGCTCCCAAGGATGAACCAGACTTGTGGAGGTCTTGGCTGATTTCTTTTGATTTTCCCATGATGTCAAGCAAAGAGACACTGAGTTTGAAGGTAGGGAATACATCCACAGGTACACCTCCAATTGACTCAAATGATGTCAATTAGCCTATCAGAAGCTTCTAAAGCCATGACATCATTTTCTGGAATTTTCCAAGCTGTTTAAAGGCACAGTCAACTTAGTGTTTTGTAAACTTCTGACCCACTGGAATTGTGATACAGTGAATTATAAATGAAATAATCTGTCTGTAAACAATTGTTGGAAAAGTTACTTGTGTCATGCACAAAGTAGATGTCCTAACTGACTTGCCAAAACTATAGTTTGTTAACAAGAAATTTGTGGAGTGGTTGAAAAACGAGTTTTAATGACTCCAACCTAAGTGTATGTAAACTTCTGACTTCAACTGTAAATGTATTTAGCGGCAGCACGCTGTTGCAAAATGGTTGCCACCAATGCAAAAAATATATATTCGGGGATGGTAAAATATTTTAAGTGTAAACTTAAACTACTAAAACCAGAAAGTATGTAGAAAATATAATGCCGCAATATATTTTTAAATATGATCACTTTTCAAACTGAAATTTGTCTCTCAGCCTCATGACAAAACCTGTAGAATTGCAGGAAACGAGCTTTTAAAACTGTAAAATGTACTCTGCCCAATGGCAAAATGTGTAGAATTGCAGGAAATTTGCCCTAAAATCATGCATTGGCCCCACCCACTACCATGTACCCCCAACCCGCTAACTTTTCCACCGCTGCTGAAAGAAATCCTAGGGGAAACACTGGAGTCAATCACCTCAGCAATGAGTAATTTTTCCCTGTCGAGAGGGAGGAGGTGAATAAATCTAATTCTAGCAGTGAGTAATTATACTAACTGTGTGTGTGTGTGTGTGTCCTCTCTCACTGAAAAGTCCACTGCTCGCTTGAAGTATTGTGTGTAAGTCATAGTGTCTGCGTTTCCTCTCACCAATAAGGCCTGCATCCACGGCTCGGTCAAAGTAATAGGAGAAAGCGTAGAACACACTGGTGTCTTTCAACTCATAGGGCTGGTGAACTATTCCCTTTACCACCTTCAGCACTTCCTGGTAACACAGCTTGTATCCCACATAACCTGGGACAGAAACAGGATACTATTATGACCTTTCCAATCAATCAATGAAATGCATGTGTATAGCACTTTTCACACACATTTGTGACAAACTGCTCAACAGCAACCGAGACCTAATATCCCGATGAGCAAACTCAGGTAAACCCTACCACCCTGCATAGAGGACACGTTGAGAGGTACCTCAGCATGCTATGTTTTGTGTTACCATCCAAAGAACTGTTCCAAGGCTGATCTACTATGGCACATATTTCACTGTACTTCTAGCAGATATAGTGAGTTGGCTGACTCTCACCATCAGGTATCCCACTGACTATGTAGGTGAGTCCTCCAAAGCTCCACTCCTCTCTGAACTTCTTAGGCAGGCAGGAGCTTTTGAACACTCTCCACTCTAACCCTGGAGTGTAAAGTGAGAAAATAATGTATGGGGGTCTATGAATAACATGGCAAAGTAAACATTTGATACATGTTCTGAAACCTATATTGTCTAAATGGAGATAACATGCTGATGATGATATGTAAAATATGTAATCCCTGTACCTTCTGCCCCCAGTGCTCCTAGGGCTGCCAGTCTAGCTGCCATCAGTCCATTACCCAGGTAGCTGTCAATTAAATCAATCAATCTTACTTGGGTAGCAGTTTTACAAATACCTACCTTACGGATTTGTTACGAAGAAATATTACTGTTTATACTTGCTGCATCAGTGGATATAGATTGTATACCTGTGAGTGTAGAGTTCATATGTCGAGTTTAACATGTCAATTCTGGCAATGTAGTCATCAGGAGAACTTCCAATGGTTTTCTGCACAGGAAAAATAAATCAATAAATGTTATTACCATTCCAATAAAAACTGTATCAACACAATACAGAAACACAATATTGAAAATGAATCAACTTGTACAAATGGACACTAACCTTGGATTTAGGAAGAAAAGTGATTTGAGTCGATCCTCCCCCCAGATCCAGAATCCCCACTGTCTTCCTGGTCTCAGCATACAGGTGACCTAAAATAACATGCTTCACATTTCAACCAACTTTATTGACAAGTTCCCTCTGAAGACGGTGGGAGTCAGCTGTCTGATTTATGTGTATATACAAGTAACTGCCAAAATAAATGAAACACCAACATAAAGCATCTTAATAGTGCATTGGGCCCCCACAAGCCAGAACAGCTTCAATGCACCTTGTCATAGATTCTACAAGTGTCTGGAACTCTATTGGAGGGATGCGACACCATTCTTCCACAAGAAATTCCATCATTTAGTGTTTTGTTGGTGATGGAAAACGTCTCAGGCGCCGCTCCAGAATCTCCCATAAGTGTTCAATTGGGTTGAGAACTGGTGGCTGATAATGCCATGGCATATTGTTTACTCGTGCCCTGTGGATGGGGGCATTGTCATCCTATGGTGGCATAACCATGGTAGCAAAAATAATGGCCTGCCCAGAATTGTTATACATTACCCTAAGCATGATGGGATGATAATTGCTTAACTCAGGAACCACACCTGTGTGGAAGCACCTGTTTTCAAAATACGTACTTTGTATCCCTCTTTTACTGTGTTTCCATTATTTTGGCAGTTACCTGTTTATAGCTGACCCTACAACCTGATAATAGAATAGCCTAAACAAAATTGTTTGAAAAGTGACAATAATGCATTACAATATGTACTATGACAAAAAGTTACAAGCCTCACCTGTCAAAAAGTTCACAGTAACCCACGCCAAGATTCCTACAAGAACAAAAAACTATCATTCAAGTGAGGTAAAGACTGATCTGACAGTGCAGTTAACTCATCACTTGTTTGACATGCATAAGCATTAGTTTGACATTAGTTTGTGTAAGTGGGCTATCATTTGAGACAAAATGCTGACAAATCAATTACACCACACAAGGTTCGGTAAACCACTAAATCCATTCACCACATAATTACACCTTTTTGAGGTGTAACCAAGGCAGACTCTAACAACAACAACAACAACAACCCTCTTTTTCTACAGCGTCATCATAACGGATCGGGGTAAGAAAGTGTACAGCAAGCTGTCGAAGGAGAACAGTGACTGATGCCACCAAGAGGCGAGCACTGCTGAAGCCTGCCTCCGGACTGCTGATGAATAGGTCTGACTGGAGGTTTGACTACGGGTTATGGGTAGACGAGACTTTACCTTCATTTGTACCATTCATTATGCTGACGCTATCGTCTGGCACGAAGAAGGGAGATTCATCAAAAACATCCTGCACCTGTGGGGTGGAGTGGGAAGACGGAGAGATGACTGCAGAAAGGGTGAATGCAGTGTCAACACCTATGGCAGTGCCATACCTGATTTAATAGTGCTCCAGCCCTATCAGATCTAGGAGTGCCCTAGGTCCCACCCATACCTGTTCCAGCAGAGCCTGGGCTTTCTCTGAGGGCAGCAGCCTGAGTCCTGCTGTGGCTTTCAAGACCAGCGGGGTTCTCTTCCATTCCAGCCGGGGGACGGTTTTCTTAGCCACTTTCAGAAGCTGCCTCACTGTATACCCACCCTGGGGAGAGAATGTGGTATTGGAGAATGATGATTATGATGTGCATTTTAGGGACTCAAGCCATTTCAAGTGTTTTTGAAATATTTGAATACCACTTGCTGCATCGGGCAATTACAACCACTGCTGTCTCACCATTTCAGGCGTGTCTGCATATGCTGACAGACCAGGCTTGATGGAATGGAACATCTCATTATCCAACACTGGTAACTCCTCTGTCAGACAAAAGATACACATGAACGATCCGTCAACAGAAGAAAAAAAAACATACAATTGAGACGACAAAATCCACTTGGAGCAATAAGCATTTAATTTACAATTTGCAAACATGAACGATGTTTTATGAAGATGTGCATTTAGTGTTATGTTTATTGATGAGCATTTAATAATATACCAATTCAATTTTGCTTGAAGTAAATGGGAAATGTAATACCACAACATTGCGCAGAGTAACACATCAGGGAGCATCTTAACACCTCCTCTCTCCAGTAGAGTTTTAGCATAACTCACCAGGGTCTTTCTGTATGAAGGTATAGACGTGGATGCGTGTGCCAGTGCTGCCAGCGTCAAACATTACCCCATAGAAGATCCGGCTGGAGTTGGCTGGTCGGCTGAGGCTGGGGAGGAGGTTACCCAGGCTGGCGGAGAAGTCCAGGACAGAAGCCTTGGGCTGGGCATGGGTCAGCCCTGTCAGAACCCACACAACCAGAACCAGTGACAGGACCACCGCAGGTAGGAGAGAAGCCTGGGGAGACATCTCTGGGGAAGGAGTAGGAGATGAGTGTCCCTCTGATGGGTACAAGGCCAGGAGGATTAGGCTAAAACTGAGGGACTGAAGGGTATCTTAGTCAACTCAATAGGAGTGGACCACTGAGGCAGTCATGCAGAGGAACGTTTAGTTTAGCCAACAGCACGCTAGATAATTGACACTGCTCCTGAGTCGACCTAACTGGATAGAAGACACAAGGTCCCAACTAGAAGCAACAACCAACAGAAGAGCCCCAAAGCAATAGCATACAGTTATATGCACCTTGACCACACCCTAACTAGCCATTCACCAATCAGAAGGGAGCCTTCTGGAGGATGACGTTGACACTTCCACCAAGCAGGATTGTTAGACAAATGTACAGTACTCCCCTTACAACTGTTTCGCCCGAGTGGCGCAGCGGTCTAAGGCACTGCATCTCAGTGCTAGAGGCGTCACTACAGACCCTGGTTTGATTCCATGCTGTATCACAACCCGCCGTGATTGGGAGTCCCATAGGGCGGTGCACAATTTGCCCTGCGTCGTCAGGGTTAGGGTTTGGCCGGGGTAGGCCGCCATCGTAAATAAAAATGTGTTCTTAACTGACTTGCCTAGTTAAATAAAGGTTAAATAAATACAAATAAAATAAAAAGAACCAACTATCATATGTGTGACAAATCCTATAGACTATTGGGAGAAATTCAGATGCTCTCTCTCCTGTCCATGCAGTCCACCGGGTTTGAAGGTCTTCAAAACCATCTGGCCACGTATACTCAAAAAACGGTCCCGCTACAGCCAGAAGAGGACTGGTAGGCCCTCTGAGCCTGGTTCCTCTGTAGGTTTCTTCCTAGATTCCTGCTTTCTAGGGATTTTTTTCTAGACACTTTGCTTCGGTCTCTGCATTGCTTCCTCTATGGGGTTTTAGGCTGGGTATCTGTAAAGCACTTTTTGACAACTGCTGATGTAAAAAGGGCTTTATAAAATACATTTGATTGATTGACCTTGTTTAAATGTTTACAGGAATATTTGTTATTGGTTTTTAAATAGTGAATAAACATGTTATAACCACATGTTATATAGGCTAACCCCATGGAAAACCTACAGTATTGCAAGTGAAACCACAACGCTGCAGCTGTCAAGAATATAAACAGTTCTGTATTGATCCTGTTAAAAAACAAGGCTGTTAAAAGGCTACTCTGTTCAAATTCCCAGTGCAGTACTGTCAAATTCCCAAGACTATGATAGCTAGCTGCTAGCCATCGTTCACCAGAGGGCTTCCTCTTAGGTTCTCAGTTGATGCATTGAAGACTGCATGGGATTGTGTACAATAGTCCTTTGTCTACACTTTAATAATGCTTGTTTCCAATGCGATTTTGGAAACCTTTGGAAGTTTACTTTACTATAACCCAGAAAGATTTTTCATTAAACAAATTGTTGAATTACTACACACACCTGTATAGCGTTAGGGTTCCCACATGTCCATGTTACAGCGCTTGTTCACCCGAAGACAGAGCTTCTCCAAACACCTGTGTGTAATGAAAGGACGCCCGAAGTGTTGTAACTGAACTAAAACAGAGTACACTAGTGTATATTTTGCATTTGTGAAATTATTTTTGATGTGTTATGAAAGTAGATCTTATGTTTCTAGAACCATATCGGAATTGAGAATCAATTCATGTTTAGAGGGAGTACTTGGCTGTTTTGCTGCCAGAGCCAGTTTACCTCTGAAAATGTAATGGTCCTGACCTGTCGACTCGCCTACATTTCTTTAATTAACATTCTTGTGCTAGCTAGCTAGCTAACTTACACTGCATGCAAATAAAGAAACGATAGCTGCTACCTATATAGTGGCATGTTGTGTAAATAAATGCTGGGAATAAAATAGGCACAAACGTTTATATTTAGCTCATTTCTGACTGCAGTTGACCCATGCCGTTGCACAATTTACCAATTGACAGCTAACGTGCTAGCTAACTGGCTAACTTCTCCCGAAGAAACCACAAAATGTATTGCAAATAAAACAAATGATATACAATTCTTCTCGGGCAATACAGGTAGTCACAGCCATAAAACGACATATCTAGCTAGCTAATGATTTTACCATTCATGTCAACATCCACCTGCTATCAAACTAGCTAGCTTATTTGACAGCTAAACTGGAGGGCAAACCTACGTCATCTATTGACGCTGCAAAACAACTTTGCCACACACACACACACACACACACACACACACACACACACACACACACACACACACACACACACACACACACACACACACACACACTTGTGAAGTTTCCTTTAAAATTATTCATAAATATTATCCTGCCAACCACTATATGAAGAAATTTAAGGAAAACATCAACTCTAATTGCTCCTTTTGTAATGACCACCCAGAAACAGTGTTGCATCTTTTTGGCATTGTATTCACGTAAGAAAACTGTGGAAAGACGTCAGTAGATTTATAATTGAACACATTTATGAAGATCTTACACTATTGTGGAGAGATGTACTGCTTGGATTCTTTACCTACGATAGAATTAAGCTGAAACATTTTTATTTAATTAATTTCATTATTCTTTTGGCCAAATTTCATATTCACAAATGTAAATTTACAAACAAAACACCACATTTTCTTACCTTACAAAAGTAAATTGAACTGTATTTTAAGACAATTAAATACTCTACTAACAAAAAGCTGTTAGAATTATAAGTGTATGTATGTCCCTTAAGGTCCTTGTGTAATGTGATATTGTACCCCCAAGCCCAATTGTCCTTTGTATATTATTTATATATACTCGTGTTCCCGCATGTACTTTCTGTATTGATTTGTTGTTCATTAAAAAAAAATATATATATATATATATATATATATTTTGGTTCCCAGGCTGCAAAACAACTGGGAACTCAAAGAAAAAAAAGCAGGTAAAATCATGACATTGGTGATCTTCAGGTCGGAAAGTTAGAGCTCTAGAAAGATGCCAGAATTTCCCTCTTGGAATTCCGAGTTGGTTGACCGTTCAAAACAATTTTTCCCAGTCGGAGCTCCCCCCCCCCCCCAGTTGGTTTGAACGCAGCATCTGTCAAACCACTGATCAAAGAAAACTGAAAATTCTCATGTAGATAGTTGTTTTCCATACATTAAGGTAATCTTGCTGACAATGTAAATAAAGACCATAAAGGTTAATCCCGAAAGAATGAACATGCTGAGGAAACGAAACAATCAACCCACAATACCAATTTTCAGCATGTTCAATGCAGTCAAGGGAAACTCACTGTAATTAGTTTTGTGCCAGCACAGCAGAAGCATATTTATATTGTTGGGATTTTGCAACAAGTCCCATGGTCTGTCTGTCAAAACATAGGAATTTCTTAAGCAGCAAAACACCAGTTTTACTGCTTAAAGTTTGAAACTCTGCCGCTTTACTGTTCACAATGTCTACGTGAAAGGGTTTTCACAAACAAAATAACCACCGGACAGCAGATTTAGGATTGCTAGGAAAAATCTCTGGGCCCTGGTCAGGACTCCGCTATTGATGAATAGAAAAGCAAGCTCTGTAGCCAAAAAACACATTGTAAACCCCATGGTAATCTGACTACCTAGTGTTGTCAAATGTTTATGATAAACATTTACATCCATGTCCAATTCTGTACTTTAACAACAGCAAAGCCTTGTCAAAGCTTGTTTACGAAGTTCCGTTTATGTAAGTTGCAAACATCCATATAACCTACCAGTCGCGTGTGTTATTCTGTGGCCTAAAGAACATATAATCAGGAACTTCAGGCACCACAAAGCTTAACGACTCATCAAAGGGTGGCTCTCTAAAAGGTGTCTGACTCGCAAATACCAGCATTTACAACTTCTCAACAAAACATGTTTTCCCCAGATTCATGCTTGAGAGAGCAATATTTAGTTATAGTTGCAATATATAGAGCTCATTGATGAGGCATAGGAAGAAGTGTCTTCAGCAGCAGTATTCAATGGAAATCTTTATGCCATGTAAAACAGGGTGCATCATTGCATAATTTTGTTTATTTTTTACCTTTATTTAACTTGGCAGGAGGCAGAACAAATTCTTATTTACAATGACGGCCTACCCGGGCCAAACCCTAACGACGCTGGGCCAATTGTGCACCGCCCTATGGGACTCCCAATCACGGCCAGTTGTTTATTTTATTTCACCTTTATTTAACCAGGTAGGCTAGTTGAGAACAAGTTCTCATTTACAATTGCGACCTGGCCAAGATAAAGCAAAGCAGTTCGACACATACAACAACAAAGAGTTACACATGGAGTAAAACAAACATACAGTCAATAATACAGTAGAAAAATAAGTCTATATACAATGTGAGCAAATGAGGTGAGATAAGGGAGGTAAAGGCAAGAAAGGCCATGGTGGCAAAGTAAATACAATATAGCAAGTAAAACACTGGAATGGTAGATTTGTAGTGGAAGAAAGTGCAAAGTAGAAATAGAAATAATGGGGTGCAAAGGAGCAAAATAAATAAATACAGTAGGGGAAGAGGTAGTTGTATGGGCTAAATTATAGATGGGCTATGTACAGGTGCAGTGATCTGTGAGCTGCTCTGACAGCTGGTGCTTAAAGCTAGTGAGGGAGATAAGTGTTTCCAGTTTCAGAGAAATTTGTAGTTCGTTCCAGTCATTGGCAGCAGAGAACTGGAAGGAGAGACGGCCAAAGGAGGAATTGGCTTTGGGAGTGACCAGAGAGATATACCTGCTGGAGCGCATGCTATGGGTGGGGGCTGCTATGGTGACCAGTGAGCGGAGATAAGGGGGGACTTTACCTAGCAGGGTCTTGTAGATGACCTGGAGCCAGTGGGTTTGGCGACGAGTATGAAGCGAGGGCCAGCTAACGAGAGCGTACAGGTCGCAGTGGTGGGTAGTATATGGGGCTTTGGTGACAAAACGGATGGCACTGTGATAGACTGCATCCAGTTTATTGAGTAGGGTATTGGAGGCTATTTTGTAAATGACGTCGCCGAAGTCGAGGATCGGTAGGATGGTCAGTTTTACGAGGGTATGTTTGGCAGCATGAGTGAAGGATGCTTTGTTGCGAAATAGGAAGCCAATTCTAGATTTAACTTTGGATTGGAGATGTTTGATGTGAGTCTGGAAGGAGAGCTTACAGTCTAACCAGACACCTAGGTATTTGTAGTTGTCCACATATTCTAAGTCAGAACCGTCCAGAGTAGTGATGCTGGACGGGCAGGTAGGTGCAGGCAGCGATCGGTTGAAGAGCATGCATTTAGTTTTACTTGTATTTAAAAGCAGTTGGAGGCCACGGAAGGAGAGTTGTATGGCATTGAAGCTCGTCTGCAGTGTCCAAAGAAGGGCCAGAAGTATACAGAATGGTGTCGTCTGCGTAGAGGTGGATCAGAGACTCAACAGCAGCAAGAGTGACATTGATGTATACAGAGAAAAGAGTTGGCCCAAGAATTTAACCCTGTGGCACCCCCATAGAGACTACCAGAGGCCCGGACAACAGGCCATCCGATTTGACACATTGAACTCTATCAGAGAAGTAGTTGGTGAACCAGGCGAGGCAATCATTTGAGAAGCCAAGGCTATTGAGTCTGCCAATGAGGATGTGGTGATTGACAGAGTCGAAAGCCTTGGCCAGGTCAACGAATACGGCAGCATAGTATTGTTTCTTATCGATGGCGGTTACGATATCGTTTAGGACCTTGAGCATGGCTGAGGTGCACCCATGACCAGCTCTGAAACCAGATTGCGTAGCAGAGAAGGTGCGGTGGGATTCGAAATGGTCGGTAATCTGTTTGTTGACTTGGCTTTCGAAGACCTTAGAAAGGCAGGGTAGGATAGATATAGGTCTGTAGCAGTTTGGGTCAAGAGTGTCCCCTCCTTTGAAGAGGGGGATGACAGCAGCTGCTTTCCAATCTTTTGGAATCTCAGACGACACGAAAGAGAGGTTGAACAGGCTAGTAATAGGGGTTGCAACAATTTCGGCAGATAATTTTAGAAAGAAAGGGTCCAGATTGTCTAGCCCGGCTGATTTGTAGGGGTCCAGATTTTGCAGCTCTTTCAGAACATCAGCTGACTGGATTTGGGAGAAGGAGAAATGGGGAAGGCTTGGGCGAGTAGCTGTGGGGGGTGCAGTGCTGTTGACCGCGGTAGGGGTAGCCAGGTGGAAAGCATGGCCAGCCGTAGAAAAATGCTTATTGAAATTCTCAATTATAGTGGATTTATCAGAGGTGACAGAGTTTCCTATCCTCAGTGCAGTGGGCAGCTGGGAGGAGGTGTTCTTATTCTCCATGTACTTTACAGTGTCCCAGAACTTTTTTATGTTTGTGTTGCAGGAAGCACATTTCTGCTTGAAAAAGCTAGCCTTGGCTTTTCTAACTGCCTGTGTATATTGGTTTCTAACTTCCCTGAAAAGTTGCATATCACAGGGGCTGTTCGTTGTCAGGTCTGGAGAGACCCAAGGGCTATATCTGTTCCTGGTTCTACATTTCTTGAATGGGGCATGCTTATTTAAGATGGTGAGGAAGGCATTTTTTTTAAATACAGCCTGGAATCGAACCAGGGTCTGTAATGACACCTGTAGCACAGAGATGCAGAGCCTTAGACCGCTGCGCCATTTGGGAGCAGAGGTCTAGGCACTAACATCCCAAATTGGATTATTCTAATGTATACTCACTGAAATACTAACAGAGACCGGTCAGCACAAAATACATTTGTAGAAACAATAATTTGCCCAGAGTGTCACTAACCAGGTTTCCATTAAACCTTTTTATGTGAATAATTCATATTTCGGATAAAAAACATGATGGAAACAGCAAAATGACAGTAAACTTTCCAAATGTCGACAAAACAAAATACACTAGTTAAGGTGGTATGTTTTTGTATCTGTACAATTAGTTATATTAGAAATGCTGGTGGAAACATCTTTATGCGCAAATATTAATATAATAACCATCATATCGCAGTAAACTTGGAATAACGTGATATGTTGTGTGGTCCTTCCACTACCACTCAAAAAAGCATGCTGTTTACAGTAGAGGCGCAGCCAGGGATAGGCCTACCCCCCCCAAAAAATCCCAGAAATGATTCAATATAAATTGTGTTTTATTTTATTACATTTTTAAAAGAAACGCATGTGAGATGTATTTTCTATGGGTAATTGTATAATAATGTAACAAAGAAATAGTCAGCAACAATCAAAACTGGCTTCCATTTAAAGCTGGTGGTTCCTTTTAACGAGTCTTCAATATTCCCAGTTAAGAAGTTTTAGGTTGTAGTTATTATAGGACTATTTCTCTCTATACCATTTGTATTTCATAGACCTTTTGACTATTGGATGTTCTTATAGGCACTATAGTATTGCCAGCCTAATCTCGGGAGTTGATAGATTTGAAGTCATAAGCAGAGCTGTGCTTCAAGCCTTGCGAAAAACTGCTGGCAAACGCAGGAAAGTGCTGTTTGAATGAATGCTTACGAGCCTGCTGGTGCCTACCACTGCTCAGACTGCTCTATCAAATATAAAAATCATAGACTTAATTTTAATATAATAAAACACACAAATACGAGCCGTAGGTCATTAATATGGTCAAATCCGAAAACTATAATTTCGAAAACAAAACATGTATTCTTTCAGTGAAATACGGAACCGGTCCTATTTTATCGAACGGGTGGCAACCCTAAGTCTAAATATTGCTGTTACATTGCACAACTTTCAATATTGTGTCATAATTATGTAAAATTCTGGCAAATTAATTACGGTCTTTGTTAGGAAGAAATTGTCTTCACACAGTTCACAACGAGCCAGGCGGCCCAAACTGCTGCATATAACCTGACTCTGCTTGCACTGAACGCAAGAGAAGTGTCAATTTCAGGCACCGCATTGATTATATGCAACGCAGGACAAGCTAGTTAAACTAGTAATATCATCAACCATGTGTAGTTAACTAGTGATTATGTTAAGATAAATGTATCTTATTAAAAAAAACTGTCTAACGCTAGCTAGCAACTTACCATGGCTCCTTGCTGCCAGCACTCGCGTAACAGGTGGTCAGTCTGCCACGCAGTCTCCTGGTCGATTGCAAATATAATTTGTGTCCAAAAATGACAATTACCGATTGTTATGAAAATTTGAAATCGGCCCTAATTAATCGGCCGACCTCTACTTATGATACGTCTACTAAAGGTAAGGTACCGTTTTATAATACTACTGCCCGCCGTGGTATAAATTGTAACATCCAATTTAAGGCTTGTTTGCCCATCGAGATTAAAGTGTCTGAAGAGGAGTTTGTTGGCAAATTGGCAACTGTTCTAAAGTTAGTCTTATTTGAATATGATGGGATAGGTAATTATTTGTATATGTAACGAGGTTGCGCTAAGTACTATGCACTAGTATAAAACGATTGTATTACGAAATAATATACGGTGCACGTCGCAAAATAAATTATGTAGAAAAAAAATGCCTATCAAAAAAAATACAAAAAAATGGCTACAGATGAAATAAATCAAGTTCACATGGTAGCTGGAAGGGTACGGTGATGAGATTGATGCTCCTTTCGAATAAATATGCAGATTCTGGTGACATGATGATCGATGCTTGGCTGCAGTTTATTTTTTGTCAATCTCACTCCTTTGTCCATAATAATCTGATGTCGGCTATATCCGCACTGCGAGCTGTTGGCTAGAGCGCACGTGCCAAGACCGGAGTGGGCACATTCGCTATATAATGCAACATTTGATGTGACGACAACCATCAGAGTTAAATACGATTGAAACCAATTTACAGTGCATTTTTTTAATTCGGTACATGGGAAACTGCAAAAGTTTTTATAGGCACCTCGTCATAACCCACAGCCTTTAAATCGGCAACAAGTCAACGTGATGGAAACATCTCTGGTGAGAATTCACATTGTATGCAGATTTGAGAATATTTGCATGAATCTATCGCCAATTGGATGGAAACCTAGCTAGTGTCTCCGTTTCACAGATTGGGAACACTAATGCCCACAAGGGACTGGGTGAAGCTCTTTATCTATGGTGTCCCGCTGTCCCTCTCCTAATAGTTAGGATGCAAGCGGAGTAAGATCTTAAAAATAAATCAAATATTTAAGATGTAACCTTTAACTAGGCAAGTCAGTTAAGAACAAATTCTTATTTATAATGACGACCTTTCAGGGAACAGTAGCCAACAGAGTTTTACCTGGTCAGCTCGGGGATTCGATCCAGCAACCTTTCGGTTACTGGCCCAACGCTCTAACCACTAGACTACCTGCCGTCGGCCTTCTCACCCATTGCATTCCACCTAGTCCATCCTAATGTGACTCCCAGGGTCAGCATATGACTAGTGTTTGAACAGAGGATTTCTTGCTACAGTAACAGTACATTTCAGATTAAAATATGTCATCACCCTACAGGAAGCAATTTCAGTAACAGGGTCAAACTCAAATACAAAAACGTTTCTCATATAGTACACTGTATAAAACATATTCCATGACTGCAATAGACTTATCAGTTGTTCGTAGCCCTTGGCTGCTAACCCCTTCTGAACGTTAACGCACGTCAGTATGTAGAACGTTGTGCCAGGTAGAGAACACCACATGAACAAGTGTACATTCCGTTTAGCGTCCCATGGTCGGCATGGTAACGGCCGGGCTCTTCGTGGTGGCGTCTTCGGCCTTCCACTGTGACGTAACAGTCTTGATCTGAGTGTAGAACTGGATGCCCTGTAGAGAGACAACACAGAGGAGCAGACAGTCAACACTAGAAAATGTCCACCTCATACTGTATAGTTGACTGCAGAAACTATTCATTAGGACCAATATGGTTATATGATACAAATCGAAGGGTGAGAAACAGTTGTGGGCTTGTGCTGGTTGTAGCGAGCTAACCTGTTTGCCATAGAAGTTGGTGTCGCCCCTGAAGGAACCTCTGGAGCCGGTGAAGGAGAACATGGGAAGGGGGACTGGGATGGGCACGTTCACGCCAATCTAAAATGAGAAAACGCACACACAGTAGGGTTGAATATTTCCTCCGAAAAAGATGTCAGACAGCTTGTTGGCCCTTATCTCTCCTCTTGCTCCTGGCTATAGGGGAAATTTGGGAAGGTTGTTTTTACTTTATGATAACCCGTTTGTGGCGACTCAGATTATCCCCAAAATAAATCAGATAAACTAATAGTAGCCCTAGGCCAGCGGAGATTCAGCACCATAGATGTCGCAGTTGATTGCAAATCTAACCAGTTGGCCCACAGTGCGCTTGCTTTTGTTAGCGTAACATCATGAAACAATGTTGCAAATGTCCATTTCCTCAAGCGCTTTTGTGGACACAGTGCATCAGACGTTTTGTGATTAGCAACAGTTTATATGGTGTCACACGTTAGTTTGGAGATTTGAATGTGAGCTGGAGATTGAACGTTATCCACCATAACTGCGTCGAGAGGTTGTGTGTAGCCTGCACAGATGGCTTCTATACATTTTAATTGCTTACTATGCTGTAGCCTAAGGGCCTAATATCTGCTAATTTGCCCTTCTTTCTCAGCATATCCTCTCACCAGTTGTGATTAGGGCTGTGACGGTCTTGAAATTAAAGTCACGGTAATTGGCCAGGGGGGATTTGCGCATATCAGACAAAAGAAAACGTGGCTTTTCTCTGAAACTTCACTATTACACTTCGTTATCATCAGTAGCATTATTATTCATGTTCTCTAAATATTAGTCTAGTATACAAATTAAGACGTTTCAGATTGGCAAGGAATCACAACCCCCCCCCCCCAAAAAAACCAATTCCGAATTTGACGCACTGAACCAGTTACACCAAGTCCGATTCATTTTTTCCCCTCCACTTCTCTAAACAATTTCACATAACGTCACAAATACTGCTGCGTTCATTCTCTGTGGCAATATGTTGTTCAAAGCCGCTAAAGAGGATGCAGTTGGGGCAGCAGGTAGCCTAGTGGTTAGTGTTGGACTTGTAACCGTGCAAGATCGAATCCCCGAGCTGACAAGGTAAAAATCTGTTGCTCTGCCCCTGAACAAGGCAGCTAACCCACTGTTCCTAGGCCGTCATTGTAAATAAGAATTTGTTCTTAACTGACTTGCCTAGTTAAATAAAGGTTAACAAAAAAAAAGAGGATGCAGGAATGAGGGGGGAAAAAATATATACCAATGGAAAAATACACAACTGAAAATATTAGTATGCTCTGGAGCAGGTTGACAAAGGATCCGTCTGTACTTTGCTCTGTTCATCTTTCCCTCAATCCTGACTAGTCTCCCAGTCCCTGCCGCTGAAAAACAGCCCCACAGCATGATGTTGCCACCACCATGCTTGAAAGTAGAGATGGTTCCAGACGTGGCGCTTGGCATTCAGGCCAAAGAGTTCATTCTTGGTTTCAGACCAAAGAACATTGTTTTTCATGGTCAGAGTCCTTTAGGTGGCTTTTGGCAAACTCCAAGCGTGTTGTCATGTGCCTTTTACTGAGGAGTGGCTTCCATCTGGCCACTCTACCATAAATGCCTGCTTGGTCGACTGCTGCAGAGGTGGTTGTCCTTCTGGAAGGGTCCCCCATTTCCACAGAGGAACTCTGGAGCGCCATCAGAGTGACCATCGGATTCTTGGTAACCTCCCTGACCAAGGCCCTTCTCCCCCACAATTGCTCAGTTTGACCTGGCAGCCAGCTCTAGGAAAAGTCTTGGTGGTTCCAAACTTCTTCCATTTAAGAATGATGAGGCCACTAAGTTCTTGGGGACCTTCAATGCTGCAGAAATGTTTTGGTACCATTCCCCAGTTCTGTGCCGACACAATCCTATCTCGGAGCTCTACGGACAATGCCTTTGACCTCATGGCTTGGTTTTTGCTCTGACGTGCACTGTCAACTGTGGGACCTTATATAGATAGACAGGTGTGCCTTTCCAAATCATGTCCAATCAATTGCATTTACCACAGGTGGACTCCAATAAGTAGAAACATCAAGGATGATCAATGGAAACAGGATGCACCCGAGTTCAATTGAGTCTCATAGCAAAGGGTCTGAATACTTACGTAAATAATTTTTAATACATTTGCAAAATATTCTAAACCTTTTTTCGCTTTGTCATGATGGGTATTGTGTGTAGATTGAGGGGGAAAAACATTTATTTAACACATTTTAGAATAAGGCATAACAAAATGTGGAAAAAGTAAAGGGGACTCAATACTTTACCGAATGCACTGTATATATGGAAGTAGTTTAGTGCCTAAAAAAAGGGTTAAATGTGCCAACAACAAACTACAGCTCTTTCTCTCTCATATCGGACAGACACTTCAAAAATAAACTTACGATATTTCCCATCTAGTACCGGGTCAGATCTACCTTTGCCTCCAGAACAGCCTGAATTCTCAGGGGCATTGATTCTACAAGTCGGAAACGTTCCACAGGTATGTTGGTCCATGCTGACGCGATACATTGCCGCCACTAGCCTGGGTCCATTGACTCATGCCAAATCCTAACTGCCATCAGCATGACGTGGCAGGAACTGGGATTCGTCGGACCAGGCCGTTTTTCCCTCTCCTTAAGTGTCCAGTGTTGGTGATCGCATGCACACTGGAGCCGCTTCTTTTTTAGCTGATAGGAGTGGAACACGGTGTGGTCGTCTGCTGCAATAGCCCATCCATGACAAGGATCGATGTGTTGTGAGATGCCGGTCTGTGCCGTTATGTCTGTTTGTGCCCGCCTGTTAGCTTGCACGATTCAAGCCATTCTCCTTCAACAAGCTGTTTTTGCCCTCAGGACTGCCGCTGACTGACCGGATGTTTTGTTTGTCGCACCATTCTCAGGAAACCCTTGACCCCGAAGATCATACCGTGCTCAAAGTAAATGTATTTTTATTGAATATATAAAAAAATAAAAAAATCTGTCATCTAACAGACTCCCATCCAGAGTGACACAGAAGCAACCAGGGTCAACGCCCTGCTCAAGGACACGTCGACAGATCTCTCAGAAGATCAAAAAACGGGGACCCGAACCAGCAACCCATCAGCCACCGGCCCAAACTCCCAAAATGGAGTGATCCATTTTCATGAATGGGGTGGTGTACCTAATAAATAAAGAGAATCAGCAAACTCACACACACCCCCCCATAAATGGACTTGTCAATCAAAGCCACCAGTGTATGTCAGACAAGAGCAAATACGTCACCTTTCCTTAAAACATATGAAACTTTTTTTTTTTTTTTTTTTTAAACCTTAGCCTACTTTCAGAAAGCCTATAAGATAATGAATTGATAAGGAAAGTATGAAGGGGACAGCAACGCGATAGTATGAAGATGAAATTGACAATTATTAAAATGGAAACAAATACACACATGTCCATAGCCTATTTATCACTGTTGATTAGTCTATAAATTAAGAAAAGATTCCATATCAAATTATACCATGCCAGGTTGGATAGGATTGGCGCATTGTCTATTTGACAACACTAGAGCATTATAGGCCTCAGAGCCAGAACAACCTTGTCGACTGCTGTTGAACAATTTAATGAAGTCAGACACATCCAACCTTAATTATAATAATTTGTACACTGAAAATTGACCACAACTTCCCCCAAAAAGAGATTGTATTTGAAAATACCAAATGTCATGGTATAATTTGATATCTTGATTACATTGAGACACAATCACATCTTTTAATTCTTTGGAATACTGGGGAGAAGATTTCCTAAAAAAGGTATTTTTTTTTTTTAGCTGAATTCCTGGTGATTTTAGTATTTTTACCAAAAACGAAATTCCTAAACTTTGGGGAGGCCAAATATTTTCCTTAAAATGAAATTAAAAAAACGACCCCTGGTATAGGTATGGACATCATTTTTGACCATTGATCTGATGTAGCCTAGCCTATAGGCCTACTTGCTGTTTGCAATGGCATAGTACTGTAGGAGAACCAATCACACACAGCGCATTGAATTTATGGCAATTTTGTTTAAGTAAATAGGCCTACAGTAGGCTAAAACAGCACACACACAGATGAACCTGCAGACAAGGCTGTAGAGAAGCCAGATTTAGACATTGCATATCATTTAATAGTAAGTTTTACGTTACACTGTTCATAAAAATGACTTATTATAATTGACTGGTTTCTCACCATTATTTATCTCAGTAACCTGGTTCCTGCTAGAAAACCCTAACACACACAACTATAGAGCCCAACGTTAACCTACAAATTACACCTTCAACGACCCATGACAAAGACTTGCATACACAACAAAAATAGTGCGGTAAACAATAGATGACCCCGTGTGGCTCAGTTGGTAGAGCGTGGTACTTGCAACGCCAGGGTTGTTCGATTCCCACGGGGGACCAGTACGAATTAAAAATGTATGCACTCACTACTCTGGATAAGAGCGTCTGCTAAATAACTAAAATGTAATTAAAGTTGCATTAAATTATCCTCAGAGTTACCTCAAGCTATGAATCACTGCATAGTCACCCATCTATCTAGAAATGAAGTTAAATGGGAAACTACTTGTGCTGTTGCACGCCAATCACACAAGTCTTACTTCCCCAAGCACCTACCGGAAGTCTCAACTATGGCTCACCTGTCCGACATCCACCTCGTGTGTGTACTTGCGGGCGGTGGCGCCATTGGTGGTGAAGATGGCGGTTCCGTTGCCGTACTGGTTGTTGTTGACCAGGGAGATGGCTTCATCCAGAGTGTCAGCCTCCAGAACCACCAGCACCGGCCCAAAGATCTCCTCCGTGTAGCACTTCATCGCTGGCTGGGGAGTGGAGAAAAAGCCTGAGATCAGTTTTCCTCGTCATGTCTTTAGAGAGCCATCTATAACTTGTCAGAAATGTCCAGATCAACTAGCCCATGTCAGCAAATTTTTTATTATTTTTTTAATCTAGGTTTTGTAGCCCTAGATTGTCGTGTTGGGTCCTGAGAATATGAAATACTTATTTAGGGAGCGAGAGGAATGTATAACGTTTACATTCTGTCCAGATATGTTGCTAGCCGTCAGGGATCCTATGGGAGGAAAAAAATACAGTCTGGTTCGAGTCAACATAACAGCTGTGAGTTGGAGAGGAGTGAGCACTTTGAGGCAGAGGTCAGTTGAAGTGAGGAAGAACAGATATCACTAAGGTTCTGTCAAGCAACAGAGATGCATTAGCTGTTCAGATGTGTAGGAGACTCTGCATAGGAGAAAGGGTTAAATATCAGTGCTTGTGTGAATATGTCTTGTCTTATGCAGCTGTATGACCCAATGGGGGTATAAACTTGGTTTGAGCTTTATTAAGCGTCCATGAAATTTTACAAGGTTAATTTAGAACCTAACACTGGTATGTCAACTTTGTATACATTTGTTTTTACTTATGTCAAAGTGTAATTTCCACTGTACCAAGGTTCAACGTTGTTCTGAGATACTCCATTGATGCATGACCCTTCCAAGTGTAGTGGAGATGGTTCACCAAAATGTACATGATCTATGAAATACAGTAACCTGTATAGTTTGTAGATGTGGAAACCTAGGGTTTAGCTAAGCGTGCTAACAATCAAAACTTAAATGACACAATTCTTGCAAACTTAATGTTATGTAAACTCGGCAAAAAAGAAACGTCCCTTTCATGTCCCTGTCTTTCAAAGATAATTCGTAAAAATCCAAATAACTTCACAGATCTTCATTGTAAAGGGTTTAAACACTGTTTCCCATGCTTGTTCAATGAACCACAAACCATTAATGAACATGCACCTGTGGAACGGTCGTTCAGACACTAACAGCTTAGACGGTAGGCAATTTAGTGTCCTAAGTTCTCATAACTGTGACCTTAGGACACTAAAGAGGCCTTTCTACTGACTCTGAAAAACACCAAAAGAAAGATCCCTGCTCATCTACGTGAACCTGCCTTAGGCATGCTGCAAGGAGGCATGTGGACTGCAGATGTGGCCAGGGCAATAAATTGCAATGTCCGTACTGTGAGACTCCTAACACAGCGCTACAGGGAGACAGGACGGACAGCTGATCATCCTCACAGTGGCAGACCACGTGTAACACCTGCACAGGATCAGTACATCACACCTGCGGGACAGGTACAGGATGGCAACAACAACTGCCTAAGTTACACCAAGAACACACAATCCTTGAAATACATCCACAGGTACACCTCCAATAGGCTAATTGACATAATTTGAGTCAATTGGAGGTGTACCTGTGGATGTCTTGCAAGGCCTACCTTCAAACTCAGTGCCTCTTTGCTTGACATTCATGGGAAAATCAAAAGAAAATCAGCCAAGACGTCAGAAAATAATTGCAGACCTAAGGAGCAATTTCCAAACGCCTGAAGGTACCACTTTCATCTGTACAAACAATAGTACGCAAGTATAAACCCCATGGGACCACACAGCCGTCATACCGCATTCTGTCTCCTAGAGATTAACGTACTTTTGTGCGAAAAGTGCAAATCAATCCCACAACAGCAAAGGACCTTGTGATGATGCTGGAGGAAACGGGTACAAAAGTATCTATATCCACAGTAAAATGAGTCCTATATCGACATAACCTGAAAGGCCACTCAGCAAGGAAGAAGCCACTGCTCCAAAACCGCCATAAAAAAATGCCAGACTACAGTTTGCAACTGCACATAGGGACAAAGATCGTCCTCTGGTCTGATGAAACAAAAATAGAACTGTTTGGCCATAATGACCATCAATATGTTTGAAGGAAAAAGGGGGAGGCTTGCAAGACAAAGAACACCATCCCAACCGTGAAGCACGGGGGTGGCAGCATCATGTTCTGGGGGTGCTTTGCTGCAGGAGGGACTGGTGCACTTCACAAAATAGATGGCATCATGAGGTTGGAAAATTATGTGGATATTGAAGCAACATCTCAAGACATCAGTCAGGAAGTTAAAGCTTTGGTCGCAAATGGGTCTTCCAAATGGACAATGACCCCAAGCATACTTCCAAAGTTGTGGCAAAATGGCTTAAGGACAGCAAAGTCAAGGTATTGAAGTGGCCATCACAAAGCCCTGACCTCAATCCTATAGAACATTTGTGGGCAGAACTGAAAAAGCGTGTGCGAGCAAGGAGACCTACAAACCTGACTCATTTACACCAGCTCTGTCAGGAGGAATGGACTAAAATCACCCAACATATTGCGGGAAGTTTGTGGAAGGCTAACCAAAATGTTTGACCCAAGTTAAACAATTTAAAGGCAATGCTACCAAATACTAATTGAGTGTATTGTAACTTCTGACCCACTGGGAATGTGATGAAAGAAATAAAAGCTGAAATAAATCACTCTAGTATTATTCTGACATTTCACATTCTTAAAGTGGTGATCCTAACTGACCTAAGACAGGACTAAATGTCAGGAATTGTGAAACTGAGTTTAAATGTATTTGGCGTATAAACTTCCGACTGGTGTATAAACTTCCGACTTCAACTGTGTGTGTATATGTATATACATACACACAGGGATGTGAAATGATGTAGACAATTACATTGATGGAAGCTACAATCTATCCGCAAATTAAAGCTGATCCACCCCCTAAAATATAAAAAAATATTATATATATAAAAAATAAAAAAACTGTAAATCACTCAGCTGACCTGGGTTCAAAGCCAAACCCCCCCCTTACCGTAACATTGCCGATGATGGTGGGGCCTACAAAGTTGCCATTCTCGTATCCTTTGACGTGGACATTGCGTCCATCCAGCAGCAGCGTAGCTCCCTCGTCCACGCCGCTCTGGATCAACATTTCAACACGGGCCCTGGCTTCAGGGGAGATCAGAGGACCCACGTCGGCACCCGGCTGGTCACCTAAATACACACAGAGAGGAAAAAAAACACACAATTAGAACTCTATTCTATGACATACACAATGCGGACTGGCGCTGGTGGTCATATTGGATGTACTATTTGAAATGTTTAATTAAAATCAATGATCTCACACACAAGGGGAAAACATTTTGATTTGTAAGAAGTTTTGCTGAGGAAAAAAATAAATAAAATAAAAGTCATAAATCCACACAGGGTATTGAGTCCCTTTAGGTAAAAGAGTGAAAGGTACAGTGCCTTGCAAAAGTATTCACCCCCTTGGCATTTTTCCTATTTAGTTGCCTTACATCCTGGAATTAAAATAGATTTTTTGTGGGTTTGTATTATTTGATTTACGCAATATGCCTACCACTTTGAAGATGCAACATTTTTTCTTGTGAAACAAACAAGATAAGACAAAAAAAACAGAACTTGTGTGCATAACTATTCACCCCCCCAAAGTCAATACTTTGTAGAGCCACCTTTTGCAGAAATTAGAGCTGCAAGTCTCTTGGAATATGTCTCTATAAGCTTAGCACATCCAGCCACTGGGATTTTTTCCCATTCTTCAAGGCAAAACTGCTCCAGCTCCTTCAAGTTGGATGGGTTCCTGCTGGTGTACAGCAATCTTTAAGTCATACCACACTCTCAATTGGATTGAGGTCTGGTCTTTGACTAGGCCATTCCAAGACATGTAAATGTTTCCCCTTAAACCACCCAAGTGTTGCTTTAGCAGTATGCTTAGGGTCATTGTCCTGCTGGAAGGTGAACCTCCGTCCCAGTCTCAAATCTAAGGAAGACAAACAAGTTTCCCTCAAGCATTTCCCTGTATTTAGCGCCATCCATCATTCCTTCAATTCTGACCAGTTTCCCAGTCCCTGCCAATGAAAAACATCCCCACAGCATGATGCTGCCACCGCCATGCTTCACTGTGGGGATGGTGTTCTCGGGATGATGGGAGGTGTTGGGTTTGTGCCAGAAATAGCGTCTTCCTTGATGGCCAAAAAGCCCCATTTTAGTCTCATCTCACCAGAGTACCTTCTTCCATATGTTTGGGGAGTCTCCCACATGCCTTTTGGCGAACAACAAATGTGTTTGCTTATTTTTTTCTTTAAGCAATGGCTTTTTTTCTGGCCACTCTTCCGTAAAGCCCAGCTCTGTGGAGTGTACGGCTTAAAGCGGTCCTATGGACAGATACTCCAATCTCCGCTGTGGAGCTTTGCAGCTCCTTCAGGGTTATCATTGGTCACCCAGTTGCCTCTGATTAATGGCCTCCTTGCCTGGTCTGTTAGTTTTGGTGGGCGGCCCTCTCTTGGCAGGTTTGTTGTGGTGCCATATTCTTTAAATGTTTTAATAATGGATTTAATGGTGCTCTGTAGGATGTTCAAAGTTTCAGATTTTTTATAACCCAACCCTGATCTGTACCTCTCCACAACTTTGTCCCTGACCTGTTTGGAGAGCTCCTTGGCCTTCATGGTGCCACTTGCTTAGTGGTGTTGCAGACTCTGGGGCCTTTCAGAACAGGTATGCATGTATGCATGTATACACATACTGCGATCATGTGACACTTAGATTGCACACAGGTGGACTTTATTTAACTAATTATGTGACTTCTGAAGGTAATTGGTTGCACCAGATCTTATTTTAGGGGCTTCATAGCAAAGGGGGTGAATACATATTCACGCACCACTTTTCCGTTATTATGAAAACATTTTTTAAAGAAGTAATTGTTTTTCATTTCACTTCATAAATTGACTATTTTGTGTATGTCCATTACATGAAATCCAAATAAAAATCAATTTAAATTACAGGTTGTAATGCAACAAAAAAGGAAAAACGCCAAGGGGGTGAATACTTTTGCAAGGCACTGTACCTGCATTGACGCGCAGGGCTTTGGAGCGCTCCACCAGCTCTGGGAGCCATTCACGAGCCTCGCCTACGAGAATGGCGGTTGAGAGAGCCATACAACGCTGTCCTGCAGCGCCGAAGGCCGCGCCCACCAGCTGGTTCAGAGTGTTCTCCTTGTTTGCGTCAGGCATCACCACACCGTGGTTCTTAGCTCCCTACGAGGCAGAATACAAGGGTTGGTAGGTTTACTGCCATGCGTTTTCGGAATGTGCAAAGACATAGACCTAAGCAATAAGAAACTCAAGGAACTTTAGCCATCTACTGGTTCAGGATTGATAAAATGGTAGAACTATTCATCTTGCAGTATGGTTAAGGGCACTGTAGACAATTTAAGGCAGACATATTTCCCTAAGCGTCTAAGGGTTCCCTTAATTCGTTTTGTCCCCAATTGACCCTATTCATAGACCCTATTCGGTCATCATATTTACCATGTTGGACTGCACTCTCTTGCCATTCTTGGATCCTCTCTCGTAGATGTACTCTCCTGCCTGGTTGGAGCCCACGAAGCTGATGGCCTTGATGGCAGGGTGGTCACAGATGAAGTTCACAGCTACGGAAAGAGGTCAAAGGTCATATTATTTCACTCCTCAACATGGCACTGTGAGGGCACAAGATGGCAGTGTAATCACCTTGGTAATTAAACCTGCAACAAAACAAACAGTGTTTCCTATATGGACTGCTACCCCCTACGGCACTTAAACACATTTACCAACACACACATTAGGCAAAGCGTTTACTTAACATAGTGCTGGGTCTACAGGACATTCAAAATCTACCAATATACCTCAGGCACTAACTAGCACACATGATCAGCATAGCCTGGTTTTTCCCTTACATCCTGGGAAACAGGACACACTTCAATAGCATGTTTTATAAAGACTCATCACACACACACCGCCTGGTCTTACCAGCGTGCTGTCCATGGATGATGTTCAGGGTCCCGTCGGGAATCCCTGCGTCCTGCAGCAGCTTGGCCAGCAGCATGGTGCATCCTGGGACGCGCTCGGAGGGCTTCATCAGGTAGGTGTTTCCACACACCATACCCATGGGGAACATCCACAGAGGGATCATGGCAGGGAAGTTGAAGGGGGCAATACCAGCACACACCCCGATGGGCAGGCGGTAGGTGTAGGTATCCATGTCTTTGGTGATGGAGGGCAGGGTCTCTCCCAGCATCAGGGAGGTGATGCTGCAGGCGTGCTCTGCCACCTCTAGGGGGCAAAGAGACGGTGAGTAAAGCCAGGAAGCAGAAGGTCAAACAGCATATGTGGAGGTAGAGATAAGAGTAGCAAAGAAAGACATACAAGTGGTTGGCAGAGGGTCAAATACTTGGTGCAAGGAGATAACGATTGCAGAACAGAGACTTAAATACAGACTACAGAGACAAGTTGTTGTAGTATCTCCCCGTTTCAATCAGTTCAAACATTTTCTCCGTTTCCCATGCCTACTTAGCATGACTGGTCAACCTACGCAATCCTCTGAAGACGTCTCCCTCCGCGTCAGCCAGAGTCTTGCCCTGCTCCAGGGTGATCAGCCTGGCCAGCTCTTTCTGAAAACACAGATGAAAATAAATAAATTAACCAACATTCATGTTTTAGGCCCCGATTGCTGCAAAGAAACATGTTTGTAGCTTGTTCTTTGGATCACGATTTTCAATATAGCTCAAAAGGCATTATATTGAACAAAATATTGGGAACCATTCCTATGGAGGCCCGTTTTCAGTCCAGGGTCTTTCCTTACAATGTTTTCCTTGATGAGCTGCTGGTATCGGAGGAAGATCTGCTGGCGGGTGAGGATGGAGGTCTCGGCCCAGGAGGCGTAGGCCCTGGAGCAGGACTCTACTGCAGCTAACATCTCTGTCTGGGTGGCTTTGGGCACGCGACCCACCACCTCGTTAGTGGCCTGAGGTAGGGAGAGAAGGACAATAGATAAATCATCACGTCATTGTGAACAGAGACACACTACATAAGGGGCCTGTCCAGGAGGGTGTAACGTAAAAATGGATTGTGTACAGGTATAACGTTATATCATGACATGTAGAATAGGCAGTTGAGTCAGATAGCGCTTCATTAGTCTTTAGTGAGACTGAATGCTAGAGGGGGACTTTTCTGTCTTTACCAAGGTTTTTAGCATTATGAATAATACATAAATCATTTTTAGGCTAACATTTAAATGAAATTATTTGTAGGGAAGAGATTTATGGTCTTCTGGGTGTGTAGCTGATTCTGCATTCAACAGCAGTATATAGTTGCCTTGCCAAAAGCAAGTTTCCCTGAAGTAGATGCAGAGTTATAGTGAGTGTTAGTGCATAAACATGTCAAGTCAGTTGGCTGTAAAGAATAGGCTTCCATTACTACATTTTGCAAATCATACAGATTAAATATGACACCCTCGACATTTTCAACTTCCGACCCGACCGGTTTATACATTGTGTACACCTGTTGTGGTATGTGTGTAAGCATTGACACTTACAGGGTTGTGAATGTCCAGCCATTCTGAGGTGTTGGACTCTACAAACTTGCCGTCAATGAACAGCTTGGTGGTGGGCTGCAAGAAGACGGGAAATGACAACCTCACAATGGACATGTCAAACATATCTGTGCATGTGTAGATTGCATGAGCATACATTTTAATACAAGTCTTAGATAGCAAACTACAGTATACATACGACCACTCATAAATCTAGTTATTATACGATTGCAAGATGTTAACTCACCACTGATGATGATGATGATGATGATGAATAACACATGAGACCCATCTGAAGTTTAGCCTGAAGAGAGGACACACGAGGATCCATTTTCAACGTTACGTTTCCATTGGCCAGCTAGCTAAGATCCAAAACCCTACCTTTCTGCTAGCTAACTAGTTAGCTAAGCTAACTAACTGTGACATTGAAGCTAGCTAGTTGACTCGTTCAACCTGTTAATCATGCATTGGCCGCATGCTACAGAATATAGCTAACGTTACATGTTGCAATGCCAAAAAGGAAATAATCGTACATGACTGCTTAGACTTTTTTTTTCAAACGTGTGGCGATACTTAGCTAACTAGCTACCATGCTACTATGCTAGCCAATCAAGTATAAAACAATGCATTTAGCTAGAAAAGCTGCACGGGGAATGTGGTTGACCTTTTTGCTCCATAACGATCTCGCTAGAAACCCTGCCATGGTAGAAGAGACTGTGATTGCTTTCAGCCCAAAGTACAGACACCTCTCGCCACTGATAAGGTTAGCTATCTAGCAGTTAGTTATACGTTCATGAAATCAAACAGACTGAGAACGTCGAAAACGCAAAAGCTACACCTTTCATTTGATCTTTCAATGAGACAGAAACGTTAGGCCACCTTGATGAATGCAGCAGATACTTTATTCATCTGTGAAATGGGAACGCGCAACATGTGAGGGACAAACGCTTGGAAGAGAACCAATCATTTGGCGAAAACAAAAACACTCCCCAAAATGTATGAAGCGGATTGGCTGGCCTTTCATGATCCGGACCAGACGTCGTTGACATTGGGCAAATTTACACGGTCCGGTATTCCGGTTGAGTGGATTTCACGTAAGGACCAATGGAATGGTCTAAAATGTATAAACTCTAAGTACCCAGGGCACCGAGCCATGCAAAATAATTTACCCTTGCAATTAGTGCCCGCCCCAGCTCTGTTACATGTCTTTCATTGGTGCAAAATTGAGTCCATCATTTTACCTTACGCATTTTTTTCTTATCCAACAGAGCCATCAGGAAGCATTTTAACCTATTTCTATACCTAACATGTTATATTTAGGCGTGAGCAAAGTCATTTGACCCAATGGAAAACTGTGACTGAGCTACGTTGGCTTCTTTCCTTACAGCTAGGTTGAAGATGACATAAACTCTTTCAACCTAGCTTGACATGTGACCGTTTCTATGATACCACGCACACACACACAAACACACAGGCAACATGGCGTTCCTTCACTGGAGTTGTCAGGCCTTGACAAAATGCATAGGATCCTTAGGATATCCACATTATACAGTGAGTGAACTATCACCTTGTTTTATGAAGTTACTCATTTCTTTACAATGCCAAATAACTTTTCCATTTTGATAGCCTAACATTAGTGTACAGCGGTCCACTTTGCTGATGGCGACTAGTCAACGACTCTGTCTTTATCCAACCCAGGCCTGTTTCACCGAGAACCTCATCACAGGTAAAAAGCTTATTTATGTAAATTGCCATTATCTGTCAAGATTAGGAATCACAGACTTTGAGGATATGATGGTAAAAGGAAATGAAGCCGAGAAGCTTTCAGATTCTAAGCCTGCATTGGATCCTTATAGCAATTTCAGTAGAGTGATGTTGATTGAAAAGGTCTGAATGTAAAGTAGAAATAGGCTAGACTACAGTAATCTCTGCATTAAGGCACCAAAATGTCCTGGAAGCGCCACCATGAATGTATGCAGGATTGTTCCAACCCAAATAAGAAAACATTGGGCAATCTTCCCATCTCAGTGGTAGGCTAATTATTCAAGATGGGTCGCACAACATGATATATCATACACAGCCAGCAGACAATCAGATTCAGCACTGAGAATAATTCATATTTCATAGGCCAACTAACGAGGGTAGCATCTAAACTGGACCCTGAGTTTATATTTCTAATGTCATCATTTATAGCCTTTTATTAAGTTAGGGTTATCCCTACATTTCAAGCACACCTGAACATTCCTGTAAATAGAAGGGTGCAACCTACTGAACATTTCAGATAGAAATACTATGAATAGAGCTGCCATTTTTTCCTCACTCTGTACATTTCAGAGGGACATGTCTATTCTAAAATACAATACATTTCTATCTGAAGATTCTACAACGTACCCTACTGAATATGACCCTTAGATCTAGCCTATGGTTTGGCTCAGCTCCTCCCTGTACCCCCCCCCCCCCCCCCCCCCCCCCATCTCTGCCTATGTGCGTGAGCTGCTGGGGATTTTAGAGCCGATGTGGAGCCACAGCATCGCAGATCAACTGTTCAGCTGTCAGGTTGTTTCGGTCATGATTGCCCTGAACCGTTTACCAGAGGGGGTGTCTGGGGTGGGCGGGGTCGGCAATGATCTTTCCTGCACGCCTCGATGGAGGGCAGGTGGCAGCCGATGACCCTCTCCGCAGACCGGACAATGCGTTGCAGTTTGCCCTTGGAGGGAGGAGTGGTTTAGTTGTGAATGATGAAGCAATAATGTTCCAATCAATTACAGATGTTGATGTTGACATTGATTGTAACGACAAGGCGCTTTGTGATTAAATTGGTGTTCTGGAGTGTGTGTTAATGTTTTTCTGATTATTTCATTTGTAATATCATAGTGATTGAGGAGTAACACCTGGTTCAGTGCAGGGCTTAGGACTATGACCCTGTAGTTATTATACTACCACGTGTGCCAATAGGGTCCAGACCTCCTGGCATAGTATGCAAAACAGATACATATCCTTAGCCAAGGGCCCAAGACTATGTTCCACTTATTCTCGTTTTCTTTCTAAAATCTTCTACTCCGCTAGCCAGCACTTCGCCGAACCAGGCTTGCGTTTCTTCCACCTCCAGATTTACCACTTATTCGTGGTCCAATAGAGTATGAAGGTTTGATTGGAGAATATTAATACTCCATTGGTCCGTGAACAAGTGGAACACAGTTGCCTTGTCACAATGTCCTTTATTGATTAACTAGGTAATGAAAGATACAACAACAGGATGTCATTTTCTGCATTCTAAAGAATATATTAGACAGACGAAAACTGCAAAGGCTCCTGGAATCACCATAGATTCCTTCATTCCAACACCTTGGGCATACATTGTCTCTATTGATCTGAACCCTGCCTGTATACAGTGGCTGAATGAGGCTATATATTGATTCGCAGTAGAACTCCTTAGTGCAGTGCTGTAGTAGATGAAACCCAACACCTTGTGAATTATGAGGAGCTGGGCTAAGAGGCAGGAAAGGTTTTGTTTTGAGGACAAAAACAATGAGTCCGATGATATTTCCTGTTAAGAGAATGCATTTAGAGATCACACATGGGCTTTGTCAACGTGAAGAAGTGCAGAATAAGATCAGAAGATGACATGACCTACGATGTATCATCCCAGGTCATCTTCAGGCACGTCACAATACCGTGTAAGCCTGCGGGGCTAGAAACCGAGACATTAGCTCAGGTAGCTAACACAAGTATTTAGGTCTCAAGCAAAGGTTGTGATTCACCGAACCACCTCCGTTACATAACCACAGCAGCAGTAGCCTTTGGCTAGCCCTGTGCTTTAGCCTGGGGAGTGGGTGCCAGAGACAGGGCAGAGAGTGCCAAGATGGTTACAGCCAACCTGTCATTTTCTTGTGACCTTAATGAATGCAGAAGTAGTCATGTTGCTACCCAGCTACCTGGGTATCTCTTGAAAGCTTTTGAAATTAGCATATATATATATATATATATATATATGGTCATTTTTCAGTTTGCCAATAGATCATACACATTTTAAGGCTATTATTTCACCACATGTTCAATAGCCTATACATTTTTGGTTATTTGTGTGCTTACTTGTTTGCAGAGGTGCCTGCAGCAGGTCAATTCTTAAATTGTGTTTGTATGTCACTGTATCAAATCATTGAGCTTAATGATTGCTCATTTACATTTACATTTAAGTCATTTAGCAGACGCTCTCATAAATGTGTTAAGCTCATAATCATTGTGATGATAAATGAATAACAGCATGGTGATTAATACAGTATTTCCACATAGCCTACTATAGGGACACTGCATTGTCAGATGTGAAGCTGAGTTCATACAGCCTACTAATTTAAAGAATCAGTATACAGGTGCAAGATTGTGCTGGGAGGCATTGCAACTGTCTGTCTGTGGATGAATGCACAAATGGCCCTAGTGCTGGGGGGCGCCCTCGATTACCATTCCAAGCACAGCAGTGCACCTCTGGTCACCCGCGAAATTGAGCTGGCTCGCTGGCGGGGAAAGGTTGATAGTATAGTCCACGACTTGTGTAACGCCCGGACCGGAGGACAGAGGGGATCTAGCGGGGTGTCAGTCTGACTAGGTTGCTTTGAGCCCGCATGTCACCGGCGGACCTTCTACGCGATCCGAATGCAGCACCAGCAGTCAGTAGACAGCGCCGTATCGCTACAAAGGCGTTTTCTCTGCTATTAAACGGTTCATGCCGTCCGAGTGCGCAGAGGCAATCCTCTGTGGTGTAGCTGGAAAGCTGTAGACTCAAAGCGATAGCGGGACCTCATCCGCCTGCAGTTTTCTTTTAGATAGCCAACATCCAGTGAGCATTTCCCACGTAGATACACCGGGGGAAGTAAGTAAGGCGTTGGAATGTTGCTTTCTATGGTCATGGATTTCTTGAAGGGCATCGCTGGTTTCGAAGGCCATTCTCACAGACTATATTAGGATCCAGCGCACATTTTTTGGGAGACCTGAGTCGGCTCAAGGAACCACCATTTACATTACATAGAATTCTGTCAAAATGTTTTGGCGCTCATAACAGCATTTGCGGAAGAATTTACGTGGTAGGCCTACTACCCCAGATTGAACAGGGCTGATGCTCCGTCTTCAAGGTAAACTTTAAGCAATATTTTTTTATAGCATTAAATGCATCGCATTGCTGTTGAACTCTTTTGGTTAATCGGCTTTGAAGAAATTGCATGGGGAGCAGCAGTACGGTTTTTACTGCAATTAGGCTCACATCCTCATTGCCTCTCTCACGGCGGGGTATCTGAAAAGGTGAGGAATCTCCAAAAGACAGCTGTCATGCGCCTAGATCTTTGAAAAGCTAGGCTATAACACCGCAAGGTCAAAAAAATCCTTCAGATGATAAGCAAAGCGGTCAGATTACATAATTGTATTTATGCATGTATTGCATGCAGAGTATTATTATTTTTTTTGTCCAGTTGAAACCGAAAATCATGTAATGTACCAATTATCGTCTTGTCCACTTACAGATGCATGGTGGATCACATCAGATTGAATTAAGATGTGAAATGACTGCACTTGTGCTCAGACATTATATGAGTTCTTGTCAGTCCAACCGAAATAACTTGCAGAGTGGTAAGAGAGAATGAAATGTGACCACAAACAAAACATTAGCCGTAAACAGCCCTTGCTGGAATGCAAATGAGGCATCAGGTATTCACTTTTTATCTTGTTGTAGTCTATTGCCTATAATAAAACAGCCTGGGTTGAGTAGCCCAGTGAAAGGCTGGACGAGGTACAGTTCAGTACAGATGTATGATGATACAGGTCTCTGCAATGTGAATATGTGGCCCTAATGACTTATAAACGTGTTTCATCTTTTTATGTCGGGTGTTGGTTATCATCTATTCTATTATTCATGGTAGCCTGAGGCACCATTGTAACTGCCACACCAAAGCACCCTGTAGGCCTGATTATAATGCTGCTGTTTGCTGACTGCTCGAAAGTCTACAACGCTCTCTGATCACAACATTCAATATCACGCCGAAACATTCATCGTGGCGTAGCCTTTTCATTGAAGGCAATGCTTATGTCTTTCACTGACATGATTCATAGTCTAAAAAGAGAGAGGTGTGTAGTTAGTATAGATCCTTCCACCACCAACGCATCCAAGGAGCTGTGGCTTGGGCTACAGTAGAGTGAGCACATCGACCTAATTTACATTGCTTACCTCACAGTAGCTTTGCTGAACGCACAACATATTCTGTAAGAAAGGGGGGGGGGGGGGGGGGAGGGACAAACAGTGGGCCTATTGATTATTCGGCTCATAGGATTGGATGTATTTGCCAGGAGAAACAATCTATTCCCTCGAAAAGGTGAAAAACAACAGATGCATTTTTGGATCTACACGCCAAAGGGAAAAGGAGGGTTCACACCAAAAAAGAAGACTCTAAAAGCACTGAAGACAATTGTATTGATAGAGAGGGGCCTGTTCACTCAGCTTGCTAAGACGCCCCTCTTCATTCTGAAACGGAACTAGTGCCACCTCAGACCTCACAGTTCTTTGGGATCTCAACTGGAGAACGGAGCTGGCAGCTCATTACATCCACGGTTTAGGTCGCCTCAGCCATGTGACCTACGGTACCCATCTAACATCGATGGGAAGAAAATGAAAGGATTGAAGCATTATTTTATGCCTCTGTGTAGATCGATCTGACGGTGTGTGTGAGTGAGAGAGGAAGAGAGAGCGAGAGAGCGATAGAGAGAGAGCTATAAGATCAGTTGGATTCAGTCACCCCATTCATTAGGCAACGCTAAATGTAATTGACCTTTTCCTCTATAATTCAGACCTCATCAAAGTACGACCCCAATGGCAAACAAACCACCAGATATTATTTATGGACCTGCCGTAGCAGCACTAGAATCCAACAGGCCAATGAAATCTGTGGGACAATAGTACTGACTCAACGCAGGATTAGGTTGTCTGAGAATGAACCTTTAAATACATGCCATCCCAAAGTGAGGTTTTGGTGTTGCCATGGTATCAAGGATGTCACCCTAGACCTAGCACATCGCGTTGGCAGACACTGATGTAAATTGGTATTCCAACAAACACACACTCTCTGTCTCACACACCCACACATACTCTCGCTCTGACTCGCTCTCGCATGTGCGCGCACACACACACACACACACGCACGCACGCGTACACACACACACATAGGCTGATGGTGTGTTCAGGACATACTTAAACCATTCAACACCAATTTGCCAGTTTAATTAAGGAATGTTTTTAATCAAACACTAACTCATTTCATGTGGTGAACAATTCCCTCCTGGTCAACAAATCAGAGTGTTTATATCAGCATGAGGGTATCTGTAATGCTACCAAGCCCCTAATGTGTTTCTCCTTATAAAATATGAAACATCAGTTTCATACCACAACCTCAATACATGTACTGAAGCATTTAGCTTCCGATGGAGAATGCAGTATCTAGCTGTGTCTCTGCAGTACCTAGGTGAGACAGTGCCACTACGCAGAAGTTCCGTCTGTAGGCACGACAAGCATTAGTTTCCTCTCTCTCTCTCTCTCTCTCACTCTCTCTCACTCTCACTCTCACTCTCACTCTCTCTCACTCTCACTCTCACTCTCACTCTCACTCTCACTCTCACTCTCACTCTCACTCTCACTCTCACTCTCACTCTCACTCTCACTCTCACTCTCTCTCTCACTCTCTCTCTCACTCTCACTCTCTCCCCCCCTCCCTCGGTTCCAAGCCCAAAGCCCAGCAGCAATGTGATGATGCAGTAGAGGCTTTCTCTATATGAGGCCCAGCATACGTTAGACCATCTGAAAACAGATCCCTCATGACCCAACTGGCCCAGCTGCCTGCCTGCTGCAGAAGTGTGTGTTTATGTGTGTGTGTGAGAGAGAGAGAGTGTGTGTTTGTAGGATGCTGTATAAGGCTTTTCTGGATGATCGCTGCCCCAGGGAGAGCATAGATATCCTCCGCTAAAACAGTAGTATGCCTCTGCTGCTGCCATTTCGCTTGAGTGTCACTGTAAAGGTTGATGTCTACCAAGCCGCTTTCTATTAGGAAAAATCCACCCGTGTGCATATGTGTGTGTGTGTCTGAAAGTGTTCTCTATATTATCTATATTATCTAAGGTTTGACATTCTAAGGTTGCGTAAAGCATTGATTAAATCATTGATTGATTATCTAGTTATTTGTTCATCTAGGGGATGAATGTGACCTGCTATGCAAATTGCTGTGTAGAAACCCCACCGTAATTAAATGCAAATAAGGGAGACAGGCGCCGACATGTATTTCCTGCTGCTCATCATGTCTTGGCGATGGGGTTGTACTTTTGTCCTCACAAAACGAATTTCGCAGTGATAACCGTCTCAACCATTCTCTTCACGTTTGGCTGAGTTATCACCGGCGAAAAAAGCCCCATCTCTACGGAGTGAATCAATATTGCGTCTCCATTGCCATTTGAGTCGGGAAGGAGCAGGTCCTCTCTGCCTCATTGCACATCCAGAGGCTGTGCCATCCAGAGCAAAGCAGAAGGTTGGTTGAGACGCACGCATAAACACACACTCACACGCATACTAACTCGCTATCTGTCTTTCACACACAGAAAAGCACACACACCTACACACATGCAAACCCACCTACACACGCAACCACTATCACAAAAACCGACAAACACCTAACCCCTCAACACACACACACACACACACATACACACACACACCCACAGCCACACACCACAAGCCGTCTTTCCTCAGTTTGGGTCACGATCTGGCGGTCGTTTGCTGTGCTTAAGGAGTGTCATAACTTGTCCATTTAACAATTACACCACAGCCCATTTGTCATCGACTTACTTCGGCCCTCACTGCTAGGCCTACTACTCAACTCTCACCAGCACCAGCCACCCAAGCAGTCAACATAGGACAGAGAGTCAACACATTTCTATAACTGTTACTCAGTCGTGTAAAACGCCCTATAAAACAAGGGCATAAACCTGTTCTCCAAGAAAAGTGGGATTTTTATGTAGCGTGGCGTTCATTGAAATGTCAGACCAGGGAGACAGTGTGTGCTCTGCTCTCCCTAAAATGATACCACTGTGTTCCCGTTTTTATTGTCGGCCGCACACTCTTAGGCGGCAACCTTTTTCCTTTAGTCGTCAGGCTGGGATGTGTTTTACAGCTGTCAGATGACAGGTGTTGTCACTATGTTCCCACCAGGCCTCAGTCTCCGTTAGCGTTGCAACAGAACGTTCCCCCATGGCAGTTTGTCACTCATGTTCCATCTGCAGAATTCTTTATTCCCTGACACATTCTGAGCATTTCGAGACATTCTTTAAATTCCTCAAACTATTTTGACAGTTAAGGTTATTGTTTTACAGATTCTATATCAAAAGCTGCAGGTGGAAAAATCTTTTGAAGGTGTACAGAGAGCTTCCAGGCTTTTAGTCAGCTAAAAACGCATTTATACTGACACATTATTTAAGACACAGAGATATAACCTCAGTTATTTAAAACATTTTTTATTCAACCAGGCGAGTCAGTTAAGAATCAATTCTTATTTACAATGACAGCTTACCAGGGAACAGTAGATTAACTGTCTTGTTCAGGGGTAGAACAACATATTTTTACCTTTGTCAGCACAGGGATTCAATCCAGCAATCTTACGGTTACTGGCCCAACGCTCTAACCACTAGGCTACCTGCCACCCGAGGACCAAAGAAAAACCAATGATGATAAAAACAGATATCACATTCTGTGTCTAAAGGCTTCGAGTTGTGCTGTTGTTGTGAGATCTTTAGGCGTTGGACATTGCACCTTCCTCCCATAATCAAAAACCATGAGACGCATGGTAGATTCATCATGGTAGATTCATGTTTACTGTACACGTAGCCAAGAAGAAGGAGTTATATAAGTCATTATGAGCAGTATTTCACGTGTCGTTAGGCAAACTCTCTCTGCACTCCAGCTGCAGTATCCCCCGCTACTCACTAGACTACCTGCAGAGGTCTTTTTCTAAGGTCTCGGGATTCAGAATAGAATACTTGTCTCTGGCATTGTTTTTGTCTGGGTGTATGATTGTTTTGTTCCGTTTTGTCTGAACCCCAGGAAGAGTAGCTCTGGATAAAGTAACAGCTAATGGAAATCCAAATACAATTCTGTCTCTCTCGTCTCTACTTCGTTGTTTTTGTGTGGGTGCATATGATTGCTTTGTTTTGCGATTTGTGTGGACCCCAGGATCCAGGAAGTGTAGCTGTACCCAAATGAACAAATACAATCTTTTCTCTCCAGTCTCTACTTCAGCGTACGCAGCCATCCTATCAGGAGAAAAAAAAACGGACCTTAGATCAGTCTGGTGAAACTTAATCCAACTGCATGTAATTAAAATCCTTTCTATGTTGTCTCATATTTAGGCGGAAATTACCTTAGATCAGTGTCTTGGGGTTATTTCTATCCAACTCCATGTAGGATATTACAATTCTTTCTCTCTCTTATCTGGCCAGGTGTGTTAGCCTGACTGGAAAGCCTGATGGAGACCCTGCTAGTTTACCTGATGGTCCTTGGCATGGCTGTAAAGGCCCACAAGGTCCAGTTGTGCCCAAAACGCTGTGTCTGCCAAATGCTCAACCCCAACCTGGCAACCCTCTGCGACAAGAAGGGCCTCCTCTTCGTCCCGCCAAACATCGACCGGCACACCGTCGAGATGCGTCTGGGCGACAACTTCGTCACGAGCATCAAACAGCGGGACTTTGCCAACATGACCAAGCTTCAGGACCTGACGTTGTCTCGGAACACCATCGGTTCCATCTCGCCTCACGCCTTTAAAGATCTGGAGAACCTCAGGGCCTTGCACTTGGACAGCAACCGTCTGACGAGGCTCACCAACGACACCTTCAGCGGGATGTCCAAACTTCACCATCTCATTCTTAACAACAACCAACTGATTCATATCCACATTGGGGCCTTCAATGATCTCACGGCTCTAGAGGAGTTAGATCTGTCCTACAACAACTTAGAAAGCACCCCCTGGGTGGCTATCCAGAGAATGACCAGCCTCCACACCCTGGGCTTGGACCACAACATGCTTAGCTACATCCCTATAGGAACCTTCTCCGGCCTGCAGAAGCTCAAACGGCTTGACGTCACCTCCAACAAGCTCCAGAAGCTTCCGCCAGACCCTGTGTTCCAGCGGGCTGGGGTTCTGGCCACGTCAGGAAGCATGGGTCCGTCGTCATTCGCGTTGAGTTTTGGGGGGAACCCACTGAGGTGTAACTGTGAGCTGCTATGGCTGAGGAGGCTAAGGCGGGAGGATGATCTGGAGACGTGTGCGGCTCCGCAGCACCTGGCTGGACGGTACTTCTGGACCGTGTCTGAAGAAGAGTTCCTCTGTGAGCCGCCTCTCATCACCAGACACTCCCAGGTAAGGCTGAGATGATAATAAGATCATTTGTCAATACTACTGCAATAATCCAGTGATAACAGAAGCATTACAACTGTTTTTGTCATGCTATTTGACACTGACAAAAAGTAACTATCATGTATATCACTGAACACACTTTGTTAACATGATAATTCATGAAATATTGATCATCATGTCATCCCTTTCCAGAATAAACACATTTATTGCAATAATTGTCAAACATCGATAATCATGCTGTTGCTAACCACGATAACTGTTTTAATCACGATAATTCAATACCTATCACGGTAATATCGTTAACCCTACCACCATCTAACCGCCTCCAGGAGCTGCGAGCACTGGAGGGTCAGAGTGTAGCTCTGCGCTGTAAGGCCAGGGGCGACCCGGACCCCATCATCCACTGGATTGCGCCAGACGGCCGGCTCATGTCCAGTTCCTCCCGGGCTGTGGTGCACAGTGACGGGACTCTGGACATCCTCATCACCACTGTGAAGGACTCAGGTGGGTGTCATTGAAACGTCTGTTGTGGTAGACTATGCTGAGTGTTTCTGTTTGTATGTTCTGGTTTTTCACTAGGCCCTGAGGTCAGATTTTTCAGACAAATTTAATCTGAATCAAAATGATCCTACGATGAACTCTGTTCTCACATTACATTTAGTTCTCCCTTTTATTTTAAAGGAAACAGAAAAGCTAATAAATGTTCATAGAGTTGTCAATGTTAAAGTTTCAACATTGAAAAACAATTATCCATACGCCCATACGCCAATATTTCACACATTACCAGGCAAATCATTTATTTATATATTTACAGCAATGCTGGCCTATAGAGTCCATTGGGAAACCCAAATACTGAACCGTCCAATGATGGGATTTATAAATAATTGATCTGTGCTCTCGAAAAGGACTGATCTCTATAATATATAAACAACTTTTTTAATCTGAACAACCGTTTAACTTGAGCAGAATATGGAAAAATATGACTTTGGCATCCTGTAACCGAACCATAAACGTATACATTTTAAGTTTGTTTACACACTGTATTTAACAGCAACTGTTCATTGTGTCCCCTAAATCAGCTAGGCACATTCCTCCGTATGATGTGGGAGTGCCCTGCAGTTAAATGCTTCTGCGGAAAAGTCACGAAATTCATTTTGAATTGCATGAATGTAAATATTCAATGCTTTGCATCTATTAAGTTACTTAACGATGATAGCTCCTTGAATCTCTCAATCAATCAAAGACGATTACTGCTGCTGCAAAAAAAGATGTTGGCTCTTAGATTGCAATCACCTCACTCTCTTCCAATTCATAAGTAAGTACAGTTACTATTAGAAGCTATAACATTAGAATTAACGACAGCGAGAATGAATGG
The DNA here is from genome assembly GCF_965601325.2 of Salmo salar. Lineage (NCBI taxonomy): Eukaryota > Metazoa > Chordata > Actinopteri > Salmoniformes > Salmonidae > Salmo > Salmo salar. The sequence goes on from NC_138305.1 coordinate 57,914,089, forward strand.
TGCTAGTCAAGGAACAATTGAGTCCTGGACAAAATACTTGACTCTGTAAAGAATAATCTTGGCTAAAGCCCAACACATCTATCTATCTCTCTATCTCTCTCTCTATAGAAAGTTTGGACACACCGACTCATTCAAGGGTTTTTCTTTATTTTTACTATTTTCATTGTAGAATAATACTGAATACATCAAAACAATGAAATAACACATGGAATCATGTAGTAACCAAAAAAAGGGATAAACATCAAAATATATTTAAGATTATTTAAAGTAGCCACCCTTTGCCTTAATGACAGCGTTGCACACTCTTGGCATTCTCTCAACCAGCTTCATGAGGTAGTCACCTGGAATGCTTTTCCAACAGTCTTAAAGGAGTTCCCACATATGCTGAGCACTTGTTGCCTGCTTTTCCTTCACATGATTTATGGTAGTGGGGGTAAGGGGTGGGGCCGGTTGGATGGAGACATGTTGGCTGGGTGGGGTTGGGGAATGGGATGGGAGGTTGGGCTGGAGGCCTACTTATTTTTTTGTTTTGCTTTTCCTGTTTATACGGAATTTATTATCACTTAAACGCTGTAAATCAAATCAAATTGTATTTGTCCCATACACGTGTTTAGCAGATGTTATTGCGGCTGTAGCAAAATGCTTGTGTTTCTTGCTCCAACAGTGCAGTAATATATAACAAGTATTATCTAACAATACACATAATCTAAAGTAAAGGAATGAGCAATGTCAGAGCGGCATAGTCTAAGATACAGTAGAATAGGACAGAATACAGTATATACAGTTGAAGTCGGAAGTTTACATAGACCTTTGCCAAATACAGTGCCTTGCGAAAGTATTCGGCCCCCTTGAACTTTTCGACCTTTTGCCACATTTCAGGCTTCAAACATAAAGATATAAAACTAATTGTTTGTGAAGAATCAACAACAAGTGGGACACAATTATAAAGTGGAACGAAATTTATTGGATATTTCAAACTTTTTTAACAAATAAAAAACTGAAAAATTGGCCGTGCAAAATTATTGATGCGTTGGTATTGGTGGTAGTTGTTGTCCTTAAGCCATTTTTCCACAACTTTGGAAGTATGCTTGGGGTTGTCCATTTGGAAGACCCATTTGCGACCTAGCTTTAACTTCTTGACTGATGTCTTGAGATGTTGCTTCAATATATCCACATAATTTTCCATCCTCATGGTGCCATCTATTTTGTGAAGTGCACCAGTCCCTCCTGCAGCAAAGCACCCCCACAACATGATGCTGCCACCCCCCGTGCTTCACGGTTGGGATGGTGTTCTTCGTCTTGCAAGCCTCCCCCTTTTCCTTTCAAACATATTGATGGTCATTATGGCCAAACAGTTGTATTTTTGTTTCATCAGACCAGAGGACATTTCTCCAAAAAGTACGATCTTTGTCCCCATGTGCAGTTGCAAACCGTAGTCTGGCTTTTTTATGGCGGTTTTGTCTTCTTCCTTCTTTCTTGGCTTCTTCCTTGCTGAGCGGCCTTTCCGGTTATGTCGATATAGGACTTGTTTTACTGTGGATATAGATACTTTTGTACCTGTTTTCTCCAGCATCTTCACAAGGTCCTTTGCTGTTGTTCTGGGATTGATTTGCACTTTTCGCACCAAAGTACGTTCATCTCTAGGAGACAGAACGTGTCTCCTTCCTGAGCGGTATGACGGCTGCATGGTCCCATGGTGTTTATACTTGCGTACTATTGTTTGTACAGATGAACGTGGTACCTTCAGGCGTTTGGAAATTGCTCCCAAGGATGAACCAGACTTGTGGAGGTGTACAATTTTTTTTTTTGAGGTCTTGGCTGATTTCTTTTGATTTTTCCCATGATGTCAAGCAAAGAGGCTCTGAGTTTGAAGGTAGGCCTTGAAATACATCCACAGGTACACCTCCAATTGACTCAAATTATGTCAATTAGCCTATCAGAAACTTCTAAAGCCATGACATCATTTTCTGGAATTTTCCAAGCTGTTTAAAGGCACAGTCACCTTAGTGTATGTAAACTTCTGACCCACTGGAATTGTGATACAGTGAATTATAATTGATATAATCTGTCTGTAAACAATTGTTGGACAAAGGACTTGTGTCATGCACAAAGTAGATGTCCTAACTAACTTGCCAGAACTATAGTTTGTTAACAAGAAATTTGTGGAGTGGTTGAAAAATGAGTTTTAATGACTCCAACCTAAGTGTATGTAAACTTCTGACTTCAACTGTATATTTGAGATAAGTATTTTGTAAAAATATGTAAACATGTAAACATTATGTTTTTCTTACTGGGTTTATTTCTTCTTTTGAGTAGCAGCCTACAGGTACATGTTTTAATAAACATATAATTTAACATGGATAATGTACCTTTAACCCCCCTAACAAAAAATACAAATTTGGTAAAAAAAACAAAAGTACGTTCTCAATCGCTCCATCAGGCTCCTTCACCTGTGTTGCTTCCAACCCGGCCGGGGAGGCTCAACAAACTGTGGACCTGGTGATCGTCAAACTCCCACACATCACCAACGGTACTGTGAAGAAGGAACCGAACCCAGGTTCTTCTGATATCGCCACGGTATTGAGGACGGGTGGTGGTGGGGAAGGCGGAGGCATGGTGCCACTGGGAAACACGAAGACGAGCCAGGAGAAGAAGGTGGTGATCACTGAGGCAACGTCTACCTCCGTCATGGTCAGGTTCAACTTCCAGAGGAGTATACCGGGCATCCGAATGTTCCAGATCCAGTACAACGGAACCTACGATGACTCTCTGGTTTACAGGTGAGCCTTGGCTTATGTAGGGACTGTTTCTTGATGATTGATATTGATGCCTCATTTCGACTCTCAGAACCGAATGAGAACTAACAAGAACTAGGCACAATGGTCTGTTGTAGTATTCCTGATGGTGTTGAGGGGTGTTTATGTTGTTGAAAAATGTATTCAAATGTCAAATATGCAAATTTTCATTGTTTGACAGGCTGTTACTCTAACCGCATGAAGTAATTAATTTACTGACATTCTTGTTCAGTGACATACAAAGTCACCTTGGTACAGTGTGTTGCAGTACGTACACAGTACAGGGTCATTCCAGCAATTAGGTGCCTTCTGAATAACTTGGAGACATTTTTTACATTCTGTCATGTTCAACTTAATAAAAAAAACATGTTTTCCCATCTCTTAAATAAGAAAAATGACTATAGTAAGTGCCTATTAAGTGCCAAATAAAGTAACAGTGTTCATGACTTTATCTTAAATTCTCCATAATCTCCTTGTGACAGGGGGATTGGAAGCTTGTTGTGTGTAACAGGGAGTGGCAATTGAATGCAAACTTCACAAAAAATATTACATAGACAGACAAAAAATGTTTTACTATCTATGGGTAACAGGGTTGACGTGTTCTGCTCAACTCGCTCCGTTTTCCACCACAAAAAGTCCAGGAAATGGCCAAAAAGAGTAGAACCAGCTCACCTGCTTTTACACTATGATTTGACTATTAGATGTTCAATGTTTCTTTTGAAAATAATTCAGTTCATGACCTTAAAATGAGGGACATATTTATAGAATTTTCCATGTAGTCTATATTAAAGGGCACTTCATTTAAAGGGCTTTTAAAATTCTAGATTTGTGCTTTCTTCCTAAAATATCAAAGGGACGCAAAAGGCACTCATTTCGTGGAACGACCCAACACAAAACATGTACACTACATGACCAAAAGTATGTAGACACCTGCTCGTCGAACATCTCATTCCAAAATCATGTTGCTCCTAGACATTTCCACTTCACAATAACAGCACTTACAGTTGACCAGGGCAGCTCTAGTAGGGCAGACTTGTTGGAAAGGTGGCATCCTATGATGGTGCAACGTTGAAAGTCACTGAGCTGTTCAGTAAGGCCATTCTACTGCCAATGTTTGTCTATGGAGATTGAATGGCTGTGAGCTCGATTTTATACACCTGTCAGCAACGGGTGTGGCTGAAATAACCGAATCCACTCATTTGAAGGGGTGACCACATACGCTATGAAATAAAGATAAATGACATAAAGAATTATAGTAAAAAGATTTGGAGCTTTGGGGAAAAAAGGCAAAATCAGCTCCATCATTAATTCATCACAAAACAACTAATATTGCCAACTACTTTAATGATTTTTTTCATTGGCAAGATTAGCAATCTTAGGCATGACATTCCAGCAACAAACGCTGACACTACGCATCCAGGTATAGCTGACCAAGTTATGAAAGACAAGTATTGTAATTTAGAATTCCGTAAAGTGAGTGTGGAAGAGGTGAAAAAATTATTGTTGTCTATCAACAATGAAAAGCCTCCATGGTCTGACAACTTGGATGTAAAATTACTGAGGATAATAGCAGACGATATAGCCTCTCCTATTTGCCATATCTTCAATTTAAGCTTACTATAAAGTGTGCCCCCAGGCCTGGAGGGAAGCAAAAGTAATTTCGCTACCTAAGAATAGTAAAGCCCCCTTTACGGGCTCAAATAGCCAGCCAATCACCCTGTTATCAACCCTTAGTAAACTTTTGGGAAAAAATTTTTTTTTGACCAGATACAATGCTATTTTACAGAAAACCTATTGACAACAGACTTTCAGCAAGCTTATAGGGAAGAACACTCAACAAGCACAGCACTTACACAAGCGACTGATGATTGGCTGAGAGAAATTGATGATAAAAAGACTGTGGGGGCTGTTTTGTTAGACTTGAGTGCAGCTTTTGACATTATCGATCATAGTCTGCTGCTGGAAAAACGTATGTGTTATGGCTTTACACCCCATGCTATACTGTGGATAAAGAGTTACCTGTCTAACAGAACACAGAGGTTGTTCTTTAACGGAAGCCTTTCCAACATAATCCAGGTAGAATCAGGAATTCCCCAGGGCAGCTGTCTAGGCCCCTTACCTTTTTCAATCTTTACAAACGACATGGCACTGGCTTTGAGTAAAGCCAATGTGTCTATGTATGCGGATGACTCAACACTATACATCTACTACAGCGACTGAAATGACTGCAACACTTAAGAAAGAGCTGCAGTTAGTTTCAGGGTGGGTGGCAAGGAATACGTTAGTCCTAAATATTTATAAAACTAAAAGCATTGTGTTTGGGACAAATCATTCACTAAACCCTAAACCACAACTAAATGTTGTAATAAATAATGTGGAAATTGAGCAAGTTGAGGTGACTAAACTGCTTGGAGTAACCCTAGATTGTGAACTGTCATGGTCAAAACATATTGATACAACAGTACCTTAGATGGGGAGAAGTCTGTCCATAATAAAGCGGTGCTCTGCCTTCTTAACAACACTATCAACAAGGCAGGTCCTACAGGTCCTAGTTTGGTCGCACCTGGACTACTGTTCAGTCGTGTGGTCAGGTGCCATAAAAAGGGACTTATGAAAGTTGCAATTGGCTCGGAACAAGACAGCACGGCTGGCCCTTGGATGTACACAGAGAGCTAACATTAATAATATGCATGTCAATCTCTCCTGGCTCAAAGTGGAGGAGAGATTGACTTCATCACTACTTGTATTTAGGAGAGGTATTGGCATGTTGAATGCACCGAGCTGTCTGTTTAAACTACTGTCACACAGCTCAGACACCCATGCATACCCCACAAGACATGCCACAAGAGGTCTCTTCACAGTCCCAACGTCCAGAACAGACTATGGGAGGTGCACAGTACTACATAGAGCCATGACTACATGGAACTCTATTCCACATCAAGTAACTGATGCAAGCAGTAAAATTAGATTTAAAAAACGGATAAAAATACACCTTATGGAGCAGCGGGCACTGTGAAGCAACACATACACCTGCATACACACACACACACACACACACACTAACATACGCACTATACACACACGTACACATGGAGTTTGTACTGTAGATATGTGGAAGTGGTTAAGTAGGGGCCTGAGGGCACACAGAGTGTTGTGATATCTGTGAATGTATTGTAATGTTTTTAAAATGGTATAAATTGCCTTAATTTTACTGGACCCCAGGCTAGTAGCTGCTGCCTTGGCGGGTCCATAATAAATACAAATACTTTTGTATATATAGTATACCTAATCAACAGAATCAAAATAAAATGTCAGCACTGAGTTGTAAGGAGAAGCCGAGATGAAAGAGAAAGCAGAATGTTACAAAAAGCTTCTGAAGATCTTTCAGGCCCCTTCTGAGAACTGAGTGTACACAATGTTCTTTCATCCGGCAACTCTTTCATTCCATATTTGGAGCTTATCTTCATGATGCAATATGACGTGACCATTTAGAACACACTTTTATTCAAAGTGACTTACAGTCAACAAATACTGTACATACAGCATATTGATTGTATGAGATCCATTTGGGAATAAAAATTCCACAGCTCTGGTCTTTCAAGCACACAGCACCATGATCCAACAACCGAGCCATTGGATCTATTGTGACTTTCTCTTCTGAGAGATGGGTGTGCATACAATCTTTCATCTTTAATGCCTCCGACTTCTCAGTGGGTGTTTTTGTGTCTCAGGGGGTTGGGTAAAAATGACACATTTGGACAATAAAATATTATTTTTCATCTTTTACCCCTTTCACTGCACATTAGCAATTCTACTTTCTTTTTTTAACCGTTGGAATCCCTGCGACTGTTACTCGTCCACCCATGACAATGCTGTTCATAGCATTCTCTCATCTCTTACCATTTTCAGGCCATAGCCCTGTGCTCTTTGTTATTGCAATATAATGTACAGTATAATTGGTCTACAGTTGGTCTAGTATGCTCTCACCTCTTTCATTCCACACTAACCGTCTCTCTTTCTGTATTTTCAGAATGATCCCTTCGAGTAGTAAGAGTATCCTGGTGAACAACCTGGCGGCCGGTACACAGTACGACCTGTGTGTGCTGGCCATCTACGATGACCTGGTGACCTCCCTGACTGCCACACGAGTGGTGGGGTGTGTCCGCTTCACCACCGAGCCACAGTACCTCCGCTGCCACTTCATGCAGTCCCAGTTCCTGGGAGGGACCATCGTGGTCATCATCGGAGGGATCATCGTGGCGTCCGTCTTAGCTTTCATCATCTTCCTCATCGTGAGGTACCGAGTGTGTAACCAAGGCGATGAGGATAAGGTAGGAGTATTGAGTAGTACTCTTTTCTTTGGGGCTATTGTCTCTGGATTATTTGTATTGTACAGATGTGATGATGAATATTGAGGTCATTTCTCCCTGGGGATTAATAAAATCTCTCTCAATCTCTTTCATAAGGCTTTGGAGATGGGTGAGATCCCATCTCTGAGCAGTGATGGTCAGTTGCAGGGCTGTGGCGTCCCCAAGGCCATGTCCAAATCTCTGTCCAAGCAGATCCTCCAGCCAGAGAAACCAGAGAAGGAGGACAAGGAGTCTCTGAGGTTGGCCCTTTCTCCTCGTAAACCGGTCAAGCAGCAGCAACCCCCAGCCCCAACCACCACATCTACCAAGCCCTCCATCCCCGACTGCACTGTCTCTACCTCCGCAGCCAGCCACTCCTGGCACCCTGCCTCCCCGGTCACCCTGAGGCAAAAACGGGCCGATATCACTGCCACCGGGGATCTGAAACCCGGAGAAGCCCGCCGAGCCGAAGGCCAGACAGATGTGGAGTTAGAGAACACAAACCGCAATAACTCGTCGGAAGCTAAAATGGCTGCCGCCTTGGCCGTACCTGTTCCTGCCCGTTCCACAAAATGGACGCCGGTCGCTAGGCGGCCGCGCCCCCCTGGAGCCTCCTCCCACCATTACATGACGGTACCAGCAGGGGGTGTGAGGGTGAACCGGCGGCACTCGCTGAACGTGGACTCGTACAAGGAGCGCTGCTACGTCAGCCTGGTACAGCAGCAGCCAAAACCTGGCGGGAGTTTGTGCTCCAAACGCAGTCTGTCCATGAGCGGAGAAATGCCCACGTTGGAGAGTGCAATGGCAAACATACGCAGAGGCAGAGACAAGCTGTCCCGATCTGAGTGGCTTCTCGAAAGCACTCTATGATCTGGATTTTACTGGCTTATCGGTTCTTTGTTTTACTGGATTGGATTTGTGACCCGTCGTGGAGCATACAGTAACTTTATGCCTTGTCTTTTATCTACAAGACCCATAGATTCCTCTTGTATTTCTGAAGACAAGGCAGCAAAACAGGGTTTTAAAAGCCAAATGTTTCACATTTGTTTTTCTACCTAAAAAGCAAATATCCTCTCAAAGTCATCTGTATAGCGACTTCGGATATAACTTTGATGAAAGGCACAAAAAAATGTATAAAGCAACTTCATGTACAAAAATGTTGAGTTGTGTAACATATAGGCTAACACGATACACCCGTAAGTGTTCATATGGTACTGAATGCAGTATTCTTGGAAGTCTAGCATCATTTAGGAAGAGGGTGAAAAAGGGATGGATGATCAAGCTTGTTATAACATTGCCTGTTACTTAAAGTGATTACAATAACTGTGTAGACAATGAATGGACATATTTCTTGTCATCAGTTTTTCAGACAGTTGGTGACATGTCTTAATTAACTTGGCGGCGTTTGGAGGAATTGTGAATGTGCAGAGATGTAGAACACAATGTACCCAGGCTGTGTCCCAAATGGCACCCTATTCTCTATAGTGCAGTACTTTTTGACCATGGCTCTGGTCGAAAGTATTGCACTATATAGAGAATAGGGTGCCATTTGGGCCGCACCCCTCAGTCTAGTGACAGAGCTGGATCTTTTCATCAAGCCGCACCAGACACACAGCAGAATGCAACATTCATGGCAGCCCGTCGGTGTTGATTGAGCCTAATACTGCCCTCCGAGTTGAATCAATACATTTTTATCACGTAATTACACATAAAGACTCACGCTCATAGGATTCCTGTCGCAACTGATATGACAGTCTAAACCAACACAGACAGGATGACTGGCGCGATTCCAATACGTCAGCAGGTGGATGGGGCTCGATAAAGGATTGGTGGTCCATTTTCATGTTTTTTTACTATTATTAAGACATAATTTGTCATGTCAGGCCAAGAACCGTTGTAAATTGACTTGTTGGGTAAAGAGAAAACGAAAGCCACAAAACAGTAGGCTATATGAGAAGTCGGCTCTTGATTTTGCTGTTGTTTCTGTTTGATGTTTACCAGTATAAATAAACCAATGAGAAAAATCTATCTAATGTAGACAATACCTGTACAGTTATTGCTTGTGACATCCATTTGCCAGGTATCTACTGTAGCTTTCTTAAGTCCAATAACATGAAATGCAACACTGAGGACACAGCAGAAGTCATTTCAGTTTTAGCTCCATTTTCCAGGTACCGTCTAACACTAACCCTTCTGAAGTCTGGCAACAGAACATGCAGAGGGATACCTAGGACGTAATGTTCACAGTAGCCCACATTTTAGTAGATAGATTGCCATCGCAATCTATCTTCAATCTCGTGTCATGACTGACAAAAGAAATTATATATTTTTCTCTGGCGAGCCAGCCAGGAGAATCACCTCATCTGTAATGATTTTTAAGGTTCAATATAATCTTAAAACATTTTAATCCCCCCCTCCTTCTCACTGAGAGTAGAAAGAACGGTAAACCTCGGACAGATCTCTGCTCTCAGCTCCTGTGTTTGTTCAAAGGCAACGGGAAGCAAATTATGAAAAGAGGCCATGCTAGTCACCTGGGACTCCCCCTTTCCCTCTCCCTCCCCCTACCCGCCTGCATATCTACACTCCTAGTCAGAGAGAGCCTCGTGACGAGGATACCAGTCAGAGAGAGAGAGCGAGAAAGAGGGGGGGTGGAGAGAGAGAGAGAGAGAACCCTCTGCAGAGGTTAAAGACTCCAGCCTCGGTCGGTCAGTAGGAATCATGGCACCATGGGCCTCGCAGTCAGAGAAACAAATCTGCAATCACAGTAATGTTTCAGATCGTGGAGAGTGGGGTCCATTTCACTTCAATCATACGATCAGTATTTGTATCTGCTGTTAGACAGTATGCACTCTGACTCCGCGGTTTTTGACGCTGGATAGATTCTTTCCTGTGGTCTGACTGACTCCATCGCCGAATTAGAGCTGCACCTTGAGAAAGAGATATACCCCATTACCTTCGCTCTGAAACTCTGGTAAAATAGAGTTGAGTATTAAACAGTAGGCTTGTTAAGATGTGCTGCGCATATGTCAGACATATTAATTCATGTCATCCAAACAGACCAGGCCTTTTAATCATTATTTCTCTCTCATTATGCATGATTAAAAATGTGTAGTGGAGGAGCCAGGTCCGGACGTCCCCTCAGTCTCTTGAGGGTGCCAGAGGTGTGTGATAATAATACAAGAGTTTCTGGAGGGAGAGAGAGAGGGAGAGAGAGAGAGAGAGAGAGGAGGGAAAAGAGAACAAGAGAGGAGGAAAGGGAAAATGAGAGGAAGAGGTGAAGAAAGAGGGATGCTTGAGAAAGGGGGAGAGTGGGGAGGTAAAGAAAGCGAGGGAGAGGCCAGAAAGAGAATAACAGAGAAAAGAGCATCTGTCTAAGTCAGCCATGCAGCCGACAGCTTCTCAGCATTCACTGCACCTCTGCAGGAGTGAGGTGGGGGGTTAGGAGGGCTGGGAGGGGTCACAGGAGGCTGCTGAGGGGAGAAGGCTCATAATAATGGACGGAACGGAGCAAATGGAATGGCATCAAACACCTGGAAACCGTGTGTTTGATGTATTTGATTCCATTCCACTGATTCCGCTCCAGTCATTACCACGAGCCTGTTCTCCCCAATTAAGTTCCCACCAACCTCCTGTGGTGGAAATGGACCAATGCCGAGTGAAGTGTGCCCCGCGGCCAAATACAGAACGACACGTTTCCCCTCAAACACTGCGGGGTTCTGCCTGACTTCTAACACCCCTTCTGCCCTGCTGCTGCCCCCTGCCAACTCCTGCCCCCTGCCAACTCCTGCCCTCCACCATCCTTCCACTCCTGCATGTTTCTGGAACTACTCCCACCACCTCCCTCCGGCCCTCCTCCCTTGTTAACCCGCACCTGCCCCTGCTCCCTGCTCCTGCACCCTCTCCTCCCCTCCATCCTTCCTTGATCCACTACAGGGCTCTTCTTCTTCACTGGGCACCGCCCTGCCATCAAATCCTCACCTGCAATGCCCGTTAGACCCAATCGCTGTCCCGGTGAAAGACTCACCCGCCAATCATGTGTCACTGGCCCTGCCAGTCTGTCAGAGTCAGTCAACCAGCCAATCACCTCTCAGTAGGGGTTTGAACAGTCAATCATAGATCACTGGGCTTTAACAAACTGTCAGAGCAAGAGGCAGGCCGGCCAATTACTTCTCAGTGGGGGAACTGATCCACCAATTATTTTTCACATGTTCATCATACCGGTTACATTAACTACCTGCTGGTACAGGTGATGGCATCGGCATGCTCTATTTTTTCGCTGTACATGTGTTTCTCCGAATTGGTTCACAACCGCTAACTTTCCGAAAGAAATCTACTGGAACGATTACTGACGCTACAATTATCTTTTGCTAATTGGGACAGGGAGAGTAGCTACCCCACCAGGCCACTGATGGCAACAATTTGTGTCCAATTGCATGGTTTAAAGTGATCTTTGAGTCTGTGTCAGTGTGAAGGGTCTATTACGATCACAGTGAGAGAGAGAGGATGATAGAGATGTTTAACTGTTGATGACAGGGGTGCTAAAAATGTTGCATTACATTGTTTTGTAAACACTCGGCAGCCCTTCATAGAGCAGGCAAAATCACCTGTCAGACATATGTGAAACATTGAAGAAGAGGAAGAGTAGTTTATTGTCCATTTGTAGGGATGTAATTGTGTCTTTTAATCTTCTTGAAGCAGGAATCCTTAATGGTGAAACAAGGAACACCGTTTTTCCACCTCTGACATCATAGCATGTGCGATAAAAGAGCACAATATGTAGGTTACTTTTTTTCAACTTAAAAAAACTAAACATTTATTTATTCAGGGGAACCAGTTGAGACCAGGCTCCCAATTACATTGGTGTCCTGAGGACAACAATACAACAAATTCAAAATGATCAATAAAAATTAAATAATCTACAAATTACAGAATCAACACTACAGCTTCAACCACCACAAATTCAATCCAAACCGTTGCAGTTCTCATGAAATTCATTCAACGTTAAGGTCATAAACTGACATAGAGGCACCAGTCAAGATGTTGGGAGTTTTGTAGTCTATTCTAAAAATGGGGGGCACTAAAACTGAAGGGGGATTTACTGGTACATATTAGTTGAACCTCGAGAGTTAACCATCCCTGTGAACGGGTTTGGTGTCATGTTTTTACATTTTAACAGTGAAGTTATGATCTATTTCTAGAAAAGAAGGCTAGCCTACTTTAAATCTGAGCTTCTTAAACTCATCCATATATTTTTTAAACGTAAAATTCTTGTAAATCCAATAGCCCAGATATTTATTGGCGAGAACCTGATTGATGAAAGAATCATCCAATGCATAAATGTGTAAGCCATCTGAAATATTTCGATGAGAATTATAAAACGGCATACATTTAGTTTTTCCTGCATTAAGTACCGATTTTAAATCAACGAGGACTTTCTTCAAGGTGACAAAATCAGACTGCAGCTACAACATAGCCTACTGTAATTTTACCATGCTGCGCAACACTCCTCAGCTTAGTAACAAAAACAATAACAAAGGTGGTGGAGCGCAGTTTCCACCTACTGCGGATTCCATCTTTGAACAACCCCTGAGATACAAACATACACACGCCTACATACAAACCACGTTTTCCTGTTTGTATACTGCCATAAGCAACAGGAAACCGCTCATCCAGAGGCGACGCTCCTAGTGGCCGGGGACTTTAATGCAGGGAAACTTAAATCCGTTTTACCTCATTTCTACCAGCATGTTAAATGTGCAGCCAGGGAAAAAACTCTAGATCACCTTTACTCCACACACAGAGACGCGTACAAAGCTCTCCCTCACCCTCCATTTGGCAAATCTGACCATAATTCTCTCCTTTTGATTCCTGCTTACAAGCAAAAATTAAAGCAGGAATCACCAGTGACTCGGTCAATAAAAAAGTGGTCAGATGAAGCAGATGCTAAGCTACAGGACTGTTTTGCTAGCACAGACTGGAATATGTTCCGGGATTCTTCCGATGGCATTGAGGAATACACCACATCAGTCACTGGCTTCATCAATAAGTGCATCAATGACATCGTCCCCACAGTGACTGTGTGTACATACCCCAACCAGAAGCCATGGATTACAGGCAACATCTGCACTGAGCTAAAGGGTAGAGCTTCCGCTTCGAAGGAGCGGGATCCTAACCCGGAAGCTTATAAATAATCCCGCTATGCCCTCCAATGAACCATGAAACAGGCAAAGCGTCAATACAGGACTAAGATGGAATCGTACTACACCGGCTCCGATGCTCGTCGGATGTGGCAGGGCTTGCAAACTATTATAGACTACAAGGGGAAGCACAGTCAATAGCTGCCCAGTGACACAAGCCTACCAGACAAGCTAAATGACTTCTATGCTCGCTTCGAGTCAAGTAACACTGAAACATTCATGAGAGCATCAGCTGTTCCGGACGACTGTGTGATCACACTTTCCACAGCCAATGTGATTAAGCCCTTTAAACCAGTCAACAATCACAAGGCCGCAGGGCCAGACGGATTACCAGGACGTGTACTCCGAGCATGCGCTGACCAACTGGCAAGTGTCTTCACTGACATTTTCAACCTCTCCCTGTCTAAGTCTGTAATACCAACATGTTTCAAGCAGACCACCATAGTGTTCTTGGGCACAGGGACTAAGGTAACCAGCCTAAATGACTACCGACCCATAGCACTCACGTCTGTAGCCATGAAGTGCTTTGACAGGCTGGTCATGGCTCACATCAACACCATTATCCCAGGAACCCTAGACCCACTCCAATTTGCATACCACCCCAACAGATCCACAGATGATGCAACCTCTTTTGCACGCCACACTGCCCTTTTACACTTGGACAAAAGGAACACCTATGTGAGAATGCTATTCATTGACCACGGCTCAGCGTTCAACACCATAGTGCCCTCAAAGCTCATCACTAAGGACCCTGGGACTAAACACCTCCCTCTTCCACTGGATCCTGGACTTCCTGACGGGCCGCCCGCAGGTGGTAAGGGTAGGTAACAACACATCCGCCACGCTGATCCTCAACACAGGGGCCCCTCAGGGGTGTGTACTTAGTCCCCTCCAGTACTCCCTGTTCACTCATGACTGCCTGGCCAGACACGACTCCAACACCATCATTAAGTTTGCCCATGACACAACAGTTGTACGCCTGATCACCGACAACGATGAGACAGCCTATAGGGAGGAGGTCAGAGACCTGGCCGTGTGGTGCCAGGACAACAACCTCTCCCTCAACGTGATCAAGACTAAGGAGATGATTGTGGACTACAGGAAAAGGAGGGCCGAGCACGCCTCCATTCTCATCGACGGGGCTGTAGCGGAGCAAGTTGAGCTCTTCAAGTACCTTGGTGTCCACATCAACAACAAACTAACATGGTCCAAGACAGTCGTGAAGAGGGCACGACAAAACCTATTCCCCCTCAGGAGACTGAAAAGATTTGGCATGGGTCCTCAGATCCTCAAAAGGTTCTACAGCTGCACCATCGAGAGCATCCTGACGGGTTGCGTCACTGCCTGGTATGCAAATGCTCAGCCTCCGACCGCAAGGAACTACACAGGGTAGTGCGTACGGCCCAGTACATCACTGGGGCCAAGCTTCCTGCCATCCAGGACCTCTATACCAGTCGGTGTCAGAGGAAGGCCCTAGAAATTGTCAAAGACTCCAGCCACCCTAGTCATAGACTGTTCTCTCTGCTACCGCACGGCAAGCGGTACCGGAACGCCAAGTCTAGGTCCAAGAGGCTTCTAAACAGCTTCTACCCCCAAGCCATAAGATTTCTGAACATCTAATCAAATGGCTACCCAGACTATTTGCATTGCCCCCGCCCCTCTTTTACATTGCTGCTACTCTCTGTTATTATCTATGCATAGTCACTTTAATAACTCTACCTATATGTACATATTACCACAATTACTTCGACTAACCGGTGCCCCCGCACATTGTATATAGCCTCGCTATTGTTATTTTACTGCTGCTCTTTAATTATTTGTTACTTTTATTTCTTCTTTTTTTGTAGGTCTTTTTCTTTAAACTGCATTGTTGGTTAAGGGCTTGAATGTAAGTGTTTCACTGTAAGGGGTACACCTGTTGTATTCGGCGAATGTGACAAATAAAATTAGATTTCACTTAATTTGATGATACAGTCTCATATTTTCCTTAAAAGTATTAAGCCTGAGGCAAGACAGATAACATCACTGAACCACCAGAGATCTGTCTTGCAGAAGGACATGGAGTGTGTGTGTGTGCGTGTGTGTGTGTGTGTGTGACATGCACACAGTGTAATACTATACATGCAAAGACAATTCCTGGAGAGTATGCATTATTAAGAGCAGAAAATTGGTCCAGAATGAACGTTTCCCATTATTAGTCAATGTGATGACTGTTTCGGGGAAGCTCCTGTAGTCTGCCTGCGCTGGGAGTGGGGAGGGAGAGATGGATAATTGAAATGGTCAAATCAAAACGAAAGCCTTCCTCCCAGTGGGCATACGATGTGATAAAGACGTCTTTCACTGGTTGAAATCTGGCAGGGACATCTTATAATCAGATCACAACCAGATTAAGACGTCATTTCATGACTTGTTTTTGACATGAAAAATACGTCTTATTTTGGTTGATATCTGGTTTTTGGTTGAAATCTGATTGAACTACAGACCAGTTATCTAAATGCTACTCAATTAATAGACACCAATCTATACTGAACAAAAATATAAATGCAACATGCAACAATTTAAAAAATTCTACTGAGTTACACTTCATATAAGGTACTCAGTCCATTGAAACAAAATCACTAGGCCCTAATCTATGGATTTCACATGACTGGAAATACAGATATGCATCTGTTGGTCATAGATACCTTAAATAAAAGGTAGGGGTGTGGATCAGAAAACCAGTCAGTATCTGGTGTGACCACCATTTTCCTCATGCAGCGCGATACATTTATTTCGTATTGAGAGAGTTGATCAGGCTGTTGATTGTGGCCTGTGGAATGGTGTCCGACTCCTCTTCAATGGCTGAGTGAAGTTTCTGGATATTGGCAAGAAATGGACATGCTGTCATACCCATCAATCCAGAGCATCCCAAACATGCTCAATAGTTGACATGTCTGGTGAGTATGCAGGCCATGGAAGAACTGGGACATTTTCAGCTTCCAGGAATTGTGTGCAGATCCTTGTGACATGGGGCTATCCATTATCATGCTGAATCATGAGGTGATGGCGACAGTTGCACAGCATCTCTGTGCATTCAAATTGCCATTGATAAAATGCAATCATGCTCGTTGCCCATAGCTGATGCCTGCCAATACCATAACCCCACTGCCACCATGGGGCACTCTGTTCGCAATGTTCACATCTGCAAACCTCTCGCCCACACGACACCATACATGTGGTCTGTGGTTGTGAGGCCAGTTGGACTTCCCAATTCTCTAAAACGACGTTGGAGGCGGCTTATGGCAGAGAAATAAACATAAAATTCTCTGGCAACAGCTCTGGTGGACATTCCTGCAGTCAGCAATTATTACAATTGGACTAATGTTATTTTTCAGCATGATTCAGCTTAGCACACTTGGCAAACAACAGCTGTCAGAGCGCACCAAAGCGGGTTAGGGTCTCATGGCATACTATACCCAGTCAACATGCTGGACTCGGGCCTATTCCGTTTGAAACTCGGGGGACTCCGCATGGACTTGGACTCGAGGGGCTTCTTGCGGGCCGAGCTTTTCGAGTCCGGCAAAATCACATTACGCTGAGCTCCGGCTAATGGTACTCGGGCAGAGTCCACTTCAGCTTATCCGGCCCAATCAACTTTTTCAGGAGTAGGGCCATGTGGGGTTTTTGTTTATTAGGTGATCAAATAAAACTTTATTTGTCACATGCGGCGAAAACAACAAGTGTAGACCTTACCGTGAAATGCTTACTTACAAGCCCTTAACCAATAGCACAGTTCAAGAAGAGTTAAAGACAATATTTACCAAATAAACTGAAGTAAAATATATTCTTAACATAACAATAATGAGCAATATACATGGGGTACCGGTACCGAGTCAGTGCGCGGGAGTTCAGGTTAGAGGTTCATTGGTACCTGTAGGTAGGGGTGAAGTGACTATGTATAAATAAACAGCGAGTAGCAGCAGTGTACAAAAAAATGGAGGGGGGTCAAAACTATAGTTTGTTAACAAGAAATTTGTGGAGTGGTTGAAAAACGAGTTTTAATGACTCCAACTGTCACGATCGTCGTACAGAGCGGACCAAGGCACAGCGTGAGTTGAGTTCCACATACTTTTAATTCACAGTGAAACAACAAAAACATCAAAACATCCAACGAACGTGAAGTACAGCGCGCACATAGGCACTAACTGAAACAATATCCTACAAAGCAGGTGGGAGAAAGGGCTTCCTAAATATGATCCCCAATTAGAGGCAACGATTACCAGCTGTGACCTACAACACCATAGAGAACCAAAGGCTCTCTATGGTCAGGGCGTGAGAGTATCCCCCCCCCCCAAAGGTGCGGACTCCGGCCGCTAAACCTGAAACCAAATGGGGAGGGTGGGGGGGGGGGTGACTAGTGTCGGTGGCGGCTCCGGTGTGGGTCGCCGACCCCGGATCCGGCCATGGCGCCGGGCTGAACGCCGTGCCTGGACTGGGCATCGGCGCAGAGGAAGGCTCCGGCCTTGGAGCGGTACTGGATGCCATGCCTGGACTGGGCACCGGCGCAGAAGAGGGCTCCAGCCATGGAGCTGGGTTGGCCGCCGTGCCTGGACTGGGCACCAGCGCAGAGGAAGGCTCCGGCCTTGGAGCGGGACTGGACGCCGTGCCTGGACTGGGCATCGGCGCAGAGGAAGGCTCCTGCCATGGACCGGGATTGGACACCATGCCTGGACTGGGCACCTGCACAGAGGAAGACTCCGGCCTTGGAGTGGGACTGGACACCATGCCTGGACTGGGCATCGGCGCAGGTTGCACCGGACTGATGACATGCTCCTCAGGTCGAGTGCATGGAGCCGGCACAGGACGTTCCGGGCTGGAGAGGTGCACTGGAGGCCTGGTGCGTGGAGCCGGCACAGGTGGCACCGGACTGGTGACACGCACTTCAGGGTGAGTGCGGGGAGCGGGCACAGGACGTACCGGACTGGGGAGACGCACTGGAGGCTTGATGCGTGGAGCCGGCACAGGTGGCACCGGACTGGTGACGCACACTTCAGGGCGAGTGCGGGGAGCTGGTACAGGACGTACCAGACTGGGGAGGCGCACTGGAGGCCTGATGCGTGAAACCAGCACAGACTTCACCAGACTGCTGACAGGCTCTTCAGGTCCAATGTTGAGCAGAACACACTTGACCAACATCTCTCTCCTCTCTCTCCCAACTTCTCCATCGCCTCCCTGACGGTCTCTGGCTCTTCAGGGTGAGTCCGGGGAGCTGGCACAGATGGCACCGGACTGGTGTCACGCTCTTCAGCACGCCTGCGCTGCAGCATACTCCTCGCCAAAGTCATTCTCCGATATCCCTCCTCACACTGCTCCATCGACTCCCAGGTGGGCTCTGGCTCTCTCCTTGGCTCGGCCGACCACCCCTCGTGCCCCCCCTAAAAAAAATAATCTTGGGGTTTCTGTGACCACTGTCCCCGGCGTCGTCGCTGTCCTTCCTGAGTCCTCTGCGACTCCCGCCAAGGAAGGGTCTCGTGTCCTCCCATGATCTCTTCCCAGGTCTAACTCACTTTTCCCTCCGTTGCACGCTGCTTGGTCCTTGTGTGGTGGGATATTCTGTCACGATTGTTGGGATAGACGAACCAAGGCACAGCGTGAATCGAGTTCCACATCTTTTATTAGTGAAACTTAAACGAAACAATAAACAAACAACTACCGTGAAGTAACAGAGCGCACATCAGCACTCAACAAAACAATATCCCACAACCCAAGTGGGAACAATGGAGAACTTAAGTATGATCCCCAATTAGAGACAACGAACATCAGCTGCCTCTAATTGGGAACCATACCAAGAGCACCAACATAGAAATGAAAAGACTAGAACACCCCCTAGTCATGCCCTGACCTACAGAACCAAGGGCTCGCTATGATCAGGACATGACACCAACCTAGGTGTATGTAAACTTACGACTTCAACTGTACGTTATCAATTTTATTTTCCAATGATTGCATGTTAGCAAGTTGTAACAATGTGCGCTGAGTGGGGAAGCAAGTTCACGGTGTGAGTGTTTTAATAAATAAACACAACAAAATACAAAAATAAGAAACACGAACGCACAGAACTGACACAAGAACAGAAACAATGACGCCTGGGGAAGGAACCAAAGGGAGTGACATATATAGGGAAGGTAATCAGGGAAGTGATGGAGTCCAGGTGCGCATAACGATTTATCAAGTGTGCGCCATAATGAGCAGCCTGGTGACCTAGAGGACAGAAAGGGAGCACACATGACACAAGTAGAATTGATGGCAGTGGGAGTTTACTCGCTCGCCTGTGGATTCTCAAAAGGCAGCCTGATCTGCTTCCTCTTTTCCTCCGTCTTTTCTTCATACAAATGATGGGGATCTGGGCCTGTTCTCATGAGAGCAGTTTATCTTTCTCGTCAGACTCGTTAAAAGAAAAAGCTTCTTCCAATTCATGGTGAGTAATCCCAGTTCTGATGTCCAGAAGTTATTTTCAGTCATAAGAGACGGTAGCAGCATCATTACGTACAAAATCAGTAAAAAAAATAAGTTACAAACAACGCAAAAAAAAAAACGAACAAAGTAGCACAATTGGTTACGGGCATGTAAAACGTAGCCATCCTCTTCGGCGCCATCTTAGAAATACCCATTTAAAAAAAACTAAGAATTGGGATATTTCACCTCCAAGTCATCGAATTTGCTACGCCAAAGATAACATTTGTGACAGTCTCTGCGGTCCTATAGCTATCAGAGATGGTCCCGATTTTAGAGAATCTCAGAATATATAAATGCTTTTGCTTTTACTACAGGTTATGGCAGTGTTTTTCGTAGCTGAAGTCCACCCAATTGAAAACTGCACATTCACTTCCATAACATTTGTTCTAGGTTACCAGCATGTAAGATAAACATACACAATAATACAGGATACCCTTATAAAAATTCACTGCTGTTAAAAGGCAGTACAACTGCAGTACAATTAAATAATGGTTGTTTAATTAATATCTGGTAACTTGCTGTGTGTTTTGGCTTCTAATGGTAAACTTTTGTTGATGTTAATTCCCCTTTTCATTGTGTTGCACATTTTCTTCTGTTCACTGAATGCAATTTTGAAGTTCTGTTATGACTAACTACATTTGTTTTCAGAATTTAACAAATAAAACCTAGGTCTATGTCTTTTATTGCAATATCCTAATCCACCAGGATTTACAAAACCCTATTTTTCTCCCATTTATTTCCGTTAATTTTTTTTAAATGAATGCACTGAATTTACCTGAAAACATGAAAATTATATTTTCCTACGCAATTAATGTAATGTGTGCAGTAATTTTATTTTAATTTCAGTTACTAAATAAGGAGGTAGGCATATCAGTTCCAACTTGGATTGGAATCTGTGCCTCGCACAGCAATAGATCTCTGCATGCAGCCTGCTTGCAAGCATCAACATTCCATTCAACCGGTTGGGACAGAGCGCCTGGTAGGCTACACAACAATGTTGCTGGGAAACGATAGTTTCTCGAAATTTGCACAAAAAAATCCAAAAGATTTGACTCCTATGTGGTAGTCCCTGTTCTCCTGCATTCTTGTTTTATTTTTGAAAGTAAAGCGGCGGTTTATTGGGGAGAAGAACTTCAAAGAAAGTTTTGCTAGTTAGCTAATTTTAATGTTAGCTAGCTGATGCTAGCTCTCTGGCTAATTCTCCATGGACGTGGTACATTTTCATTTTTACCTGTTGTAGTTAGCTAGCTAACGTTTTCACATTTAAAATATCTGTTTAGTTAATATCAGTAAATGTGTGTATGTGTGGGTGTTCTCTCTCTCTCTGTGTGTGTGAGGGAGAGAGCTGATGATCACAATAACTTTAGAAAACATTGTCATGTTAATGTTGTCATGCTAGCTCTGTGTGTGTGTTCTGTGTGAGAGAAAGAGATTGTTGAGGAGTGTGTGTGTGAACAAGAGACATTTTAAGCTAGCCAAATTCTTGAAATGTTTATGGATGTGAAACGGATCCTTGCATTTTTGTGTATTTTGCCTTTGACAATAATATACATTTTGCCTATCCTTGCTCCCCCTCAACACTAATTCTGACATTACAACTCTCAACTGCCTTTTTCAATTCTTGATTCTTTTTTTTTTATGGAATCTTCTAGCTTGGATGGGAGAATGGAGGAGGGAACAAAGTGAAGGAGTACAGAAGTTATTCAGCCGGCTGACTAAGAAATGTAAATGTAGAACCCTTTTGGTTTCAGGTAGATCCCTTTTGGGTACCATTTAGAACCCTCTATGGAAAAGATTCTACATGGTACCCAAAAGGGTTCTAACTGGAACCAAAAAGAGTTCTACCTGGAACCAAAAAGGCTTCTCCTATGGGGACAGCTGAAGAACCCTTTTGGAACCCTTTTTTCTTAGGGAGTAGTGTAAGCAGATCCAATTGAAATAGCACTGCTTCGAATAATATGTTTGTAAAGCAAATAAAATCCTATTTTAACTCTCCTTTTTTTCCCCCGGTGCAAAACCCTTGTGTCCTGATTCAACACACACCTCCCTTGGTGAGTCATGTAAAGTTTCTCACATTTCTGTCTAGCTCTTTCTCCTTCACGCTCACTCAAACATGCACACAGTTGAAGAGGAAGAGATGTGCCAATTACACCTATTTCGAACAATGTTTGTTGCAAGAATGATATGACAGGTATTTAACTGTCACTTTACAAATACTTACATTTTTGCATTTACCTTTCTTGGGGGAACCTCTGTCTGGCACAATGTCCTCAGGATTTATGGAGCAGTGTGTTTATAAAAAGTTATTTGAAAATTACCACATGTATTAGGATTAAGCAAGACTTTACCATTTAGAGATGAGTTAAAACATTCCATTATCAAACTACTGTCTAATTTTGGAAGCCTCTTTCTTAAAATGTTTCAGATTGATAACCAATTAATTAATGTCCTGCTTCAATATAAAAGGGACAGATGAGCAAGCATGCCTTTTCTACCAGTCCTGTTGTAACGTAGAGGCTGGGAGTCGAGAAGCAGGTGGTAAGTTTAATATAACAAGAAAAATGGAACAATACAATGTAGGAGTAGCGTCAAACCATGAACAACAGAAAACAGTACTGCCTGGGGAAAGAACCTAAGGGAGTGACAGATAAAGGGGAGGTAATGGAGTGCCTAATGAATGCTGGAGGGGAAGAGCAGGAGTAGATGTGACAGTACACCCCCCCCCCCCCCCCCCCCCCCGACACATGGCTCCAGCCGCAGGATGACGCCGGCCAGAGGGACGGCCCAGAAGACGAGGAGCGGGCCTGTCCGGGTGGTGAAGATGGAAATCACGGATGATCACGGACGGTCCTCCACCGAAACCCAACACCGCTACTCTGAGCCGTACCCCTCCCAGTCCACCAGGTACTAGAGCCGACTCCCACAACGTTGGGAGTCCAATAGGGATCTGACGGCATAGGCGGGAGCACCCTCGACATCCATGGGAGGCGGAGGGGTGTCGTGGGGACAGCATCAGCCAGGGGACCAGAAAGAAAGAAGGCGAGATGCAGTAGTGACTGGGAAGCTGTAACCTATACGTCACCTCGTTGACCCTCCGGAGAACCTTGAACGGCCCCACAAACCGGGGGCTCAGCTTCTTGCAGAGCAGGTGCAGTGGGAGGTTCCTGGTAGAGAGCCAGACACGATCCCCTGGATGGAACACGGGTGTCTCACTGCGGTGGCAGTCTGCCTGCTCCTTCTGACGGTGGACGGCGAGCCTCGCTCCACACCTCTTCTGCGCGCCTGAACCACTCATCAACCACAGGAGCTTCAGTCTGGCCCGGGGTCCACAGAGCCAGAGCCAGCTGAAAACCCAGAACACACTGGAACTGAGTCAGCCCGGCGAGAGCAGTAAAGAGACCAGAGAGAGGGATGAAACGACAGGATTTAGAAAATATATCCACAACCACCAAAATAGTGGTGAAACCGTCAGAAGGGAGATCTGACAAAGTCAATGGATAGATGAGATCAGGGATGCTGAGGCATGGGAAAGGGAAGGAGTTTCCCTGCTGGAGCGTTCCGGGGGATTTGGTTTGAGTACATACGGAACAGGAGTTGACATCTCAGAGATAGATTGGGTAGTGCGAGAAATACCTGGATGTCCAGCGATGACAGCTGTGTGCGCCCATGTCAGCAGCTGATCCCCTATCCCAGTGGGAATTTAGATGCGCTCAGGAGGACAATTAGTGGGTGCGGGCTCACTCTCCAGAGCCTGGCAGATTTCCACATCTATGTCCTAGATTACAGGGGCTATGACTCGAGGAAGCGATTATAGGTTCATTCTGGACAGGACCCTTTTCCAAATCGTCGAGACGGGACAGGGCATCAGCTTTGTTTTTGTTTTTTTACCTGGGCAATAGGTCAGTGTGAAGTCAAATCTTGTGAAGAAAAGGGCCCACCTTGCTTGGCGCGGATTCAGCCTCCTTGCTGTCAGTATGTACTCCAGGTTCCAATGGTCTGTGAGGATGACGAATGGGTCCTTGGAGCCCTCCAGCCAGTGTCTCCACTCCTCTAATGCCAACTTCACCGCCAGGAGCTCTCGATCACTGACCTCGTAATTCCTCTCTGCAGGGGTTGGTTTCGTAGAGTAATTTGCACAGGGATACAATTTCTGTAGATTACCTTGTCATTGAGACAGAACTGCCCACACGCCCACCTCTGAAGCACCCACCTCAACCACAAAGGATATCGTGGGATCTGGGTGTTTGAGCAATGGGGCGGAGGTGAAACGTCCCTTGTGTAGACAGAAGGCTGGATTCCACACCAACCTACGGGGACCACCTTTGAGGAGAGAGGAGCAGCGATGGTGCTGAAGTTTCTGATGAAACGACGGTAGAAGTTAGCAAAACCCCAAAAACATTGTAACCCCTTTATGGTGGTTGGGACTGGCCCTGACCTGACCACATTTACCTTCTTTACATCCATCTTCACTCCTTGTGGGCTGATTTGGTAGTCTAGGAAGGAGACAACCTCTTGATGAAACTGGCACCTCTCAGCCTTGACAAGCAGGTGGTTAGCCAGGAGGTGTTCCAGGACTACTCGGACGTGAGTGATTTGATCCTCCAAGGTAGCCGAGTAGACCTGGATGTCATCGATATACACGACCACGTGGCGTCCGAGCATGTCCTGGAACACCTCCTTGACAAATTCCTGGAATACTGATGGAGCATTGGCTAAGCCAAATGGCATCATCAAGTACTCGTAGTGGCCAGACATCATGCTAAAAGCTGTCTTCCATTCATCCCCTTCCCGGATGCAGATGAGATTGTATGCACTCTGCAGGTCCAGTTCGAAGATAACTCTGAACCGAGCCATGAACCCTTCATACGAATCCAGCTCCTCCTCTCCTCTCTCCCAGACCGCCATGGCCCATTCCAACGCCCGCCCAGTCAGCAGAGAAATAACCGTGGCAACAGTGGTAGGCCTGATCACCGACAACGACGAGACAGCCTATATGGAGGAGGTCAGAGATCTGGCCGTGTGGTGCCAGGACAACAACCTTTCCCTCAACGTGATCAAGACAAAGGAGATGATTGTGGACTACAGGAAAAAGAGGACCGAGCACACCCCCATTCTCATCGACAGGGCTGCTGTGGAGCAGGTTGAGAGTTTCAAGTTCCTTGGTGTTCACATCAACAACAAACTAACATGGTCCAAGCACACCAAGGCAGTCGTGAAGAGGGCACATCAAAACCTTTTACCCCTCAGGAGACTGAAAAGATTTGGCATGGGTCCTCAGATCCTCAAAAGGTTCTACAGCTGCACCATCAAGTGCATCCTGACTGGTTGCATCACTGCCTAGTAAGGCAACTGCTCAGCCTCCGACCGCAAGGCACTACAGAGGGTAGTGCGAACGGCCCAGTACATCACTGGGGCGAAGCTTCCTGCCATCCAGGACCTCTATACCAGTCGGTGTCAGAAGAAGGCCCTAAAAATTGTCAAGACTCCAGCCACCATAATTATAGACTGTTCTCTCTGCTACCGCACGGCAAGCGGTACCAGAGCGCCAAGTCTAGATCCAAGAGGCTTCTAAACAGCTTCTACCCCCAAGCCATAAGATTTCTGAATATCTAATCAAATGGCTACCCAGACTATTTGCCTTGCCCCCCCCTTTACACCACTGCTACTCTCTGTTGTCATCTATGCATAGTCACTTTAATAACTCTACCTACATGTACATACTACCTCAACTAACCAGTGCTCCCCGCACATTGACTCTGTATCGGTACCCCCCTGTATATAGTCTCGCTATTGTTATTTCACTGCTGCTCTTTAATTACTTGTTACTTTTATCTCATTCTTATCTGTATTTTTTTTAAACTGCATTTTTGGTTAAGGGCTCGTAAGTAAGCATTTCACTGTAAGGTCTACTACACCTGTTGTATTCGGAGCATGTGACTAATAAAATTTGATTGGATGTCTGTCTCAAACACTTTCTCCCAGACTCTGTCTCTCCTCTCTTTGTCTCTTCTTCTCTTTCTCACTTTTTCTCATTATGCTTTCTCTCCTGTCTCGCTATCATTGTACGACCCCCCCCCCCCATGTTATTTATGCTCTCTTCTTCCCTCACTCTGTATCTCCTTCTCTCCCAGTTCCTCATCTGCTCTGGGGGGGATGGGTAAAGAGGCTGGCAGCAGTTTACACCAGACAAGCCAGACACCATTAGGAACCATTTTCTGCCCATTTGCCTGATAGCTGGTATCGCTTATGGAGGTTATTTTCTCTGTCTCCCTCCTAAGCACCTGTAGTGATGGATTCCTCATTGATTAGCCGGTGATAGAGAAATGTGAATAGGAGCTACCTAATGGGCTAGCAGACTGCCAGTCAGTCAGAGTCAGCTCTATAACTATCAGCTCCTGGCGAAGGGAGAGGGGAGACTAATCCTCTAAGAAGCCCTTTCATTCTCAGTGACTTGCTAAGACAAAGCTTATGCTAATCTTGTTATCACTGCAGATTTCCGGTAATGGAGGATAGAGACTGCTAGGGGAGTCAGGGACCATTTCTCTTTGTTCAAACACAACTCAGTCAGAGAGGCCCCTGCAGTCAGTGATGCAGAGTTAGATGAAGTTGACCCTAGATGCTGATCTGAGGCCAGTGTTGCATTTTTTGCTTCACTAATGGTTAAGGTTAGGTTTGAGGGAAGGTAAGCTGATCCTAGATCTATGCCTATGGGCAATGTCAAAATAGGTCTATCCTCTGCAAACTGCTGATCGTATGTAGTATATGAAGACGGGTCATTTAACAACAAATCACTACATGGATGTCATGCCTCTTGGTTTATCCCGCGATTACAAATACAGTAAACTATTTATTAACACCATAGCTCCACCTGCTCAATTAGGGGTTGCTTATATTTGTCTTGATTCACTGCTTGTTCAAGTGATTTTAACCTGTACAAGTGTGAGATGGAAATGTGTTTCTTGCATATCCCAACTTCCCCCTGAGACACATCAGCCATTATCGACAGTGACCCTGGAGTATTTAGGGTTAAGTGCCTTGCTCATTTCGACAGATGTTAACACCTTGCTGGCTCAGGGATTCGAACAAGCAACCTTTGATATCTGATGCTTCCTCTACGACCGTGCATAGTAAATTGAGATATCAAACCATTCTCAAACAATGCCCCATTGGGCAGAATGTCATATTACACTAACTTGTCGAAATAAACTGCAAATTGGAGACAAATGAATTGATCAGTCGAATAGTAATACAATAATTTGTTTGATCAGTTGTCACTGGTTTAGGTTTGTGGCACCGTGCCCCAGGTGGGAATTCATGTGTTTAGGGAAAAAATGTCAGCTAGCTCATCAGAAACAAGGCTTTTAGGGTATTTTGATCGAAACGTGACCATGTTTTCTGTGTAAAACCAGCTACAGTATACAGCCGTTCCTATTGCAATTCAGTGCTTTTGAGACCGCTGACTTGAAATGTAGATGCAATAGCTATGCTCTTTTGAAGAGGAGTGCACGCGGCACATTTGGTAACTGGGTGGAATGAGGACGAGACTTGATAAGGATTATAAAGTAGAAGTAATCAAATAAAAGGTTGACATGTTTGTGATGTGCATTGCATTTGAAAGCTTTGCATTTACATCAAAAGACAGAGGGAGGTGATGAGAAAAACACTTTGATCCTTATGAGGAACATTTTGGCTAAATTGTCACATAGACACCTAGGCTAAAATATGACATTTCAATGTTTCAAAGCTACACAATGGTAGGCCTAATGGTATTTTTTTCTCAGCGAACCTGTCTACCCTGTTCCTGATGCAGAGTAACGTATTCTGGGGCTCAGCTCGCCCCACGACTACTGCTGCAGTCCTGGAATTCAGATAATTTTTCAACGTTCACTCAGCCTCTCACGTCTCTGTTACCTTGGCAACATATTTCTGCATGAAAATAGCATCTGAGAGAAGCGAGCTGTTCCCACCGCAAAGAAACACAACCACAACATTTATATGTGTCAGTGTCAAGAGCATCAATGATCCTCACAGAGAGACACTTCAACCGCTGTTATCACTGCAGCAATTGGACAGGCATAGGTGAACCGCTTCATGCATGTCATTTGTGATAGGCTATTTAGCTTGCCCCTAGCGAAAGGCCCGGTAAGTGACTACATGTACAAATTTTAAAGCGAAAGTGTTGCACTATGTGGGGAAAATGATGTAATTTGAGAATTAGCCTAATCTGTAACCAAATGTATGGAATGGAAATTGATATTTGCCACACTAGCACATGCATGCACTCATAAGGGTGGCAGGGTAGCCTAGTGGTTAGAGCGTTGGACTAGTAACTGAAAGGTTGCAAGTTCAAATCCCTGAGCTGAAAAGGTACAAATCTGTCGTTCTGCCCCTGAACAGGTAGTTAACCCACTGTTCCTAGGCCGTCATTGAAAATAAGAATTTGTTCTTAACTGACTTGCCTAGTTAAATAAAGGTAAAAAGATAAGGCAGAGTACAGAGCAGTTTGAGGATCAGGAACATCATTAATAAATCAGAAAAGGGCTCAGGGTTGAATCCTGGTGGATTTCCTACTTAAAATTTGCTGGGGAGGATTTAGTGCTGTATGTTTTGCTTATACTTCCTTCCCAGTTAGGATTGATTTTGATAGGTAACCATTCCATATACACTACCGATCAAAAGTTTGGGGTCACCTAGAAATGTCCTTGTTTTCGAAAGAAAAGGACATTTTTGTCCATTAAAATGACATAAAATGTATCAGAAATACAGTGTAGACATTGTTAATGTTGTAAATGACTATTGTAGCTGGAAACGGCAGATTCTTTTAAAATGGAATATCTACATAGGTGTACAGAGGCCCATTATCAGCAAACATCACTCCTGTGTTCCAACGGCACGGTGTGTTAGCTAATCCAAGTTTATCATTTTAAAAGGCTAGTTGATCATTAGAATACCCTTTTGCAATTATGTTAGCAGAGCTGAAAACTGTTGGTTTGATTAAAGAAGCAATAAAACTGGCCTTCTTTAGACTAGTTGAGTATCTGGAGCATCAGCATTGATGGGTTTGATTACAGGCTCAAAATGGGCCAGAAACAAACCCCTTTCTTCTGAAACGCGTCAGTCTATTCTTGTTCTGAGATATGAAGGCTATCCATTCGAGAAATTGCCAAGAAACTGAATATCTCCTACAACGCTGTGTACTACTCCCTTCACAGAACAGCGCAAACTGGCTCTAACCAGAATAAAAAGAGTGGGAGGCCCCGGTTCACAACTGAGCAAGAGGACAAGTACATTAGAGTGTCTAGTTTGAGAAACAGACGCCTCACAAGTCCTCAACTGGCAGCTTCATTAAATAGTACCCGCAAAACACCAGTCTCAATGTCAACAGTGAAGAGGCGACTCCGAGATGCTGGCCTTCTAGGCAATGTAATGTCCAACTGTTAGATGCGGTGAAGGCCAGAATATTTGGCATGGCAACAACAATCTAGAAGAGTTGTCTGAAGCAGAGAGTGACAGAATGGTATCCAGGCTAACCTTCCACCAATACATCATAAAAACAAGAAGTCTCTTCAACATGGGAGAGAAGCGCTTAATGAAATAAGCATCTGAGAGAGCAGGTGTTGGAGGCTTGACAGACTTTAGCTGCATAACAAGTAGCACGCTTTAACATCCCCTGCCTTTGTCAATCAAACGGCCAATCGCCTGAATAAATGCTCCCTAAACAAGCAAAATGCTTGGGCGCCCATGTCGTCATGCCTGAGCAAGATTTACAATTATAGGCCTACTAGTACAAACAAACAAAACCACACACACACACACACACACACACACAGGTTGGAGTAACACAGTTGCTTTAAACACCAGTCAGAAAGTTGCATCCCACGCGCCATCTTCAGATTCAATGGAATGGATAGACAGGTTGTGAATATTAACTAGGTGTCAGAGGTGCGCCTGTGAGTTCTCTGCAATGTTTAAGAAGCTGACAACACATCAAGAATGCACTTGAATTGAAATTATGTATTTCTTTAGGAGGTATAATTAAATAAGTAGCCTACTTTCCCTTTTATATGTCAGTGATCTTTGAAATAATTGTATTATCGCTTCAGTTCAGTTAAAAAATCCACTGTAGACACAAGGTGAATTTGGGAGAGAGAAGGGGAGAGACAAAAGAAAATAAACCAAAATATCTTATGTTGTTGTTGAATGCAAATGCTGTTCTGTCTGTAAGCCATGATCCAGATTTATTAAAAAAGGGTATTTTCTTTTAAGCATTGACCAGATGCCAGCCTTTGTATCAGAGCTTATAGACTTGTGCTGCACAGATATAGCCCAGCCAGGCACCATTTCTCAAATCCAGACCTCTAGGTCAGAACAGAAGAAGGCGTACTGCCCTCTTATCATGGACTGATTCAGCGCTCGGACACCAGGTGAGAGAAATCTTGCTAGTCAGTGATATGAATCAATTATATTAGGTTTCACACCTTAAGTACTGAATTCAAAATAAAATTTGCCATAAACATGAAAAATAAAGTTGAAAATGTAAAAATAATAGAGGAAAGGTTAAATTATAGATTGTTGAAATAAATTAAATTAATTGAGAGCAAAATTAGTAGAATTTTAAACAAAAATTATATCAAAAGCAAACCAAAAAACTTGCAAGCAAATTATTTAAAAGCTAGAGCAAATTATTTGAAAACGAATGCAGAAATTGTTCAGTTAAACTTTTCCAACAACCCTATTGAATCCATTTTGCAGTTACATATATAGATATTTTCCTTCGCCATCTGTTTCTTCGCTTACAGTGCCATTTCTTTCAATTGCAAGATTTGGCACAGTTTTTCCATGAATGTGGGATTTAAAGGGAAGCGTGGATAATGCGTCTCCATTGGTCCACTAGGGAGTAAAGAAAACCATTAGTAATACCTACACTGGCTCGGATTTGGCGATCATTGTCGCGCAGGTTTGCCATGTCTAGCAAAAACGTATAGGCCAATGACCTCAGAAAACCCGCCCACAAGGCGTGAAAACTAGGCTAAAAATGTTTTTCGCAGCAAGAGAGGGGTTGCCACATTTATCCAATAAACCCTTGTCCCATAGTGTTATTGAGCAAATTAAGAAGGAACATGAGTCATTT
Source organism: Salmo salar (assembly GCF_965601325.2). Lineage (NCBI taxonomy): Eukaryota > Metazoa > Chordata > Actinopteri > Salmoniformes > Salmonidae > Salmo > Salmo salar. Next base: position 57,945,056 of record NC_138305.1, read on the forward strand.
TTAATGATGTAGGCAAAATACATTTTTCCATCAAAATAATAATTATTGCGAGTTTAACAATATGTTGCAAGAGAAGAGAAATCACCCTTATTAAAATCTTCAGACCATTTTCCATCAAGCTAAGACCCAGATGCAGACACGGGAGGTGGATAGTACCAGTCTCTGAGTTTATTATAGTACAAGTGGCAGGCAAAAGGTAAGTCAAGGCAGGCAAAGATAATCCAAATCAGGGTCAGGGAGGTACAGGACGGCAGGCAAGGTCAGGACAGGCAGAAAGGTCAGAACTAGGAAAACTAGAGCACGGGAACACACTTGTAGGACTTGACAAGACGAATTGGCAACAGACAAACAGAAAACGCAGGTATTAATACACAGGGGATAAGGACAGGAAATGGGAGACACCTGGTGGGGGGTGGAGACAAGCACAAAGACAGGTGAAACAGATCAGGGTGTGACAACGGATAAGGGCTGTTCTTAGAACATGGCTGTTCTTAGGACATAAGCCTTAGCCGTGGTATATTGGCCATATACCACAAGCCCCTGAGGTGCCCTATTGCTATTATAAATGCGTTACCAATGTAATTAGAACAGTAAAAAGTATGTTTTCATTCCTGTGGTACACATCTGATATACCATGGCTTTCAACCAATCAGCATTCAGGGCTCAATTGTAATTATAAACTGGGTGGTTCGTGCCCTGAATTCTGATTTTCTGAAAGCTGTGGTATATCCCGGGTAAGACAAATCATTTATTTTTACTGCTCTAATTACGTTGATAACCAGTTAATAACAGCAATAAGGCACCTCAGGGGTTTGTGGTATATTGCCAATATAGCATGGCTAAGGGCTGTATCCAGGCACTCCAGGCCATGTACCACACTCCCTCTGGCCTTCTTGCTGAAATAAATCCAGTTTGCGCTTGTGCATAACTACAGATAAATCTGACAGGTGAGTTTGAGTGATGAAAGTTGGACAGAGGATCTCGAAATCTTTGTCGAAGAAACACTTGACCAAACTTAAAAACAACAACATTTGGCTATTGTTTGGCAGAAACAGCAGTGGTTCAAACTGTAGAACCCAGTTCCTACATTTGAATATAAAAATGGATTTTATCAAACAAACCTATGCTACATTTTATCTCTGGGACCCTCAGGATGACAAATCAGAGCAAGATTACTGAATGTAAGTACATTATTTACCTTCAGAGGTGAATGTATCAAACCAGTTGCCGTGATAAAAGTTTTTTGTTGTTGTGCACTCTCCTCAAACAATAGCATGGTATTTTTTCACTGTAATAGCTACTGTAAATTGGACAGTGCAGTTAGATGAACAAGCATTTAAGCTTTCTACACATATAAGACACCTCTATATCCTGGACAGTTGGCTGTTACTTGCAACGTCATTCTAGTCACATTAGCGCACGTCAGCAACAACCTTCCCGGTATAGGGACACCGATCCTGTAGAAGATTTATAGGCTATTTATTAAATCCATTTGCCAGCTCCAGGTAAGCTACACAAGTGGCACAAATTGATTTGCAATGACTCCAGTGATATGATTTCCATATATTTATTGTATCAAATGGTGGGCTACAGTACACTGCAATGGCACAGAAATAGCCTACTTGATGGCCAACAGATGCAAATGTCACCTATCATTCTCCACATTTAATGTCATTTTCATTGTGGACTTTTCCCATAACACAAGCATGCAAGGGAGTTTCATAACTTCCATTTCAAATGTCCACTTGTGCAGCGCTCCAGACCCTATAACTGAGCAGTGGCGATTTTAGCATGTAAATATTGATGGGGCAAAAAAAAAATGTAAGTGGGATCCCTGCCAGCAAAGCCACAACAGAACACTAAACAATACATTAATTGCACTATAACAGTGACAAACGGTGCCCACAAACTGTTAGGGCCTACACGAAGCTGTCCCAACAGCAGTCCCAACATTTTGGGACCACTGCTACACCTGGCTATCAGCGGAGCCTTGTCTGGCAGTTCATTCAGCCTCATTTACTGCCTTTTAAAAAAAACATAGCTGATATGGCTAACTTGCTTAAACAAATGTCGTTTCTAATGACAATTGAGATGTACAAACTATGTCATAAGGGGACGGCAAGTGGATAAGAGGCAATCCGTAATTTCGATTAAGACATTAGTGAGCAAGCTAGGACGGATGTAGTCAATATAACTATTGGTTTAGCACTTTTGAAATGTACAGCGACAGAATTCAGAACATGGGCCATTCTTACAGTGTTCTCTTTTTACACCAAGTCGGAATCGGAGGATAAATAAAGGGGGCATATAAGCAGACAATGAAAGCTCTTACAATATTCGATGATTACATTTCTCTAAAACAGGTTATAGGCTACATTTGCACCACCAAGTCAGAACAGTAGGCGAAATTAAGAGGGGTAAGTAGACCAAATTATTAGGGTGAGGCACATGGGCTATAAATTCTCAGACAACCCAAAGATTCCTTGATGCCCTTCCAGACTGCCTCTGCCTACCCAAGGACGTCAGAGGACAAAAATCAGTTAACCACCTAACCGAGGAACTCAATTTAACCTTGCGCAATACCCTAGATGCAGTTGCACCCCTAAAAACTAAAAACATCTGTCATAAGAAACTAGCTCCCTGGTATACAGAAAATACACGAGCTCTGAAGCAAGCTTCCAGAAAATTGGAACGGAAATGGCGCCACACCAAACTGGAAGTCTTCCGACTAGCTTGGAAAGACAGTACCGTGCAGTATCGAAGAGCCCTTACTGCTGCTCGATCATCCTATTTTTCCAACTTAATTGAGGAAAATAAGAACAATCCGAAATTTCTTTTTGATACTGTCGCAAAGCTAACTAAAAAGCAGCCTTCGCAAATGGAGGATGGCTTTCACTTCAGCAGTAATAAATTTATGAACTTCTTTGAGGAAAAGATCATGATCATTAGAAAGCAAATTACAGACTCCTCTTTAAATCTGGGTATTCCTCCAAAGCTCCATTGTCCTGAGTCTGCACAACTCTGCCAGGACCTAGGATCAAGGGAGATACTAAAGTGTTTTAGTACTATATCTCTTGACGCAATGATGAAAATAATCATGGCCTCCAAACCCTCAAGCTGCATACTGGACCCTATTCCAACTAAACTACTGAAAGAGCTGCTTCCTGTGCTTGGCCCTCCTATGTTGAACATAATAAACGGCTCTCTATCCACCGGATGTGTACCAAGCTCACTAAAAGTGGCAGTAATAAAGCCTCTCTTGAAAAAGCCGAATCTTGATCCAGAAATTATAAAAAACTATCGGCCTATATCGAATCTTCCATTCCTCTCCAAAATTTTAGAAAAAGCTGTTGCACAGCAACTGACTGCCTTCCTGAAGACAAACAATGTATACGAAACGCTTCAGTCTGGTTTTAGACCCCATCATAGCACTGAGACTGCACTTGTGAAGGTGGTAAATGACCTTTTAATGACGTCAGACCGAGGCTCTGCATCTGTCCTCGTGCTCCTAGATCTTAGTGCCGCTTTTGATACCATCGATCACCACATTCTTTTGGAGAGATTGGAAACCCAAATTGGTCTACATGGACAAGTTCTGGCCTGGTTTAGATCTTATCTGTCGGAAAGATATCAGTTTGTCTCTGTGAATGGTTTGTCCTCTGACAAATCAATTGTAAATTTCGGTGTTCCTCAAGGTTCCGTTTTAGGACCACTATTGTTTTCACTATATATTTTACCTCTTGGGGATGTCATTCGAAAACATAATGTTAAATTTCACTGCTATGCAGACGACACACAGCTGTACATTTCAATGAAACATGGTGAAGCCCCAAAATTGCCCTCGCTAGAAGCCTGTGTTTCAGACATAAAGAAGTGGATGGCTGCAAACTTTCTACTTTTAAACTCGGACAAAACAGAGATGCTTGTTCTAGGTCCCAAGAAACAAAGAGATCTTCTGTTGAATCTGACAATTAATCTGGATGGTTGTACAGTCGTCTCAAATAAAACTGTGAAGGACCTCGGCGTTACTCTGGACCCTGATCTCTCTTTTGAAGAACATATCAAGACTGTTTCAAGGATAGCTTTTTTCCATCTACGTAACATTGCAAAAATCAGAAATTTTCTGTCCAAAAATGACGCAGAAAAATTAATCCATGCTTTTGTTACTTCTAGGCTGGACTACTGCAATGCTCTACTTTCCGGCTACCCGGATAAAGCACTAAATAAACTTCAGTTAGTGCTAAATACGGCTGCTAGAATCCTGACTAGAACCAAAAAATTTGATCATATTACTCCAGTGTTAGCCTCCCTACACTGGCTTCCTGTTAAGGCAAGGGCTGATTTCAAGGTTTTACTGCTAACCTACAAAGCATTACATGGGCTTGCTCCTACCTATCTTTCCGATTTGGTCCTGCCGTACATACCTACACGTACGCTACGGTCACAAGACGCAGGCCTCCTAATTGTCCCTAGAATTTCTAAGCAAACGGCTGGAGGTAGGGCTTTCTCCTATAGAGCTCCATTTTTATGGAATGGTCTGCCTACCAATGTGAGAGACGCAGACTCAGTCTCAACCTTTAAGTCTTTACTGAAGACTTATCTCTTCAGTAGGTCCTATGATTAAGTATAGTCTGGCCCAGGAGTGTGAAGGTGAACGGAAAGGCTGGAGCAACGAACCGCCCTTGCTGTCTCTGCCTTGCCGGTTCCCCTCTTTCCACTGGGATTCTCTGCCTCTAACCCTTTTACAGAGGCTGAGTCACTGGCCTACTGGTGTTCTTCCATGCCGTCCATGGGAGGGGTGCGTCACTTGAGTGGGTTGAGTCACTGACGTGGTCTTCCTGTCTGGGTTGGCGCCCCCCCCCCCCCCCCCCCCTTGGGTTGTGCCATGGCGGAGATCGTTGTGGGCTATACTCGGCCTTGTCTTAGGACGGTAAGTTGGTGGTTGGAGACATCCCTCTAGTGGTGTGGGGGCTGTGCTTTGGCAAAGTGGGTGGGGTTATATCCTGCCTGTTTGGCCCTGTCCGGGGGTATCATCGGATGGGGCCACAGTGTCTTCTGATCCCTCCTGTCTCAGCCTCCAGTATTTATGCTGCAGTAGTTTATGTGTCGGGGGGCTAGGGTCAGTCTGTTACATCTGGAGTATTTCTCTTGTCTTATCCGGTGTCCTGTGTGTATTTAAATATGCTCTCTCTAATTCTCTCTTTCTCTCTTTCTGTCTTTCTCTCGGAGGACCTGAGCCCTAGGACCATGCCTCAGGACTACCTGGTATGATGACTCCTTGCTGTCCCCAGTCCACCTGGCCGTGCTGCTGCTCCAGTTTCAACTGTTCTGCCTGCGGCTATGGAACCCTGACCTGTTCACCGGACGTGCTTGTTGCACCCTCGACAACTACTATGATTATTATTATTTGACCATGCTGGTCATTTATGAACATTTTAACATTTTAACATTTTGACCATGTTCTGTTATAATATCCACCCTGCACAGCCAGAAGAGGACTGGCCACCCCTCATAGCCTGGTTCCTCTCTAGGTTTCTTCCTAGGTTTTTGGCCTTTCTAGGGAGTTTTTCCTAGGGAGTTTTTCCTAGCCACCGTGCTTCTTTCACATGCTTTGCTTGCTGTTTGGGGTTTTAGGCTGGGTTTCTGTACAGCACTTTGAGAATATCAGCTGATGTACGAAGGGCTATATAAAAATAAATTTGATTTGAAATTTGATACTAACATCTTACTACACAACATACACTTAATATTACTTTCTTAGCTACAGTATACATATCTCCCTGGCATATTACATAATTTAGTCAGCAGCATACAATACATTTTTGGACTAACCTTGTTGTGCTTTGCTCACTTGAAAAGGAAGGTGGCGCGGCGGTCGTTCGTGGGCAAATTTTGTCATCAAAGTCTGGCATTCTCTGGATTTATGGTACTTTCAAAACAACTGGGAACTCTGAAAAAAACAAGGTCGAATCATGATGACGTCATTGATCTTCAGGTCGTAGCTCTAGAAAGAGGTCGGATTTACAATTCCGAGTTGGATGACCGTTCAAAACATATTTTCCCAGTCGGAGCTTGTTTATTCCCGAGTGGCTCCCGAGTGGCTCCTGAGTGGTGCAGCGGTCTAAGCCACTACATCTCAGTGCTAGAGGCTTCACTATAGACCCTGGTTTGATTCCAGGCTGTATCACAACTGGCCGTGATTGGGAGTCTCATAGGGTGGCGTACAATTGGCCCAGCGTCATCCGGGTTAGGGTTTTGCCGGGGTAGGTCGTCATTGTAAATAAGAATTTGTTCTTAACTGACTTGCCTACTTAAATAAAGGTTAAATAAAAAATGTAAAAATCCCGACTTCCCAGTTGTCTTGAGCTCACTGAAGACAAGGTTTCGCAGTTCCGAGTTAACAGTTGTTTTGAGCACAGCACAAATCATGCTTCATTGACAGCATGGCCAATGTTGAATGTTTATCATTTTAAACTTGGAAAAGAGCCCATTAATCCCAGATTTGGGACCACACAGTCACTCCACGGAATAGCAGGCTAGTGATTGCTTTGTAATGCTTGCAGAGTTAGCCACTGTCACTGATTCCTTCCAAACCACTCATTGTTGAATTTGCGATTTCCAACTTGTTGTGTAATGTTTATGTCCAATGGCCGATGAGCACCGATACGTTTTATCTATAATTTCCCTTAATTATTTATCTTCATATGATAAGGATTAAAAACGATTTGCCAGTAGATTGTCGACTTGATTCATGATGATGACTGCTGGCTAAGATTTTGAAAGTATGATGTTGACATGATCAGTCCAATCAAAGCTACTGTACATATAACATGATTTGACATCATCTTATCTGTGGCCAATGATCTTGAGCCTTCTTGGATGGGCACTTCTAATGTAACTCTATGGCAGCACCCAAGGGGATAGAATTTTCTAGCTCTACCCTTAGACTTGGCGGTGACATAGCGTCCCCATGAGTGACAGAACACTGAGCCAATCACGGCGCAACACTCCATATTTTCTGCTGGCTTGCCCCACCACCACAGAAAGCACTGAGCTAGGCTGAAACACCTGCATTTTGGAGCTGCCTTACTCAAGAAAACAAAAAAGAGACCATGTTTGTATGAGGCTTCATTAACTCAATTATATATATTTTTGTTACATTGTTGGCAATGTGACACGTATTAACGCAAAAATAGCATGCAAAACAGGCAAGGCCCAAAAAAATGATATTTTTTTGTTGCTAAAAATGTGGGGCTCAAATGAGTAAAACACTTCGCTTGATACTGTTATCCATAAGCAAAGTCGACATTAGAATGCAGTTTACTAAAACCACCTATGAGCTAATTTTTCTAAAGAGATTTTGTATGCCTAAAGTCGTTTTCAAATTATCAGTTCTAGCGTTAATAGGTTTTATGGAAAAGGGGTGTCTCCATAATAACCAATCTAACGCCTCGATCACACCGACAGTGTCTTTGTATTTTGGTACAGCAGTAGTACATTATTTTCCAATGGAACGCTGCATTTGCCTTGCAGCAGCATTGCATTGCAGAGGCAATTGCAGTGCTTTCTGTGTGGTGCATACATTGGATTCATGGAACGTATTGTAATGACCCGGCTGGGTCATAAAGGAAAAAGAGACGGACTCTAGGTGTGCAGGTCAGAACACAGGTTTATTCCTAAACTGGGCTATTGTTCAGGCCACAGCCCACGCCGCTAAATGCCGAATGTACACAACTATACCAAGTCTAATTAATGTTTACTCCCATAGGAACAGAGCAAGGCCCCGAACAGAAAGAGAGAGAAGATGAGACAGTAATCCCTATTTATCATTTCCAAATCCCGCGGGATTACCCATCATACCCCCCCAACCTTTCCCTCTGTCCTGACATATTTAACCCCTGCTAGTAGCCATGAGAACCATAACACACCCACAAACACAGAACACAATACCGGGTCGTTACAGTATGATACAGCCCGCTAGGGTAACCCCCCTCCCTGAAATTCACATTAAAACCACAAGATGTCACCAAATTATTTCCCCAACACTTTCCCTGGCTGTCACTGCTCTTGCTCAACAAAAGATGTCCTCGGTGTCGTCATAACTTTTAGAGATATTTCAACAAAAACGATTTTGTGGTAGATTTATCACATTTTTTTAAACATTTTTCAAAAGTTGTAGATACATTCCAATGAAGTTAGATCTATAATAGTTTTGTAAATATACAAGTAGGAAAGCCTTAAGATAAATAATCCACTTGTTAGAGAGAGAAATAGTAGTAATATGTTGGATGAGTTTGTAGCAACTTCACTAGCAGTAAATGCACGCCAGCTAGCTAGTTAGCATAAGCTGCTAGCTAGGAACCTTACTACCAGATTGTCTGAGCTAAAATATATTAAAAAGAAAACATAACTTAATTGCAGCTGTAAATGTTTCCACTAGTGACTGATAGCTTTACAGTTAATGTTACTTTATAGCCTTTTAGCTATTTTACACAGCATTTTATGTAATATAGCTAGCTATGTTTTTAAGAGAGCTTTTTAATTGGCATCTCTCGCCCTGTTTTCAGTCACAGGTGGGGACTGGAATCAGGTGTGAGCATTGCAGGAGGTGGGCTCATGAGTTGTGCTCCAATTTTACTGGGGGATAGCTTTTTTTGTGACCTGTGTAGAAATTAGAGTTGTGCAATAGAAGCGCATAAGATAGTTGCTACATCAATGTTACACTGGGTTAATTAGTGAAGTTATTGTTATGTCATTTTAAAAACTGCTGGGATTTTAAATCTTGCATTATTCAAGTAATATTTAGTGCAGTTGTACATAATGGATTGTATGGAAAAGGAACAACAAAGAAAGAACAAAGAAAATGTATGTGCAAGTGAGTTAAAAGAGGGACTTTACATCAAATCTCCTCATAGTGCAGATATTAATGGTGACGTGCAACAACATTTCCACCCCACATTTTATTTAAATAATTACAATAAGACAACTAGACACAATTGGGTGAAACCCAATGCCATAATCTTCTACCGGGATAACTGACATGGGCCCTTTTTCTAAAAACAACATTTCATAAAATAACAAAAAAGTGTAAACTGTAGCCATTTATTTCCCTTTAAAGTTAATTCGCCTAAGCATGACCTTCATCCAAATACAATTTTTTTGCCCCAAACGTTGCTTTTTTTGCGTCAGCAACCAGACATTGTTCTTAGGGGTGGCTAGTTACCCTGTAGTACCCTATGCTTCAAACTGTATGTGTAGAAGGCTTGGCAGAAATGGTAGCAGAAGGTGAATGTTGACATTTTGTTGTTCACATATCCAGATAATGCTGCATACCATTTTGCGCCATAACACTATCGGTGTGATCGAGGCATAAATAGCCTAGCTAAAACTAGTAAAAAGTTGTCACGACATTCACACATGCTGCTCTGTCTCCGTGACTCAGCAGCCTCAACTGCAGCACTCTCTCATGCCTTAATCACACCTACAGAGTCATTGCACAAAATGGTACGCAGCATCATCTGGATATGTGTGCAACAAAAGTTCAACTTCTGCTACCGTTTCTGTCAAGCCTATGCATACCAGTTTGAAGCATACGTTCGAAAAATCCGATGGTGCGCACCACACCAAACGCACTGCCTCTGCAACACAATGCTGCAAGGCAAACGCAGCGTTCAATTTGAAATGAATGTACTTCTGGTATACCAAAATGCAACGACCCTGTCGGTGTGATCCCACACCCCTCCGACCCTCCCCCTCCCCACCATTCACTCACTCCCCCTCCCCACCATTCACTCACTCCTCCTCCCCACCATTCACTCACTCACTCAGTAACAGCCTGCTCATTGCCTGATAGTCAGCAGCAGCAGGTCACAGTGAAATATACAGTACCGGTCTAAAGTTTGGACACACCTACTCATTCAAAGTTTTTTTAAATTTTTTTATTGTCGAATAATAGTGAAGACATCAAAACTATGAAATGACACATATGGAATCATTTAGTAACCAAAAAAGTGTTAAACAAATCAAAATATATTTTATAGCCACCCTTTGCCTTGATGACAGCTTTGCACACTCTTGGCATTCTATCAACCAGCTTCATGAGGTAGTCACCTGGAATGCATTTCAATTAACAGGTGTGCCTTGTTAAAAGTTCATTTGTGGAATTTCTTTCCATCTTAATGCGTTTGAGCCAATAAGTTGTGTTGTGACAAGGTAGGGTTGGTATACAGAAGACAGCCCTATTTGGTAAACGACCAAGTCCATATCATGGCAAGAACAGCTCATATAAGCAAAGATTAATGACAGTCCATCATTACTTTAAGACATAAAGGTCAGTCAATCCGGAAAATGTCAAGAACTTTGAAAGTTTCTTCAAGTGCAGTCGCAAAAACCATCAAGCGCTATGAGGAAACTGGCTCTCATGAGGACCGCCACAGGAAAGGAAGACCCAGAGTTACCTCTGCTGCAGAGGATAAGATCATTAGAGTTACCAGCCTCAGAAATTGCAGCACAAATAAATTCTTCAGAGTTCAAGTAACTGACACATCTCAACATCAACTGTTCAGAGGAGACTGTGTGAATCAGGCCTTCATGGTCGAATTGCTGCAAAGAAACCACTAAAGGACACCAATAAGAAGAAGAGACTTGCTTGGGCCAAGAAACACAAGCAATGGACATTAGACTGGTGGAAATCTGTCCTTTGGTCTGATGAGTCCAAATTTGAGATTTTTGGTTCCAACTGTCGTGTCTTTGTGAGACGCAGAGTTGGTGAATGGATGATCTCTGCATGTGTGGTTCCCACTGTGAAGCATGGAGGAGGAGGTGTGATGGTGTGGGGTTCTTTGCTGATGATACTGTCTGTGATTTCTTAACACACTTAACCAGCATGGCTACAACAGCATTCTGCAGCGATACTCCATCCCATCTGGTTGGCGCTTAGTGGGACTATCATTTGTTTTTCAACAGGACAATGACCCAACACACCTCCAGGCTGTGTAAGGGCTATTTGAACAAGGAGGGTGATTTAGTGCTGCATCAGATGACCTGGCCTCCAGTCACCTGACCTCAACCCAATTGAGATGGTTTGGGATGAGTTGGACTGCAGAGTGAAGGAAAAGCAGCCAACAAGTGCTCAGCATATGTAGGAACACTTTCAAGACTGTTGGAAAAGCATTCCAGGTGAAGCTGGTTGAGAGAATGGCAAGAGTGTGCAAAGCTGTCATCAAGGCAAAGGGTGGCTACTTTGAAGAATATAAAATATATTTTGATTTGTTTAACACTTATTTTGGTTACTACATGATTTCATATATGTTATTTCATAGTTGTGATGTCTTCACTATTTTTCTTCAATGTAGAAAATAGTAAAAATAAAGAAAAACCCTTGAATCAGTAGGTGTGTCCAAACTTTTGACTGGTACTGTATATTTTCTTTTAAGACAATTGTCATGGCAGCCGCCATACAATTTAGAAATAGCCCAAAAACCCTCCACCCGCAACCAATACATTTTCACCAACGACGTCTGGGAAAATGTGAACATACAGTAGAAACACTGCTGTCGCAGCAGGAGTTTCAGCCATTCTTCATACCTCAGTGGTTTCAGCACCACTGATGTAATCCTTTAAGATGGATACGCGACTGCAGCTGAGACGCTTACTATATGGTGGAAATGTCATCTTCCGTGGCTCAAAAACAGATCTTGCTCCCAATTAGTTTTCTTTAGAGGCACAGAGTAGGGTAGATAACTTGGCAATTTAGTATTCAACCAAAAAACATTATGTCGCTCTCTTAGATACATTATGGGTGCGTTTGTAAATTCACTCTGGCTATCTACTCAGATTTCAGAGCACTCTCGTCTGTGTGCCAGAGCGCAGAATAACTGATGAATTAAAGAACGCACAACACCCGATGAATATGGCCAGTGTCAGTAAACTGCAAAAAAGCGTAATTAAATTGTGGCCAACAGCATAATTACAGTCCCCTGTGCTCTAGAGTACATGAAAACAGCCTAACCAGCTCTGCTAGGGCGAGTAAAATGGTCAGAGTGAGGTTCTCTCTCATTTGTGTCTGGAAGTAGCTAGCCAGCTTCAACCAGTTAGCTTCGCTGCTTGATTGCACTTGTGAGGTGAGAACGCTTGGATCAACCCTACTCCTCGGCCAGAGCGTCCAGTGCCGAGTGCGCTCTGAACACTCATTTATAAATGCCCAGCACTCCAGAGTGAATTTACCATATTCATTGATTATGTGTGTACAATAGCTTTGGTCCAGTTTTTCACAAGAACTCATTAAATTGTTGCTCGTGGTTGTAGTAAATTATCCTCTAATTACACAATTTGCTTTTGTTTACATTGTGAACTAAGCAAGAGTTTCTGCGAGATAGCTTCTTGACTTCATTAAATCTTAGTACAATAACCAGTGGTGTATAGTCATCAACTTTATCTCTCATTATTTCAATTCACAAGATAGAATGAATGCGATTATTGAGCTTGGACGCTGCCATTGGACGTGATGCAACGCAAGCGCAACACAGGCAGTATAGCAGCGTTCATTGATTTCAAAGGAAGAATTTACTCTGGCAATGCCGGACGCCCGATGGTTATAGTGTAACAGGGCTGTAAAACTGCTAGACTGCACCCTGCAGAGAAGAGTAAAAACATCCCCTGAACTTGTGAATAGTCTGTTTTGATGCATTTTCTCAACTTCACCACAGAGTGTCAGTAGAACTGACTACAGTCAGACTTGATCATTGATGAGGCCAAGAGTTCCTGGAAGCAGGATCAGCAGAATGCTGAGGTATGTGGAAAAACCTGCAGCTCATGCAGAACAGGACAGAACTCCTGCCTTTGTATTAACAACCATGGCTCGGTTCCAAATAGGCCCCTAGCACCTACCTACCCGGCTAAGCCTTCACCTGGGCACTTCATGTATATTGAACGAAAACATAAAAGCAACATGCAACAATTTTAAAGATTTGACTGAGTTACAGTTCATATAGGGAAATCAGTCAATTGAAATACATTCACTAGGTCCTAATGAATGGATTTCACATAACTGTGAATACAGATACGGTATGCATCTGTTGGTCACATACCTTAAGAAAAAGGTCAGGCTGTGGATCAGAAAAACAGTCAGTATCTGGTGTGACCACCATTTGCCTCATGCAGCGCGGCCTTTGCATAGAGTTGATCAGATTGCTAATTGTGGCCTGTGGAATGTTGTCCCACTCCTCTTCAATGGCTGTGCGAAGTTGCTGGATATTGGCGGGAACTGGAACACGCTGTTGTTCACATCAATCCAGGGCATCCCAAAAATGCTCAATGGGTGACATGTCTGGTGAGTATGCAGGCCATGGAAGAACTGGGACATTTTCAGCTTCCAGGAATTGTGTACATCTCCTTGCAACATGGGGCCGTTGGACGTACTGCCAAATTCTCTAAAACGACATTGGAGGCGGCTTATGGTAGAGAAATGAACATTCAATTCTCTGGCAACAGCTCTGGTGGACATTCCTTCAGTCAGCATGCAAATTGCACGCTTCCACAACACTTGAGACATCTGTAGCATTGTATTGTGTGACAAAACTGCACATTCTAGAGTGGCCTTTTATTGTCCCCAGCACAATGATCATGCTGTTTAATCAGCTTCCTGATATGCCACACCTGTCGGGTGGATGGATTATCTTGACAAAGGAGAAATGCTCACTAACAGGGATGAAATACACATTTGTGCACCAAATTTGAGAGAAATAAGCTTTTTGTGCGTATGGAACATTTCTGGGATGTTTTATTTAAACTCATGAAACATGGGACCAACACTTTACATGTTGTGTTTATATTTCTGTTCAGTATGTAAAAGGATAGCTCAGGTAGCCTATAGGTGAGTAATCTTTCTCACCAGTATTGACAAGCAATAAACTATTGCCGAATCTCATATTGACCCTTAAAGGAATAATCCACTCAAAAACAATATTTTGGTATTTTTGGGGGACTATTCATAGTCCCAAAATGTTTTAAATGTCAGCAATCAAGTTTTCAAGATATAGGACTTTCAAAAACCAAATGTAACTTGCCTTGATACGTTTTGCATCATATATTATTTAATTTAGAAGAATCTCAAAGACGCTTTAAAACAAAAACCAGAATTAAGTAATTGATCATTTATGGGCTGCATGGTAAGATATTAGACTCAGCCTGTCTCAACTCCACTATCTGAGCACAGTCCTCTACCTCAAAGTCCCTGGCTCGTCAGCATGCCCCGATGAAGCTGGTTTGAACGAGGGGGATGGTGGTCACCTCCAGTAGGAGGGAAAGACCGGAGGACAGATCCGAAGCCATTGATCAAGGCACCCCATCCCTAGCCGCTCTCTGTAGAGTCTGTGGCACCAACCTGGGTGACGCCAGGTGTCGCTTGGGCGCCAGAAGCTCATTGCACATCAGTAACAGGAAAAGTTTAATAACCATTTGAGATATCAGCGGCTCAATTTCCACAAGCCTCCAGCCACTTCTTATTTCAAATAAAAATACTGGGCACCAACGTCAGTTCAACGTCTAGTTTTGATTTACATTTGGTTGAGTTGTCAACTAATGTGAATTCACAGCTTTTCAACTTTCAACCTAAAATTGGGTTTAAAGTTGGGTGGAAAAAATATCCAGGTTTCCACTTTGATTCAACGGCTTCACATAGATTTCTTTAGGGTTGAAATAACATGGAAACATTGATTCCACAAGTTTTTGCCCAGTGGGTAGTAATTATCCTTTCAGTTGTTTCAGCAAACCAACTGGCTTGTTGGTCTTCAAACTCCATGGATCGATATAACCAACACTTAATCAGATTACAAAATATAGAGTAGATACAAAAATAAGAAACTAAAATACCACTAAATCACAATTTGCTTTTTGAAAGTCCTATATGTTAAAAACTTGATTGCTGACATGCAAAACATTTTGGGACTATTATCAGCAGTGGACTAATGAAAAAAATACCTAAATATAGTTGGAAGTGGAATGGGATTATTCCTTCGATCCCTATGCACTTGTGGAGATCTGAGGTGCTAGTATTATGGCAATAGCACCACCTTGCCCCTTGATAGGCTAGGTGGACGTTTCACCATATTGCTTACACCAATAAATCAGATCTCCAGAAGTGCATAGGGGTCAATTTAGGATTGAGCCCATGTCTCCAGTATTATGCAAGCAATATGTTTTTCACCACACTTATGAGAAACACTCCGGGCTCACATCAGGGGATCTATTCACTAGGAAACAAACAAGGAGGGACCTACCTGAATTTGCCCCCCCCCTAAAAAAATTAAAACTTGTTTTAATTGCAAATGCAACATTTTGGACTAATGATTACACCCCAGGCCTAGAAAAGGATTTGGGATGACCGTTTTATTGTGGGCCATTGAAATACATGGGTGTAAATATCAACAAAGAAAGTTCATGGTTGACGGACGCCTGTACATTACATTCTAACAAAGAAACTGATGGTCACGCTGGCGATTTCATTTGATGTGTTTCAGTATTCCAACAGAGACAGGCTCGCAGCGAATCAACGGTAGGGACACGTTTCTCTGCAAGGGGACAATCCATAAAAAAAAGAAAGCAACTCATGACTAAAAGTTAAATTGGTTAACACTTTAAATCACACCTCTATCAAGGTCTCACATTTCAATACAGCCATACAATACAAGTATACAAGATTATTTAATGGTTAGAAGGAATACAACCAAAAGTAGGGATGAATATGCAAACCAAAACTTTTTACAGAAAATACTATTTGAAGCGATGTGATGGTACAGTAAGTCTTGTCTGAGGGACTATCATATGGTAAGCGGATCTCAATAATAATCACAAATTGTCTTACTGAACATATCCCAAAATAAGTGTACAATATGCACACTTGGAGAAATAGAAAATTAAAAGCTATGCAGTAGATATGAAGACCGGTCAGTGGAAAAACAAACAGATTGCTCCCTCTCTCTCTATTGCAGCTCCATTGCAGAAAGAATAGTCTCTGATGTTTGTCCATGAGTTCCATATTTCTGGCAACAACATGATGCCACTACGAAGGGAGGAGAGAGGGGGATGGGAGGGTTTATTATTTTTCAAGAGTGCCGCTGTACTTTAGTCAGCCAATCCAATAGGAGAAGAAGAGGGGGGAGAATTTCAGTACCTTTTGAATTTCTTTAGTCTTTATTCTTCTCCCCCCCCATTTATTTATTTCCTCAAAGGAAGTTGATGTGTGGTGTCATTAAGATGCTGCTGTGGGGGTGGGACTTGGGGCAGGTCGGAGGGCTCTCATTGGTTGTTTTTTGCTTTGGCGTGTGTGAGGATGTGAGACTTGAGGTTGGTTGACTGGGCAAACTTCTTATTGCAGCCGTCGAAGGGGCATACGTAGGGCCGGTCTCCGGTGTGGATACGAACGTGTGTGCGCAGGTTAAAGTCCAGCGAAAACCTCTTCCCACAGCCCTCAAAAGTACACTGCACACAGAAAGGAGACCATGGATGGACAACAAGAAACATTTATTAGGATATACGAATTAATAGTCAGTGTGTGCAGTTAAATTCAGTGCTCAACATGCATTAGTCTTTTTGTGTCAATGTCCTATCAAAATGTATGCAGACCCTCAATGCAAGTTAAGGGACTTATTTAAAATTTGTGAATAACTCTCACGGCAAAAATGTTACACTACAGTGTCAAACACAGAGTACTTGGGAGGGTTTGTCCTTTATGTGAGTGTGTGTGTCCGGGTATTGTACCTGGAAGGGTTTCTCCCCTGTGTGAACGAGTTGGTGGCGTTTGAGTTTAGAGCTCTCTACGAAGGCCTTGCCACACTCGGCACAGACGTGCACGCGAGGCCCGTGGGTGTGGAGATGCTTCCTCATCGCCGAGTTGTCCCTGAACATCTTAGTACAGCCCTGAGTGAGAGAGTTCCGTTATTGAGGCATGTAGGACGCCTTGGGGACCAAGACAACTGTCAAGTCGGGCATAGACTGAGAAAGAGACCGGGTAGGAAAGATACTGTTGGAAACAGACTACTTACTTTATGAGGGCAGGCTATCGTCCTGGGAGCGTCATCTTCTTTTATCTTCCTTGGCTTCATCCTGAGAAAACATCAGATGTGGAGGTAACTTTCATCCTATTGCATTCACGGGAAACAGAACTCAAATAATGTTGCCCATATACAAAATCCAATTAACCATGTTCAATTGCTAACCAAATAATATAAACCAGCACCCATGGAAGAGTTTCAGTATGGCTGAAACAGCCGGTTCCCTCCTTTCACTGTGTCCAGGCGCTCTGTGTCAGTGCGTGGGTTGAACTCTAGAACTTACCGCACTGGGCTCTGACCATAGGGACCCGCAGAGTTACTGAAGGGGCTAAAAACACAACATCCAAACGGGAGTCAGAAAGAGCTCATCACTCCCTTTAGGAAGGAGATTAGGCTATATACCTCCGACATCTACTACAGGAAAGCTGCCACATCAAGTGCTACCTTCAAGACTTGAGTAGCCAGGCAACATGAAGAGAATCACAAATCCTGGCATCTTGCTAAACACCACTTTACAAGGTGTGCCACAATTATTTGTGTGTGTTCATTGTACATATCCTTGACGGACAGGTGAGTTTAGACAGACAGACACTGACCTGGCGAACTCTGCCAGCTGTTTGGGGTCTGACAGGTCGATGCCAGGTATCCCTCCAGGGGGCAGCTTCTTCCCAGTCATGTATTCAGAGTAGTCCGGAGGGGAATTTTCACCAATGATCTGTTCTTCAACAACCGACTCATGGTCGATGTCTTTTTTGTCATCTAGGATACAATGCAGGGACTTAACCGAAAATAGCCTTACAAGACCGGGGTACACCATTGCAGTTTGAAAACAGTCATGTTAACAACAATACTGCAGCAATATTTCTAGACAGTGTACCTAGTCTGACTGTGTTATTACCAAAAGTAAATACAATGTATACAATCATGCATCACCTTGATCCCCCTGCACCGTCTACCAGCCAACATAATTTCTAGCCCTGATGGTAGTCGCATATTTTTAATTGTAGCCACATTATAATGGGTTTACTAGCACGCGAACGGGGGACTATAATTCTAATGTATGAATCATGCATAATCCAAATGCGGATAAACGTTGCTCATGCAATACTGGACAAGGCAAACTCTGTAGGGCCTTCGTGTTTAGGAACGTCTTACTTGTGTTGGAAACTCACTAGTTGTAACTTGTATAACATTTGTTAACAGTAACAGAGCTAAAAAAAAAAAAAAAAATATATATATATATATATATATATATTATTTTTTTTAAAGCTAGCTAACGTTAGCTGGTTATGCAGACGAAAAGTGTGTGCATCAATGCGTGGGCGTAGACTAGAAATATTACTTATTTTGGCAAACAAATATATTTGGCCAGCTATTTAAATCTAACATAAAACTCAACTGGTGCTAAATTACAGGGTTACTGACCTAGATAATCACGGCTGCAGCAAACTAATTGTCCGCATAGTCAACGTTAGCCAGCTAGCTAGTTAACCTAGTAGTAAATAGCTAGCTAGCTACGCCATCGCGGCCTACTCTCTGGAGCCAACAGCGCGCTTGCTCCCCCAACCGCCGCCATCTTCGCCCCGCCGCTCTATCGCCATTTTTTCGGGCCGCCATACTGGTTCTCGGGGAACATGGCGGCGCCCATCAACATCTAAAAACATGGCCTCCCTTCATAACAAAAACATTTCAATCTAACCGACTGGCAATTCTGCACCGAAAACAACTAAAAGTGATTCCAACCGTGGCCTGGCGAACTACCCGAGGAAATAGACTGGTGCAGAAGGACAACGCCCTGCAACAAGGCCCCTTGCACAGGCTAACGACCAAGCACGAACAATGCCGGGAGAGAGATACACTTTTCGAATTGACAGATTACATAGAACCGACCACTTACCCGAAGCCCACATTGTAACAGAGAATTCCCCCTCCAGAGTCTTTATTTGCACCTGCTTCTGTTCCCATTTTCTACCGCTTGCTTCTGCAGTACCCAAATAGCTCTTTTTCCCCGCTTTCTTGCCACTGCCGCCTCCCCCTCTCTTCATCCGACCCACCGAGCTTTTTCCGGCCACAGTCACCAGAGTCTGTTCGATGTACTCGTCTTCGACGCCGGGTGCTGGGACGGGGATGAGGATTTGATCCTCGTAACTCCCGTCCGCATGCATATCCGAATCATCCCCGCCAACAACCTCCTCTCTTGTCTGCACTAGGATCACTTCTTGATGGTGGTGGTGGTGGTGGTGGTGGATCGAATTCGGGTCGTCTGATACCAGCGGCTGAAGTGCTATCATCGGCTGGTCGTCATCATCGTCCTCGTCTTCTTCCCCGACCACCGTAGTCTCTATCGTCTCCACGGGTATCGTTTCCACTTCTATCTCGTGCAACTCCACTATTTCGGCCGGCATCTCCGAGCCGTCCGCCTCAATATACAGCGTATCGCCGGATGCCATGTTGAATTCCGC
Organism: Salmo salar; assembly: GCF_965601325.2. Taxonomy (NCBI): domain Eukaryota; kingdom Metazoa; phylum Chordata; class Actinopteri; order Salmoniformes; family Salmonidae; genus Salmo; species Salmo salar. The sequence goes on from NC_138305.1 coordinate 57,964,569, forward strand.
CAGCTTGCTTCTCACGCACCCTGTGCTGTGCTGTGCTCGTTTGCCCAACAAACACACCCCCTGTTCCGGTTCTCTCTCTCTCTCTCTACGATAACACAAATAGCTGTCTAACTCAATTCCGTCCCACACCACCAATTCCCGTCGCCACTATGCTCTAAAAAAAAAAAAAACATCGCGAGACTTCTGGAACAGGGTGTCTGGTGAGGGATATGTTTAGACCAAAAAAAAATAAAAAATCACATATGAATTAATAAATGAATGGCTTGCTGAATATTTTTTAGGTTGCTAAAACATCAAGGGCCACACAGACTTTGAGCAACTCACTGCTATGCATAATGCACCATAAGACTTAAATAGTTTCCGAATGCAGAAAATGACTATTTTATAGAGCGAGGTTTCCCAAACTCAGTCCTTGGGCACCCCAAAGGAGCATGTTTAGTTTGTTGCCCTAGCACTACACAGCTGATTAAAATAATCAAAGATTTATGATGAGTTGGTTATTTGAATCAGCTGTGTTATGAAAGGGCAAAAATAAAATATGCACCCAGGGGGGGCCCCAGCACCAAGTTTGGGAAACCCTGGTAGATGAGCTGCCACCTCAAATACCCACTGGTATTTGGCCCATCTAATCCTATAGATGTATTTCAAACAGTTTCATATACTCTTGAATATTACCCTACACATTCAAAGGGAAATACTGCACTTGACTTATGTTTGTTGGGTTTTCTACAAATACACCTTTACTGTAAAGTAGGTTACTCTATATACAGTAGGTTGTCTTTTACCTCTTTCTTAATCTGACCTCCAGATGGCGCTACATACATGGAAACAAAATCCAACATAATCCACATTCCAGACAGTATATTGTATTGCCTCTTGTGGTGCAGTCATGTATCTGCAATACCTTTCCTGCCTACTGACTGCAAGAGTAGGCATCTCCTTTATGCAGGGAATCATTCAACCCTATACATTACACTGCTCTAAATTGATCCCCAATTAATTCGCCCCAGGATAGTATTAGTATTAGGTCTTCCCTGTGGCTCAGTTGGTAGCACATGGTGTTCGTAACGCCAGCATTGTGTGTGCAACGCCAGGGTTGTGGGTTCGATTCCCACGGGGCCAGTACAAAAAAAATAAAAAAATGCATGAAATGAAATGTATGCATTCACTACTCTAAGTCGCTCTGGATAAGAGCGTCTGCTAAATGACCAAAATCTTATGTGTTGTTACAAAGTAAAACTGAAACGAACCGATAGACCAAATTATGTACATTGTGGCCCATAGTGTATGAATACAGAGTCTGACTAGGTGAATACTTGAGAAAGAACACTGAATCAAGCAGTTAATCAAGCACAACTAAAAAAAAAAACATACAAAACTCACAATCAGAGACCACTTCATTTATCCAAGACATTGTTCACAGTTTTATTTGAAATCATTTTTAATGTAGTGTGTGTCTTTTTCTAATTTTTAAACCAGGAAGCACTTGGTCATAAAAGTAAATAATAAAACGAACAATACTTATTCTTGCAGCCAATAAACATTTTTAACAACATCAACACAAATACTCTGGTGTATTGATGTTTTTTTGTTCATAAGATTGCAATATCCAAAGAGCAATAGTTTATATACCACCCTCCCTTTCAGGTTAAAGACCTGTTTTTAAAAATCACACACACACACACACACACACACACACACACACACACACACACACACACACACACACACACACACACACACACACACACACACACACACACACACACACACACACACACACACACACACAAAACGGTGTTGGCGAAAAGGATACAAAACTCTTCAAAAAATCTCAAGGTCAGATCATGAGAAAGAAATCCGTATGTGCTTATTATTGTATTGTAAAACAAAACCAAAAGGAAAAAAATACAATATAAAATATAAAAGGCTGACATAAAATGATGTGTAATTATTATTATCATCATCCATATCATTATCATTATTATTTAGTCATTTTTACTATTGCCATCACTAAAACTACTACTATTCATGTTCACACCATTACATCTACAATAATAAAAAGAATGGTCATAATAATGACAATGATAGTAATAATAACCCCAAACAACATTTTTTTAATCAAAACAATAAACTCCTAAAAAAAAAAACCAAGAGGTTACTTCATTGAATTGAATAAATGTTGCCTTTAAGACTGGAAAAAGAACAGCAAACATGGGGTTACCGATGGACAGATAGAAAGGAAAAAGAGAAGAGAAAAACCAAAGAAACAGAGAAAAGCAGTGAGAGTGTCCATCCATCCTATTCTTCCAAACCAAACGTAACATTCCTGGAGTGTTACAGCAACATTGTTACGTTGCTACAACATCACAACAATGTACAATAAATAAAAGGTTGTGGTTCGAGCCTTGATCCTCTCCTTGCTTCCTAACAATAGTTGGCGTGGGGACGATGGTTCCAAAAGCTGGGGTCACATGAAAGATTATGTAGTACTGATTCTGCTCAGTTCTTGTCTAATGGCTGGAAGAGAGAAGTGACACACAAGAGGAGTGTTACAGGCCATGTCATAGACATAAAAGGTGCTGTCCTGTCCTGTCAAAGCCCAACAATAGTATATTAGGATTATTAGTTTCACTTTCTCTGTTTCTGATGCTATCTGGTGGATAATACGTCTCACTTCTCCCTCTCTAACAATAACAAGCACGTTTGATCAGTTACAAACATATGTGTAGTAAACTACAGTCAATTTCCCATGGAGACATTCTCTGATGAGGTGAGTGAGGATGACGTACCATCAATGATCTCATCCTTCACCTTGTGCAATTCACGAACGACTTCTTCCAAGATTTCCTGTTTCAAGTACAAAAAAGTTAATCATTCCAGGTATAATACGTTTTCAGATTTACAAAGCGTATGTGCCCCTGACTGACTGCAGGGCACCTTACCTGCTTCATTCTGTCAAAGTCTAAGGCGTCTGTGTCGCTGCTACTCCCCACAGGTCGTACCCTACAGAAAAGTAAAACACTCTCGCACTTACACACGTCATAACATCACTGCTATTTCAATGTATTTATTTGACAAATGCACAGAGAGCGAACGTGCAAGAGAAAAATAAGTGAACATATAAGGCATTAAGTGTACATCGGGAAACATGTACAGTCCTTTACACAGTTAACCAGGCAATCCCTTGATTCAAATCAAATCAAATTGTATTAGTCACATGCGCCGAATACAACAGGTGTAGACCTTACAGTGAAATGCTTACTTACAAGCCCCTAACCAACAATGCAGTTAAAAAAAATACGGATAAGAATAATAAATAAAAGTAACAAGTAATTAAAGAGAAGCAGTAAAATAACAATAGCGAGACTATATACAGGGGGGTACCGATACAGAGTCAATGTGTGGGGGAACCGGTTATTTGAGGTAATATGTAAATGTAGGTAGAGTTATTAAAGTGACTATGCATAGATGATAACAACAGAGAGTAGCAGCGGTGTAAAAGAGGGAAAAGGGGGGAAAGGGGGGGCAATGCAAATAGTCTGGGTAGCCATTTGATTAGATGTTCAGGAGTCTTATGGCTTGGGGGTAGAAGCTGTTTAGAAGCCTCTTGGACCTAGACTTCACGCTCCGGTACCACTTGCCATGTGGTAGCAGAGAGAACAGTCTATGACTAGGGTGGCTGGAGTCTTTGACAATTTTTAGGGCCTTCCTCTGACACCGACTGGTATAGAGGTCAGGGATCCCCTCCCTATAAGCTGTCTCGTCATTGTCGGAAATCAGGCCTACAACTGTTGTGTCATTGGCAAACTTAATGATAGTGTTGGAGTCGTATCTGACCGTGCAGTCATGAGTGAACAGGGAGTACAGGAGGGGACTGAACACGCACCCCTGAGGGGCCCCTGTGTTAAGGTTCAGCATGGCGGATGTGTTGTTACCTACCCTTACCATCTGGGGGCGGCCCGTCAGGAAGTCCAGGATCCAGTTGCAGAGGGAGGTGTTTAGTCCCAGGGTCTTTAGCTTATTGATGAGCTTTGAGGGCACTATGGTGTTGAATGCTGAGCTGTGATCAATGAATAGCATTCTCACATAGGTGTTCCTTTTGTCCAAGTGTAAAAGGGCAGTGTGGAGTGCAATACAGATTGCATTATCTGTTGATCTGTTGGGGTGGTATGCAAATTGGAGTGGGTCTTGGGTTTCTGGGATAATGGTGTTGATGTGAGCCATGACCAGCCTTTCAAAGCACTTCGTGGCTACAGACGTGAGTGCTACGGGTCTGTAGTCATTTAGGCAGGTTACCTTAGTGTTCTTGGGAACAGGCACTATGGTGGTCTGCTTAAAACATGTTGGTATTACAGACTCGGACAGGGAGAGGTTGAAAATGTCAGTGAAGACACTTGCCAGTTGATCAGTGCATGCTCGCAGTACACGTCCTGGTAATCCATCTGGCCCTGCGGCCTTGTGAATGTTGACCGGTTTAAAGGTCTTACTCACATCGGCTGCGGAGCATGATCACACAGTCATCCGGAACAGCTGGTGCACTCATGCATGTGTCAGTGTTATTTGCCTCGAAGCGAGCATAGAAGTAGTTTAGCTCGTCTGGTAGGCTTGTGTCACTGGGCAGCTCTCGGCTGTGCTTCCATTTTTAGTCTGTAACGGTTTGCAAGCCCTGCCACATCCGACGAGCGTCAGAGCCGGTGTAGTACGATTCGATCTTAGTCCTATATTGATGCTTTGCCTGTTTGGAGGGCATAGCGGGATTTCTTATAAACTTCCGGGTTAGAGTTCCGCTCCTTGAAAGCGGCAGCTCTAGCCTTTAGCTCAGTGCGGATGTTGCCTGTAATCCATGGCTTCTGGTTGGATTATGTACATACGGTCACTGTGGGGACAACGTCATCAATGCACTTATTGATGAAGCCAATGACTGATGTGGTGTACTCCGTAATGCCATCGAAGGAATCCCGGAACATATTCCAGTCTGTGCTAGCAAAACAGTCCCGTAGCTTAGCATCTGCTTCATCTGACCACTTGTTTTTATTGATCTTGTCACTGGTGCTTCCTGCTTTAATTTTTGCTTGTAATCAGGAATCAGGATGATAGAATTATGGTCAGATTTGCCAAATGGAGGGCGAATGGAGGGCGAGGGAGAGATTTGTATGCATCTCTGTGTGTGGAGTAAAGGTGGCCCCTCTGGTTGCACATTTAACATGCTGATTGGAATTTGGTAAAACGGATTTAAGTTTCCCTGCATTAGAGTCCCCGGCTACTAGGAGCGTCGCCTCTGGGTGAGCGTTTTCTTGTTTGCTTATGGCGGTATACAGCTCATTCAATGCTGTCTTAGTGCCAGCCTCGTTGATTACATAACCTAATTATGAGATGTATGTTGGCAGACTGACTAAGTCCCTCAGATTCTCACCTTGATACCAGTGATGACCTCTCGGCAGAGTTGGCTCTGTCCCATGGCTTCTTCCCTCCATCTGAGAATGAAGGAGAAGAGAAGACAGGGGTCAGGTGAGGAAAAACATTACCTAAACATGTCAATTGTATTGTTTCTATATAGTTTGTATTGTGTTGTTCTTGTGTAGTACAGTATATATTGTGTTGTATTTGTACTGTATATGTTGTATATAGTGTGTATGACTGTAGTACCTGTGGCGTTTTGTCCACCCCTGGTGCTGGGTGAAGGGCATCCGTTCAGGTCATCCTGAAAAACAACAGGAGGAAAATGTTGAGGTCAACTAAGGAGAAGTGAGCCACACATTTAATGATGAAAAGAGTCATATGTCACTGTTGTATCATCAGTTAGCATCACTCACATTTTGGCTGTCTTCAGGCTTCTCTGACGCTGCTTTCCTTCTGGGGGCAAGAAGAAGCCTCAAGTCAGACCCTCATTCAGTTTGATATCAAAGTAGTACATTCAATATGGCTGCCGGCCCACTCCACATATGACAGGAAATTATGTTGAATAGAAATGTCTGTTGTGGTGGTTTTAACAATGCTCTGAATAGGAATGTCTAGTTCTAGTGTTTCTAACTCTATGCTCTGACCTCCGCGCCAGCAGAGCATTCATCTCCTCCATCAGTCCTCCGCTGCCGCCACTCGTCCTGTTGGCATCGTTTTTGGCCCCCGATCCTGAAGAGTTAGAGTCCTCAGGCTGGAGAGAGAAGGAAGACACACACACGCCGTATGTTAGGTGAGGATAGAACGGATAGAGTGTGTGTGACGTCCCCTAGTTGTAAGAGGTGGAGCACAAGTTAATGGTCTGAAGGGGCTTCCTTTCCTAGTTCAGCTCCACTGATATGAAAGAGCTGGGCTTGGTGAACATTGTGCTTTCACCCATCCTCTGTTATGAGATCAGTGCAGATGAAGAAGAGGAGGAGGAGAGGAGGTCACTTTACACTTTTGAGATGCACTCGCAGTATGTCTGCCTGGGCCTTATTGTTACTACTATAAAGCTCATTACATCTTTATAAAACCTCATAGGATGCTCTTACATCCCCATGTCTACGAAGGTATTGATAGATTGTCTGAGAGGGTAAGTCCAAGTATTATTTTATGTTATGTAACATGGTGATTAGTGTGATTGGCATCTTACTCTATTGACGCGGCGCAGTTTGGCTCCAGCGATCATGGCGGCGAGTCCCGTCGGGGCGGGAGCCTCCTCACCCTGTCCCCCTCCACCCATGGGCAGCGGAGGAGGCAGGGGGGGCGGGGGAGCCCCTGCCGAGGGGGGAGGGGGCCCGGGAGGGGGAGGAGGCATAGGGGCACCCAGTGAGGGGGGGCCTCCACCTAAAGAGGAGCCCATGGACATGGGGGGCGGCATGGGGGCTGGGGGGGCTACAGAAAGCACACCGGGATGGCCTGGGAAAGGAGAGCCTGGCGAAATTGAGAGAGGGAGAGAGAAAGAGAAACGAGAAAATAAGACATTGTTTATAGTGTCACATAGTGTCTGACTTTGAAAGGGAATATGCACTCACATCAGGCACTTGAGACTGTAAAGAAGACCTTTACTTTAAAAACATTTCCATTTCACTGTTCAGTTGGTTGAGTTTAGCGTTTTCCTCACCTGGGTTCGAGGATCGTCGTTCCCTCTCCATGTGGGCCTGCATCTGCTGTTGCTCCATCATCTGCCTGGGGAGACAGCAGACACACAGTCAGTCAGTCAGTCAGTCAGTCAGCCCATCTCCATTTTATGCCTGTCATAGCACAGTCAGTGAGATAGGCAGAAAGGCAGAAAGCCTTAGAGCTCTATTGCCCCATAGAGCAGGGACATTTGACAAACAGCCAGTGAGTCATACAGCCAGCAGTCCTTCAATTGTATTTATAAACTGGGTGGTTCGAGCCCTGAATGCAGATAGGCTGAAAGCTGTGGTATAACAGACCGTATACCACAGGTAACCAGTTTATAATAGCAATAAGGTAGCTTGGGGGTTTGGTATCCATAAGAACAGCCCTTAGCTGTGGTATATTGGCCATATACCACAACCCCTCAGGCCTTATTGCTTAAATGCACCACAGTCAGTTAACCTATAGTCCTACAGCTCTACAGTTCTCCAGGTGTCCAAGGTCTGGTAAAATGATGGCATGTGGTGGTATACACTGAGAGTACAAAACATTACGAATACCTTCCTACTATTGAGTTGCACCCCCTTTTGCCCTCAGAACAGCCTCAATTTGTCAGGGCATGGACTACAAGGTGTCGAAAGCGTTCCACAGGGATGCTGGCCCATGAAGACTCCAAAATTTCCCACAGTTGTGTCAAGTTGGTTGGATGTCCTTCGGGTGGCGGACCATTCTTGATACATGCGTGAAAAACCCAGCAGCGTTGCAGTTCTTGACACACTCAAACCAGTGCGCCTGGCACCTACTACCATACCCCGTTCAAAGGCACTTCTATCTTTTGTCTTGCCCATTCACCCTCTGAATGGCACACGTACACAATCCATGTCTCAAATTGTCTCAAGGCTTAAAAATCCTTCTTTAACCTGTCTCCTCCCCTTCATCTACACTGATTGAAGTGGATTTAACAAGTGACATCAATAAGGGATCATAGCTTTCACCTGGATTCACCTGGTCAGTCTATGTCATGGAAAAAGCAGGTGTTCCTAATGTTTTGTACACACAGTGTAAGTATCCTGTATGTCTGCTTATGTGCACTAATCAAATCAAAAACAAATCTTATGTGCAGTACATGGACAAGTAGCACTATTAACTTCCATGACAAGAGAGATATTCTCCCTGCTGTTCACTATGCTGCAGGCTTTATGAGATTATCCCCCATTTCTTCTTCTCACCCCCACCTCTCTCTTCCCCCTTTCTCTCCTTCTTTACCCACTCTCTTCCTCTCTCTATCTCCCCCTCCCTCTCTTCCCCTCCCCCCCTCTGATGTGAGACGCATTTGTTAGAGCTCTGGGCAGAGAGAAACAGAAAGACATATTAGAGACACATATTTCCTCCAGATTACACAGACCCACAAATAATACAAAATAAAACCCAATGTTGATAAACTCCCATATCTGTTAGGTGAAATACCACAGCAGCATGATTTGTGACAGGTTGCCACAAGAAAAGGACAACCAGTGAAGAACAAACACCATTGTAAATACAGCCCATATTTAGTTGTATTTATTTTCCCTTTTGTACTTCAACTATTTGCACATTGTTACAACACTGTACAGAGCCATAGTATAACATTTGAAATGTCTCTATTTTTTTGAAACTTTTGTGAGTGTAATGTTTACTGTTCATTTCTGATTCTTTATTTCACTTTTGTTTATGATCTATTTCACTTGCTTTGGCAATGTAAACATATGTTTCCCATGCCAATAAAGCCCTTTGAACTGAATTGAGATTGAACTGACAGAGAAAGAGAGAGAAAGAGCACACAGAGAGGAAGTGGAATTTTCCAGCTGCGTGTAATGTTGGAGAGGAGATGTGCTGACCCAGCAGCCACAGGCCTGGGAGACACACACACACACACACAACACACACACACACACACACACAACACACACACACACACACACACACACACACACACACACACACACACACACACACACACACACACACACACACACACACACACACACACACACACACACACACACACACACACACACACACAAACACCTGATATTTTGATCTCCACATGGCACAGAGCTGCAGTGCAATCCTGGCTTTTACCACTAGTGAGCGCCTCAGGGTCATCACATATCCATAATACAATCATATTTGTTCTGTTTCTGCTTTGGCATTTGGAATTGAGATGAAATGATAAGCGGAGCAGAAATAACTCAGGCAACAAAGGGCTTGTGTAATTCCCTGGGGGCGTAGAGACAGAGATAGATAGCAGAAACAGCTTGAGTTACTGTACCTCTCTGAATAGGTGCTATGGTGCAATCTAATAGTCCTGGAGCATAATCTCAAGCACAAATCTGCTATTAACATCTATTCTCCACAATCTGCCGACCATGATTTAGCAGAAATAAGTACTTCCTGTGTTTAGCTATCATTATAACTCCATCATTCTCTTTCCCTCTTTTACTCGCTCTCTCTCTCTCTGTCAGACTCTCTGAAACTCTCGTTCGCTCTCTCCCTTCTGTATGTTAATCCTGTGAGGAGACAGAGGGAGAGAGAGGGGAATAAAAGGTTGATGAGGACAGCTGTCTGGCTGGGGGTCATGTGGGTAGGGCTGCTGCCTGTTAGCAGACTGAGTCCTGCGCGACAGACTGTTCTTTATTGTGCACAGACAACACAGTGTGTTTACTCATCTAATCCTGTCGTTGGGAAATATTTCTGAGAAGTTCATTGAATGTTGTGTCTGATGTATTTCCTGTCTTAGCCATGCTGACATCCAATGATAAGCTATACAATCTCATTACTGGAACTGCAGTGATCCACTCTGTGGAAAACGTTGTGTCAATGTTGTGTGGAAGTTGTGTGAACGTTGTTTCAATGTTTTGTGAACGTTGTGTGGCTGCTTTGTGAATGCTGTGTCTTGTTGCGTGGTTGTTGCGGAGTACCTCGATGCCTTACCTTGCTCTCTGCACCTCCATCTCGTCTGTAGTGGGCCCATTCTGGACTTGGCGCTGGACCGCTGGGCCTGGAAGGAGAGGAGGGAAGGAAGGGGGAGAAAAGACGAGATATTTATTACCAATTGTTTGTATGGTTGACTTTATTGTTTATGTTGGTTTGCGACGAGAAAGAGCGAGAGAGCGAGAGAGAGAGACCCCAGTGTGCGTCTCTTATCCACCTGAAAGGTGAGAGGCATAGACCACTCCCACCTGCATCACAGCTGTCGCTCACTCTCTCTTACATCACAAACACATACTCCTGTTACATAGTAGTCTCGTAAATATGACCCTAGGCAACAGCAGTGACTTTCTTAACTTCGATAATAAAAAATACAAAAATTGCGCGTTTAGTGAAGGTAGTTGATGCAAACTACCCAGTAGACTTGGAACATTCCCAGAACATTAGCTAAGATTCCCATGAAGTTCTTGTTAGGGTTTTATAATAAAATATATAAAAAATATCCTTGGAATGTTCTCCTAACATTCACTAAAATGTTGTGCACAACATCTGTAACAACCACCACAGAACATTCCCCAAAAGTTGTCATTAGGTTTCCAGGTAATGTAATAACACAATGTACCAGTAATGTTTTCCCGCCAAACCAAAATTGGTTCTGCGAAAGTTCCCATAACATTTCTTAGGTTGCGGCAAATGTTCTCATAACACAAAAACTGTCCAGTTATGTCAATGATTATACTGTTACCACAACCAAATGAAACATTCTGGGAACCTTTAAAGAACAGACAAAATGTGTTCTGGGAATGTTCTTGTAACATCAGGTGAAGGTTTTTTGCACCCTAAAAGAAACATTGTAGAATCATCTGCACAACTAGACATGTTATGTGTTTTGGGAAAATATATTTTGTGATGTCCCCACAATGTTCCCACCACACTGTTTCCATAACCTAATGAAACATTCTGGGGAACCTTCACGTTCTATAATCCTCAGCATGACTGGACAGTCTTATGAGAACATTTGACGCGACCTAACAAATGTTCTGGGAACTTTCACATAACCACTTTTGGTTTGCTGGGTATCCATTTGCAAAAAGAACCTCGGTGATCTCCATCTTGCTAGCTACTATTTAGCATTTTATTCAAACCGATACGGCAGTGACGTAGTTCCTCTATGCCAAACTGACGTTATATTCCATACAGACGCGTTGAGCTGGAACATTGAAACATTGTGTGAGGCAGCCTGGATGTCTATAGAGACTAGTTACATAGCCCAAGCTTTGCCTGTGTGACTTTACAAAAAGAGAGAGGGCCTCACAGTGGTACCAGTTTGACTGGGAATGTGGGGGCCCTGAACCACAGGCATTCCTCAAGACTTGAAGTTTGACACATTACTTATGACCTACGATCTCATATGTCGGGTCACTACCGCCGGAAGTGTCTCCATAGCAACCAGTGATTGGTTAGAGAGGACGTTGATGGCTGTGGTTGGTCGAGTTACAGCCAGTGTTCCAAAATAACACACGACAGCAAAGCAACCGGACTCACGATCTCACACAATCGCTCACGATCTCTGGACAGTCAATCTCCATACCGCTCCATACTGCTACCTCATCTCTTATTAATGAGTTATTAATTAGTTATCACACACACACACACACACACACACACACACACACACACACACACACACACACACACACACACACACACACACACACACACACACACACACACACACACACACACACACACACACACACACACACACACACTTTGACAACAAAAAGCAAGTACTCAACAGTTTACATCCTAACACAACCATCCACATACTGAAGATCCACTCCAGGGAACAGACCATAACATACCAACAATATTCACAACAGCCAAACACAACACAACACACATAATCCCAGTATCCACAACAACCCAACAGCTATCTAATATCATTCAGCACTCACATACACACACACACACACACACACACACACACACACACACACACACACACACACACACACACACACACACACACACACACACACACACACACACACACACACACACACACACACACACACACACACACACAACATTACTAGTAGTCACAGCACCAAACAGATCTTGCCCAACAAACGCACAACCTCAAACCCAATCAAAATGAAATGAATGTCCACAAACTACCAATATCCACAATGCTCAGAGTCACCTGAAAACACCTCTCGCTCTCTTTCTCTCTCACACACACACCATGTCACAATCTAAACACATTTACACACATTCTATGTCACGATTATAACACAGACATACATACACACAATCCAGTGAGAGTGTGAGAGACAGCCAGCAGCAGTACCTACAGGACATATTGAAGAGGACGAATCGGCTGTGGCAGACACAGAAGCACTGACAGACCCACTCTCTGCTCACCATAGCTCGCCCTGAGCCCTCCTCTTCCTCCATCTCTCTCCTCCTCCTCTGTCTCGCTCACCTGTCTAGGTATCTCTCCTGCCTCACCCACACCATCCCCCTCCTACCCCTCTCGTCTCCAGTATCATCTCTAGTAATCTACACCTCTATGCAGCAGCAGGAGAGCGTGTGCAGGGCAGTTCATCTTTAACGAGGCCCTCCATCTTCCAGAAGCCTGGAGACTGAGAGACTGAGAGACTGGCCAGGTAGCTCCATAGACATACATACAGTAGACACACACAGGTCATTGAGATCAGTGAGGCTGTCTGTACCAGGCCTCCAGAACACCAGGGGGCAGACGTGAGGAACAGTGAGGAGAGGTAAGGGGCCTGAGGTGCTGTGAGGGTCAGGCCTAATCCCAAATCAACCCGAACACCATAGCCACTACACCGACGCCTAATCCCGACACCATGGCCTACTCCATAGGCACT